>NC_133620.1:358869738-359509738 GCF_048593235.1 Sminthopsis crassicaudata
ATGCAGAGATTTGGGAAGTGGGCATTTTAGAAAAGAAGAGGGAAAAGATATTTAACTTGTTGCAAAGCTAAATAGACAGGCAAGTATGAGCTCATTTTATTTATTTATTTTTACATTTTTTTATTAATTTTATAATTATAACTTTTTTTGACAGTACATATGCATGGGTAATTTTTACAACATTATCCCTTGCACCCACTTCTGTTCCGAATTTTCCCTCCTTCCCTCCACCCCCTCCCCTAGATGGCAGAGAGTCCCATACTTGTTAAATGTGTTATAGTATATCATAGATACAATATATGTGTGCAGAACTGAGTTTCTTGTTGCACAGGAAGAATTGGATTCAGAAGGTAAAAATAACCTGGGAAGAAAAATAAAAATGCAAACAGTTTACACTCATTTCCCAGTGTTCATTCTCTGGGTGTAGCTGATTCTGTCCATCAATTGGAACTGAATTAGATCTTCTCTTTGTTGAAGATACCCACTTTCATCAGAATACATCCTCATACAGTATCATTGTTGAAGTGTATAATGAACTCCTAGTTCTGCTCATTTCACTCAGCATCAGTTCATGTAAGTTTCTCCAATCCTTTTTTCTGTATTCATCCTGCTGGTCATTTCTTACAGAACAATAATATTCTATAGCATTCATATACCATAATTTATTCAACCATTCTCCAATCGATGGGCATCCATTCATTTTCCAGTTTCTAGCCACTACAAAAAGGGCTGCCACAAACATTTTGGCACATACAGGTCCCTTTCCCTTCTTTAGTATTTCTTTGGGATATTCCAGTAGTAGCACTGCTGGATCAAAGGGTATGCACACTTTTGGGGCATAATTCCAGATTGTTCTCCATAATGGTTGGATTCTTTCACAACTCCACCAACAATTGTCCCAGTTTTCTTACAGCCACTCCAACATTCATCATTATTTTTTCCTAGTATGAGCCCATTTAAAATAAAACTCACACATAGTATGTAGAATATGAGATATGATATATGCTAGTAATTCTATAAATGTCCTGTGATTCTTCTAGGAGAAAAGCAAGGATCAAAGATCATATAATGACACTAGTATGTATTCATTTCATAGTCCATCACATTATTCTACTTCAAAATTAAGCTTTGTTTGCTAGGTGAAAAAAAATGAGCACCTTGGTAAGGAGATGGGGCATAGTGAGAATAACTTCTTTCTCTAAGTATTGTAAAGTGTTGTGTTCCCGGGAGCCACCTAATAGTGGTTGCTGGAGATCCAATCCAGACCTGCAGAATGGATCTCCTCTTATGAGAGGATGATAAAAGGAGACTGAGAGACAGTTGCTGTTCTCTGACCTCTCTGACTGAGAGGATATTCCATTGTCTGACCTCTCTCCTCTTCCCTCTGCCTACAATTTATCTCATTCCTAGTCCCCAACACTTGTGTCAGCAAAGGCTGCTTTGCAACTCCTTCAGATGTTATGATCCACAGCTGTGGAAGCTATTGGAGAATTGACCTGCCCCTTAACAGTAAAGTCCATAATATAGAGAAGGAAGATTTATTCCCCTTGGGATTTGAAAAAAGCAAAAGAAAGAAGCAGCAAGTTTAAGAAGTAACAAACTTTAGGCTATTCAGAGCTCTCCAAAAGGGGATTAAGCCACCTTTAAAAGTAAGTTCAGATATAGTTAATTTCCCCTTAAATGTCTTCAAGCAAAGGCTAGAAGATTATAATTCAGGTAATTTTTGTTCAGATATAATTAGTGCCTTCTAAGGTCTCTTCCAACTGTAAGGTTCTGAGTCTTTTCCAATAAATGCAAAATGCCATTCAATAATACTCTAATCTTTTTCATTTGTCCCATCTCCATTTTTAAGTATTAAAAATAAATGCAGCAGGAGCAATAGTATGCAGAAATAAAAAAATAGTAAATGTCTCGGGTGCACTTTTTCATTTCTCAGAAATAATTAGGCATACATGAATGAGCAACAGACTAAGAATTAATTGATAAACATGTTTCTTGCTGATTTCCAGTGCTGGAGGTATGGCCAGGTCCCATGAGATTCTGGTATTTCAGGATTCACTATTTACCTTTTGTGTTTGTGTTCGATATTTTATAACTTCTCTGCTGATCTACTAGATTTAAGCGAACACTGCTGTAGATTCCTCTCTGTAGATTTCCCACTCACAGATCCCACACCTCTCTGGGACTATGCTGCCTGCACTCATCAACATATTCTCAGCCTGCTTAAGTTTGGCCCAATTGAAACAGAACTTTTCTGGAGATCTTCTGCTGCTAATTTTTTGCCCTCCCAATATTTGGGGGTTCTTCCAGTCCAGAACTAATTCAGATGCTGGATTTGCATTTGGATTTTTAGTCTGAGGGTTGTGGAAAACTATCAGAAAGAAACTTGTGTCCTCTCTGCTATCTTGGCTCTGCCCCAACTCCACTAATAAGGACAATTATTTCATAATAAGATATTCTCATCATGCTTGTAAGTGTCTTAGAGATACTCAGTACACCCTTTTCTCTAATCCCCCTAAACTTTATTTGAAGTTAATGACTATTTCTTTTCCCTTTGTGATTCTGAAAAAAAGGAGAGGAGGAGAGAGTAGACGGAATATGATCCTTCAGAGATGTGTCATTTCTGTTTATTGGGCCTTTGGTAAATCAACTCTGGCTTCAGAAATATCAGAGAGAGGAATTCTTCTAAAAAAGAGTAGTTATGTGTCTTTCTCAATTTAAATGCTTCTTTGTCTTAGAATACCAAAAATAAAATTCCTTGCAGATACTAGAGTTTGTTTTTACTTTTAGTTCCACATAAACCTTAAAGAGAATACTGTTATAAACCTTATTATGTTTGATAGGCATCACATGGTCCAGTCTTCTCAGTTATGAATAAGAGAAATGACCCTGAAAAGTTAAACGACTTGACCAAGGTCACATATCAAAGTAAAGTCTTGATTTTCTAGGTTATTAAGCTTGCCACTATAATACACAATAATTTATGCTTTGATTTTTCCTTATTTTTACATTATTAAGTGTTTAACTTGAGAATAGATATCACTAGTTTAAGTGATTCAGTAAATTGTTGTTTAATGATAAACTCATTATGTTTTGTATTTTGGCCTTAGCCATCTCCTCTGTACCCCATGATTATAATTGTATCATATTCTATAAGTGGTCATTTAAGTTGTCTTTGATCATCGATTTTTCTATTGTCTCATGATTATGTATATTTATTTTGCATTAATCATAATGTCTAGTTTTATCCAGTGTTTCTGAGGATATATATTTTATATTCGTATACGTGTATACACACACACATATGCCTTTTACTAGAGTAAATTTATAGCAAAAGTTGTCTCAAACAAGAATTTTTGAACTAGAGTCCAAAAGAAAATCCATTTCAACTTTTAGTTATCTTGGAAAATTATATGAAGAGAAACAAAAATTGATTATCTTTTTTTTTTGCATGACATGTGTAAAAATGCCTATTCCAAATAAAAATAATATTTTATACAGCACAAGAAAGTAGAATGCAAACTGCAATCAGATGGTTTAAGAAAAGGAAATTTAAGATATTGTTCCTCTCTCCCTCACTTGTGGTAGCTTACAACTGAAATAATGACCCCCAACCATAGGGCATTTCCTTGGCAATTAACAACTATGGTAGGGTTAATGGTCCATGGCAATGAACTCTCTTAGTCGTTAATCTCCCTTGATTATTATTGCTTAATTACTGATTAAAGAAGATTCCTTAGTGAATAAATTGGATACCTCAGCTGTCCTTTCATCATTCTTTTGCATAGATGGGAAATTTTGAGCAAAAAAGATAAGGGATTAATGTAATCAATATACAAATGACTAAAACATTTTACTTTTAAGATCTGTAGTAGAAGGACTTAATTTATAAGTATGGCCTGCTTCCACTAGAATGATGTGGATGATAATAGAAGATATTGCCATCACTTCTTTAAATATTCCTTTCTTTTAAAATAAATGAATTATATTCAACTCCCACTGTTAAGTAAAAGTTTAAATAGTCGAACCAGGAAGAGACTTTATTATTCACAACATTAAAGAAGACAAGTTTTTTTTTTCTCTTTTCTAATATTAAATATATTTTCCATAAAAATCATAAATAACATACTTGAGAATACATATGTTACTTTGTGCTGACATTAATAATATTCTTGTTAAAATTATTTAATTTATTGCCTTGAATATTTCCCAATTTAATTTTGAGTTCCAAATTCTCTTTCTCCCTAATACCTTCACCCATCATTGAGAAGATAAACAACTTGATATCCATTATATATGTGAAGTCAGGCAAAACATATTTCAGTATTAACCAGGTTGCAAAAGAAAACACTCCCAAAACAAATACAATAAAAATAAAGTTAAAATTATGCTTCTGGTCTGCATTCATAGTTCATCAGTACTTTCCTTTGAGGTCAATAGCTGGAGGTCCTCTGGAATTATCTTGGTTAATTGTCTTGATCAGAGCAGCTAACTTATTCTTAATTGATCATCCTAATAATATTGGTGTTAATGTACCATCTACTACTGGTTCTGCTCCTTTTGCTTTCTTTTTCAATATAATTAATTATATATTTATTTTTAATACATATTTCTATATGAATCATGTTGGGAGAGGAAAAAATCAGAAGAAAAGGGAAAAATCATGAGAGAAAAATTAAAAAAAAAAGAAGTGAACATATCTTATGTTCATTTAAATTCAATTTCTATAGTTCTTTTTCTGAATGCAGATGGAATTTTCCATCCAATATTTATTGTACTTGCCTTGAGTCACTGAACCACTGGGGAAAAAATGGTTTTCTATAGTTAATCCTCATACATTCTTGCTGTTACTGTGTATTATATATTCCTGGTTCTGCTTGTTTTGTTTAGCATCAGTTCATGTAAATCTTTCCAGGCCTTTCTAAAATCAGCTTACTCATCATCTTTGTAGGACAATAATATTTTATTATCTTCATATACTTTAATTTATTCAGTCATTTCCTAATTGATGGA
The DNA here is from genome assembly GCF_048593235.1 of Sminthopsis crassicaudata. Classification (NCBI taxonomy): domain Eukaryota; kingdom Metazoa; phylum Chordata; class Mammalia; order Dasyuromorphia; family Dasyuridae; genus Sminthopsis; species Sminthopsis crassicaudata. The sequence goes on from NC_133620.1 coordinate 358,874,752, forward strand.
CATCTACTAATTTTCCAAATTTTTGCTAACACAAAAAGACATCCTACATGCATTTTTGCATATATGTCTTCTTTCCCCTCCTTTATGATTTCACTGGAATACAGACCCAGTTGTGGCACTTCTGTGTCAAAGGGCATGCACAGTTTTCTATGCTTTAGGCATAGTTCCAAAATGCTCTTCAGAATGGTTGAATCATTTCACAATTCCACCAACAATGCATTGGTAGCCCAATTTTACCACACATTCTTCTGCATTTATTATTTTTTTCCCTATTCCTCTTAATTAGTTTGAGAGATGTAAGGTGGTACTGCAGAGTTTTAATTTACATTTTTCTAATCAAGAGTAATTTAGAGCATTTTTTCATATGACTATAGATGGTTTTAATTTTGCCATTGGAAAATTGTCTGGTGATATCCTTTGATTATTTATCAATTGGGGATGCTTTTTATTTTTATACATATGATTTAATTTTTATATATTTAAGAAAAAAATCCTTTACTAGAGATTCTTTATTCTTGATTGTTTATTTGGGATACCATTGAATAAATTAAGTAGAATTATAGTTTTATTTTATTGGCTTTATTTATTATATTGACAAGCTATTAAGTTATTAATATTTCTCCAATCATTTCCTTTTGTTTTTATTTGTGGGAAATGTGTTCTGAATTTTATTAATCTCCCCTTTTATTTTTGGAATTTTAAATTTAGTATTTAATAGGGTTTTTAAAAATTTGTTCTTTTTGTAGCTTTTTTTTAGTAGTTTAGTTGATCTTCTCTTTCTCTATTTTATGCAAATAAGCATCTAGAGATATAAAATTTTTCCCAATAACCACTTTGGGTGCAACCCACAGATTTTGCTATGTTGTATCATTATTGTCATTCTCTTGGATGAAATTATTGATTGTGCCTGTGATTCGTTGTTTCACTCACTCATTCTTTAGGATTATATTATTTAGTTTCCAATTAATTTTTGGTCAATTTTCCCAAATTGACTTTTTATTGCATATAATTTTTATTTCATCAAGATCTGAAAAAAATGCATTTGCTATCTCTGTCTTTTTGCATTTGACTTTGATGTTTTAATCCCCTAATACATGGTCAAGTTTTGGATAAGTTCCATGTTCTGCTGTCTTCCTTTCTATCTCCATTCAATTTTCTCCAAAGATCTATCATTCCTAACTTTTCTGGGATTCTATTTAACTTATTAACTTCTTTCCTATTTATTTTGTGATTTGATTTATCTAGTTCTGAGAGATCAAGATTCAGATATCTCACTAAGATAGTTTTACTGTCTAATTCTTCTTGCAGCTCTCTTAAATTTTTATCTAGGAATTTGGATGCTATACCACTTGGTGAATATATGTTTAGTATTGGCATTACTTCATTATCTATGATACCTTTAAGTAGAATGTGGTTTCCTTCCTTTTCTCTTTTCATTCGATTTATTTTAGGTTTTGCTTGATCTGAGATCAAGATTGATACTCCTGCTATTATTATTATTATTATTATTATTATTATTATTATTATTATTATTATTATTATTTACCTCATTTGAAGCATAATAGATTCTGTTCCAGCCTTTTACATTTTTTTAAAAAAATATTTCACTCTGCTTTAAATGAGGTTCTTATAAACAACAAATCATAGGATTCTGGCTTTTAATCCAGTAAGTATGCTATCTGTTTCTGCTTTATGAGAAAGTTCATACCATTCATATTCACAGATAAAATTACTGACTTTTTCCTGCATTCTTGTTTATCTCCAATTATATTTTTCTCTTCCCTTTTCCCCTTTCCCTTCTCCCCAGTATTTTGTCACTGATCAGGCCTTCCCTTTTGTAGCCCCTCCCTCTTTTAAAATATCTTTCCCCTTCAATTTCTGTTCTCCTTTTATTATTCTCCACTTTTCTTTTCCCCCTTCCCCTCCTACTTTCCTAAATGGGGAAATAAACTTCTCTGTGAAGCTAAATGTGTCAGATATTCTCTCTGAATCAAATCTGATGAGAGTAAGATTTGCACAATGCTCATCCCTCTCCACTCTTTCCCTCAATTTCAATAGGCCTTTTTTTTCCTCCTCATGAGGTGCAATTTATTCCATTTTAACTCTACTTTCATCTTCTTCCAGTGGACTCACCTTTCCTTTTCTAGGTCCTTTTTAAAAATCATCATAATAAAATCAAATTATATTGTACCCTCTAAAGTATACCTATAACAGAGATACAGATCTCAAGAGTTAAATATATCACCTTCTCTATATAGGGATATAAACGTTTTAACTTTTAAAAGAAAGTTTTTTTTTTCTTTTTAGTTTCTTATGCTTCTCTTGTGTTTTCTATTTGAAAATCAAGTTTTCTATTCAGTTCTAGTCTTTCATAAGAAATAGATGTAATTCACCTGTTTCACTGAATATCCATCCATATAAAAGATAATGCTCAATTTTGCTGGAAAGTTTATTCTTGGCTACAGTCCAAGCTCCTTTACCTTTCAGAATATCAGATTTCATGCCCTTCAATCTTTTGAAGTAAAAGCTGGTAGGTCCTGGATAATCCTGATTGTGGCTTCTTGCTATTTGCATTGTTCCCTTCTTGCTGTTTGCAATATTTTCTCTTTTATTTGATAACTCTGAAATTTAACTACAATGTTCCTTGGAGTTTTCATTTTGGGGTCTATTGCAGGAGGTCATCAGTGACTTTCAATGGCTACATTACACTCTGATTCTAGGACATCCAGGAAGTTTTCCTTGATAATTTCCTGAAAGATGATGTCTAGATTCCTTTTTTCATCATGGTTTTCAGGAAGTCCAATAGTCCTTATATTATCTCTCCTGGATCTATTTTCTAGGTCAATTCTTTTCCCAATGAAGTATTTTACATTTTCTTCTATTTTTTTTTTTTTTGGTTTTATTTGATTTGACTGATTCTTGAAATTTCATTGAGTCACTCACTTCTATTTGTTCAATTCTAACTTTTAGTGAATTGTTTTCTTCAATTAAGCTTTTTAATCTTTTTTTTTTTGCATTTGGGCAATTGAGGTGTTTTGTTCATTGCATTTTTTCTTTTCACAAATTCTTCTTTTTCACATCTATTTTGTAGAGAGTTAATATGTTTTTTTCTATTTCATCAAATCTATTCTGTAAGGAGTTTTCTTCAGATAATTTCTGTTTTCCCTTTTCCATGCCCTCAAGTAAAGATCTCATTTCCTTTCTCTTTTTTTTCTTATTTCTTTAAAATCCTTTTTGAATTGAACCACTGAAAGAATTCACTGTTCTAGGGGGGGTGGAGCAAAGATCAGACACATATCTGACTGTCCTCTTCTGAGCTTCTCTCTCAAATCTGTAGCAGATTAAGCTTCTGAACTAGTTGTTGAGTGACGGAACCCACAAATATTTGGAGGACAACAAATTTCCAGAAGATACTTTGGAAGAACTTCAAACAATGTTCATTTTGGGCAGGGGAAGAGGCTGCAGAGCACAGGCCACAATGTAGAGAGCCCAAGACAATGAGCAGGATAGGGATCCAAGGTGTTGCAGCAGCAGTGCAACAAGAAATCTACTGGGAGGCTCTTAGACTACTCTATTTTTGTTACAGAGATTTTCTGTGCGACACCTAAAGCAAATATAGAAGGCAAATAGTGAGCTTTGAGGCAATTTTCTTTGATGATTTCCTGAAATATGAGGCTTAGGATCCATTTTTCATCATGGTTTTTAGGAAGTCCAATAATTCTTAGATTGTCTCTCCTCGATCTATTTTCCAGATCTGTTTTTTTTTTTTTTTTAATAAGATATTTAACATTTTTCTATTGTTTTCTTTTTCTTTTTGGTTTTGCTTGATTGAGTCTTGATATCTTATCGAGTCATTCACTTCCATTTATTCAGTTCTAATTTTTAGTGAATTATTTTATTCAATTAGCTTTTTTTTTTTAAATCTCCTTTTATATTTGGCCAATTCAAATTTTGAATTAGATGTTTTGTTCATTGTATTTTTTTCCATTTCACAAATTATGTTTTTCAATGACTTGGTCTTATAAAGAGCTATATGCTTTTCCCATTTCATCAAATCTATTTTGTAAGGAATTTTGTTCATATAATCTCTGTTTTTACTTTTCTATGCCCTTATGAAAAGATCTCTTTCTTTCGCTATTATTTCTAACTCTCTTTTAAGATCCTTTTGGAATTTTTCCAAGAGAGTCTTGTGAAATGGGAACTAACTCATATAATCTTTGGTGGAGTCATCTGGAGCTGATTTGCCTTCAGTATCCTCAGGATTTGGGGTCAGTTCTTATCTTTCTCCATAAAAGCTATCTATGATCAGATTTCTTTTTGTTTTTTGCTCATTTTTTAAAGGTTGAGATCTGTTCTTAAGGCAAAGGGGGAACAGCTGCTTTAGTTTGCCCTGGGGCCAGTGCTGGTGACTGACTTCTGGTGCTGGATATGTGTGGGCAGGTCCCTTGTTATTCTGAGGTTCAGGGGTGCACTACTTGCCTTTTGTGTTTGCTTTGAGTGTCTCACAGCAAATCTAATGAGCCACTAGCTTGTCACCAGGATAGAGTAGCCTAAGAACCTCACAGTAAATTCCCTGGTGTGGAAATGCTATAGTGCCCTGGTGCCCTACACCAACTTTTTGCTCTCTGATACCTGCACTGTAGTCTGGGCTTGGCAGCCTTTCCCTCTGCCTGATTGAAACAGATCTTTTCCAAAGTTCATCCAAAGTAACTTCTGGAAATTTGTTGTACTCCAAATATTATAGGTTCTGTCACTCCAAAAACAGTTCAGAGACTTAATTTGCTGTTGATTTGAGGGAAGCTCAGAAGAGCTCAGATAGAGACATATCTACTTTCTATGATCTTGTCTCTGATCCCTTCCCCCCATACTTCCTTTCTATTGCAATAAATGACTCAGCCATAAAACATCTCACAAATGACTCTTCTGGCTTTAAAAGAGCAAATGGAAAATAAGTACTTTATTTTTCTCTTTTTTTCCCTAGAAAAAAAAATACAATGCACAATTAAATATGAATAATTTCAAAACATCCATTGTCACTGGTGTGTGACTCTATCTTAGAAATTTTTTTTTCTGTTTTCTTATATTTATTTATTTATTTATTTTTATTAAAGCCTTTTAGTTACAAAACATATGCAAGGATACTTTTTCAACATTGACTCTTGCAAAACTTTCTATTCCAAATTTCCCCCTCCTTCCCCCCACCTCCTCCCCTAAGTGGAAGATAGTCCAATACATATTAAATATGTTAAAATATGTGACACCCAATATATGTATACATATTTATACACTTATCTTGCTGCACAAGAAAAATTGGATCAAGAAGGAAAAAAAAATCTGAGAAAGAAAACAAAATGCAAGCAAACATCAAAAAAAAAAAAAAAAAAAAGAGTGAAAATGCTATGTTATGGTCCACACTCAGTTCCCACAGGCCTCTCTCTGGGTGCATATGGTTCTCTTCATCACTACACAATTGCACCTTGTTTGAATCATCTCATTATTGAATATTTTTCCAATTGTTTAGATCTGACTTTACTTGTGTGGAAAGTTGTAATGTGTTATTGTCTCCAGAGACTGCCGATCGCTCTCTGGTCTGGAGGAGAGACTTCTCCCTCCAGAGAGCCACCTCAACTCTGACCTAGAGCAGAGACTCTTCTTTCCTCTAGAGAGCCGCCTCAAGTCTGGCCCAGACCAGAGACTTTCTATCCCTCGAGTGCCACCCTATTTTATCCTCCCAGAGGATGGGCATGGGATAACACAAGGGCTTCTGGGAAACATTACTTCAACCAATGAACTTGCTCCTCCTAAGCATGCAAGCTCCTCCCCAGGAATTCACAAGTAAAACTCCCAATAAAGGCTGGAACTAGAGAATTGTTACGTAAGGACTTAGCACTTAGTAAGAACCTAATATCTCATTATCTCATTAACACTTAATAAGAACCTAACATCTCCCCCTTTCTTTTGATTTAGAACATAGGGTGGTTATGACCTTGAAACATAAATCCATCAATATGGGAGACATTACACATAATTACATAGATTACATAAACACATAGTAACATAATACATGCTAGAAGTATGTTACAAATAACATGATCAAATAATCATAAATTGAAAATTTATAAATATCCATAAGTCCATTGTCCATTAGTCTCATTTTGTGTTAGGAAATCCAATGATTCCTGCTGGTTTTAAAGTTCTTTAACAGTCTTCTTATTAGCCATGCTCTTTCAGTGTCAGATGTTTCTTAGATTTTCTCCTTTGTTTTGAGGTCTTTCTCTTTTTCTGTCTCTCTCCTAAGGACAAGGCAAATATCACTCGTTGGCACCCATCTGATTCCTTCTCCATCTGAAGAAATACAAGCAAATCCTCTCCCCCAGGCAGTTAACCTATCTAGTCCCTTCCATTCACCACTTTCTGGGTCTCTCCACATCACCTGGCTTCCAATGCATACACAAAGTATGAATGAATATAGTCAATAGGCAATAATGAAGCTGTGACATCAGATAGAGTTTAGCACATTCTATATTAATTGTTCCATCTAAGCTTCTCCTGTCCAAGAATAGGTGTCAATAGCAGTAAAAATGTCATTTAACTTAGGTAATCTAAAAGAAAAAGGGATGGAGCCTGGACGGACCCTGTCTTTCCAATTCATCATAGTCCGGGTGTAAAAAGCATTTGTTCCCACTATAGCACAATGTCTTATGATCTCCTCTAAAGGAGCATCTTTGTCTAGTCCCCATATAATTCTTTTGCAAATCTCATTGGCATTTTCCTTACCCAGATGTCTGGTCATTATTTCTGTAGCTGCATTTTCTCCAATAGTTGTTTTGACAGCAGTTTGTAAACGTTCCACAAAATCTGCAAAAGGTTCATTGGGACCTTGCTCTATTTTAGTGAAAGCTTCTCCCTGATCTTTCTGTCCAGGGAGGACACCCCAAACTTTTATTGCAGCCTTAGCAATTTGCTCATACACTGTCATGGTATAATTAATCTGTTCTGAATTCTCTCCATACTGACCTTCACCAGCTAAGTGCTCAAAAGTGAATTTTGTGTTAACTCCTATTTCCAAATTGTATCTGACTTGGATTTTACATAATTCATGAAACTCTGCAAGCCATAACAAATTTTGTCCAGGTTCTAGACATGTCCTTGTTATGGATTTCCAATCATTTAGGGTTCAGACTTCATAAGACAAACCATCTAGTAACATTTTATCATAAGCTGATGTAACCCCATAAAGAGTACAACCTTTTTTCAAATATTTAATTTTATTCAAATCTAAAGGTGCATATCTTCTCCTTTTTTTACCTACAGAGTCAATCTCTTCAATCACAGGATATGCATGTATAAAATCACTTATATGCTGTCCTTCTCTCTTAGCTTTAACCAATGCTTTTTCTAATCTTGTCATAGGCTTAGGCTGCTTCACAGGCGATTCTGTTTATGTTTCTGCCTCTTCCCCTCCTCCTTCTTGCTCCACCCTTGAAGGGTTAATTGAGGGAGGAAGGAGATGGGAAATGCTCCTGTTGCTCAGAATTGTACTTAACTTCATTGTTATCTGATTCATCCTTTTCACCTAGTTTAGTTGACACCTCCCCATTTTGCTCCTTTTTCTCTTCCTTTAGAATAACAATTTTTAAAGCCATTTGGATTAAATTATAGGTATGAAGTATATCTTTGGAAATTGAGTTTAGTCTGGAATTGTAGTGTTCACCTAATTGTTTTCCTACTAATTCCCATTCATCTAGATCCAATTCTTCTTCCAGAGAAAAACAAGGACATATGACCTTCATGGTTTTTAAAAAGTTCAGTAATCTCCTCCAAAATTATAATCAATCCTTGGCTTTTCATAACCTTGATGATGCTCTCTAAACATTTTCCTTGAATAGAAGGCATTTGCCCCATTTCACTATAAGAGATTTCTGGTTTAGCCCTTAACAAGTTAAGTTCCTTATTTTTCTATTAGAACGCTCACTTAATCTTTAACAAAGTTTCCTTGTTACTCATGGTTCTGCGTCAGACAGACTAAGATCTGGATGGGAGGCTTTCCCACTGGAATCAGGATCGTGTCTGTCCCTGTTCGGGCGTCAAATTGCGATGGTCCGGTCAAGCTCCTCTGAAGGGCTCAGAATAGTCCTTAAATGTGAAGGTCTGGGCTAGCTCCTCTGAAGGACTCAGAATAAGTCCTTGTCAGGAGAAGCAAAAGTCCTTGCCCCACGTTGGGCGCCAATATGTAATGTGCTGTTGTCTCCAGATTCTGCCAATCACTCTCTGGTCTAGAGAAGAGACTTCTCCCTCCAGAGAGCCGCCTCAACTCTGACCTAGAGCAGAGACTCTTCTTTCCTCCAGAGAGCCAACTCAAGTTTGGCCCAGATCAGAGACTCTCTATCTCTCGAGTGCTGCCCCCTTTTATCCTCCCAGAGGCTGGGTGTGGGATAATGCAAGGGGTTCTGGGAAAAATTACTTCAACCAATAAACTTGCTCTTCCTAAGCATGCAAGCTCCTCCCCAGGAATTCACAAGTAAAACTCCCAGTAAAGGCCAGAACTAGAGAATTGTTAAGTACTGACTTAGCACTTAGTAAGAACCTAATATCTCATTATCTCATTAGCACTTAGTAAGAACCTAACAGAAAGTTTTGTAGTTTTGATCATATAATACCTGACTTTCCCTTGGCAGATTGATTCCCAACTATTTTATACTATTGACAGTTATTTTAAATGGAATTTCTGTTTATATCTCTTGATGTTGAATTTTTTTAGTGAGGTATACAAATGCTGATGGTTTATGTGGATTTATTTTGTATCCTGAAACTTTGCTAAAGTTGTAGATTATTTTCAACAGTTTTTTTAGTCAAATCCCTAGGGTTCTCTAAATATACCATCACATCATCTGCAAAGAATGATAATTTGATTTCCTCATGATCTCTAATCTCTTTTTGTTCTCTTTATTGTGGAAGCTAGCATTTCTAGCATTTCTAATACAATATTGAATAGTAATGGTGATAGTGGGCAACCTTGTTTCACTCCTGATCTTATTGGGAATGGTTCAGTTTATCCCCATTACATATGTTGCTTGCTGATAATTTTAAACAGATGCTCCATTTATTCCTACACTCTCTAGTGTTTTTAATAGTAATGGATGTTGGATTTTGTCAAATGCTTTTTCTGCATCTATTGAGATAATCCTATTGTTTTTGTTAATTTGTTTATTGAACCAGTTCTTCATTTCTGGTATAAATCTTACTTGGCCACTGTGCATTATCTTGGGAATGATTTTCTGTAATCTTTTTGCTAATGCTTTATTTAAGATTTTTGCAGCAATATTCACTAGGGAGATTGGATCTCTGTTTTTGTCCTACCTGGTTTAGGTATTAATACCATGTCTGTATCATAAAAGGAATTTGGTAGGAGTCCTTCATTCCCTATTTTTTCAAATAGTTTATATAATATTAGAATTAATTGTTCTTTAAATGTTTAATACAATTCACATGCAAGTTCATCTGGTCCTAAGGATTTTTTCTTAGGGAATTAATTAATAGATTCTTTTATTTCTTTTTCTAAAATGGGACTATTTAAGTAATTTATTTTCTCTTCTATTAATCTGAGGAACCTCTATTTTTGTAAATATTTCTCTATTTTATTTAAATAACAAAATTTATTGGCAAAAAGTAACTCCTAATTATTGCTTTAATTTCCTCTTCTTTGATGGAAAGTTCTCCATTTTCATTTTTGAGAGTAACAATTTGATTTTCCATTTTCCTTTTTTTCCTAATCAAATTTACTGAAGGTTTATCTATTTTGTTGGGGTTTTGTCATAAAAACCAACTTTTAGTTGTATTTATTAATTCAATAATTTGTTTTAAATTTCAATTTTATTAATCTCTCCTTTTATTTTTTGAATTTCAAATTTGGTATTTGATTGGGGGTTTTAATTTGTTCTCTTTCTAGCTTTTTTAGTAGCAAGCACAGATCTTTGATCTTCTCTTTCTCTATTTTATGCAAGTAAGCATCTAGAGATATAAAATTTCCCCTTGTTACTACTTTGGCTGTATCCCAAAATTTTCTTTCTGTTAAGAGACTTAGTAAATTAGATTTAAAGAAGTATCTTTTTTTTTTCTCTTGGATTTATTAAGATATAGCTAATTTTGTTTTTAGTGTTTTATTATTGTTCCTTTGAACAATGTTAGAATTTAAAAATATGAAAAAGATCTTAAATTGTGAATTAAAAGAAAACTTATAATTCAGTTAAATTCAGGGTCTTAATTTTTCAAGAAAGAAATTGAGGCATTAGAAATTAAATGACTTAGGAGTAAAGTAAAGATGGTCCTGAATAGACAGCTCTATGTAGGAACTTGTCTTGACTTCCCACCAAATGAATATCAAATCTCTGAACTGATTTTGTAGTAACAGGACCCACAAATAGTTAGAGTATAACAAATTTCCACTATTATGTATTTCAGAAAACTTCAAAAAAAAATCTATTTCAATCAGGCAGAGGGAGGGAACACTGCCAAGCAAAAACACAGTGCAGAGATCCAGAACAAAATGACCTCCAGGCATCAGGGAAATATACTGGGAGGCTCTTATTCAAAATACAGCAGTGTTGAATACTCTGTCCTTGTTCAGAAGCCAGTGAATCCAGGGACTAACTGTGAGACAGGCAACACAACTACAAAAAGCAAAAAGTGAGTCCCTGATCCCCAGAATAATGTGAGATTTGGTAATACCCACCCAACATGGGAAGAAAGCCAATAGCACTAGTCCCAGAGCAATGTAAAGCCACTGTTATCTATAGAGGAAGCCTTATAAGCTTAAGGAGAAAATATTGCAAGTAACCAGAAAGTAACAATTTAAACATTTAAGAGCCACAATCAAGATAACTTAGGACCTAGCAGCTTCCACTTTAAAGTACCAAAGGGCCTGGAATATGATATTGTGAAGGGCAAAGGAGTTAGATTGCAGCCATGAATGAACAATCAAGCAATATTAAGCATTATTTTTCAGGGGAAAAGATGGACATTAAATGAGAAATGTGAATTTCATTTATTTTTGATTAAAAGACCAGAGCTGAACAGCAAATTTGATCTTCAAATATAGAATTCAAGAAAAGCATGAAAAGGTAAAAAAAGAAATAAAAATAATGTTTCTTTTAAAAGTTAAAAAGTAGGGCAGCTAAGTGGCGCAGTGGATAGAGTACCAGCCCTGAATTCAGAAGACCTGAGTTCAAATCTGGTCTCAGACACTTAACACTTCCTAGTTGTGTGACCCTAGGCAAGTCACTTAACCCCAGACTCAGGGAAAAAAAAAAATTAAAAGTTTATATCCCTATATGGGAAATGATATAGTTAACACTTGAGAATCTGTATTGTGGGTATACTTAGAAAGTGTATATATAATTTGACTTTATTTTGATGGTATAAAAAATATACTAGAGGAGAAAAAGGAATTGTGCTGGAAGAAAAGCAAAATTGAGGGAAATGAGATAATTTATATCATATGAAGAGGCAAAAAAGACCTTTTACAATTGAGGGAAAGAAGGGAGGGTAATGAACACTGTGTGAATCTTACTCTCATCAGATTTGGCTCAAAAAGAGACTAAACCAAATCAAAACCAAGACAGACAAGATTAGAAGGGAAGGAGTAAACTGGGGGGAAAAGTTTTACATTCAAGAGTTCTGATAAAGGCCTCATTTCTAAAATTTATAAAAAAATGACTCAAATTTATAAGAATACAAGCCATTCTCTAGTTGATGAATAGTTAGAAGATATGAACAGACACTTTTCAGATGAAGAAATTAAGATCCTTTCTAATCATATGAAAAAAATGTTCTAAATCTTTATTGATCAGAGAAATGCAAATTAAGAAAACTCTGTGATACCACTATACATCTCTCAGATTAGCTAAAGTGACAGGAAAGATAATGATGAGTGTTGGAGGGAATGTGGGAAAAATGGAACACTAGTATATCATTGGTAGAGTTGCAAAGTGATCCAACCATTCTGGAGAGCATTATAGAACTATGCCCAAAGAAATAAAACTGTGCATACCCTTTGACCCAGCAGTGCCATTACTGGGTCTGTATCTCAGAAAAAAAAAATCAAAGGAGGGAAAAGAACCACATGTGAAAAATGTTTGTAACAGCTCTTTTTGTCATAGCAAAGAATTGGAAAATGAGCAGATGCCAATTCATTGGGTAATGCATGAACAAGTTTTATTTATGAAGGTAAAGGAGTATTATTTTTCTATGAAAATGGCAAACACGCTGATTTTAGAAAGGCCTGGACATATATACAAGAACTTATGCTGAGTGAAACAAGTAATTCATTGTACACAATAATAGCAAGAATGTATGATGATCAGCTATGAAAAACTTGGTTATTCTCAGTGGTTCAGTGATACAGAGCTATCCCAATAGACTGTGGATGGAAAATGCCATTTCCAGAAAAAGAACTAAAGAGACTGTAATTCAACACATGCCATGTTCACTACCTTTTCCCCTTTTTTTAAAATCTCTTATGGTTTTTCCCTTTTGCTCTGATTTTGGTCTCCCAACATGATTAATACAACTATATGTATTTTTTTTAACTTCATTAAAATTTTTAATTGCCAAAAATTTCACCCTTGAAGAGGAAATTACAGCAATAATTAAGAGCTATTTTGCTCACCTGTATGCCAAAAAACTGATAATCTAAGTTAAATGGTTGAATATTTATAAAAATATAGATTACACAGATTAATGGAGGAGGAAATAAATTACTTAAATAGTAATTTTAAAGAAAATGTTAGAAAAAAAATAAAGAAGTTATTAACCAACTCCCTACTAATTTTCCTGGAAAAAAATCTCTAGGGCCAGATGGATTTACAAGAGAATTCTACCAAAATTTAAATAAAAATTACTTCCAATATTATGCAAACTATTTGTGAAAATAGGGAAAAAAGTTATTCTACCAAATTCTTTTTATGTTATAGATATGGTGCTGACACACAAAACAGGGAAGGACAAAACAGAAAGAAAATCATAGACCAATTTCCCTAATGAATATCAATGCAACAATTTTAAATAAGATATTAGCAAAATAATTACAGCAAGTTATCACCAAGATAATGCATTATTGTCAAGTAAGATTTATACCAGGAATGAAGGGCTGGTTAAATATTAGGAAAACTATTTGCATAATTGAAAAATCTTACAATTATCTGAATAGATGCAAAAAAAAGAAGTTTTTTTGTTTTTTTTTGACAAATCCAACACCCATTCCTATTTAAAAGCATTAAAGAACATAGGAGTAAATGGAGTTTTCCTTAAAACATAAATTTTAAGGAAATTAAAATTTAATTAAATTCCTTAAAATGGTCAGTAGCATCTATATAGAAAACATCACATGTCAGGGACATAAATTAGAACTATTCCTAATAAGATCAGGGATGAAATAAGGTTGCCCACTATCACCATTACTAGTAAAGTATTAGAAATGTTAACTTTACCAAACTAATAAGAGAAGAAAAAAATTAAAGTAGAGTAGATAAGGAAACCAACTTATCAGTCTTTGCATATGATTTGATGCTATACTTAAAGAATCCTAAAGAATCAACTAAAAAACTAATAGAATAAATTCCCATTTTATCAGCATTGCAGGATATAAAATAAATTCACATAAATCATCAGTGTTTCTATATGTTACCAACAAAATTCAGCAGCAAGTGATACAAAGATAAATTCCATTCAAAATTTCTGTAAACAATATGAAATATTTAGGAGTCTACTTTGCCAAGACAAAGTCAGAAACTATATGAGACAATGGACAGTCTACCTCTCAGATCTGTGAAGAAGGATTGAATTGTGACCAAAGAAGAATTAGAATACAATAAGAATGCAAAATGAATGTTTGATTATATTAAGTTAATTTTTTACAAGAGTTTTTCTTACAGTGATAAATAACATCTATTTAAAGTCATTAGCAAGCATCAGATGTAATGAGGATAAACTAGAATCTTTCATAATAAGATCAGGGGTGAAACACTGTCACAATTACTATTAAATATTGTTGAAATGTTAGCTCTTGACAATAAGAGAAGAAAGAGAGATTAAGGAATTAGAGTAGGTAAAGAAGAAAGCAAATTATCACCTTTTGCAGATGGTGTGATGGTATTCTTAAAGAATGGTAGAGAATCAACTAAAATCTATTAGAAACAATTCACAACTTGAGCAAAGTTGCAGGATACAAAATAAATCCCCATAAATCATCAGCATTTTTATATATTACCATTATAGTCCAGCAGCAAGAAATAGAGAATTCCATTTAAAATGACTATCAATAATATAAAATATTTTGGGGTCTACCTGTCAAGGCATAGTCAGGAACTATATGAACAAAATAATAAAATGCTTTCCACACAAACAAAGTCAGATCTAATGTCTTGGGAAAATATCAAGTGCTCATTGGTAGGCTTGAGCTAATTTAATAAAAATGACAATTGTACCTAAATTACTCTACTTATTCAGTGCTGTACCAATCAAACTCCCAAGAAATTATTTCACACAGCTAGAAAAAATAATAAGAAAATTCAACTGAAAGAACAAAAGGTCAAGAATTTCAAGGGAATTAATGAAAAAAACAAACAAAACAAAACAAAACAAAAACAAAACAAAAAAAAAAAAACAAAAAACAAATAAAGATGACCTAGCTGTACCAGGCCTAAAACTATATTATAAAGCATCAGTCATCAAAACAATTTGGTACTGGCTAAGAAATAGAGTACTCTATGAGTGAAGTAAGTTAAGTTTACAGCACAAAATAGTCAATGACTATAGTAATCTAGTGTTTGACAAACCTAAAGAACTTAGTTTTGGGATAAGAACTCACTCTTTGACAAAAACTTCTGGGAAAATTGGAAGTTAGTATGGGAGAAACTAGGCATTGACCCATACCTAATATATACCAAGATAAAGTCAAAAGGTTTCATGATTTAGACATAAAAATGGATATTTTTAAGCATCGTAGAAGAACAAAGGATAGTGTACCACTGAAATCTATGGAGAAAGAAGGAGTTTGAGGCCAAAGAAGAACTCTAGTACATTACGGAATGCAAACTGGATACTTTGGTTATATTAAATTAAAAAGGTTTTGTACAAACAAAACCAATGCAGACAAGATTAGAGGGGAATCAGTAAACTGGAGGCATTCTAACAAAGACCACATTTCTAAATTATATAGAGAATTGACTCAAATGTATAAGAACATGAGCCATTCTTCAGTTGCTGAATGGTCAAAGGATATGAACAGTTTTCAGATGAAGTTAAAATCATTTCTAGTGATATGAGAAAATGCTCTATGCTATTATTATCAGACAAACACAAAGTAGGTTCCACTACATACCTCTCAAATTGGATGAGAAGGCAGGAAAAGATAATGATTAATGTTGGATCAGACATGGGAAAATTGGGACAGTAATACATTGTTGATGGAGTTGTGAACTGATCCAACCATTCTGCAGAGCAATATGGAACTATACTTAATGGACTATCATACTGTGTATACCCTTTGATACAACAGTGTTTCTACTAGGCCTGTATCCAAAGCAATAATAAAATAGAAAAAAGAGCCCGCATTTGCAAATATATTTTGTAGTGCCTCTTTTTTGGTGTGAGAAACTGGAAACTGAGTGGATGCCCATCAGTTGGAGAATGGCTGAATAAGTTATGATATATGAATAGTATAGAATAATTTTGTTGTATAAAAATGATTAGCAGAATGATTTTAGAAAGACTTGGGTATACCAACATGAACTGATACTAAGTGAAGTGACTAGAACCATGAAAACAGTGCATACAGTAACAACAAGATTATTTGATGATCGATTCAGATAGATGTGGTTCTTTTCACATGGAATTGTGATAGAGAATGCCATTTTGACCTAGAAAGAAGACTATGAGAACCGAATATGATCACAGAATAATATTTTCACCTTTTTTTCTTGTTGTTTGCTTGCTTTTTGTTTTCTTTCTTACTTTTTTTTCTTTTTGATCTGATTTGTCTTATGTAGCAAGATAAATGTGGAAATGTGTATAGAAAAAGAATCGTGCATGTTTAACATATATTGAATTACTTGCTGTCTAAGGGAGGGCTGGGGAAAGGGGAGGGAGAAAAAATTTGGAACAAGGTTTTTCAAAGATGAATATTAAAAACAATTTATGCATATATTTAGAAAACTATAAGCTTTGCAAATTGTTTTACATGTAACTGGGAATAATAAAAAAAGCTTAAATAAAAACAATTTATTATCCCCAAATGACAAAAAGATTACAGGATTTATAAAAAAAAAATGGGAGAAAGTCTATGCAGTGAGATTAAACACATTTTCCCAAGAAATTTTACTTTAAAAGGTGAGAGAATTATAATAAAATAATTCATTGATATTTTAGGGGTAGTGGTATAAAGTCTTAGTCATGTTTGCAGGTATTAAAGAAAGAACAAGGAGAGATTAGCAGGAGGGGACAGAAAAATGGAAAGACTAAGAGTCAGTCACAGAGGCACAGAAAGAAACCTGTGCAGATCTTCTTAGAGAGAAATAGGGAGAGTGACAGGAAGAAAAAAAAGAGAGATAATAGAAGACAGAAGGGACAATCTATGAGAAAATGTGGGGATAGATGGAATGGTTTGGACTTGGCAAGAAAAAAGGACTATGTTTTTATGAGAGACTGGAATAAAATAAATATTTACAATTTATTTTGTAAAACCTCAGGTTCTACATCTATTAAATGAATTCTTGGGACTAACTGCTGTACACTTTCCATTTGGACTCAGAATCTGTGATCTTATAATGACACTCTATCAGTAGACTTTCTACTATTCCTATATCCTTGTAGTTAAGGGAACACAGTGTGTTTTTCTATTTAAATGTTATCTATTTCTATTTGTATTTCTTTCTCCAGTTATAGATGATCATGAGATAAGGAAAATAAATTTTACATATAAGAAATTTTAGTAATATTACGATATTTTCATATCTATATTTGAATTAATGCTCTTGGGAAGCTGAAATGTCTCTGAAATCTTAGTACCACCATCATCAAGATGTTACTTCTCTTATGTTTGATGTTCAGTTTCTCAGTAAGAGAGTAACATCAAATAATTGAATGATGAATTAGGAATTAAACTGTAGTTTCTTTGCAACAATAGTTCCATATATCCAGAAGTTGCTAGGATATCAGATTGACTGCAGATATAGATTTGTTGAATTTTTGTTGCCAGATCCAAGGCAAGGACATTTGAGCAGTGGCCAGCTGAGTGACCAGTAAGAAAATCTGCCAGCAGAAATTCCTCTACTTCAAAGGTAGTAGCCTTTTGTCATAGTTGGAATCTCTTGTGAACAGCTCACTATGCATCTGGTGATTATGAAATCTCATTTCATTACACTACTAATTTACAGGGAATGAAATTATAAACAAGGTGATTACCAAATGTAATTTATGGCCCATGTAATTGTATAGCTGTCAAAGTAGTGCTGGCAGCTGAATTGGCTTCCTTTATAGAGAAGGAGCCTGAATGTTTTCCTGGTCTACTGAGTTTAATTGTCCACAGCTGAAAATATATGTATTTTTTTTATAAGGGTGAAGAGGGAGAGGCATTGCAAGATCAGCATCTCTAGAAATTTTGCCTATTACCTTTGTACTCCCTTTAGGCTATGCAAAATGGCTATTGGTCAATGGGAAAAAAAATTCCCACTCCATGGAAGAGAGATGGAGAGTGATTGTGGGTTGGTTTAATTCATTAGCAATACAAATAATAACAGTAAGACAGCTTTGTCATAAAACGACATTATAAATATTTTTGATATGTCTTTTTTTGGGGGGGCCTAGAATTATGATTTCAACACTGTGAAAGGTAAATTTCCTTTACCATTGAGAATCATCAGTTACCTCTCATTTTAGAATCTTAGAGAATTGTCTGTGCTCTTGAAAGTTTACCTGGCCAATGATTAAACAATTTATATGCTAAAAAAGGGTACTTTGAACCCATGTCTTCCTTTATGAGATTCTTTTCTCTATTCTGCCATTTTGATGTTCACACAAGTAAACTGAATAGATTAAATCAAAATGAGTGTAATGAAAACAGCTAATACAATCAACTCTACCTTTCTTCATTGCTCAGTAGGAATATGTTCAAGTATTATCAATGTGGAGATCTTTAACAAACTAAGTTTGGTTACCACAGTCAGATATTGCCTACTATGAATGACCTTATACTTTATATACATGACCACTGAAAAACAATATCTATTGGACATAAGCAACATAGAAAAGTGACGATGAAGACAATGCTTCTGCTGAAAATGATGATAATGATGTCAACAAATCCCTAAAATCCAAATTCATTGGCCATTTGATGAGAGAGCTAAACAATGACAAAGAAGAAAATAACAACTGGAGGGAATATACACTGTTTTACTCCATGTGTTGTGAAACCACAACAGTACTGGTATGATCCTAGGAAGAATAGTGAGACATTGAACAATAAACTACTCCACTACTCTGGAAATTATCTAATAATGAGACAGATTTTAAAAATTTTAAAATCTCAAGTGACTTTATAAAGGAGAAGCACATACTCCCCAAAAATCACTTTTTATATTTGCTCTCCTAAAATCCAACAGGAGACCATTTATACCAAAACATTGATTCAAAAAAGTTAGTTCCTGTTATGAACATTGTTCTTATACTATTGGCAAAGATAGGCAGCTAGGTAGTTATATTACAGAGTGTAGGTCCTGGAGTTTGGCCTCAGTTACTAATTGTGATTTTGGAAAAGTCACTTATCCTGTTTTGCTCCAGTTTCCTCATTTGTAAAATGAGCTGGAGAAAAAAAAAAAAGGCAAACCACTGCAATACCTTTGCCAAGACAATCAGACCAGATTGAAAATAACTGATCAATAACAGCTCAAATTGACTCCACTGTTAAATTTTCAGTGTTTGATTATATCTTTGAAATTAACAAATGTCACAAATTAAGTCTTGATCTATTTTTTTAATTGTCTAAATTTAAGAAAGTGACAGAAAACTAATAATGCCAATCAAGCTTAAAGTTTGCTGTATCATTTTTTCCCCAAAAAGTTCATTATTAAATTTTATCAGGCCAACTTTATACCTACCCATTTGAAGTATTATTATGCCCAAACCAATACAGGAACATTTCTTTGCCTTCTGTGTGGCAGAAGTTAACCAATGTAGGGGTGAAATAAAAAGTTTTCTTGTTTACAATTGATTGTAGCCTGAACTGTCAGTAATCATCATATATAATGGGGATAAACTGGAACCATTCCCAATAAGATCAGGAGTGAAACAAGGTTGCCCACTATCACTATTACTATTCAATATTGCATTACAAATGCTAGCTTCCACATTAAGAGTTGAGAAAGAGATTAAAATAATTAGTGCAGGTAATGAGGAAACCATATTATCACTATTTGCAGATGATATGATGGTATGCTTAGAGGACCCCAGATATTCTACTAAAAAGCTATTAGAAATATACAACTTTAGAAAAATTTCAGGATACAAAATAAATACACATAAATAATCAGCATTCTTATATATCACTAACAAAATCCAACAGTTGGATACAAAGAGAAATTCCATTTAAAGTAACTGCCGATAGTATAAAATATTTGGGAATCTATATCTGCCAAGGGAAAGTCAGGAACTATATGAGCAAAACTACAAAACACTTTCCACGCAAATAAAGTCAGATCTAAGCAATTGGGAAAATATTAAGTGCTCTTGAATAGGCTGAGCAAATATAATGAAGATGACAATACTACCTAAACTATTATTTAGTGCTATATAATCAGACTCCCAAAAAAACTATTTTAATGACCTAGAAAATATAACAACAAAATTCATCTGGAATAACAAAAGGTCAAGACTTCCAAGGGAACTAATTGTAGAGGGCTGAAACTCCAGAAAGGTATGCTTGACTCAGACAACCAAGCACTTAAGGCTAATTACCTATTTGATGAGAGATAATGACTCTATTAGCATATATTTGGATAATGGCTCTTCTCACCACTAGCACTTCCTGAAAGTTTGGTGTTAAGATAATCATTCCCAAGGGTTAGAGGGCAGGGGGACTTGGTGGCAGGATAAGGAGGAGAGAGGTTAGTGATTCCAGACTCCAGAATCTAGGATGCTGTTTGCCTGCTTCCTTCACTTCTCCCCCTCAAGACCAAGGACTTTAATTTTTTCCCTTACTCTGGCTGACCCAGAGGCCCTTTAGGGAGCTAACCTGTACTTTACAACTAATGAAAAAAAATCAAATGAAGGCAACCTAGCTGTACCAGATATAAAACTATATTATAAAGCAATGGTTATCAAAACCATTTGGTATTTGCTAAGAAAATGACTAGTTGATTAGTGGAATAGGTTAGGTTCACAAGAAAAAATAGTCAATAACTGTAGGAAACTAATGTTTGACAAACGTGAAGGCCCCAACTTTTGGGATAAGAATTCACTGTTTGACAAAAACTGCTGGGAAAATTGGAAAATAGTATGGCAGAAACTAGGCATTGACCCACACTTAATACCATACACTAAGATAAGGTCAAAATGGGTTGATGGTCTAGGCATAAAGAATGAGATTATAAATGCATTAGAAGAACATACTATTGTTTACCTCTCAGACTTGTGGAGGAGGAAATAATTTTTGACCAAAGAAGAACTAAGTTCATTATTGATCACAAAATAGATAATTTAGTTATATCAAATTAAAAAGATTTTATATGAACAAATTTAATACAGCCAAGATTAGAAGGGAAGTTACAAATTGGGAAAACATTTTTACAGTCAAAGGTTCCAATAAAGTCCTCATTTCCAAAATATATAGAGAACTGACTCTAATTTATAAGAAATCAATCCATTCTCCAATTGATAAGTGGTCAAAGGAAATGAACAGACAATTTTTGGATGAAGAAATGGAAACTATTTCTAGCCGTATGAAAAGAAACTCCAAATCATTATTAATCAGAGAAATGCAAATTAAGACAACATTGAGATACCACTACACTCCTCTTAGTTTGGCTAGAATGACAGGGAAAGGTAATGCAGAATGTTGGAGGGGATGTGGAAAAACAGGGACACTGATACATTGTTGGTGGAACTGTGAATACATCCAGCCATTCTCAAGAGCAATTTGGAACTATGGTCAAAAAGTTATCAAAGTGTGCATAACCTTTGACCCAGCAGTGTTTCTACTAGGATTATATTCCACAGAGATCTTAAAGAAGGGAAAGGGACCTGTATGTGCAAAACTGTTTGTGGCAGCCCTTTTTGTAGTGGCTGGAAACTGGAAATTGAATGGATGTCTATCAATTGGAGAATGGCTGAATAAATTGTCGTATATGAACATTATGGAAAAGTATTGTTCTGTAAGAAATGACCAGCAGGATGTTTTCAGAAAGGCCTGAAGAGACTTACATGAACTGATGCTGAGGGAAATGAGCTGATCCAGGAGATAATTATACACTTCAACAACAATACTATTTGAGGATCAATTCTAATGGACATGGTTCTCTTCAACAATGAGATGAACCAAATCTGTTCCAATTATTCAATAATGAAGAGAACCAGCTACACCCAAAGAAAGAACTATGGGAAATAAGTGTGAACCACAACATAGTATTTCCACTCCTTCTGTTTTTGTCCATTTGCATTTTTGATTTCCTTTTCAGGTTATTTTTACCTTATTTCTAAGTCCAATTTTTCTTGTGAAGTAAAATAACTATGGATATGTATACATGATAGGGGTTGAGGTCCCTTTAAGATTCCTTTCTAGTTGCCCAACCCCCATGGCTGACCTTGATTCACAAATCCTGGTCAAAAGCACCCTTTTGAATATCTAGGCCCAGCCTCCACCAGCTTCCCCCAACCCTCATTGGATCTGAGCTATCTGAAAAGTCCGCCAAGAACTTGGGGGTACTGCCCACAATCCCCTTTTAGGTATAAAAAGGGCCAAACCAGAGCTCTCTCTTTGCAGGAGCTCTCCCCCCCAACACATGGTATCCTTACATCCATGTAACAGTTCCTGACTACCCAGTGGCCACCTCTGGCCCTGGTGTCTTTCTAACTGAACTTTACTTCCAAATTTCTACAATAAACCTTTTATTTATCAATCTAGGTTTTTGGGCCTGTAAATTCATTTACAGGGGACACTGCACCTCATGGGATTATTTTAGTATCTATGCGCCGACAAACGGAGTTCCCCCTCTCCTTTCCCTCATTATACATATATTGTATTTAACATAAACTTTAACATATTTAACATGTATTGGTCTACCAATAGGTAGGGAGGGGATGGAGGGAAGGAGGGGAAAAATTGGAACAGAAGGTTTTGCAAGAGTTAATGTTGAAAAATCACCCATATATATATATATATTGTATATAAAAAGCTATAATAAAAAATGTAAAAAAAAAAAAAAAACTGTAGCCTGTTAGAAACAAACATATTGAAAAAAAAAGTGTGAATAATATCATCAAAGAAGTGAATGGCCACAAGCATATGCTGATTAGTTAAGTAACAGAATATGTGTTACAAAAATATCCTTGAAATGTCAAGAGAACTTGAGAAAGGTCCTTTTGAATGTGGGTTGCATACTCTGTCAGACTCATATAAAGACACGGGTAATAACTGTACAATAGGGGTAGTCATAGATGATTTATAATTTACATTTTGAGAGGAATAAACACATATATATATATAATATACAGATTTGTGTGCATACATACATATACACACATATATATATATATATATATATATATATATAGTTATGTAATCATAGATCATTTGGAATTTTAAAATAAAAGGTTTATTTAAGCATATTTATTGAATAATATTTAGTCACAAAATACCATAACATTTAGGAAATGGCCTATTAGTAGAAGTCTCAAAAGCGTCACTTACTTTAGTGGATAAGGAAATCAGGAAGATCCCTCTGTAATAAATGAAAGAAATGAAGATCTGTTCATATCTTTCTTAAAATATCTGAGTTTTCCCCCTTTCTGTTCCAATCTTTTGCATCCTGCTTGGCTATCCACATGGATTCAATTTCTGATAGAAAGCTTCCTACTCTGCTTTACTTGCCAAGTCCTATAATAACCAAAGTATTCTCAAAATCATTTGTTTGACTGAAATCCTCTGCCAGTTCAGAGGCACTCAGGCAAAGGTTTAGAAAATGTACTCCCCACAATGCTTCACTTCTCAGCAGAGGTACAGCCAATAGGCCAGAGTTTGTTAGGAAAACATATTTACAATCAACTTTCTGGTATGCCATTGTGAATAGTAGACAGAAACACCAACAGTTCCTCTAAGTTAATAAAAAATCACAGTGGGAAATCAAACCCAGGGAATCCTTCTTGTCTTTATGATCAGGGGTTATTTGAAATTCAGTTTCAGGTTCACAATGCTTTAATATAAACTCATTTTCAAACAGTGTGAACTTTTGTACCAGTAGAAACAGGAGAAAAAAAGTACCAAGGGAACAAAAAGTAGAATTTAGCAAGATGTAAAATAATTTTAAGTTCTAATGACTTGGGTGTTAATTATTATTACTTTGTCATTTTTATGGTTCTTCAATATACTTTTTAATCATCTCATGAATTGCCTAGATGCTTGTACAATGTGCTAGACTCTGCATAAAAGGGAAGTGGCATCTACAATTTAGTTGCAATTCTTATAATGAAGTCAAATTATATTCATCATTCTTGCTATGGATACAGTCAAGCCAATTTGCAAAAAAGTGACAAATATCTATTTCTCTTACTGATTTATGTATTACGTCTATAGCAATATAATTTCTTTTTCTATACTTCCAATACCCTGAGGCAAGAGGAGTAATAAAAACCTTGAGAAGAGGGTGAGGTATTTTTTTATTTAAATAGACTTGGAGCTGGAATTACTTCTGGATAACTAATAAGATAATCTACTTTGTAGAGGAAAAATAAAGCTTTACCCCACAGTGGGGAAAGTATTCTTTCTTCCTCTGTTCCAGTCAAAATTCAAAATGCAAGTTAACTTTTTTTCTAAATATCAAGAGACTTCAGAATCAGATGAATTTGTGAGTGAATGCTAGCATCCCTAAAATATCAAATTTCAATACTATATAATTTTTTTTAAAATAAAGAAATAAGAATCCTACCAAATACCATCTATGAAACAACTTTCATCTTGTACTTAAACCAGGGAGAGATAAAGCAGAGAAATAAAATTATAGTATATTATTTCTTAATAAAAAAGATGAAAATCGATATTAGATAAAACATCAGCAAAAAAGTTCCAAGAAAATTAATTAAAATATCATGCTTTTTAAAAGTTGAACAATTGAACAAATTAGGTTCACAAGATCTAGAAAAATATCAAGCCTTGTGTTCATTATATTTCATTCATAAACTTTTTTGAGGGGGAAATAATATTTTATTTTTCCTAATTACATGGAATGATAATTTTAAACATTATTTCTAAAAAAACACTTTATTCCATTTTTTCCAGCCTTCCTCCCACCACCACTCTCCAAGATATCAAATAATCTAATATAGGGTTATACATGTGCAATTGTGCAAACATATTATTTCCCCATTAGTTATGCTGTGATAGAATAAATAGAACAAAAGGGGGAAGAAAACAAGGGAAACAAAACAAAAACTGGAAATAATATACTTTAATTTGCATTCAAGTATACCTCAGCATATCCATATCTCAGGACATGGATAGCATTTCCCATCATGAGTCTTTTGGAATTGTTTGGGATAATTGTGTTGTTGAAAAAGTTAAGTCAATCATAGTTGATCATCATACAAAGTTAATGTGATTTTTATTAATTTCATTCAGCATCAATTAATATAAGCCTTTCCATGTGCTTCTGAAATCTGACTACTCATCATTTCTTATAGAACAATAATATTCCATTACATATATTCAGCCATTCCTCAATTGATGGACATATACTCAGTTTCCAATTCTTTGACACCACAAAAAGAGCTGCTCTAAATATTGTTGTACTTATACTTTATTTTTCTTTTTTTATGACTCTTTGTGATATACACTTAGTAGTGTTTTTTCTGGATTAAAGGTTTGATTGCCCTTTTGGCATATTTGCTTATTAGTGCCCCAATTTTTTTATATCTTCTCCAACATTTATCATTTTGCTTGTCTATCATATGAGCTAATCTATTATGTGAGAAATGAGCCCTCACAGTTCTTTTAATTTGCATTACTTTAATCAATAATGATTTAAAGCATGTTTTTATATGACTATATAGAGCTTAAATTTCTTCTGAAAATCTGAAAATTGACTATTTATTTCCTTTGACCACTTGTCAACTGGGAAATGACTTGTATTCTTATAAATTTGACTCAGATATCTAGAGAATTTAAAAATAAAACCTTTATCAGATGTTCTAGTTGCAAAAATTATTTTCTGGCTCTCTGTTTTTCTTCTGATCTTGACTGATTTTTGGTTTGTTTGTGCAAAAACCTTTTTTTATTTAATGTAATCAAAATTTTCAAATTTTCATTTCATAATATTCACTATTTCTTGTTTGTTCATGAATTCCTCCCTTTTTCAAATATCATACAGGTAAATTATTTTTTGATCTCCCAATTAACTTAAATATTACCATTTTAACTAAATCAGGTACATAATTTGACCTTGACTTGGTACTCAATGTGACTTATTAGTCTAAGCCTAATTTCTGCTATTTTTCAATGTTCCCAACAATTTTTGTCAAAAAATGAATAAAATGAATTTTTATCGTAAAAGCTTTAATGCTTGAATTTATCAAACAGTAGATTACTACAATCACTTACAATTGTTTCTTGTGTTCCTAATCTATTCTGATTACCTCCCACCATATTTTTTAGCCCGTACAAAAATAGTACCAATGATTGCTGCTTCACAAAGTATTTTTAGAGCTGGTATGACCAGACCACCTTCTTTTGCATTCCCTACCCCCACATTTGTTCCCTTGATATTCTTGACCTTTTGTTCTTTTAGATAAGTTTTGTTATTTTTTTTTTATTTGGCTCAATAATTTTTGGGAGTAATTTTATTGGTCTAATACTGAATAAAAAAAATTATGTAGAATTATCACTTTTATTAGTTCATCTTTCCTATGAGCACGTGAAATTTTCTCTTCTTTAAATCAGACTTTATTTGTGTGAAAAGTGTTTGTCATTGTATTCATATAGTTTCTGGGTTTGTTTTGTAAAAGACTCCCAAATATTTTATATTGTTCTAAGTTTTTTTTTTTTAATGGAATTTCTCTGTCTATCTCTTGCTGCTAGAATTTGTTGGAAACATATGAAGAAAGAAAATACTAAAATAGCGTCATTTTAGAAAAAGAAACTAAAAATGCTGTCAATGAACTCTTAAAAAAATAAAAACAAGAAAACAAAGCTCTCTCTGGCCAGATGGATTTAAAAATGAATTGTATCAAACATTTAAAGAACAATTAATTCCAATACTATATAAACTATCATCTGAAAAAATAGGTTAAAAAGCAGTCTTAGCAAATTCATTCTAGATAAAAATATGATGTTGATTCCTAAACCAGGAAAAGCAAAAACAGAGATAGAAAATCTAGACTAATTTCTCTAATTAGTATTGGTGCAAAAATTGAAATAAAATATTAGCATAGAGATTTCATCAATTTATAATAAGGATAATATAACATGAATGCAGAGTTGATTCAATATTAGAAAAAGTATTAGCATATTTGACTATATCATTAATAAAACTAAGAGAGGTCATATAATCATTTTGACCTTTTGTAAAAAAAAAGTTTTTGACAAAATAAATGCTCTTTTCTGGAATGTTCTTGCCAAAATGTAATGTTCTCTTTTGAAGTTTTCTTGGGGTCTCTGGAGGCAGCCTTTGTTTCGGTTTAATAATCACCACAAGTACATCCAGGTGTTAAAGTCCAAATCCTTTTTTGTCTTCTTCAAAGTCTTATTTCCTTCACTTGGGACTCCGCTAGTTTTCTGGGAACCTTCTGGAGTCTTGGTTTCAGTGGAGAAGTGAAGGGGGAGAACCTACCACCAAGGTAGTGTGAGATGAGATGAATCTGTCTGAGTTTATGGGTTTGTGCTCCAAGCCTTCAGCATCCAGCCTTCTGTAGGCTTGTCTCTCTGAAAATCCCTGGCTGAGGCTTCTAGCTTATATGCCCCACACTGAGTACAAACCAATCATTATATCACTAAGAAACCATTATTTGTTGTAGGATTAATTAATGCTAAATTCAATTTAACCACTGTCTCCTCAATTCCACTTAGTACCTTGTTTCAAGTTCTGGTCCATAACATCTCCTTGTAGGATTAAATCAATAATAGTAAATCATGCTAAATTAGATAACTATTGTCTCTATCAATTCCACTGACTTAGTACCTTGTAAGAATCCTTTGTTTCACATTCCGAGTTCTGGCCCATAACACTTTTCTATTAAAACACTAGAGAAAAAACGAAAAAAGGAAGCTATATTTAGAATGACAAGTAGTATATATCTAATACCATCAGTATGCATTATCTATAATGGGGATAAGTTAGAATCATTCCAAATAAAATCATGGGTGAAAAAGGGGGCGCTAATTGTCACCAGAATCATAGTAAAAATGTTAAGGTTTGGATTAAGAGGGGGAAAAGATTATTTGAAGGAATTACACTATACAATGACTAACAACATTATTTATCTTTGCAGATGGTATTATAATATACTTAGAGAATCCTAGATAATCAACTAAAAAAACTATTTGAAACAATTAACAACTTTATCAAAGTAAGATATAAATCCCCACAAATCAACATTTTTCATGTTTTCAACAAAACCCAGGAGGAAATGATAGAAGAAGAAATTCCATTTAAATTACTTGTAGACAGTATTCAATACTTGGGAGTCTATCTGCCACAATGTACGTAAAAGCTTTATGCCATATATATATATATATATATATATGTATGTATGTATGTATATATATGAAATATGCTATTATTGTGTGCAATATTCTCCAAACTCTGCTCACTGCACTTAGCATCAGATCTTGTAAATCTTTCTACCTTTTTTTGAAATTCACCTAGTTATCACTTTTACATTATGATAGTATTCTATCATATTCATGTAGTAAAACTTGTTCAGCCAATCTCCAATTGGTGGACATTCCCTCAATTTCTAATTCTTGATCATTACAAAAAGAGCTGCTGTAAACAATTTTTGTATGTATGTGTCCTTTCCCCTTTTTTATCATCTCTTTGGTAAACAGACTATACAGATGTACACAACTGGAAAAATATCAATTACTCTAAATTAGTTTACTTATTTAAATACCACACCAAACTATCAAATTATTTTTATAGAGCTAGAAAAAAGCAATAAGAAAATTCATCTAAACAAATGGTCAAAAATATCAAGGAAACTAGAGGGAAAAAGGAAAAGGAATATATAATCTAAAATATAAGGTATCAATTATCAAAACTAATTGGTGTTAGCTAAGAAATGGAATAGTGGATTAGTGGAATAGGTTTGGTAAACAAGATACTGTGGTAAATGATTATAACAATCTACTGTTTGGTAATCCAAACAATTCCATCTTTTGGGATAAAAACTCTCTATTTGACCAAAACTGCTGGGAAACTTGGAAAATGGTATGGCAGAAACTAGTCATAGATTAACATCTCACACAGCATGCCAAAATAAGGTCAAAATGGGTACATTGTTTAGACATAAAAATTATTTCATAAGCAAGTTAGGTGATCCAGGAATATTTTATCTCTCAGATCTATGGAGAGGGGAATTATATTTGACTACATAATAAACAGAGAATATTACAAAATGGATAATTTTGATTACATTAAATTAAAAAATTCTGCAAAAACAAAACCAATGCAAACAAGATCAGAAGGAAAGCATGAAGTTGGGAAACACATTTTAAAGCAATTGTTTTTAATAATGGTTTCATTTCAAAAACAGCAAGAACTTAATCACATTTATAAGAATACATATAATTCCTTAATTCATAAATTGTCAAAAGATATGAACAAGTGTTTTTCAGATGAAGAAATTCAAACTATAATCAAACTATATATAAAAAAAATCTTCTAAATCACTATTGATTAGAGAAATGCAAATTAAAATCATTCTGATATAGCAATCCTACATTTATTAGATTGACTAATATGACAGAAAAGTAAAATGATAAATAAATATTGGAGATGTGGCAAAACTGGAGCATTAATGCATTGGTGGTAGAGTTGTAAATTAATCCAACCATTGTGGAGAATAATATGTAACCATGACTAAGGGCTATACAACTGTACTTACCCTTTAAGCCAGTATTGCTACTACTAAGTCCATATTCCAAAAAAATATGATTAAACAAGAGGAAAAGACCCATATATACAAAAATGTTTATAGTAACTTTTATGTGACAGTTAAGAAATAGCAATTAAGGGGCTGTACATCAACAGGGGAATGGCTGAACAAGTTGTACTACATAAATGTGATGGAATACTATCATAGTGTAAAAATGATAACCAAGTAGATTTCAGAAAAAGCTGGAAAAACATGAACTGCATGCAGTGAGCAGAATCTGGAGAATATTGTACTTAGTAACATCATGTGGTAATCAACTATGGTCAACTTATTTTTTTCCAGCAATACAGTGATCTAAGACAGTTCCAAAGGACTCATGATAGAAAATGCTATTCATATCCAGAAAAATGCAGGTAGAAGCTTACTGTTTTGTTTTACTTTACTGTATTTTTTTTGTTTTGATTCCTCTTTCACAAGATGAGTACTCTGTAAATATATTTATTATGATTGTACATATGTAATCTATATATGTCTTGGTTTAGGGAGAGGGGTGACAGGGAGAAAAAATATAAAATTGAATGTTAAAAACTACCTTTACATGTAATTGGACAAAAATTTCTATTAAGTGAAATTTTTAACAAAGAACAAAAAAGAAAAAGTAAGATATCAGAGGATAAATACAGTTTTAATCATAATGAAAAGAAAAGAAAGAATCAATAAATTATTAAAATAAACACAAAAACATTAGAATGTTTATAAGAGAATACAGATAAACACTACAATTGTAGAATCACAATGTTAAATTTGAATTATGAAAAAAAGAAATACATGTAGTGGGAAATCATATATAATGAACTTTTGCTATTTCAAATTATTTTGTCCTTTTTGTATATTGAAATGGCTGTTTCTTTATTTGCATTGTTTATAATAAAATATTCAAAAATAACAAATACAAAAATAAAAAAATCAAGAGAAAGAAAATAGTAAGACACTGTAAATCTCTTTATAATATCTAACCACAAAATTTCTGTCCTTACTTCTCTATGAGTCATAGAGAAGTTTTAAATTAATTTCTCTCTGTTTAAAAAGCATTTGTACCCTGTTTCAAATGAATATAATTGGACTACAATTGGAAAAAAAATTTCATTCATAGTTCAGGCATCCACTGTATTTTGCAAAGGAAGATAGATACACCTTTCCTGATTTATATTTCTTCCAATGTAATGAAATTTACATTTTTTATTTCATCCTTTTTTTTCCTTTTCTTGAAAGTATGTGTCACAACTGAATTTTAAATGCTATTTTCTTAGTGGCATGTGTCTGTTTTCCTCTGAGTTTTCTCATCAGCTCTCTAAAATGGTTGGCATAACTCCTGATTGCCTTCTTTACCTTTTTTTGGGGAGCTGGAAAAATCATATTTGAAGCTATTTCATTGAACTTGATAATTTGGCCATATTTAATTTGAATGGCTACTACTTCTTCACACTTGTAAAAATGTTAATGTTCTCACAAACAAGAAAATAATTTTTAACTTGTATCATCTTTCATAACAAACTGACTTGATGCATTTAATTAGATAAACAAATAAACTGTGAAATGCTTGATTTGGGCAGAAAAATGAAGGGGGAAAAAAGTTCACCTGAGCTCAAATCAACAGAACATCAATTTCACAAATTTCTTTTTAATACAAGTCAGTATCATGAGTATTCTTTAAACTTCAGCCTAATCAGCAGTGATTGTACCATATGCCAGATGTCATGGGATAGAACCAGAACATTTGTCATATCCATTCAAAAAAGCCTCATGGCTGTCCTTTCTCCTCCTTCTCCCAACCCCTTCCTTGATTTCTGTCATCTGTTATTTAGCTGATTAAAAGATGGTTGACTCAGTTCCATCTGGCAAGATGGTAAAGTTGACTGAGATTTGGGGTGCCACAGGAAAACTATAATAGGGAAGGTTTTGATTTGTTTTTTTTTTCTATGAAAAAGAAATAACAGAGATATGTTTATTTTCAAAGTAATTGTCTCAAAGAACCTGATTTTTGACTCTTCTGTGAAATCACTTGTAAATGGGGTTACTTGATTCATAGGTGAATTACATCTAATGAAGAATGGTTATGAAATCCAACTACACTAGGTCCATGTACACTTTTGAAATACACATGTTTTTCATAGACCGAGAAGGAAAATGGGACCATAGTTGAACAATTGAATAAAACATGGAACACAACTATCCAGATAGTTATATGAAAGTTATAATTATCTGGACATTAGAGTGGTTTTAAAATGAAAGTGGAATTCACTTCAAATCTATTTATTAATTCACTACTTAGTGTAGCTCATGTTGAATCCATATACTTAATTTACCAGTATAATATTTTACAAGCCATAACTTGCAAAGTTTCTTTGGTAGATAATCATAGAATATCCTTTTTGGGAGCTCATTTCTCCCTATTTCTTTGGCAGATTAAAAAAATAAGTCAGAAAGTATTTTAAAAAATTGGTCTGTAATTTTCTTTCTCTGTTTTGGCTCCTCCTGATTTAGGTGTCAGTTATATATTTGTGCCATAAAGGAATGCTGATGACTCCTTTTTACCGCTTTTTTCCAAATAGTTTATATAGTATTGGAGTTAATTATTCTTTAAATGTTTGGTAGAATTTACTTCTGAAACTATATGGCCCTGGTGATTTTTTTCTTAGGGAATTTATCAATAGTTTGTCTGTTTTTTTTTTTAATTTAATATAATTAATATATAATTCAATTCCCCTAAAATAAGGTTATTTTTATAATTTATTTCTTCTATACATTTGAGAAGTTTATATATTTGTAAATATTCATCCATTCATGTAACTATTTAGAGATATAACATTTTCTTTAAGAACTGCTTTGGCTGAATCCCATAGGTTGTGGTAATATTGTCTCATTATTGTCATAGTCATGGATAAAATTATGGATTGCTTATGTGATTTGTTGTTTGACCCACTTATTTTTAGAATTAATCTATTTAATTTCCAATTGGCTTTTAGTCTAACTTTCTCTAGCTCTTTATTAAATATAATTTGTACTGCATTGTGGCCTGAAAAGGAGGATTTACTATTTCTGCCCTTCTGCATTTGATTGTAAGGTTTTTATGCCCTAATACATGGTCTATTTTTGTTTAGATGCCATCTAATGCTGAGAAAAAGCTTTATTTCTGTCTCCATTCAATTTTTCCAGAGGTCTATCATATCAAGGTTTTCTAGGCTTCTATTAACCTCCCTAGCTTCTTTCTTCTTTATTTTAGGGTTAGATTTGTCTTATTTTGAGAGGGGAAGATCAAGTTCAAACTTTTGTTGTCTATTTTTCTTTTAATTGGCTTAATGTTTTTCCAGGAATTTGTATGCTCTACTACTTGGAGTATATACATTTAGTATCATTACTATTTCATTATTTAGGGTACACTTTTTTTTTCCAAGATGCATTTTTCTTCCTTATTTCTTTTAAGAAGATGTTTTTACTTTTGCTTTATTTAAAATGAGAATTGCTACCCATGCTTTTTTTTTTTAATTTCATTTGAAGAATAATAAATTCTGTTTCAATCTTTTACCTTTACTCTGCATGTGTCTCTCTGGGCCTAGAAGCTGCCCCACTAATCTGCTCCTCTACTGAGCCAGAACTCAGGGTCTTCATTGCTAATTTCCTTCAATTAAGACCCTTTCACTGGCTTTTCCAAACTCTGAGCTGAGCTGAACATTCTTTTCACCTCAATGAGACTGACTTTTCTTGAAGTATTTTCAGTCTATCTTGACCTGGAGAGTGGTTTCATTCCATCAGACTCTGTTCAGAAGCTTGGTTTCCTGTGGATTTTGAGGGGAACTGGGAGAGTTCAAGCAGCTTCCTGGCTTCACTCTTGGCTCCACCCTATAAATATTTTGATTGCCACTTTTTTGAACCTTAGGTACATCATACCATGGATATATCTGAAATTTGAAAGCACTTTCTTCCCTCCTTCTTTCTTTTTCCTTTTCCCTCCCTCCCTTCTTTCTTTGAAAAAAAAATGTCATTGTTACATTTTGCTTTAAGATGACCTTGTTTTCTAAATATGTCCCTTTTCTCTACCCAGTGAGCCATCCCTTGTAATGATTTTCAAAAGAAAAGAGAAAAAAAAATCAATTTTGCAAAACTAACCAATACATCAACCAAACATGATAGCATAATGCAATGTTCTATAGATCCCACCTTCTAAAATAATATAGTGAGTTACTTTGTTTTATCGCTTCTCCAAGCATTTATCCTGTTAATTTTAATTATACAACATTCAATTGTCTTTGCTGTGTTTGCTTCCATTTACATTGTTATAGTAATTTTGAATATTGGTGGTCTCATTTTGCCTTTTTATTCTACATTAAGTTTTCCAGTGAAGCTCTGAATTTTTTCATATTCTTACTTTCTTATGATAAAAAAATATTTCTTTAACACATTTTTGTTTAACTGGGGTCAATAGATTTCTATTTTGTGATTCTTTGTTACCACAAAAAGTATGGCTCATCTGAGTCAAAAGAGGTGAATCTTTCCAATTAAAGTGTCAGGGACCTATGGTCTACACGAATACTATTTAGAACACAGTTTCTTGTATTGTTTTAATGAAATGAGAATTACCAATTACAATCCTTCTTGTAGCATGGATAATGTTTAGGTAGTAAGGTCTCTTTAAACACTCTCTCCAACATTTGTAAGCATGGCACTACCAAAAACACTGAACCTGAGCTTTGTATAGCTGATATACAAACCATGGTTCTTGCATATTGGCATCCTAATTGATGATCTTGTCTTTCCTCAGGATTCTTATACTTTCTTCTTCAAAACATACTTTTTTGATCCAGTAAAGCTGGCTTCGTGGCCATTTCACAAACAAAACATTTCATCTATCAATTTTAGGTATTTTCTCTGGCTCTCCTCCATGCTCAAAATGCTCTCCATCCTCTGCTCAGATTACAAACCTCTATGGCTTGCTTTAAAGCCCAATTGAAATCTGACCTTTTTATTATTATTACATATTTTTTTTATTTACAAGATACATGCAGAGGTAATTTTTCAGCACTGACCCTTGCAAAATCTTCTGTTCCAACTTTTCTCCTTCTCCCTACCCCCTTCCCCAGATGGCAAGTAGACCAATACATGTTAAATATGTTAAAGTATATGTAAATACAATATATGTATACATATCCATACAGTTATTTTGCTACACAAGAAGAATCGGACTTTGAAATAAGGTAAAATTAACCTGAGAAGGAAATAACAAATGCAAGCAGATAAAAACAGAGGGATTGGAAATGCTGTGTAGTGTTTCACACTCATTTCCCAGAGTTCTTTCCCTGGATGTAGCTGATTCTATTCATTATTGAACAAATGGAACTGAAATCTCACATTTTACAGGAAGCCTTCTCCAACCTTCTTAATCATCTCTCCTGCCAAATAGCCCCAACTCCCAATGAAACTTATTTTCTGATCTGTTTCAATGTGTTCCAAATCCCTGAAAAATAGCACTTGATTCTACTCCATTGATTCCACTAATGGAGCCTATGGATTACTGGACTTTTCTGCCTGGTCTTGAAGATGAACTTTCTCTTTATGCTGTCTTCTTCTTTGTGATCTCATTATGGTCAAGGATTATCTCATTTTTCCATTTGTATTCTGTCCTTAGCCATAATAAGTAGTTAATAAATTCCTTCCTGTTCTTAGTTCCTTTTTACATTTATTAAAATTTGATTTCTTGTAGTATTTTTGATGGCCCTAATCTGATCCCTGACACAAAGTTTCAACCTTTAAACACCAATTTTCTCTTGATTTTGCTAGATGAAGACAATTCATGAAATGCTAATAAATAACCAAAAGTTGTAGGCCAATGGAAATTAAAGTATATACTTTGTCCCAAAAGTATTAATCAAGTTTTAAGTCATTAAAACACTACTATGACTTTTGGAATACACTATATATCATAGACAAAAGCTGTGGTGATGATTATCAGTGCTTATTTTTGTTGTATTTAGATGGTGGAAACTGAATTGGAACTTAAAGCACCTTGACTATTCTAACATTTGTTAATTTTCTGTTGCCATCAAAAAAATTATTGTTTACCTGACATCTTTTGTTTGAATAGTATACCTCCTACATTTCATTGCAGTCCTATGAAGGTATTTTTTTTGTTTTATTTTGTTTTGTTTATTAACTGATTATTAAGTGATGGTTGCAAAAAAAAAAAGTTTTCTTAATAAATAAGTAGGGGCAGCTAGGTGGCAGCTAAGTGGCGGTGGATAAAGCACTGAGCACTAGTCCTGAAGTTAGGAGGATCTGAGTTCAAATTTGTTCTCAAATACTTAGCACTTCCTAGCTATGTGACCTTGGGCAAGTCACTTAACCCCAAATGCTTCTGGAGAAAAGAAAAAAAAAATAGATAACTAGCATTAACATATAATCAAGGATTTTATTCATTTTTACTTTATAAAAAACAAAATAAATTATCTTGACTCATTAGAATATTAAATCAATTAAATACAATTATATTTAAAAGGAATAAAAATAAATTTATTTTTCTTTATTAGGATTCAGACATTAGTTTTATAAATACAAAATGGTAGAGGGATGGCTAGGTAGAAGCTTATCTGAGAATTTCAAGAGAGAAGTATTATGAGCAATTTAGGTTCTCCCTCTTATACTTTTGAAATTTAGCTTAGATTTCTAAGATAAATTCAACATGGGTCAATATTGCAAAAGCAAAGCAAAACAAAATAAAATAAAATAAATACCTTCATGGGGCTGCATTAAGATAGAGGTAGATTCACCATAAGTGGCATGGCATTTTCTCTGTATTTTACCATATTCCTAGCTTTTTTGGACTCATATAATGAGTTCTGTACATCATATCTTAGTAATGCTATTGATAAGTTAAGACCATCCAGCTAAAACTAATAATGATAGTGAAAGCCTTCAAAATCATGAAATTTGTGGATATTTTGAAGAAGACGAGGATGATTAGCATGGAATAAAAAGGTTAGCCATTGTGGACATGATAATTGCTTTTAAGTAGTTGAATAGACGATGAAAGAACAGATTTGTTTTTTCTCATCCCTAGAGGAGAAACCAGTTGAAACAGAAGAAGCTTACTTATCAATTTAAAGGGAGGGGGCAACTCTTTAACAGTCAAAAATGAAATATGATGCTATCGTTAAGATTTATCCCTAAATCTTGCTTGTTGGTGACATCAAAAAGCAATTTGAAGCAAAACAGATTATTAGAGAGCAGTGATTGTCAGTGATGGAGGGAAAGACAGCATAGTGTATTGAAAGGAGCTCAGAATTCGATGGTAGATCCCTATGTTTAAATCTTATTTATGCCATTAACTAGGTATATGACCTTAGGTAAATCTCTTCACTTGACAATTTGAATATTAACTTAAGTACTGAACTCTCTAAAAATAGAATAGAGCCATCAGAACTGAATCACTCTAAAACAGAAAAAAAAACTGTTACACTTGAAGATATCGAAATTTTGTATAAATAATTGTCAATTAATTATCATTCACCCTCTTCTACTATTTGAATATATTTGTTTTCCTAGGCTTCATTTTGCCTCTTGTGTTTTCATTATTTTAAAATTTCATATTTTCCTGTATAGGATTATATTCAGTTTTTTCAAGGTAAGCAATTTTTAAAGGTAACTTTTTGTTTTCACTTTTGGATATACAAACTTTAAAATTCCAAAATTGTCTGTCTTTAACAGTTTTTGCTGCTTATATTTATGTGATTGTCACTATAATTTCTTGTTATAAGGATTGCTTCTTTATGGCTTGAATTATATTTTATTTGACCTGAAAATATTAGGCCCTTACAAGTTTTCATTTAAGGTTTGAATTTGGGAGATGATGAATGTATTTTTTTTCTATTTTTTTCAATTTAGCCCCAGAGAATTTTTAATACCTTTATGATTTGCTGTTGTTTTCTTTTTTGTTTTTGCTTTTTGTAATATAAGCAAGTTTTTCTGCTTGATGAAGATTTTCAGTAGACTAGATAGTCACATTTTAAATTTTCACCTCTTAACTTATTGTTCGCATATTAGCTATTTTTTGTTTGTTTTGAGAATATGTTCCTTATATTTTCTTCTATGTTTTTCATTTTTGATGTTTTCTAATAGTCCTTCTTCTCTCATGGAATGTATTACTGTTAAGTCAAAATAAGTCAATGAATATATATTTTCCTTTGAAAGCAGCAAATGACAATTCTGAAGAAATATGATTTCTTTACTGGGAAAAAAAGCAACAGAATTTGTAACTGTTGTCCTGGAAATCTCTTTTGAGGCTTCATTGTTGTAGACTGTTGGGGAAAATGACTTTATCCCATTAGATGTTTTAGTGACAAGTAAAACTCAGAGTCCAAGATTCAAAATGGTATATGTTGTTTTTCACATATTCAGTACTACTGAGAGTTCTGTTACATGCAATCCCATTTCTCTCAATTTCTTCACTCCATTTCATTTTCTCATATTAGCATTGTAGATGTATTTATAAGAATAATGCAAGCTATAAACCATTCCAATGGAACCACTTAGTAAATTTAACACTATTGGTAAATTAACTATTTTGGTTAGAGAAACTTAAAAGCATCCAACTAGGAGAATATATTTTGTGTTACTTCTCTCATAATTTGAAACCAGTGTTTAATAATTTAGGAAACTTTACCTGTGGTACATAAGCTCTCTTGCATAAATTTAAACTCCATAGTAACCAGTCTTATTTTTCCCTATTTTCCCTTAAGGTCAGTTTGATTTTAGTTCCACTTACAAATTGTACAACTTCAATCCTTTTTGTTGTTGTTGTTGCAACTTCAATCTTTATAGGGAAATTTTATGTAAAGTTAATCCCTTACAATGAGGGAAAACTGATATGTTTGGCCTTTCATGCTGGTTAAATTGAGATCAGATTAATTCTGCTATTCATTTATTTAGGAAACAGGTTAAGCAAAAGATGTAGTAGAGGAATAAGGGCCTCTGTGGTGATTAAACTAATGATCCTTTGATAATTTCACGTTGTAACAATATTGACTATGGATTGGACATAAGATTTGATCACCATCTTACATTACTTATCCCATGAAATTCTTTCTTTGTAATATATAGTTACCTATTTTGTCCACCATGAGATTTTACATTGCTCTTTGGATAATTTGTAAATTTTGTTCTTTGAATATTACCATTTTCCTAAATCTAAATCATTATATATAAGTAGAACATTTTTGCAAGAATATTGTAACCCCCTCCCAAAAAAAGGACTTTTTTCTTTAGAAATATGTATGCAGCAGCAAAAGCACTGGGAACCTTCCCAAAGACAACAGGAATCATTTTTCTGTTTTTCAAATCTGGGCCTAATATACTAGGTATTTGCAGTATTTTCCCCAAATGGATAATAATATTGATGGACCTGATATGTTGCCAATCCAGCTATATAGAATAGTCTGGGTAATAGTTATTCTTCATTCACTGTTTTGTTTGTCTTATTTTTTTCTCTGTATGAATATTTAAATATGATAATAGATGTCACTTAAACTCTGAAAAGTTCTGAGGCTATAAGTAATCTATATTGTGTCATCCACAGACAGAAATGCCTGGAGAAGTATTTATAATCTCTAAAGAAATTA
This sequence comes from Sminthopsis crassicaudata, assembly GCF_048593235.1. Lineage (NCBI taxonomy): Eukaryota > Metazoa > Chordata > Mammalia > Dasyuromorphia > Dasyuridae > Sminthopsis > Sminthopsis crassicaudata. The sequence goes on from NC_133620.1 coordinate 358,913,772, forward strand.
TATTCCATTTTAATTTTACATTTTAAAATTTTGAAGACAGTGGTCATAGAAAAAATACAGCACTTGATGAAATATTAAGTGCATAAAAGTCTTTCATTTGGCAAGGTCAAATCCTATAGGGTTGGTTTTCATTTGGCTTTTAGCTCATCACAACATCTTTGGATATGTGAGAATCAGTGAAAGAAGGGAAAATCCTTAGACTAGAGGAAAGAAAATTTAGTGTGTTTATAATATCAGTTTTTAAGTATTTAAAGATATTAAAAGGAAGTGGGATTAAACTTATTCTGTTTGCATTGTACTCCATGCCAAAAATAATAAGGAGCAATGAATAGAAATTTTAAAGAAGCAAAATTAGGCTTAATATCAAAAAAAGAACTATTTTTAAGTGGAATTGAAAACTTTGTGTTTCCCTAAGTATAAGTAAAAAAATAGTTTCCAACTGTATTAAGAGGCTGAGCAGAAACTGGAGGAGCACTTGTTTGCTATGCAAGTGTACCCTAGATTACTGCTAAATATTCTTCCAAATCTGAAGTCGCATGATTCTATGAAATAACTTTACTCTCCTCACTGTGTTATCAGTACTGAAGGAATTGTATTCCAGAGTTTAGAAACTGTTGTTAATTGTATTATTAATTTTTTCTTTTTTTTTTTTTTTAATTTTTTTTATTATATATATATATATTTTATAATATTATCCCTTGTATTCATTTTTCCAAATTACCCCCCCTCCCTTATTCCCTCCCCCCGACGACAGGCAATACCATACATTTTACATGTGTTACAATATAGTCTAAGTACAATACATGTGTGTGAATATCATTTTCTTGTTGCACAATAAACATTAGAATCCGAAGGTACATGCAACCTGGGCAGACAGATATTAGTGCTAACAATTTACATTCCCCTCCCAGTGTTTCTTCTCTGGGTGTATCTACCTCTGTCCATCATTGATCAACTGGAAGTGAGTTGGATCTTCTTTATGTTGAAGATTTCCACTTCCATCAGAATACATCCTCATACAGTATCGTTGTTGAAGTATACAGTGATCTTCTGGTTCTGCTCATTTCACTCAGCATCAGTTGATTTAAGTCTCTCCAACCCTCTCTGTATTCCTCCTGCTGGTCATTTCTTACTGAGCAATAATATTCCATAACTTTCATATACCACAATTTACCCAACCATTCTCCAACTGATGGACATCCATTCATCTTCAAGTTTCTAGCTACAACAAAAAGAGCTGCCACAAACATTTTGGCACATATATGTCTCTTTCCGCTCTTTAGTATTTCTTTGGGATATAATCCCAGTAGTAGCGCTGCTGGGTCAAAGGGTATGCACAGTTTGATAACTTTTTGGGCATAATTCCAGATTGCTCTCCAGAATGGCTGGATTCTTTCACAACTCCACCAGCAATGTATTAGTGTCCCAATTTCCCCACATCCCCTCCAACATTTGTCATTATTTGTTCCTGTCATCTTAGCCAATCTGACAGGTGTGTAGTGGTATCTCAGAGTGGTCTTAATTTGCATTTCTCTGATCAGTAGTGATTTGGAACACTCTTTCATGTGAGTGGATATAGTTTCAATTTCTTCCTCTGAGAATTGTCTGTTCATATCCTTTGACCATTTATCAATTGGAGAATGGTTTGGTTTCTTATAAATTATGGTCAGTTCTCTATATATTTTGGAAATGAGACCTTTGTCAGAACCTTTGTTTTTAAAAATATTTTCCCAATTTGTTACTTCCCTTCTAATCTTGTTTGCATTAGTATTATTTGTACAGAAACTTTTTAGTTTGATGTAATCAAAATCTTCTATTTTGTGATCAATAATGATCTCTAGTTCTCCTCTGGTCATAAATTCCTTCCTCCTCCACAAGTCTGAGAGGTAGATTATCCTCTGTTCCTCTAATCTATTTATTATCTCCCTCTTTATGCCTAAATCATGGACCCATTTTGATCTTATCTTGGTATATGGTGTTAAGTGTGGATCCATATCTAATTTCTGCCATACTAATTTCCAATTTTCCCAACAGTTTTTTCCGAATAATGAATTTTTATCCCTAATGTTGGAATCTTTGGGTTTGTCAAAGATTAGATTGCTAGAGATGTACCCTTTTTTGTCCTTTGTATCTAATCTGTTCCACTGATCTACCGGTCTATTTCTTAGCCAATACCAAATGGTTTTGGTGACTGCTGCTATATAATATAGCTTTAGATCAGGTACACTTAGACCACCTTCCTCTGAGTTTTTTTCCATTAGTTCCCTTGCAATTCTTGACCTTTTATTCTTCCATATGAATTTTGTTGTTATTTTTTCTAGGTCATTAAAATAGTTTCTTGGGAGTCTGATTGGTATAGCACTAAATAAATAGATTAGTTTGGGGAGTATTGTCATCTTTATTATATTCGCTCGGCCTATCCAAGAGCACTGAATGTCTTTCCAATTATTTAAATCTGATTTTATTTTTGTGGCAAGTGTTTTGTAATTTTTCTCATATAATTCCTGACTTTTCTTTGGTAGATGGATTCCCAAATATTTTATACTATCAACATTTGTTTGGAATGGAATTTCTCTTTGTATCTCTTGCTGTTGCATTTTGTTAGTGATATATAAAAATGCCGAGGATTTATGTGGATTTATTTTGTATCCTGCCACTTTGCTGAAATTTTGAATTATTTCTAGTAGCTTTTTAGCAGAGTCTTTGGGGTTCTCTAAGTATACCATCATGTCATCTGCAAAAAGTGATAGTTTGATTTCCTCATTTCCTACTCTAATTCCTTGAATCTCTTTCTCGGCTCTTATTGCCGAGGCTAGCGTTTCTAGTACTATATTGAATAGTAATGGTGATAGTGGGCAACCTTGTTTCACTCCTGATCTTACTGGGAAAGGTTGCAGTTTATTTCTATTGCATATTATGCTTACTGACGGTCTTAAATATATACTCCTGATTATTCTAAGGAATAATCCATTTATTCCTATACTCTCAAGAGTTTTTAGTAGGAATGGATGTTGGATTTTGTCAAATGCTTTTTCTGCATCTATTGAGATGATCATATGGTTCTTATTAATTTGATTATTAATATGGTCAATTATATTAATAGTTTTCCTAATATTAAACCAGCCCTGCATTCCTGGAATAAATCCTACTTGATCATAGTGTATTATCTTGGAGATGATTTTCTGAAGTCTTTTTGCTAATATCTTATTTAAGATTTTAGCATCAATATTCATTAAGGAGATTGGTCTATAATTTTCTTTCTCAGTTTTCGATCTACCAGGTTTAGGTATCAGTACCATGTCTGTGTCATAAAAGGAATTTGGTAGGACTCCTTCATCCCCTATTTTTTCAAATAATTTATATAACATTGGGGCTAATTGTTCTTTAAATGTTTGGTAGAATTCACATGTGAATTCATCTGGCCCTGGGGATTTTTTCCTGGGGAGTTGATTAATAGCTTGTTCTATTTCTTTTTCTGAAATGGGACTATTTAAGCAATTTATCTCCTCCTCTGTTAATCTAGGGAGCCTATATTTTTGTAGGAAGTCATCCATTTCACTTAAGTTATCAAATTTATTGGCATAAAGTTGGGCAAAGTAACTCCTTATTATTTCTCTAATTTCCTCTTCATTGGTGGAAAGATCCCCCTTTTCATTTGTAAGACTATCAATTTGATTTTCCTCTTTCTTTTTTTTGATCAAATTTACCAAAGGTTTATCTATTTTATTGGCTTTTTCATAAAACCAACTCTTGGTTTTATTTATTAATTCAATAGTTTTTTTACTTTCAATTTTATTGATTTCTCCTTTTAATTTTTGTATTTCGAGTTTAATTTTTGGTTGGGGGTTTATAATTTGGTCTTTTTCTAGCCTTTTAAGTTGTAAGCCCAATTCGTTAATCTTCTCTTTCTCAATTTTCTTCAAATAAGCCTCTAAAGATATAAAATTTCCCCTTATTACCGCTTTAGCTGCATCCCAAAGATTTTGATATGATGTCTCATCATTATCATTATCTTGGGTGAAATTGTTAATTGTTTCTATAATTTGCTCTTTCACCCAGTCATTCTTTAAGATGAGATTATTCAGTTTGCAATTACTTTTTGGTCTATTTACCCCTGACTTTTTACTGAATGTAGCTTTTATTGCATTGTGATCTGAGAAGAAGGCATTTATTATTTCTGCCTTCCTACATTTAATTTTGAGATCTTTATGTCCTAGTATATGGTCAATTTTTGTATAGGATCCATGAACTGCTGAGAAGAAAGTATATTCCTTCCTATTGCCATTCAGTTTTCTCCAAAGGTCTATCATACCTAGTTTTTCTAATGTTCTATTTACTTTTTTAATTTCTTTCTTGTTTGTTTTGTGGTTTGATTTGTCTAAATCTGAGAGTGCAAGGTTGAGATCTCCCACTATTATAGTTTTACTGTCTATTTCTTCTTGCAGTTCTCTTAACTTTTCCTTTAGAAAGTTAGATGCTATACCACTTGGTGCATATATGTTTAGTATTGATATGGCTTCATTATTTATGCTACCTTTCAGCAGGATATAGTTTCCTTCCTTATCTTTTTTAACGAGATCTACTTCTGCTTTTGCTTGATCTGAGATAAGGATAGCTACCCCTGCTTTTTTGGCTTTACCTGAAGCATAATAGGCTCTGTTCCAACCTTTTACCTTTACTCTGTATGTATCTCCCTGCTTTAAGTGTGTTTCCTGTAGGCAACATATTGTAGGGTTCTGCTTTTTGATCCAATCTACTATCCGTCTCCGTTTGATGGGATCGTTCATCCCATTTACATTTACAGTTAAAATTACTAATTCTGTATTTCCTGCCATCGTATTATCCCCAGATTATGCTTTTTTCCCTTGACCCCCCTGATCCCCCTCCCCGATATTTAATTTACAGACCCCCCTTGTGACGCGCAACCCTCCCTCTTTTTTTTTTTTTTTTTTTTTAGGATCCCTCCCCCCTCCCTCCAAGTCCCTTCACTTATTCCCCTTTTCCTTTTCCCTTTTCCTCTCCCCCCTTTTCATGAGGTGAGAGAAAATTCTCTGAAAAACAAATATGTTAATTATTTACTCTTTGAGCCTCTTCTGATGAGAGTAAGATTCACACAATGATTCTCCCCCTCACTAAGTTCCCTCAGATATGGTGTATTTTCTATGTCTCTTCCTGGGATGTAGTTTCCCTCTTTTTATCACTCCTTCCCCTTTTTCTGAACCGACCTCCTTCCCTTTACTACACCCCCCTTTTTTTCTTTTATATCAGTAAAATCAAATTATCCTTGAGTATTTTTTATATACCCACAACAGAGTTACAGTTCTCAAGGGTTCTGTGTACCTTTTTCTGTTTCTCTTCAGTCTTGTGGATGTAGATCAAATTTTTTGTTTAAGTCTGGTTTTTTTCTTAGAAACATATAGAATTCCTCTGTTTCATTGAATGACCATCTTCTTCCGTGGAAAAAGATGCTAAACTTAGCTGGGTAGTTCATTCTTGGTTGCAGTCCTTGATCTTTTGCCTTTCGGAATATCAGGTTCCAGGCCCTTCTATCTTTTAATGTGGAGGCAGCCAGATCTTGGGTGACCCTTATTGTGGCACCTTGGTATTTAAATTGTTTTTTTCTAGCTGCTTGCAGGATTTTCTCCTTTGTGTGGTAATTCTGCAGCTTAGCCACAATATTCCGTGGTGTTCTTTTTTTAGGGTCTATTTCAGAAGGAGTTCGATGAATTCTTTCCACATCTACTTTCCCTTCTGTTTCTATTATCTCTGGACAGTTCTCTTTGATAATTTCCTGTAAAATAGAATCTAGGCTCTTTTTTTGGTCATAGTTTTCTGGAAGTCCAATAATCCGCAGATTATCTCTCCTAGATCTATTTTCCAGGTCTATAGATTTTCCCAGTAAGTATTTGACGTTGTTCTCCAGCTTCTCATTTTTTTTGTTTTGTTTGACTGATTCTTGGGTTCTCTGTGAATCATTCATTTCTATTTGTTCCATCCTGACTTTTAAGGAGTTATTTTCTTCTTTCACAGTTTTTAGTTCTTTTTGTAAATGCCCAATTTCGTTTTTAAATGAATTATTTTGCTCTATTGAATTTTTTTCCATTTCCCTAATTTTTTTTTTGAGAATTATTTTCTTTTTCCAATTCAGAAATTCTATTTTCTTGAGACTTTTTTTATCTTTTCCAATTCAGAAATCCTACTTTCCTGTGTTTTTTTAACCTTTTCTAATTCACTAATTTTGTTTCCCTGCATCTCCTGTGAATTCTTTATTTTTTCCAACTCCAATTTCAGGACGTTGTTATTCTCTATCATAACTTCCCTTTCCTTGCCCCATTTTTCTTCGATCTCCCTCAATTTCTTAAGAGCTTCTTCTAGGAGAGAGTTATGTGATGGGGGGCAGGAATCGTTCCCCTTTAGGTTGTTATCTTCTGAATCTTTGCTGTTAACTTCCTCGGGGTTGGGTACCCGCTCTTTCTCTGTATAGAAGGAATCTATAGTTTTTCTAGCTTTTTTGCTCATACTTAAAAAATGTTTTGGGGTCTGTCCCTGGGGTAGGAAATTATTTACTTCTTTACCAGCTTCCTCCCAGACCGGATGGATGCAGCGGCCCCCGCGCCCGCGCTAAGAGAGAGCTCTGGGAGAGAGTTCCCCACCCCCTCCCTGGAAGTGCCTCAGAGGTGATTAGCACTGCTGTGCTTTGAGGGCGTAGAATAGTGAAGACAGCAAGAAGCTCAGCCTATGTGTCCGGGTGGGGAGTGGACGTCTGCAGCAGGTGACTTGAGAAGCCCCTGCGCTCAAACTGGAAGTGTCTGCCAGAAACCGCAGTCCCTAGTTCAAAGGTTCCGCTTCTCTGGGACTTCCTGGAGCTGAGTTCCACTCCCTCCAGCTAAGCTAGGCAGTGTGTGTTGCCTTGGGCCGTATCCACCCACTTGTCAGTCTCTTAACTATTCTCAGGAGGTAGCTGAGGCCACACCCCCTGGTGCCGAGATCTGTGCCTGAGTCACCCCCAGGGTGGGGGTGGGGGGAATCTAATCTGAGTTTTAAAATATTTTGGCTTTCTCTTCTGAACTGCTAAATAATTAGCAGAGAAGAGCTAACAGCCTGTGCCAGATTCCTTTACCTCAGTGGCTTCTCTGATCCCAGAGCCCCTCCCAGCGCAATGGGCGCAGTGTGCCCCTACCCCACCGTCTGTGCTGGTCTTTCTTATTCCTCCCCTGAGAACTGACCTTTCCTGTTGAAACTCCAGATTCTCTTCAGCTGGTAAGTCATGCTTCCAGTCCTTGTGGTATCTATCAGTCCTGAGCTAATTTTGAGACTTAATTTATCTAATTGGTTGTGAGGGAGTGAGGACATTCACTGAGTCATGTGTTTCTTCTCCGCCATCTTGGCTCCGCCCCCGTATTATTAATTTTTTCAAAGGTTTTTGCAAAATATTATTATTTAGGCAATTGAATAGTATTTGATTGTATAAAATGCATTTAATAAAAACTATCTCCACTAGTTTTATAAGTACAATCCTTTGAGGAAAATGGTAGTATTATTAATATGCTTTAGATGAGGAAATTGAGGCTCAGAAATATTATAACTTTTATTATAAAATTAATAATAATGGGAAGATGCCATACCACTGGAAAATGGACAATTCTTTATTTTTTAAAGACATGGATGTCTTAGAAATAATTCAGAATTTTAGCAAAGTTGCAGGATACAAAATAAATCCACATAAATCCTCAGCATTTTTATACATTAACAAAACAATCCAACAGCAAGAGATACAAAGAGAAATTCCATTCAAAATAACAGTCGATAGTATAAAATATTTGGGAATATATCTACCAAAGGAGAGTCAGAAATTATAGGAGCAAAATTACAAAACACTTGCCACAAAAATGAAGTCAGATTTAAATAATTGGAAAGACATTCAATGCTCTTGGATAGGCCGAGTGAATATAATTAAGATGATAATATTCCCTAAACTAATCTATTTATTTAGTGCTATACCAATCAGACTTCCAAGAAACTATTTCAATGACCTAGAAAAAATAACAACAGAATTCATATGGAACAACAAAAGGTCGAGAAGTTCAAGGGAAGTAATGAAAAAAATAATTTAAGTGAAGGTGGTCTAGCTGTACCTGATCTAGAACTATATTATAAAGCAACAGTCACCAAAACCATTTGGTATTGGCTAAGAAATAGACTAGATGATCAGTGGCATAGGTTAGGTTCACAGGGCAAGATAGTGAATAAAAATAGCAATCTAGTGTTTGACAAACCCAAAGATCCCAAATTTTGGGATAAGAATTCATTATTTGACAAAAACTGATGGGAAAACTGGAAATTAGTATGGCAGAAACTAGGCATGGACCCACATTTAACGCCACATACTAAGATTAGATCAAAATGGGTCCAAGATTTAGGCATAAAGAATGAAATCATAAATAAATTGGAGGAACATGGGATGGTTTACCTCTCAGACTTGTGGAGGAGGAAGGAGTTTGTGTCCAAGGGAGAACTAGAGACCATTATTGATCACAAAATAGAAAATTTTGATTACACCAAATTAAAAAGTTTCTGCACAAACAAAACTAATGCAAGCAAGATTAGAAGGGAAGTAACAAATTGGGAAAACGTTTTTACAGTTAAAGATTCTGATAAAGGCCTCATCTCCAAAATATACAGAGAATTGGCTTTAATTTATAAGAAATCAAGCCATTCTCCAATTGATAGATGGTCAAAGGATATGAACAGACAATTTTCAGATGATGAAATTAAAACTATTTCCACTCATATGAAAGAGTGTTCCAAATCACTATTGATCAGAGAAATGCAAATTAAGGCATCTCTGAGATATCATTACACACCTGTCAGATTGGCTAAGATGACAGGAACAAATAACGATGAATGTTGGAGGGGCTGTGGGAAAACTGGGACACTGATGCATTGTTGGTGGAATTGTGAAAGGATCCAACCATTCTGGAGAGCAATCTGGAATTATGCCCAAAAAGTTATCAAAATGTGCATACCCTTTGACCCAGCCATACTACTACTGGGCTTATATCCCAAGGAAATACTAAAGAAGGGAAAGGGACCTGTATGTGCCAAAATGTTTGTGACAACCCTTTTCATAGTGGCTAGAAGCTGGAAGATGAATGGATGTCCATCAATTGGAGAATGCTTGGGTAAATTATGGTATATGAAGGTTATGGAATATTATTGTTCTGTAAGAAATGACCAACAGGAGAAATACAGAGAGGCTTGGAGAGACTTACATAAACTGATGCTAAGTGAAATGAGCCGAACCAGAAGATCATTATACACTTCAACAATGATATTGTATGAGGATGTATGCTGATGGAAGATGATATCTTCAACATAGAGAAGAGCTAATCCAATTCCAATTGATTAATGATGGACAGAATCAGCTACATCCAGAAAAGGAACACTGGGAGATGAGTGTAAACGGTTATTTTTACCTTCTGAATCCAATTCTTCCTGTGCAACAAGAAATTCGGTTCTACACACATATATTGTATCTAGAATATACTGTAATATATTTAACATGTATAAGACTGCCTGCCATCTGGGGGAGGGGGTTGGGGAAGGAAGGGAAAAAATCTGAATAGAAGTAAGTGCAAGGGATAATATTGTAAAAAATTACCCATGCATATGTACTGTCCAAAAAAGTTATAATTATAAAATAAAATAAAAATTAAATTAAAATAAAAGAGATGGATGTCTACTCTCTATAATGTATTAGCCAATAAACATAATTAATTCTTGGGGAAATTCCAAGGTATATTGCTAAGGGCATTGTTTTTGAACACTTGAGAAAAGAACCTGACCAATATGGTTTATCAAGTATTGTTTAGAAGAAACAAGAAAACCACTATTTCCTTTGTTGATATGATTACCAGATTTATAGATAAGAGAAATAAAATAGGAATACTAAATCTGGAATGCAACAATTCATTTGACAATAACTCCCAAAATATCACTTTGTATATATAAAATGAACATAACTTCATTGAATAAATATTGAATAATTTTCAAGGACAAGGTAGAAAGGATGCTTATAAAGTTAGATAAAGTCAGAGCTTTTTGAATTACTATACCCAAATAATTGTTTAATGGAATAACATTATACTGGATCGCTAGAGGAGTTTTCTTTGGTGCTGTTGTGTAGCATACATTTTACAAATTACTTGCATTAAAATTTAGATGGCATGCTTATCTAATTTTAGATGGAATGAATACAGAAGAGCTAATTAAAGCAGTAGATGGTAGAATTGGAATCCAAAAAGTCATCAATAAGTTACAATAATGGACTAAATTCACCAAAATGAAGATTAACTGGGCAAGATCATTCAATCAACTGATAACTGGAAGGTTCTGAAGTTAAAATTCCAAAAATGAACTGAACAGATAAAGCATAGCCAATATATTGCTTGACAATCATACATGTGAAAACGAATTAGGGCCTTTATTGTATTGTTTCATTCACATGAGTCAATAGTGTAACGTGATAACTAAATTAACTAAGGCACATGATATAATAATAGAAGCATTATACCCAAAATGATTAGATACATTCTAATCTGCTAATTTTCCAATTTCTTGCAAACATAAAAAGAGTCACTAGAAATATTTTTGCACATATGAATAATTATCTTTCTTTAATGATCCCTTTGGGACACAGACTCAGTAATAACACTACTGTGCATTCCCTTTGCTCTCCAGAATGGCTGGATAATCAGCTTTCATTTTTGTAAGATTTTGAGTCGCATAATTTTCCACCTTCCTCCCTTCCCTCTCTCCTGCCAAAGACAACAAGTAATCTGACATAAAAGAAACATGTATAATCATGTTAAACATATTTCATAACAATCATGTTATGAAAGAAAAATCAGAACAAAAAGGGGAAAAACCACAAGAAAGACAACACAAACAAAAGAAAGTCAAAGTAGAACGCATTAATTTGCATTCAGTCTCTACAATTCATATTCTGGACACAGATGACATTTTTCATGACAAATCTATTGGAACTGTCTTGGATCATGTATTTCTGAGAAGTATCTTCTGAGAAGACAGAGTAAGACTAGGAGCTAGCACACTATGCCAAACGGGCTGGGGAGAACTCTGGAATCAGAGAAGCCACCGAGATAGAGGAATCTGGCATAGGCTGATAGCTCTACTCTGCTTATAAAACAGCAGATCAAAAGAGAAATCAAAGCCACTTTAAAATATAAAGCCAGATCCTAGAACCACCCCAATCTGGAAGTGACCTAACACCAATCTCAACAAGGCTGTGCAGCCACTTTCTGTTGTCCAAGGCTTTTCCTTGGGGCAGTTAAGAAACTGAACAGCAGGGACACAGACTGGGGCAGCCTCTAATCCACATAGTGCAGGGCTCAGCCTGAGGCAGTGGAATTCTACAGTAGTGAAACTCCAGCAGCAGCAGAACTCCCAGAGCAGCGGAACCTCTGAAGCAGGGATTGTGGTTTCCGGGCAGACACTTCTGGTTTCAGGGCAGGGGCTATTCAAGTCAGCTGCTAATATCCACAGCCCCATAGGAGGCTTTGGCTGGGGTTGGTGAAGCTTTCACTGTTCAGTCTTAAACCTCAGGGCAGTTGCTAGGCCACACAGCAGGGTTCCTCACTGGGCACTCCTCACAGCACAGCCGTGCTAACCACCTCTGAGGCATTTACAGGGAGGGGGAAGGGGAACTCTCTCCCAGAGCTCTCTCTTAGTCCAGTCACAATTTTGCTGCATTCCATCCTGGGAAGGATGCTGGTAAATTTCCTACCCAAGGGAAGATGCCCACAGAGTTTTAACAATGAGTAAGAAGCTGAAGAGAATGATTGACACCTTCTATACAGAAAAAGATCAGGTATCCAACCCCAAGGAGGCTAACAGCAGACAGTCTTCAGATAACACCCTAAAGGGGAAAACACCTGCCCCTCATCACATAACTCTCTCCTAGAAGAGACAATTAAAAAGTTAAGAGAGTTTGAAGAAAAATGGTGAAAGGAAAGAGAAGCTATGATAGAGAATAAAAATGTCTTGAAATTTGAGTTGGAAAAAATAATAAATTCACAGGAGGTACAGGGTAACAAAATCTGTGAATTGGAAAAGGTTGAAAAATCACAGGAAAGTAGGATTTCAGAACTGGAAAAGATAAAAAATTCCCAAGAAAGTAGGATTTGTGATTTTGAAAAAGAAAATAACTCACTAAAAAAAAATTAGTGAAATGGAAAAAAATTCAATAGAGCAAAATAGTTCATTTTAAAACTCAATCAGACATATACAAAAAGAACTTAAAAATGTGAATGAAGAAAATAACTCATTAAAAATCAGGACTGAACAAATAGAAATGAATAATTCATTGAGAAACCAAGAATCAGTCAAACAAAACAAAACAAAAAAAAAAAATGAAAAGTTGGAGAATAATGTCAAATATTTAATGGGAAAATCAATAAACCTGGAAAATATATCTAGGAGAGATAATCTGAGGATCATTGGACTTCCCGAAAATTATGATGAAAAAAAAGAGCCTAGATTCTATTTTACAGGAATCATCAAAAAGGACTGTCCAGAGATAATAGAAACAGAAGGGAAAAATAGGCATTGAAAGAATTCATCGAACACTTTCTGAAAAAGACCCTAAAAAAAGAACTCCATGGAACATAGTGACTAAAGTACAGAACTACCAAACTAAGGAAAAATATTGCAAGCAGCTAGGAAAAAAAATTCAAATATCAAGGTGCCACAATAAGGGTCACACAAGATCTGGCTGCCTGCACATTAAAAGAATCAACGGGCCTGGAACCTGATATTCCAAAAGGCAAAAGAAATAGGATTGCAACCAAGAATAAACTACCCAGCTAAGTTTACCATTTTCTTCCATGGAAGAAGATGATTAATGAAACAGAGGAATTCCATTTGTTTCTATGAAAAAAAAACAGACTTAAACAAAAAATTTGATCTACATCCACAAGACTCAAGAGAAGCAGAAAAAGGTAAACAGAATTCTTGAGAACTGTATCTCTGTTGTGGATATACAGAAACTCCGCATGGATAATTTGATTTTACTGATATAAAAAATGGAGGGAGTAGTAAAGGGAAGGGGATAGTATCAGAAAAAGGGGAAGAAGTGATAAAAAAGGGAAACTACATCCCAGGAAGAGGCATAGAAAATATACCATATCTGAGGGAATTTAGAGAGGGGGAGAAACATTGTGTGAATCTTACTCTCAGCAGAAGAGTCTCAAAGAGTAAATAATTTACATATTTGTTTTTCAGAGAATTCTCTCTCACCTCATTAAAAGGGGGGAGAGGAAAAGGGAAAAGGAAAAGGAGAATAAGGAAAGGGACTTGGAAGGAGGGGGGATACTAAAAAAAAAGGGAGGGCTGCACGTCACAAGTGGGGTCTATAAATTAAATATTGGGGAAGGGGTTTAGGGGGGTCCAGAGGAAATTAGAGAATAATAAGGAGTTACTTTGTCCAACTTTATTTCAATAAATTTGATAACTTAAGTGAAATGGATGAGTATCTCCAAAAATATAGGCTCCCTAGTTTAACAGAGGAGGATGTAAACTGCTTAAATAGTCCCATTTCAGAGAAAGAAATAGAACTGTAGGAAAACTGGAAATTAGTATGGTAGAAATTAGATATGGACCCACACTTAACACCATATACCAAGATAAGATCAAAATGGGTCCATGATTTAGACATAAAGAATGAAATCATAAATAGATTAGAGTAACAGAGGATAGTCTACCTCTAAGACCTGGGAAGGAGGAAGGAATTTATGACCAAAGGAGAAATAGAGATCACTATTGATAGAAGATTTTGATTACATGAAAGCTTTTGTACAAACAAAACTAATGCAAACAAGATTAGAAGGGAAGTAACAAATTGGGAAAATATTTTTATAAGAAATCAAACCATTCTCCAATTGATAAATGGTCAAAGGATATTAACAGACAATTCTCAGATGATGAAATTGAAACTATATCCACTCATATGAAAGAGTGTTCCAAATCACTACTGATCTGAGAAATGCAAATTAAGACAACTATGACATACTACTACACACCTGTCAGATTGGCTAAGATGACAGGAACAAATAATGATGAATGTTGGAGGGGACGTGGGAAAACTGGTACATTGATGCATTGTTGGTGGAGTTGTGAAGGAATCCAGCCATTCTGGAGAGCAATTTGGAACTATGCCCAAAAAGTTATCAAACTGTGCATATCCTTTGATCCAGCAGTGCTACTACTGGGCTTATATCCCAAATAAATACTAAAGAGGGGAAAGAGACCTGTATGTGCCAAAATGTTTGTGGCAGCTCTTTTCGTTGTGGCCAGAAACTGGAAGATGAATGGATGTCCATCAATTGGAGAATGATTGGGTAAATTATGGTATATGAAGGCTATGGAATATTATTGCTCTGTAAGAAATTACCAGCAGGATGAATACAGAGAGGTTTGGGGAGACTTGCATGAACTGATGCTGAGTGAAATGAGCAGAACCAGAAGAGAACTATATACTTCAACAACAATACTGTATGAAGATATATTATGATGGAAGTGGATATCTTCAACATAAGGAAGATCCAACACACTTCCAATTGATCAGTGATGGACTGAAACAGCTACACCCAGAGAAGGAACACTGGGAATTTAATGTAAAGTGTTAGCACTACTATCTTTCTACCCAGGTTACTTATACCTGCGGAATCTAATACTTAACATACAACAAGAAAATTGGATTTACACACATATATTGTATCTAGGTTATACTGTAACACATTTAATATGTATAGGATTGCCTGTCATCTAGGGGAGGGAGTAGAGGAAGGGAGGGGGGAATTTGGAAAAATGAATACAAGGGATAATGTTGTAAGAAAAATTACTCATGCCTATGTTATATCAAAAAATATAATTATAAAATTAATTTTTTAAAAAAGGCCTGTATTCACCCCAAGTGCAATCCCTTTCTGCCATCTGATTGCTTTTCTGGTGGTTGATCATATAATCCCTTTCTCACATGTGATTGCTTGTTGGCTGATTGATCGCATCAGAGTCCTGACCTTCTAAAGACTCTCTGGGTGTAAACTCAGCTGCCATCATCACCAACTGTCTTTTGCATGATATCTTGGGTCTGGACCCCCCCTCTCATTTCTCTGGGTATATCTACATTCTGAGACCCAATAGAAGCCCTTGTGGCATTTTGGACATAGGGTTTTATGTCTTCTTGCAGCCTGTCTTTTCACTCTATTTCCATATCTACACTGAGCTCTAAGATGTCCTATTTTTTCCACACTGAAAACATCGACAATTTTCTCTAGAAGTCCCTTACCAAGAGGAACCCTGTCTTCCCATGTTCAGCATGGTCTGGGTATAATAAGCATTTGTGCCCATTGTAACACAGTATCTTATGCTCTCCTTTAAAGAAGCATCTTAGTGTAGTCCCCATATAATTCTTCTGCAACTGTCATTGGCATTTTCCTTAGCTAGTTGTCAAAAGTGACTTGTACATTAATTCCTGTGTGCCTCTTGTGTCTGGCTTGAATCCTATATAATTCATGATACTCCAAAAGCCACAATAAGTTTTGTCCAGATTCTAAATATGTCCTTGCTATGGATTTCCAGTCACTGGGGGTTGGGATTTCATGAGACAAACTATCTATTAACATTTTTTTTTTTTTTTTTTTTTTTTTTAGATTTTTCAACTTGCTTTATTTTTTTTTTATTTTTTTATTTTTTTTTATTTTTTATTATATATATATATATATTTTTTATAATATTATCCCTTGTATTCATTTTTCCAATTTACCCTCCCTCCCTCTATTCCCTCCCCCCGACGACAGGCAATACCATACATTTTACATGTGTTACAATATAGTCTAGGTACAATACATGTGTGCGAATATCACTTTCTTGTTGCACAATAAACATTAGAATCTGAAGGTACATGCAACCTGGGCAGACAGATATTAGTGCTAACAATTTTCATTCCCCTCCCAGTGTTTCTTCTCTGGGTGCAGCTACCTCTGTCCATCATTGATCAACTGGAAGTGAGTTGGATCTTCTTTATGTTGAAGATTTCCACTTCCATCAGAATACATCCTCATACAGCATTGTTGTTGAAGTGTACAGTGATCTTCTGGTTCTGCTCATTTCACTCAGCATCAGTTGATTTAAGTCTCTCCAGGCCTCTCTATATTCCTCCTGCTGGTCATTTCTTACCGAGCAATAATATTCCATAACCTTCATATACCACAATTTACCCAACCATTCTCCAACTGATGGACATCCATTCATCCTCCAGTTTCTAGCTACAACAAAAAGAGATGCCACAAACATTTTGGCACATATATGTCTCTTTCCGCTCTTTAGTATTTCTTTGGGATATAATCCCAGTAGTAGCGCTGCTGGGTCAAAGGGTATGCACAGTTTGATAACTTTTTGGGCATAATTCCAGATTGCTCTCCAGAATGGCTGGATTCTTTCACAACTCCACCAGCAATGTATTAGTGTCCCAATTTCCCCACATCCCCTCCAACATTTGTCATTATTTGTTCCTGTCATCTTAGCCAATCTGACAGGTGTGTAGTGGTATCTCAGAGTGGTCTTAATTTGCATTTCTCTGATCAGTAGTGATTTGGAACACTCTTTCATGTGAGTGGATATAGTTTCAATTTCTTCCTCTGAGAATTGTCTGTTCATATCCTTTGACCATTTATCAATTGGAGAATGGTTCGATTTCTTATAAATTTGGGTCAGTTCTCTATATATTTTGGAAATGAGACCTTTGTCAGAACCTTTGTTTTTAAAAATATTTTCCCAATTTGTTACTTCCCTTCTAATCTTGTTTGCATTAGTATTATTTGTACAGAAACTTTTTAAGTTTGATGTAATCAAAATCTTCTATTTTGTGATCAATAATGATCTCTAGTTCTCCTCTGGTCATAAATTCCTTCCTCCTCCACAAGTCTGAGAGGTAGATTATCCTCTGTTCCTCTAATCTATTTATTATCTCCCTCTTTATGCCTAAATCATGGACCCATTTTGATCTTATCTTGGTATATGGTGTTAAGTGTGGATCCATATCTAATTTCTGCCATACTAATTTCCAGTTTTCCCAACAGTTTTTTCCGAATAATGAATTTTTATCCCTAATGTTGGAATCTTTGGGTTTGTCAAAGATTAGATTGCTATAGATGTACCCTTTTTTGTCCTTTGTATCTAATCTGTTCCACTGATCTACCGGTCTATTTCGTAGCCAATACCAAATGGTTTTGGTGACTGCTGCTATATAATATAGCTTTAGATCAGGTACACTTAGACCACCTTCCTCTGAGTTTTTTTTCATTAGTTCCCTTGCAATTCTTGACCTTTTATTCTTCCATATGAATTTTGTTGTTATTTTTTCTAGGTCATTAAAATAGTTTCTTGGGAGTCTGATTGGTATAGCACTAAATAAATAGATTAGTTTGGGGAGTATTGTCATCTTTATTATATTCGCTCGGCCTATCCAAGAGCACTGAATGTATTTCCAATTATTTAAATCTGATTTTATTTTTGTGGCAAGTGTTTTGTAATTTTTCTCATTTAATTCCTGACTTTTCTTTGGTAGATGGATTCCCAAATATTTTATACTCTCAACATTTGTTTGGAATGGAATTTCTCTTTGTATCTCTTGCTGTTGCATTTTGTTAGTGATATATAAAAATGCCGAGGATTTATGTGGATTTATTTTGTATCCTGCCACTTTGCTGAAATTTTGAATTATTTCTAGTAGCTTTTTAGCAGAGTCTTTGGGGTTCTCTAAGTATACCATCATGTCATCTGCAAAAAGTGATAGTTTGATTTCCTCATTTCCTACTCTAATTCCTTGAATCTCTTTCTCGGCTCTTATTGCCGAGGCTAGCGTTTCTAGTACTATATTGAATAGTAATGGTGATAGTGGGCAACCTTGTTTCACTCCTGATCTTACTGGGAAAGGTTGCAGTTTATTTCTATTGCATATTATGCTTACTGACGGTCTTAAATATATACTCCTGATTATTCTAAGGAATAATCCATTTATTCCTATACTCTCAAGAGTTTTTAGTAGGAATGGATGTTGGATTTTGTCAAATGCTTTTTCTGCATCTATTGAGATGATCATATGGTTCTTATTAATTTGATTATTAATATGGTCAATTATATTAATAGTTTTCCTAATATTAAACCAGCCCTGCATTCCTGGAATAAATCCTACTTGATCATAGTGTATTATCTTGGAGATGATTTTCTGAAGTCTTTTTGCTAATATCTTATTTAAGATTTTAGCATCAATATTCATTAAGGAGATTGGTCTATAATTTTCTTTCTCAGTTTTCGATCTACCAGGTTTAGGTATCAGTACCATGTCTGTGTCATAAAAGGAGTTTGGTAGGACTCCTTCATCCCCTATTTTTTCAAATAATTTATATAACATTGGGGCTAATTGTTCTTTAAATGTTTGGTAGAATTCACATGTGAATCCATCTGGCCCTGGGGATTTTTTCCTGGGGAGTTGATTAATAGCTTGTTCTATTTCTTTTTCTGAAATGGGACTATTGAAGCAATTTATCTCCTCCTCTGTTAATCTAGGGAGCCTATATTTTTGGAGGAAGTCATCCATTTCACTTAAGTTATCAAATTTATTGGCATAAAGTTGGGCAAAGTAACTCCTTATTATTTCTCTAATTTCCTCTTCATTGGTGGAAAGATCTCCCTTTTCATTTGTAAGACTATCAATTTGATTTTCCTCTTTCTTTTTTTTGATCAAATTTACCAAAGGTTTATCTATTTTATTGGCTTTTTCATAAAACCAACTCTTGGTTTTATTTATTAATTCAATAGTTTTGTTACTTTCAATTTTATTGATTTCTCCTTTTAATTTTTGTATTTCGAGTTTAATTTTTGGTTGGGGGTTTATAATTTGGTCTTTTTCTAGCCTTTTAAGTTGTAAGCCCAATTCGTTAATCTTCTCTTTCTCAATTTTCTTCAAATAAGCCTCTAAAGATATAAAATTTCCCCTTATTACTGCTTTAGCTGCATCCCAAAGATTTTGATATGATGTCTCATCATTATCATTATCTTGGGTGAAATTGTTAATTGTTTCTATAATTTGCTCTTTCACCCAGTCATTCTTTAAGATGAGATTATTCAGTTTCCAATTACTTTTTGGTCTATTTACCCCTGACTTTTTACTGAATGTAGCTTTTATTGCATTGTGATCTGAGAAGAAGGCATTTATTATTTCTGCCTTCCTACATTTAATTTTGAGATCTTTATGTCCTAATATATGGTCAATTTTTGTATAGGATCCATGAACTGCTGAGAAGAAAGTATATTCCTTCCTATTGCCATTCAGTTTTCTCCAAAGGTCTATCATACCTAGTTTTTCTAATGTTCTATTTACTTTTTTAATTTCTTTCTTGTTTGTTTTGTGGTTTGATTTGTCTAAATCTGAGAGTGCAAGGTTGAGATCTCCCACTATTATAGTTTTACTGTCTATTTCTTCTTGCAGTTCTCTTAACTTTTCCTTTAGAAAGTTAGATGCTATACCACTTGGTGCATATATGTTTAGTATTGATATGGCTTCATTATTTATGCTACCTTTCAGCAGGATATAGTTTCCTTCCTTATCTTTTTTAACAAGATCTACTTCTGCTTTTGCTTGATCTGATATAAGGATAGCTACCCCTGCTTTTTTGGCTTTACCTGAAGCATAATAAGCTCTGTTCCAACCTTTTACCTTTACTCTGTATGTATCTCCCTGCTTTAAGTGTGTTTCCTGTAGACAACATATTGTAGGGTTCTGCTTTTTGATCCAATCTGCTATCCGTCTCCGTTTGATGGGATCGTTCATCCCATTTACATTTACAGTTAAAATTACTAATTCTGTATTTCCTGCCATCGTATTATCCCCAGATTATACTTTTTTCCCTTGACCCCCCTGATCCCCCTCCCCGATATTTAATTTACAGACCCCCCTTGTGACGCGCAACCCTCCCTCTTTTTTTTTTTTTTTTTTTTAGGATCCCTCCCCCCTCCCTCCAAGTCCCTTCACTTATTCTCCTTTTCTTTTTCCCTTTTCCTCTCCCCCCTTTTAATGAGGTGAGAGAAAATTCTCTGAAAAACAAATATGTTAATTATTTACTCTTTGAGCCTCTTCTGATGAGAGTAAGATTCACACAATGATTCTCCCCCTCACTAAGTTCCCTCAGATATGGTGTATTTTCTATGTCTCTTCCTGGGATGTAGTTTCCCTCTTTTTATCACTCCTTCCCCTTTTTCTGAACCGACCTCCTTCCCTTTACCACACCCCCCTTTTTTTCTTTTATATCAGTAAAATCAAATTATCCTTGAGTATTTTTTATATACCCACAACAAAGTTACAGTTCTCAAGGGTTCTGTGTACCTTTTTCTGTTTCTCTTCAGTCTTGTGGATGTAGATCAAATTTTTTGTTTAAGTCTGGTTTTTTTCTTAGAAACATATAGAATTCCTCTGTTTCATTGAATGACCATCTTCTTCCATGGAAAAAGATGCTAAACTTAGCTGGGTAGTTCATTCTTGGTTGCAGTCCTTGATCTTTTGCCTTTCGGAATATCAGGTTCCAGGCCCTTCTATCTTTTAATGTGGAGGCAGCCAGATCTTGGGTGACCCTTATTGTGGCACCTTGGTATTTAAATTGTTTTTTTCTAGCTGCTTGCAGGATTTTCTCCTTTGTGTGGTAATTCTGCAGCTTAGCCACAATATTCCGTGGTGTTCTTTTTTTAGGGTCTATTTCAGAAGGAGTTCGATGAATTCTTTCCACATCTACTTTCCCTTCTGTTTCTATTATCTCTGGACAGTTCTCTTTGATAATTTCCTGTAAAATAGAATCTAGGCTCTTTTTTTGGTCATAGTTTTCTGGAAGTCCAATAATCCGCAGATTATCTCTCCTAGATCTATTTTCCAGGTCTATAGATTTTCCCAGTAAGTATTTGACGTTGTTCTCCAGCTTCTCATTTTTTTTGTTTTGTTTGACTGATTCTTGGGTTCTCTGTGAATCATTCATTTCTATTTGTTCCATCCTGACTTTTAAGGAGTTATTTTCTTCTTTCACAGTTTTTAGTTCTTTTTGTAAATGCCCAATTTCGTTTTTAAATGAATTATTTTGCTCTATTGAGTTTTTTTCCATTTCCCTAATTTTTTTTTTTTGAGAATTATTTTCTTTTTCCAATTCAGAAATTCTATTTTCTTGAGACTTTTTTATCTTTTCCAATTCAGAAATCCTACTTTCCTGTGTTTTTTTAACCTTTTCTAATTCACTAATTTTGTTTCCCTGCATCTCCTGTGAATTCTTTATTTTTTCCAACTCCAATTTCAGGACATTGTTATTCTCTATCATAACTTCCCTTTCTTTTCCCCATTTTTCTTCGATCTCCCTCAATTTCTTAAGAGCTTCTTCTAGGAGAGAGTTATGTGATGGGGGGCAGGAATCGTTCCCCTTTAGGTTGTTATCTGATTCTCTGCTGTCAACTTCCTCAGGGTTGGACACCCGCTCTTTCTCTGTATAGAAGGAATCTATAGTTTTTCTAGCTTTTTTGCTCATACTTAAAAAAAATCTTTTGGGGTCTGTCTCTGGGGTAGGAAATTATTTACTTCTTTACCAGCTTCCTCCCAGACGGGATGGATGCAGTGGCTCCTGAGCCTGAGCTAAGAGAGAGCTCTGGGAGAGAATTCCCCACCCTCTCCCTGGGAGTGACTCAGAGGTGATTAGCACTACTGTGCTTCGAGGGCGTAGAATAGTGAAGACAGCAAGAAGCCCAGCCTATGTGTCCGGGTGGGGAGTGGGTGTCTGCAGCAGGTGACGTAAGAAGCCCCTGCGCTCAAACTGGAAGTGTCTGCCAGAAACCGCGGTCCCTAGTTCAAAGGTTCCGCTTCTCTGGGACTTCCTGGAGCTGAGTTCCACTCCCTCCAGCTAAGCTAGGCAGTGTGTGTTGCCTTGGGCCGTATCCACCCACTTGTCAGTCTCTTAACTATTCTCAGGAGGTAGCTGAGGCCACACCCCCTGGTGCCTGAGTCACCCCCAGGGTCCAGGGAAAATCTAATCTGAGTTTTAAAATATTTTGGCTTTCTCTTCTGAACTGCTAAATAATTAGCAGAGAAGAGCTAACAGCCTGTGCCAGATTCCTTTACCTCAGTGGCTTCTCTGATCCCAGAGCCCTTCCCAGCGCAATGGGCGCAGTGTGCCCCTACCCCACCGTCTGTGCTGGTCTTTCTTATTCCTCCCCTGAGAACTGACCTTTCCTGTTGAAACTCCAGATTCTCTTCAGCTGGTAAGTCGTGCTTCCAGTCCTTGTGGTATCTATCAGTCCTGAGCTAATTTTGAGACTTAATTTATCTAATTGGTTGTGAGGGAGTGAGGACGTTCACTGAGTCGTGTGTTTCCTCTCCGCCATCTTGGCTCTGCCCCCCTCTATTAACATCTTAATATAAGATGATATAGCCCAATAAAGAGTGCAACCTTTTTTCAAATCCTTAATTTTTTCCAGATCAAAAGGCATGTATCTTCTCCTTTTTTGAACTGAAGATTCAAGCTCTTCAATCACAGGGTATGCATTTATAAAATCAGGATATATATCCTGTCCTTCATTTTTTTCCTTAACCAATGTTTTTTCTAATCTTGTCATAGGCTGCTTAATACGTGGTTCTGTTTGTGTCACTGCCTTTCCCCCTTCTCCTTCATCCTCCACCCATGAAGGGTTAATTGAGGGAGGAGGAGATGGGAAATGTTCCTGTTATGAAGTGCCATACTCAGAATTATACTTAACTCCATTCTTATCTGATTCTTCATCCTTTTCATCTAGTTTAGTTGGCACTTCCCACTCCTGCTCCTTCTTCTTTTTCATTATTCTATAACTTATATAAATTTCCTAAAGCCAGTTATATTAAATTATATATATATAATATACACATATAATATATATAATATGTATTATATGTATATATATATTATAAATATTATGTATTATATGTATATATATTATACATATTATATATATACATATATATGTGTATGTATATATATATATATATTATACATATTATATATATACATATATATGTGTATGTATATATATATATATGTATATATATATATATATATATATATATATATATATATATATGTATATATATATATATATATATATATATATATATATATATATATATATTGAGTATGTCTTTGAAAATTGTCAGGTCCATTTTTATTTTAGAATTGACAAAGTTGCTCTCCTATTAATTTCCACTCTTCTAGATAAGATTCTTTTTGCATAGAGAACCAAGGAGATGTGTACTGTACAGTTTCTAAAAGTTCAGTGATCAGCTCCCAAATTATAAATCAAACCATGGCTTTTCATAACCCTGACAATGCTCTCTGCACAATTTCCTTGAACGGGAAAAGTAGACTATTTTCTAAATATCTGTCCCATTTTAACTGAAGCACTAGTTTAGGTTTTTAACAAAGTTTCCTTGTCTGTTTTTGTACTCACCCTAATTTCTGGGTCACAGATGAAGGTGCTTGTCCTCACATTGGTCACCAAAATATAATGTTCTGTTCTCTAAAATACAATGTTCTCTGGGAACATGTTTCTTGGGAAGCTTCTAGAGGCAGCCTTAGTTTCAGTTCAGTTCAATAATCACAAATACAGGCAGGAGTTAAAGTCCAGCTTCTTTATTTTTCTCCTTCAAAGTCTTGTGTTTTTTCCTGGGCCCAGTTAGCTTTAGTAGAGGCTTATCTCTCTCCTTGGTACCAAGATCTCTCTCCAAATGTGTCCAGTCAGCACAAAGGTAGAAGTTGGAATGAATCTTCCCCGCCTCCAAGAGTGGGATTGTAGGCTTTTGTGGGCTTGTCCCTGAGAGCTTCTTGCCTATATTTCTATCTGACTTGTGAATCTCCTTGACTTGTGAATTGTGAATCTCCTTGTTATATATGCTCTCTAAAGGTGTGAACTAAGTACATAAGCATTGTATCTAACAGTCACTTAGTACCTCATTTCAAGTACCTCATAACATGGTATGGCTATTTTACCTTCCTTTGCATTTAAAAAAAAATCCTTAATATTCTCAACCACTTCTTTTTCCAGACGAATTTTGTTATTATTATCTTTTTCTATCTCTTTGAAATACGTTTTGTTGGTCAGTTTGATTGGTATGGCACTGAAAAAAAAAAGATTAATTTAGGTAAAAATGTAACTTTTATTTAATTAGATTGACCTCTTCAAGAGCAATCAATATTTCCCCAATTCTTTAGATTTATCTTTATTTGTGTGAAAAGTATTTTGTAATTATGGTCATATAGCTAGCTCCTGAGCTCATCTTGGCAGATAGACTCCTTTATATTTTTTTATTGTCTTCAGTTATTTTAAATAATATTTTTCCATCTTTTCTTTTGGTCTTTGTTAAATATATATATATATATATATATATATATATATATATATATATATATTACTAAGAAGTAACCATTATCAAAACCATCTTGTATTGACTAAAAAACAGAGTGGCAGATCAGTGGAGTAGGTTATGTAAACAAGACATAATAATCAATGACTACTATTTGAGGAACCCAAATATTCCAGCTTCTGGAATAAGAACTATTTAACAAAAATTGCTGGGAAAACTGGATAACTGTATGTCACAAACTTGCCATAGATCTATATCTCACACCCCATACCAAAATAATGTCACCATAGTACAAGATTTAGGAGTAAAGGATGATACTATATGCAAATTATGGGAACAAGAGATAATTATTTATAAGATCTTTGGAGAAGTGAGGAATTTATGGCCAAAGAAGAACTAAAGAACATTAAGAAATATAAAATGTATTATTTTGATTATATCAAATTGAGAAGTTTTTGCAGAAATACACCTAAGATTAAAAAGGAATCCAAAATCTAGGTGGGAATCTTTTTACAACCAATGTTTCTGTTAAGGCCTCATTTCTAAAATATATTGATAGCTGAGTCAAATTTATAAGAATACAAATAATTCCCCAACTGATAAATGATCAAAGATGATTTTCATATTAAGAAATTAAAGCCATTTATAATCATTTGAAAAGCTGCTCTAAATCACTATTAGAAAAATGCAAATAAAAAAAAAAAACACCTGAGTTATCACCTCACACCCATCAGATTGATTAAGAAAATGATAATGTTGGAGGGAATATTAGAAAACTGGGACATAAAGGCATTGTTGGAGGAGTTGTGAAATGATTCAGCCATGCTGGAGAACAATTTGTATCCCTCAAAGTATATAAAACTGTGCATACTTTTTTATGCAGCCCTGTCACTATTGTGTCTGTATCCCAAAGAAGTCATGAAAGATATAAATGGGCTCACCTGGGCAAAAGTATTTGTAGCATCTCTTTCTGTGATCTCAAAGAATTGGAAAATTAACTGGGGAATGGCTGATTAAGTTGTGGTATGTGAAATTAATAGAATATTATTGTTTTGTAGAAATATGAAAGGGCTGATTTTAGAAGAGCCAAGAAAGATTTATATCAATTGATATTGACTGAAGCAAGCAGACCCAGGAAAACATTGTACACAGCAGTAACAAGATTGTGTGACAATCAACTTTGAAAGACTTGGTTCTTTGCAGGTATTCAGTGATCCAAGGCAATATAAATAATGAATGAAAACACCATCTGCAGAGAGAGACCTATGGAAACTGAATACGGATGAATGCACAATATTTCTACATTTTTCCTTTTTTTTTCTATTTTTCTCTTTTGTTCTGATTTTACTCTCCCAAAGTGACTCATATGGAAATATGTAAAGCATGGATGTACATGTATAACTTTAAAAAAAAAAGAAGAAAGAAAATAATTTCTTAAAAATTAGAATTCGGCAAAGGAATTTAATGACTTTATGAGAAACCAAGAAACAATATAGCAAAATGAAAAGAATTAAAATAATCAAAGACTTTGTGAAATATCATATTGAAAAAAACAAATGCCCTGGGAAATAAATCAAGGAAAGATAATTAAAAATAATTAAAATCTCTGAAAGTCATGAGAAAAAGAAAAAGTCTAAACATTATCTTTCAGGAAGCTGCAAAGGAAAACTACCTTGATATACTAGGACTAGCGAATAAAGTAGAATTGTTTTTTTTTTTGTTTGTTTGTTTTTTTTGTTTTGTTTTGTTTTTTTGTTTTTTTGTTTTTTGTTCAAATACTGACTCCTTTTATTTTTGCCTCTACTGTAAAAGCTCGTTCTTGCATGATTCTTTTTTTTTTAATTTTTTTTATTCATTTTTCCAAATTATCCCCTCCCTCCCTCTTCTCCCTCCCCCCGATGACAGGTAATCCCATACATTTTACATGTGTTACAATATAACCTAGATACAATATATGTGTGTAAATACCATTTTCTTGTTGCACATTAATTATTAGCTTCCAAAGGTATAAATAACCTGGGTAGATAGACAGTAGTGCTAACAATTTACATTCGCTTCCCAGTGTTCCTTCTCAGGGTGTAGTTATTTCTGTCCATCATTGATCAACTGGAAGTGAGTTGGATCTTCTTTATGTTGAAGATTTCCACTTCCATCAGAATACATCTTCATACAGCATTGAAGTGTACAGAGATCTTCTGGTTCTATTCATTTCACTCAGCCTCAGTTGATTTAAGTCTCTCCAAGCCTCTCTGTATTCCTCCTGCTGGTCATTTCTTACAGAGCAATAATATTCCATAGCCTTCATATACCATAATTTACCCAACCATTCCCAATTGATGGACATCCATTCATCTTCCAGTTTCTGGCCACAACAAAAAGAGCTGCCACAAACATTTTGGCACATACAGGTCCCTTTCCGCTCTTTAGTATTTCTTTGGGATATAATCCCAATAACAGCAATGCTGGGTCAAAGGGTATGGACAATTTGATAACTTTTTGGGCATAGTTCCAAATTACTCTCCAGAATGGCTGGATTCTTTCACAACTCCACCAACAATGTATCAGTGTCCCAGTTTTCCCACATCCCCTCCAACATTCATCATTATTTGTTCCTGTCATCTTAGCCAATCTGACAGGTGTGTAGTGGTATCTCAGAGTTGTCTTAATTTGCATTTCTCTGATCAGTAGTGATTTGGAACACTCTTTCATATGAGTGGAAATAGATTCAATTTCATCATCTGAGAATTGTCTGTTCATATGCATTGACCATTTATCAATTGGAGAATGGCTTGGTTTCCTATAAATCAGGGTCAGTTCTCTATATATTTTGGAAATGAGACCTTTGTCAGAACCTTTACTTTTAAAAATATTTTCCCAATTTGTTACTTCCCTTCTAATCTTGTTTGCATTAGTATTGTTTGTACAGAAAGTGAATAAAGTAGAATTGTAAAGTATCCATCCTTTACCTTCTGAAAGAAATCCTAAAAGGAAAACTCCCAGGAATATTTTAGTCAAATTCCAGAGTTTCCATATCAAGGAGAAAATCATTCATTCAGAAAGAAACAATTTATTTATCATGGAGTAACATTCAAGAAAACACAGAAAACTTAGCAGTTTCTCCACTAAAGGATCAAAGCTCTTGGGATATGATATTCCAGAGGGCAAAAAAGCCAAGAATGCAACCAGAAATCACTTACTCACAAAACCGGGTATAATCTTTCAGGAGGAAAATATTCAATAAAATTAAGAACTTTCAAACACTTATTTATTTATTTATTTATTTATTTATTTAACATTTCAACTTCTCTTTAAAACTACTAAATAAAATTTACCAAAACTGAGTTGAGGAATATTCTCTAAAAAGTAAATAAACTGATAACATTCCACTTATTTTTTTTCTTCATAGCATACTAATCCAATCAACCAAAATCATCAAAGAAGAAGAGTTCTAGGTTCATATTTCTCTTTCCTCCCAGATGTGGATGGCATTTTACATTCAAAGTTTATTGGAGTTGCCTTAGATCACTATATTTTTTAAAAGAGCAAGTCTACCATAGTTGATCCATCACAAAATTGTGCTATTACTGTGTACAATGTTTCCTGGTTCTGCTTGGCTCATTCAGCATCAAGGGAATACTGAAAGTTAACAAACAGCCCTGAAAAAAGCTCAGCAAACCCTCACACCAGAGATGCCAGTCCTCTTGCACACCCCATATACTGCACTAACTTGTATACTTGTTACTAAATATACTAAAGCATATTTGGCAAGAAAAGTCTAATTCTCTCATGGTTCTCTGTACCTGGTTTGTGCTACTCCAATCTCACCCAAATAGTTTAGAAGAGATGATGCTGGAAATGGCATCAAAAAACCTAAGTTCAAATTTTGACTCACATTTATTAGCTCTGTGACTATGGTCACTTCATAGCTCCTTCTAAGCCTTAATTTTCTCATCTTTAAAATGAACATATTGTAATAATTACATCTAAAGTGCTGTCTAGAGTCTATGATCATAAGCTAGCTCTTTTCCACTTTTCCCTAGACTGGTGACAGGATATCTCTATAGTATATTTGCCACATTTATTTGCTATTCATACCCATCTTGATTAAGTTAATGATCAAGAAGAGGGAAATGTTGTAATAATAGAGAATGAAGAGGAATAGCAATAGGAATTTTGAGAAGTCCCATTCATTTGAAGCCAGAAAGAGAAAAGAGCTTGATTGATGTCGTCTTTTATGAAATCAGCCTGTTCATCATTTCTTTTAAGACAATAATATTCTATTACTTTTATATACTATAACTTTTTCAGCAATTCTCCAATTGATGGGCATCCATTTTTTTTTCAATTCTTTGTCACCACAAAAAAAAAAAAAAAAGCCAATACAAACATTGGTGCACATGTGGGTTCTTTCCCTCCTGTTATGGTCTCAAATCCAGTAATGGCACTGATGCATCAACTGCATGTGATGTATTCACAGTTTTATAGCCGTTTGGTCATAGTTCTAAATTTCCCTCCAGAATGCTTCAATCAATTCAAAATTGTACCAACAATGTGTTTGTGTCCCATTTTCCCCACATCCTCATTCATATTTATTACTATCTTTACTTGTTATCTTAGCCAATCTAATATATGTGAATTGATATGTTAAAGTTGTTTTAATTTGTATTCCTATAATCAATGTGATTTAGAGCATTTTTCATATTATTATTGATAACTTTAATTTCTTCATCTGATAATTATCTATTCATATACTTTGATAATTTATAATGGGAATGTCATACTCTTATAAATTTGACTCAGTGCTCAAATATGTTTTAGAAATGAGACCATTATCAGAAAAATTGCCTATATATTTTTACTCAACGTTATGCTTCCCTTCTAATCCTAGTTGTTCTGGTGACATTCAAGCATTCTTGATGAAAAGACCAGGGTAAAATACAATATATGACTTTCAAATACAAGGCTCTAGATAAACATAAAAGTGTAAATAGGAAAATAAAATAATATTTTTTTACCTTCCTGTATGTGAATACTATATTTGCAGCTTATAAGAACTTTTTCATTATTCATTATTAGGGCATTTAAAAGACACACATACACACACACACACACATATATACATATATGTTATATATATGTATGTATGTATGTATATATACACACACACGCACACACACATGTATGGAGAGACAGAGACAGACAGAGAGACAGAGATAGAGAGAGACAGAGAGAAGACAGTTGTTAGTTGAATATGAAGGGATCATATCTAAAGAAAAATAAAATTAAAGGACAAAAGAGAAATGTAGTGAGAGAAAAGGAAAGGGAAAGGTAGAATGGAATAAAGCATCTACATAAAAAAGTCAAGAAAAAGATTTTACAGTGGAGGGAAAGAGGTCTGAGATAAGGGGAAATGAGTGAGCCTTTCTTTCAGTAGAACTGATTCAAAGAGGGAGTAACATGCCCAATTTGATTTGAAATTCTATCTTACCCCATAGGAAAGTAGAAGCAGAAAGGGTTAGAGTTGAGAGATAAGGCAGATTGATGGAAAGGATAGTTAGAAGCAAAACACTTTTAAGGATAGAATAGAATAAACTAGGGGAAATACAGTTAGCAAGAATAATGGTGAAAAAAATCAAGTAATTTATTTTCTTTTTTATTATAGTTTTATATATATTTACATGCACACGATATGTGCATGGGCAATTTTCCAGCATTGAAAATTGCAAAACCTTTTGTTCCAACTTTTACCCTCTTTCCCCCCACCCCTTCCCCCAGAAGGCAGTAATTTCTTTTCTCACATATTTAGAGTGATGAGTCAAACTTATAAAAAATAGGAGCCATTCATCAACTGATAAATGGTAGCTATCATAAATCCATAGTCATATAACAAAAAAATGTTCTAACTCACAATTAATTGGAAAATATTAATTAAAACAAATTTGAAGTTCTACGACACACACACACACACACACACATATATATATATATATTATATTGACATATATATATATATATATATATATATATATATATATATAAAATATATATATTATATTCCACCACATTCCACCACATATATATATATATATGTGTGTTTGTGTGTGTGTGTGTGTGTGTGTATACATATATATATATATATATATATATATATATATATATATATATATGTCATATTAACTAATAAGAAAGAAAAGAAAAATGGCAAATTTGTGGGGGAGGAGTGGGAAAATGAGACATTAATGTTTTGGTGAATTAGCTAACTTATTAAATTATAGCAATTTGGAACTATGCCCAGTGAGCTATAAAACCATATATACCCTTTGACTTAACAATAACACTGCTAGGTATATATCTGAAAAGAGATGCACAAGTGTGACTCAACCTTTCGTTGCATTCCCAGTTTGTCTAGCATAGTGCTGAGCACACAGAAGTCATTGAAGATAGCATTTCCATTCAAACTACATCACCCATTTTCTTTTTCTATCTATAGGCCATTCACTTTTCTTATTCCTTTTCCCTCCCACTGGATGAAAAAATTATTGAAGCTACCTGGCATGGTTCATAGTATACAGGATTGTCATTCAAGCATGACTTTTTTCCCACCTTGTTTCTGCCTCTCACTTGATAGAACTTCTAAATGATTTTTTATAAGTCACTCAGAGTATCTAATAACTTCCAAAGTCTGAAACTTTATGTTTCTCCCCAGTAGAGTGCAACTTCCTTAATGGCAAAGACGACTCTTTTTATCATTTATTCCCTACCTATAATTCAGTAAGGACATGTATGTATGAATGTCTGTCTTTTTGTGTGGTGTGACAAAACCTGTGATTCCACTGATATAGGGTACTCTAGATCAATGCAGGTTGGGCAGTTAATAAACATATGCTAAACACTCATTAGGTGATACAGTGAATAGAATGCCAGACTTGGAGTCAGAAAGACTTACCTCATTGATTCTAAATCTGATCTCAGATTCTTACTAGCTATATGACCCTGGGCAAGGCACTTAATTCAATTTGTCTCAATTTCCTCATCTGTAAAAGGAGCTGGAGAAAGAAATGGCAAAGCATTACAGTATTTCTTTACTAAGAAAACCCCAAACAGGGTCATGAT
Organism: Sminthopsis crassicaudata; assembly: GCF_048593235.1. Lineage (NCBI taxonomy): Eukaryota > Metazoa > Chordata > Mammalia > Dasyuromorphia > Dasyuridae > Sminthopsis > Sminthopsis crassicaudata. The sequence continues at coordinate 358,945,384 of NC_133620.1, forward strand.
GATTCAAGCATGACTGAAACAAATTCTCAATAATAATTGCGCTAGATATTGTGCTAAGCACAGAGTATACAAAGGAAGACAAAAATATCATCCATGCCTTCAAAAAGCTTGCATTTTAATAGAAAATATCATGTGTAAATAATTACATGTGACATATACAATGAAAAGAAAAGATAATCTCTGAGGGAAGGCACTAGCAGTAGAAATAGGAGGAGGCATCTTATGGAAGAGAGGATTTTATCTAAGTCTCAAAGGAGTAAAGAGAATACAGAAACAGAAGTAAATGAACACATGCTAGGTATAGCAGAAAGTTAGTGAAAGTTCCAGAGGTAGAAATGGGCAATGAGGAAAGATGAATTGCAAGTAGAAAAGTATACCTTTATCCTAGAATATGCAAAGGGAGTAGGTGTTAGAGGATTGGAAAATGTTAAATAAATAATGAAGATGTCAAATTATGAATGACTTTAAATGTCAAATTGAGCATTTTACATTTTAACTTGAAGGTAATATAGAGCCATTGGAGTTTATTAAATAGAGGGGGTGATGTGAGATCTGCTCTTTGGTAAAAATTACTTTAGCCACTGACAAGATGTATTGGAGTGGGGAGAGAACAGAGAATGGAAAACTAAAAAAGAAGGTTACTTGAATAGTATAGATGTGAGATAATGAGGACTTGCCTTAGAGGACTGGCTGGATGAGTGGAGAGAAGAGGACTTAAATAAAAGATGTAAATACAGAATGAGTGAAAGTGAGGAGTCTAGAATGAGATTGAAGTTGTGAACCTAGAGGATTATAATTAAACTAGAAGGATTATAATGATACCAAGAATTAAAAAAAAAGAAATGAAAAGAATGTCTAGGTTGGGGTATGGGATAATAATGTTTGCTTTGGGTATATTGATTTTAAGTTGCCAAAGAAAAATTGTTTGAAGATCCAATATGATCTATGTTTAACATAGAATTGGAGTTTAACAGAAAGACAGGTTTTACATATATGCATTTTGTAAGCCTCTACATAGAGTATATAATGGATCCCTTGAGATCTAATGAGATCATCAAATGAGAGAATATAAAAAGGGAAGAAAAGTAGAATAGAGAGACTACCTTGAGGGAGACCAGAGATGGTGTCCTGGTTGAAGACCACACAAAGGAGACAGAGAATGATCAATAAGACATGTAGGAGGAAAATTAGGAGAGAACATCATGAAAACCTGTTTAAGAGAGAATATTCATGATGACAAGATCGTTAAGTTTCAAATGCTTCAGAGATGTTAAGAATGATGAAGAGTAAGAAAAGTACATCATATATGACAATTAAAAGATCATTAGGAACATTGGTGAAAGAAACTTTAGCTGAATAATAAAGTCAGAAAATAGATATCAAAGGATTTAGAAATGTCAAAGAGGACCTTTCTCAAAGAGTTTATTCAAGTAAGGGAATAGAGATATAGGGAGATAGCTAGTAGAGATGTTCATTATATGGCAATTTGTTTTGGGTTTTTGTTTTTGAATGGATAAGACATAGGCTTTTTAGTAGGAAGCTGGTAAAGAGCCAGTAGAGATTTGTTTGTTTGTTTGTTTGTTTATTTATTTGTTTTCTCATCAAGTTTATTATCTCAAGCTTTATTCATTTTTATTTCTTTTCCCTGGAATTCCCCTCCCTATTTTTCTCTGAATTCCAGTTTTCCTTAAAATCTCAGCCTTATTCTCTATGCAACATCATCAAAAGATTCATTAAGTGAACTACTCTGTCTTCTGAATGCTTGCATTTAATAGCCACACAAATTCGTAATAGTTCATTCAGTTCTCATCCTTCTCTTTGTCTCTCCAATTGCATTATAACTTCCATTAATGTAGATACCATAGGATCATAGTTCTAGAACTGGAAGGAAATTCAAAGGCTGTATTGACAATAATTATAGTTAATAACATTAATATTCCACATCTTCATTTTACAGATGAGAAAATTGAGTCCTCTATCTAAAATCCCAAAATTAATAAATGTCTGAAGAAGATTTTGAACCCAAGTGTCAGTCCTCTTTCCACTACAACTACATTGTTCCCTTAGCATGGTATACATATAAATGTATCTACAGAGAGATCTCTATTTATGTCACCATGTTTGTATAAGTGTATGTGTATATATGTATATATACGTATATATATACATATATATATTATACATAAACATATTATATATATATATATATATTTTTTGCTTTGCATAGTGATAAAATATTGATGAGCTCTCATTAATTAATATTAAAGCTGAACAGAACCTTTACAATCCAAAAAGTAAGTTGTCCAGCAATTAGGTCATTAAATATTCTTTTTGGTTCTAGTTCATTTCTCATGAGAAAGAAAAGTTTTGATAACAAAACTCTTCTTATTCTTACTGAACTTTTATAGTTTAGTGTAAGATATGATGTGCACAAATAATTGTAATATATACAACATTCATAAAATACATTATACGTCTGGTAAATAAAACAACTCCTGAGATTTTCTAAGGAAGATTGATAATGACAAGGGTAAAAGAGAGATCAGGAAAGGTTTTGTGAAAAAAGTATAATTTAAGAATTTTAAATTTTAAATTTAAATTTAAATGAATTTTAAAAGATGACTTAAGAATTTCATAGACTAAAAAGGGAGGAGAAATTTCATGCATAGGAAATAGTTAAAATTCGGAGGCAAGGCATAATTAGGGAAAGATTCTTTGAGCTATTTTAATACAGTTTAGCTTAGAGCACAGCAGGGTAGTGTTGTGTGGAGGATCTCAACTGCCAGGCAAAGGGACTTGAGTTTTAGGAAAAGTAATTGTACTTTTCTCAGTAAGGGATAGACAACAAATATTTGTGAGCCCAGTAGACATTTACATTTACATCTGCTTGCATCTGTATATAGAGTATTATCTGTATAAGAAACAAATTGAAAGGGAGATATCAGTTAGAAAGAAGGTGAGTGATGAGAACTTACATTAATTTAGTAGCATCTCAAAACTGGTTGATGACATAAGTTGAGACTAGGACTCTATTTTTTGACACTTAGTCAAACCGCTTTTCCTTGATCAAAATTTTAAGAGCCACATAAATATTCTAGATTGGCTCAGTGCCATTTTAATATTGTAAGAGAACATATCCTCCAGGGAGAATAGCATTCATTTATCATCATCATCATCATCATCATCATCATCATCATCATCATCATCATCATCATTTTAGAAGTTTTCTTCATGGTGTTTAGCAGAAAAAGTCAAAAGTTGAAGGAGAAAGTTGAGACACATTTTCCAATGGTTTAACTCATTGCTAATTTGGTTATTTGAAACTACTTCACTCTGGGCATGGGGACTGCAGACATCTATTTAAGAAAGAAAGGAATCAATAAAGACAATATGAAGATCCTGTCTTAAAGTGGAGTGATTTAAACAAAGCAGATAACAAACAAAAAATAATTCTTTTCTCTCTGCTTAGGTTGGTCAAGTGTCTGCTTCTTGTTTTAGGAGAGAAACCAATGAATGACATTATCATAGGTCCAGTGGTTTCTTTCCACATATGTCTTATTTCTGTCTTTGGCTAGCTAAGAACATACTGCCACCTCATGGCCTGCCATAGACTGAATCAAAGATAATATGCAGGACCAAACTTATGTCATTATGCAAATTTGACCCTGAAGGGATCTGTTACCCAGAGAAAACTAAATAATCAAATATTGCCAATAAGCACTTTAAGATAGGCTGAGGGCATTCTTATTGCTGCTTGCAAAATAATGAGAATATAAGTGGTAGTATAATTGGAACTTAGTCTATTGTCTATCCTTCTGCTTGTAGGACTTCTTTTCAATGCCTCTAGGAAAAGAAAGGACTTTGACCATACAATTTCAATATTAAAGATGATCAGAATAATGCAGTAAATCCCTGTGCAAATCACTATCAGCACAATTTTATTTCTTTTTTCAAATATCTTTCTTTGCTTTCAACAGCCAACATCAGTTCAATTGGAAAGAATCAAATTAATTAATTTGAGTAAGGCAAATTTTTCAAGAGCATAAATCTATGAAAGCATTGGGGGAAAAAGAAAACTTAAAGCTTTTGTAGACGCCAAGCTTCACTTGCCCCCCCGCTGGAACATGATATTTCAGCTGTATCTCTGTGTTGCTCAAAATGAAAATGTGACACAAATAGAGTTTTTGAAAATGGATTAGAGAAATATAACTAATCTTCATTATGTGCATTGGTATAATATATTTTGCTCCCTCCCAAATTTTCTTGTATTTATCAATTTTAAAATGACAGTCTTTTTCTTTGGAGCTACCATGTTTCTCTTTATCAGTTTACATTTTTATCAATGAAGACAATCAATAAACAATTATTAAGTACTCACTGCATGTATGACACTATGGTAGATGTTAGGGATTCAAAAGAACAAATGGAATAATTCATGTGCTGAAGGAGCTTGCATTCTATGGGTAAGATTGCAAGTGCATATTTAAGTATATAGAGAATAAATACAAAATCAGGTAAGTAATTAAATTTGTCATAATATTCCATTCTTGCTACAATTTAGGCAAAGGTCCCCTTTTTGAACTCACTAGTTAATACAATAGTCTGCAATAAATCTTATACTAATCATTTAAACTTTAATGAAAATAACTTGCTTTAATCTTATCTCTTTTAAGGATATTTGCAATTTAAGCCAAAGATATAAAGTTTAATTGTGAAACAAAAGAGTTAATTCAGGTTAAGCTGAATGTTTTTTTTAATAGAAAGTCTAATTTTGGGAGGAAGATTTAAAAATCACGGGAGGCTTTTGTTGTTGTATGCTTGTTTCTTTTACAAAAGTGAAGAAACTAGGCCCTAATTAGGAATAATGAATCCAGTGAAATGATCATATTATGTGTATTTGTATTGCATTTTCTATTGAGCTAGAACAATTTACCATATTTGTACATAATTATAGTTTCTATTATATATATATTCAATTATAATTCAATTATAATCAATGTAAATTTGAATGCATTTGGCCACTACATTTATTCTTTATTCTTATTATTTGAAATCTAACTTATCAGATATTGGAAAGATAGAACTCTATCTAACCTTTGCTTTAGTAGAAAATAGAATATTATAACTATATCATCTTTATAAGTCATAAGACATGTTCCTATTGAAACCCAGTTACTGAACACTTGTTTCCAGATTCTAATACCAATTAAAACTGCCATTCTATTTACCTGTTCTTCAAAAAATATAATATGCCATAGACAAGGATAATTTAAAGTGAAGAAACACAATTATATTTAATGTGATTAAAAAAAGAATATAAATTTTTAGGATTCCCGTATATCAATTCTCTTTGGCAGATCACAAAATCTGAATGAAAAAAAACCACTAGCTATATGTTATTAAGACAAATGTGATACTAAAGTAGTAAAAATATCTAAATTGCTTCTTAATTTGTATGTAAGAGTGTCAAAAACACCTCAGGTCTGCTGTTTTTGCATTAGAAATCCATTAAATATCCATGTTATATTCAGTGCTGGAATAGACAAAATGATGGAGTGGGGGAGGTTACACAAACTATAACAGCAAGAAGTTAATAAACTAAAAGCAAAGGGGGAAAGAATTGTATACAAAATAAACATCATACTGGCTAATGTGTAATGGGGCAACATAAAGTTGCAGTTAAAGTGTTCTAGGGAAATTTAATGAGCAAAAGAATTCTTTGAGTGAAGAGAATTGGGGGTGGCTTCAGAAGGAGTCATTAAACCTGGGTCTTAAGAAATAAAATGATTTTATTAGGTGAAGATAAAGAAGGTGTACAACCTAGGTGAAGTTTGGACTATTCTATTAGTGGTAGAATAGGTCAGAGAAGGAAATAGAGTTGAGAATGAAATGATTTGTTGAGTTTAATAAAAAAAACTTAATTTCAGATATTTCACAAAATTATCTAATATGCAAATATTCTGTAATAACACAAATATATAAAAACAAACATGAGGAAAGTAGACTCTATTGAGCCTTATTTTGGCATTATCAATAGATATAAGGGGACTAGAAAACTTGGGGACTACCCATAGCTCCTCCTTAGGGGGGTACACTATAAGGATTCCTGGTGAGTACAAGTTAATTACTCTTACTCATTTTAAATTAAGCCAATTCATTTGTAATGATGAGATTTTTATTTTCCTTATTTTCCTACCTCTCATTAATAAATAATTATAAAGAAAAACAAAAACCTTGTGCCAAATAAACATGTCAAATAAAGAAAATCCCCTTATTTGTCACATTCATGTTCATGATCATGTTCAAAAATTATTCTGTAACTTGAGTCTCTCATTTCTCTGTCAGAAGTAAAAAGTTTCGTCACTAGTACATTGTAATAATGGTTGTAATTAGCTTGGTATGTGGTCATTTTTTATTGCCGGATCGGGGTAGGAGCGATTCCCAAAAAGAATTTTACTCCTGAAGTATATTTATCTTTCTTCTGGCCTTTTGAAATATGCTACTCAAAATCCGAGGCGTATGGCCATATATTGCTCATATTTCCTCTCCATCTCTATTATAAATTCTAGAATAAAGTCTTCACTTTCCGCCCAAAATCTCATCATTTTGAGTCCTGTTAACAATTCCTCTCTATTAGTGATGATATCTGCCAGTTTTCCCTATTGATTCTTCTGGGATGAAATTATCACAAATCCAAATCATAGAATTATTAGGTGCTCCACTTTTCACATAAAGAGATAGCTCAAGCAGCTTTCTGGATAATTAAAGTCTTCCATCACTAATAGAACATGCCTTTGTGGCAACCTTGTGATAAGTTTCTCTCTGTTTTCATTTATTTTCTCTTTCTTTCCAGGTGGTCATAATATACTTCAATGGAAAAAAAAATTCTGTTTTCCTTTCTCTGGCCTTTACTACACTGCATTATATTTCCACATTTCTGGTTTCTAGAGTTTATCATATATTTATAATACTATATTTATACCAATACTACATAGTGCCACTTACCCTTTTACTTATATCCTTTTCCTTTTGAATAAAGTATACCTAGATATAGACATAAGTTTCAGGTTACCAAGTTTTAGTGACAACTGGGAAGTCAAATTTGTCCCTTGTATTAATACTTCCAGTTTCTTTTGTTTGTAACCTCAACTTCGGAAATTTTTATTTGGGGCCATTATTTCTGTCTTTCTTTTTGGATTATTTTTCTCCTGTGAATTCCCAAATATTTCTCCTAATTTTCATTTTAGGATTAATATTTATAATGTGTAATTTTAAGGTCACGTGAAATCAATTTTATATCTACTCAATCATTTTATTTTAAAGCCATTAATCCTTTAGCTCTATTCTGTAGTCTGGAAATACAAATTTTATCCTCAGATACTATCTCATTATCTAGCTGTTAGCTTTCCAAATTAATTATATTTTTCCCAGTCTACCTCCCTTGCTTTAAGTGGTAAATTTAAATACAGTGTTGTAAATACAATCTAATCCCTAACAACCTTCCTTATCTTTTGCAGAACTTTATAATTATTGGCAATATTTACATTTCTTCCAGTCATGTTATTTGTAACCTCACAAATTACCTACCAAAAGTGTTAGTTGTCATTGCTTTTGTTCATTCTTGGAAAGTTCTCTGTTATTACTTGTATATGTGCCCCAGGATGCCAACAGACCTCTTATCAGTTTGATAAATATCTGCCTCAATACACCTGAGCAAGGAATAATCAAGAAGACTATTCTTCCCTTCTTCTTTGGACCCTTAGGGGAACATTTCTTCTCTGATAGCGTCTATAGTGGTTCTATTATATTATTCTTGTGCAGACAAGCAATTTCTTCTTTCTAAGTACATTGAACTAAACTTTTTAGCAATAGCCTCAAATATGATTAGAAACAATTGCATAAATGTCCATTTTTCTCCCTTTTCTTCCCATGCAATACTCTTCCATTTTTTTTTTAATTAACCTGATTATTATTGTCTTCCTGTACAACTCCAGATCTTTCTCCCCTGTCCTTTTCAATGAAATTCTCCCCTATTCTACCCGTTAGCAATGCTTAATTCTTTCCAGCAAGCTGAAAAATAAAATGACATTCTTTGACCTCCTCAATTTTTCCTCTAGAAAAAAGATTACCCTATACTTAAAACACAGACCACTGTCACTTTCCAATGATGAAAAATAAACATTACATACTATTCAAGTCACTACACTATATATTCTCTTTTCCATGATTGCTATTTTTCAGACTAGTTTATTTTAATTCTAATTAGAATTCAATCTCAATTGTGGCTTAAACGTTTAGTAGTCAACAATCATTTTCTAATCACTTAAAATTATTCAGATTTTTTTCCACTATTTCAGCAACTCCATTACTTTGGCCACATCCATCACACTATTTAGCCCCCAAATCTTTTTCCCCAAAATTTTTTCCCAGTCACTGATTTATCTATATTTTTAATTTAATTAATACTGTATCTGAATAACTTATCTTTTTTATCTACCTTGACTTATCTTGCCAGTAACCCTCTGCTTATATTTCTTGATTCTTTCTCTTCTAGTTAAACTCTTCAACCCACCTTAATCTTTTAATCTAGATAAATCTGGTTCTCCTGAAACATAGAGGAAATATCTGTACTTACATCTAAGTCTAGAGATAATTTTCCATTTTTTTCCAATGTATTTCAATTGTTGGTCAAATATCTTAATCTAAAATCTACCCTTTACCTACCTCACCAATTTATTTATATATATATATATATATATATATATATATATATATACACACACACACATATATACATAGTATATATATACATATGTATAATATGTGTATGTGTATCTATACATGTATATATGTATGTGTTTATGTATATATCTATAACTACATATATATTATATATATATATATATGTACATAAGTGTGTGTGTGTGTGTGTGTATTCTCTTTTTTTTTTTTTCAGGTCTAGTGTTCTTTTTTCTTTTCTCCTGCTCCTTCATCTATAATTTTCTCTCAAGAAAGTAGGAAATGTAAATCATTTCTAGCAAATTGGAAAAGATGACAAATGAGCATAATCAATATTTGAGAATAACAGAATAACAGGCACATTAATGCATTGCCTTTGAAGGCTTGATTGGCCCAACCATTATGAAAAACAAATTTAAATTACACAGATAAATGATTGAAATATTATTTTATTTTGAGTCAGAAACTTCACTCCAAATTATCAGAACCTTTGGGTATAAAGATTTCCCCATTTTCTATTTTCCTTCTAAACTTTTCTGCATTGATTTTAATTGTACAAAACTTTTAAAACTTAATATAATCAAAATTATTCATTTTGCATTTAGTAATGTATTCTAGTTCTTCTTTGGCAACAAATTCCTTCCTTCTCCATAGATCTGAGAAGTAAACTATTCTTTGTTCTTCTAATTTGCTTATAAGATCACACTTTATGTCTAAGTTATGAACGCATTTTGACTTTATCTTGGTATATACTGTTAGGTGTGGGTGAAGCCCTAATTTCTGCCATATTTATTTCCAGTTTTCCAAGCAATTTTTGTCAAATAGTGAGTTCTTATCCCAAAAGCTGGAATCTTTGGGCTTATCAAACACTAGATTGCTATAGTTATTGAGTATTATGTCCTGTGATCCTAATCTATTCCACTGATATACTCTTCTATTTCTTAATCAGTACCAAATGATTTTGTTGACCGCAGCTTTATAATATAGTTTTATGTCTGGTCCAGCTTGGCCTCCTTCATTTGCATTTTTCATTGCTCTTTTGAAATTCTTTATCTTTTATTCTTCCAGGTGAACTTTGTTATTATTTTTTCTAGCTCTGTAAAGTAGTTTCTTGGCAGTTTAATTAGTACAGCCCTGAATAAATAGATCTAGTTAGGTAGAATTATCATTTTCATTAGAGTATCTCAGACTTCCCATGAACACTTGATATTCTTCCAATTGATTAGTTCTGAATTTAATTGTGTAGGAAATATTTTCTAATTGTGTTCATTTAGTTCCTGACTTTCTCTTGGTAGGTAGACTCCCAAATAATTTATATTTTCTACAGTTACTTTAAAAGGAACTTCTTTTTTGTATCTCTTGCTGCTGGTCTTTGTTGCTAAGATATAAAAATGATGATAATTTTTATGAATTTATTTTATTTTCTACTTTGCAACTTTGCTAATGTTGTGAATTGTTCCTTGTTTTTTAATTGATTCTCTAAATGTACAATCATATCATCTATAAGGAGACATAATTTTGTTTCCTCATTACTTTAATTCCTTTATGTTTTTCTTCTCTTACTTCTAAAGCTAACATTTCTAGTACAAAAGTGAAAAGCAATGGGGATTGTGGACAACATTGTTTCAACTCATGTTTTGGGGAATTCTTCTAGTTTATCCCCATTACATATGATGTTTGCTGATCATTTTAGATAGATGCTAATGATCATCTGAAGGATGCTCTGTAGTGATTTAATAGGAATGAATATTGAATTTTGTCAAATGTTTTTTTTTTTCATCTATCGAGATAATAGTATGATTTCTTTTAGTTTGGTTATTGATACAATCAATTATACTAATAGTTTTTCAATAGTGCCTTGTGAGATCAAGACCATATTATATTACTTTTTGAAGCTTCATCTATAGATTTTTTTGCCTGTTGTGTCTGTTTTGAGGTCTGTTCTTCCATATCTCCATAAAAGCTGTCTATGGTCAGAATTATTATTATTTTTTGCTCATTTTTAAAGGTTGAGATCTGCTTTTAAGGTAAAGGGGAGATTGTTTCAATCTTCCCGTATAGGTGACAGGATCTTCGTGCTGCCATGAGCCAAGCACTGTTAGCTTCCTTCCTGTACTTTATACATGTGGTCATTCCTGCTTGTTATGTTTGGATTAAGGGGCTCCCTATTTGCCTTCTGTAAGTTGTTTTGGAGGTCTCACAGATAGTCTACTGATCCTATTGCTTCTGAATCAGGATAGAGTGGCAAACACTGTTGTATTTTGGTTTCTAGTCTCCCACTATGAAAGAAATCTCTCTGGCCTGTGTATCCCAGCACAGTTCTGTACTGAGTTGCATCTGTGCTAGACAATATCCCCCTCCCCCACTGCCTGATTGAGAGACACTTGAATTTCTTCCAAAATATCTTCTGCTGGAGATTTGTTACACTCCAAATATTTGTGGATACTGCAACTCCAAAACATGTTCAAGGGTTTAAGTTGATCTGAGGGAAGCCAGGAAAAATCTTAGATGAATACCCATTTACTCTCTGCCATCTTGGCTTTACCCTTGCCATTTTGCTTTTTAAGACATTTTTCTTCTCATTACATTTTTTGTATTTCCTTTAGTGACACTTTTAATTCTTTTCCTAATTTTTTCTCTATCCCTCTTACTTAATTTTCAAAATCTCTTCTTTTTCATAGTTCTGGATGTTAAGAGTTTTAACTTTTTTTTTTTAATCTTCTGAGTATGTGTTTTGATTTTTCTTGTCAATATTATAACTTTCTATTGTCAGAAACTTTTTCTATTGTCTACTCATTTTCCTAGCTTATTGCTCAGAATTTAGGGCTCTATTTCCAGGCTGGAGAATGTACTGCCCTAAGCTTTAATAATTTTATGCAGCTGTCTTCAGCATTCCTTCAAGAAACCTGATCAAAAAAAGTCTTTTTGTGACCTGGAAGTGTTAGGAATGTCATTTTCCCATTGTTGTTTTAAGATCAAGTGTGTTAAATCAACAGAGTCCTACTTTGCCTAAAATTTTTGAACTCTAGTTTCTCTCCCTTACTCTCAAATTAAGAAATCACGTGTGGAGGGTGGGATAGAGCCAAAATGGTAGAGAGGAGATTGGTCTCTTTCTGTCCTGATCTCATTATTTTCAGACTAATTAGCAAATCCAGCCTCTGAATTAATTCTGAATTTGCAGAATCCACAAATATTGGGAGTGCAACAAATTACCAGCAGAAGATAATTCCAAGGCTCTCCAAAAAAGGTCTGTTTCAATTGGGCGCAGAAGGAGGCAGGCCAAGCCCAAGCAGGCTAAGTATAGACACCAAGCACAGGCAGTGCAGACCCGGGACAGGGTAAGCTTTGCACACCAGAGAACGTATGGGGAGAAATGTACAGCAGCATTGGCTTCTCTACCCTAGATACAATCCAGTGATCAGCAGAGAAGTTAGAAAACATCCAAAACAAAGACAAAATGTAAGTAGAGAGCCCGAAAATGCCAGAATTCAATGAGACCTGGCAATGCCCACCAAGAATTTGAAGTCATGCACAGGCACTACTGCTTGTAGAGAAATCTTGAAAAGCTTGGAAATCTCCCTTGCCCTAAAAGCAGATCCCAACTTAAAAAACAAAAAACAAAAAACAAAAACAAAAACAAAACAAAACAAAACAAAACAAAAAAAAAAAAAAAAAAAAAAAAAAAAAACTCTGACCATAGATAGTTTTTATGGTGAAAGAGAAGAACAGATTTCAAACCCTAAGGAGAATAAATATCATCAGATTTGGCTCTAAGAGAGAATATTAAATATATTTGGTTATACAGAGAAACTTCTCTCAATTTATAGGAAAAGGGAAAAGAAAGGGGCAGGCTAATAGAAGGGAACACAGAAAGAGTAGAAGAAAAGTATTAGAAAGGGGGAGGGCTTCTAAAGAGGGGGGATGCTTGAAGCAAGTGGTATTCATAAGTAAAATAATGAGAAGGAGAGGAAGGGGAAAAGGAAACAGAAAAGAATAATTAGAGGCAAATAAGATGGTGGGAAATAAAGAATTAGTAGTTTTAGCTGTAAATATGAATGGGGTGAACTCTCCAATAAAGTGCAAGTGGATAGCATAATGGATTACAACTCAGAACCTGGGACTTCTGGCCAACATGGCAGAGAGGAGGCAAAAATCTGATTGAGCTCCACATTTTCTCTCAGAATTTATTTCATGACAAGCCTTTGAATTAATGTTTGACCAGAAACAAAAAAAAAAAAAAAAAAAAAAAAAAAAAAAACGCAAATAATTACTAACAGAAGACATCCATGAAATTTGCCAGAAAAGGTCTGTTTTTGCTCAGGGGCGGGGACAAATAGATCAGGGCACAGGCTTAGGGCAAACATAAGAGCTTGGAAGACAGCTCACACAGATGGGGGAGGGCTGTGATCTCTGCCATTTCTGCAGAACGTCCTTTACCACAGTGTGGATATTCTGTCTTGGCAGCAAGCCAAGATCAGAAGAGAAGCTGTAAACACAGGAGGTAAAGAATAAAACCCCAGAAAGCTAGCCTCTCTCAGGACCTGGCTAACCCTACCCCCACCCCCACCCAGAGTGACTCAGCCATTCTTAGAGCCTCAGAGTCTCAGAACACAGATGCAGCACAGTCATTGCTGTCCTATTAGTGCCTTGCTGCTGTCTCCTGCAGTCTGTAGAAGAAGCCCAGTAACACCATCCAGCCCCATCCCCCATCCCCAAAAGCAAACCATTTGTTTTCCTTATTAATTTGTTTTCTTTGATTCTTCTCTGACAAAATGAACAAAAAATTTAAAAGGGCTCTAACCATTGACAGCTTCTATAAGGATAAGGAGCAGACTTTAAACTCTAAGAAGACTAAAACAGACTGTCCCCAGAGGAATCCCCAAAGATCCCATGATCAGCTCCTCAATACACAAAATAGTCATAGAAAAAATTTAAAAAGCTCTTACAAGAGAGCTAGAAGACAAATTGGAAATGGAAAGGGAAGCCTGGCAAGAGAGTCTGGAAAAGTCATCCTACTCATTTAAAGACAGAGGGGATAAAGAAATCAAATCATTGAAAAACAAAATTAAAGAGTTGGAAAAGGTAAACAAATCTAAGGAAAACAGAATTAGTGAGTTGGAAAAAGAAAACAGCTCTCTAAAAAATGAAATTGGTGAAATGGAAAAAATTCCATAGAACAAAAAAAAAATCACTTAAAAATTCAATTGGACAATTACAAAAAGATATAAAAAAAGTGAATGAAGAAAATACATCATTGAAAATTAGACTTGACGATCAGTGGAACAGATTAGGTACAAAGGACAAAAAAGGGAACAGCTATAGCAATCTAGTGTTGGATAAACCCAAAGATACCAACATTAGGGGAAAAAATGCCTTATTTGAAAAAAAAAACTGTTGGGAAAACTGGAAATTAGTATGCCAGAAATTAGATATGGACCCACACTTAACACTATATGCCAAGATAAGATCAAAATGGGTCCATGATTTAGGCATAAAGGATGAAATCATAAATAGATTAGAGGAACAGAGGATAGTCTAACTCTCAGACCTGTGGAGGAGGAAGGAATTTATGACTAGAGAAGAACTAGAGATCATTATTGATCACAAAATAGAAGATTTTTGATTACATCAAACTAAAAAGTTTCTTGCAAACAATACTAATTCAAACAATATTAGAAGAGAAGTAACAATTTGGGGAAATATTTTTATAGTTAAAGGTTCCGATAAAGGTCTCATTTCCAAAATATATAGAGAATTGATCCTAATTGATAAGAAATCAAACCATTCTCTAATTGATAAATGGTCAAAGGATATGAACAGATAATTCTGAGATAATGAAATTGAAACTATATCCACTCATATGGGAGAGTGTTCCAAATCACTACTGATCAGAGAAATTCAAATTAAGACAACTCTGAGATATCACTACACACCTGTTAGATTGGCTAAGATGACAGGAACAAATAATGATGAATGTTGGAGGGGATGTGGGAAAACTGGGACACTGATGCATTGTTGGCAGAGTTGTGAAAGAATCCGGCAATTTTGGAGAGCAATCTGGAACTATGCCCAAAAAGTTATCAAACTGTGCATACCCTTTGATCCAGCAGTGCTGTTATTGGGATTATATCCCAAAGAAATACTAAAGAGACCTGTATGTGCCAAAATGTTTGTGGCAGCTCTTTTCGTTGTGGCCAGAAACTGGAAGATGAATGGATGTTCATCAATTGGAGAAGGGTTGGGTAAATTATGGTATATGAAGACTATGGAATATTATTGCTCTGTAAGAAATGACTAGCAGGATGAATGCAGAAAGGCTTGGAGAGACTTGCATGAACTGATGCTGAGTAAAATGAGCAGAACCAGAAGATCACTATACATTTCAACAACAATACTGTATGAAGATGTATTCTGATGGAAGTGGATATCTTCAACATAAAGAAGATCCAACTAACTTCCAGATGATCAATGATGGACAGAAACAACTACACCCAGAGAAGGAACACTGGGAAGCGAATGTAAAATATTAGTACTACTGTCTATCTACCCAGGTTACTTATACCTTCAGAATGAAATACTTAACGTGCAACAAGAAAGTTGGATTTACACACATATATTATATCTAGGTTATACTGTAACACAAGTAAAATGTATGAGATTGCCTGTGATCTAGGGAAGGGAGTAGAGAGAGGGAGGGGATAATTTGGAAAAATGAATACAAGGGATAATGTTATAAAAAAAAATTACTCATGCATATATATACTGTCAAAAATGTATAATTATAAAATTAATAAAATTTAAAAAAAAGAAAATTAGACTCAAATAAGTAGAAATGAATGACTCAAGGAGAAACCAAGAAGTAGTCAAGCAAAACAAGAAAAACAAAACAATTGAAAAGAATGTCAAGTACCTTATTGGAAAGACAACAGACCTGGAAAACAGATCCAGGAGAGACAATTTGAGAATAATCGGCCTCCCTGAGAAATTTGAGGAAAAAAAGAGCCTGGACACTATTTTCCAGGAAATTATCAAAGAGAACTGTGAAGACATTTTAGAAACAGAGGGTAAAATAGACATTGAAAAAATTCAAGGAGGGGGATGAACATAGTGTGTATCAATTGACATATTCGATTTATGGTGAAACTTCTTCCACTTCATTGAAAAATGGGTGGGAAGGAGTAAGCTAAGGGGAAGGGAATACAGAAATTGTGAGGAAAAGGGGTAAAATAGGGGTTGAAGCTTTAAGGTGGAGGAGGGATACTAAAAAGGGAGGGCTGTGAAAAGTAAGTGGTGCTCAAAAGTTTAATATTGGGTAGGGGGGTAAAAGGGAAGGAAAGGAGAAAAGCATAATCAAGGGTTAACAGGATAGCAAGCAATATAGAATTAGTCATTCTAACCATAAATGTGAATGAGGTAAACTCCCCCATAAAGAGGAAGCAGTTAGCAGACTGGATTAAAGCCAGAATCCTACTATATGTTGTTTACAGGAAACACACCTGAAACAGGGTGATACATTCAAACTAAAAGTAAAAGGGTGGAGCAGAATCTACTATGCTTCAGGTGAAGCCAAAAAAGTAGGGGTAGCCATCCTCATATCAGATCAAGCAAAAACAAAAATTGATCTAATTAAAAGAGATAAGGAAGGGCATTATATTTTGCTAAAGGGAAGCATAGATAACAAACCAGTATCAATATTAAACATGTATGCACCAAGTGGTGCAGCATCTAAATTCTTAAAAGAGAAATTAAGACAGCTACAAGAAGAAATAGACAGTAAAACTATAATAGAGGGAGATCTCAACCTTGCACTCTCAGAATTAGATAAATCAAACCACAAAATAAATAAGAAAGAAGTCAAAGAGGTAAATAGAATACTAGAAAAGTTTGATATGATAGATCTTTGGCAAAAGCTAAATGGAGACAGAAAGGAGTATACTTTCTTCTCAGCAGTTCATGGAACCTAAACAAAAATTGACCATATACTAGGACATAAAAACTTCAAAATCAAATGCAGTAAGGGAGAAATAGTAAATGTATCCTTTTCAGACCACATTGCAATGAAATTTACATTCAATAAAAAGACAGGGGAAAATAGACCAAAAAATATTTAGAAACTAAATAATCTCATACTAAAGAATGATTGGGTGAAACAGCAAATCATAGACAAAATTAATAACTTCACCCAAGAAAATGACAATAATGAGACATCATACCAAAATGTGTGGGATACAGCCAAAGCAGTAATAAGGGGAAGTTTTATATCTCTAGAGACCTACTTGCATAAAAAAGAGAAAGAGAGGGTCAGCGAATTGGGCTTACAACTAAAAATGCTAGAAAAGGAACAAATTAAAAATCCCCAGACAAACACAAAACTTGAAATTCTAAAAATAAAAGGTGAGATTAATAAAATTGAAAGTAAAAAAAATATCGAATTAAATAATAAAACTAATAGTTTGTTCTATGAATAAAACAACAAAATAGAAAAACCCTTAGTAAATTTGATTAAAAAAAGGAAAGAGGAAAAGCAAATATATAGTCTTAAAAATGAAAAGGGAGACATCACCACTGATGAAGAAGAAATTAGAACAATAGTTAGGAGCTACTTTGTCCAACTTTATGCCAATAAATTCGATAACTTAAATGAAATGGAAGAATACCTTCAAAAATATAGTTTACCCAGATTAACAGAGGAAGAAGTAAATAGGCTAAATACTCCCATTTCAGAAAAAGAAATAGAACAAGCTATTAACCAACTCCCTAAGAAAAAATCCCCAGGACCAGATGGATTTACATGTGAATTCTACCAAACATTTAAAGAACAATTAACTCCAATGCTATATGAACTATTTGAAAAAATAGGGATTGAAGGAGTCCCACCAAATTCCTTTTATGACTCAGACATGGTACTGATACCTAAACCAGGTAGGCTGAAAACAGAAAGAAAATTATAGACCAATCTCCCTAATGAATATTGATGCTAAAATCTTAAATAAATTATTAGCAAAAAGACTACAGAAAATTATTCCCAGGATAATACACTATGACCAAGTTGGATTTATACCAGGAATGCAGGGCTAGTTCAATATTAGGAAAACTATTAGCATAATCGACCATATAAACCAAATTAACAAAAAACATATCATGATCTCAACAGATGCAGAAAAAGTATTGATAAAATCCAACATCCATTCCTACTAAAAGCATTTTTTTGAAAACAAAATCACTGTAATATAAAATTTTTGACAGTGTATGCACATGAGTAATTTTTTTATAACATTGTCCCTTGTAATCATTTTTCCAAATTATCCCCTCCCTCCCTTTTCTCCCTCCCTTAGATGACAGGCAATCCCATACATTTTACATGTGTTACAGTATAACCTGGATATAATATATGTGTGTAAATCCAATTTTCTTGTTGCACATTAAGTATTTGATTCTGAAGGTATAAGTAACCTGGGTAGATAGACAGTAATGCTAACAATTTACATTCACTTCCCAGTGTTCCTTCTCTGGGTGTAGTTGTTTCTGTCCATCATTGATCAGCTGGAAGTGAGTTGGATCTTCTTTATGTTGAGGATATCCACTTCCATCAGAATACATCATCATACAGCATTGAAGTGTACAGTGATCTTCTGGTTCTATTCGTTTCACTCAGCATCAGTTGATGTAAGTCTCTCCAAGCCTCTCTGTATTGCTCCAGTTGATCACTTCTTACAGAACAATAATATTCCATAACATTCATATACCATAATTTACCCAACCATTCTCCAATTGATGGACATCCATTCATCTTCCAGTTTCTAGCCACTATGAAAAGGGCTGCCACAAACATTTTGGCACATACAGATACCTCTCCCCTCTTTAGTATTTCTTTGGGATATAAGCCCAATAGCAGCAATGCTGGATCAAAGGGTATGCACAGTTTGACAACTTTTTGGGCATAATTCCAAATTGCTCTCCAGAATGGTTGGATTCTTTCACAACTCCATCAACAATGTATTAGTGTCCCAGTTTTCCCACATCCCCTCCAACATTCATCATTATTTGTTCCTGTCATCTTAGCCAATCTGACAGGTATGTAGTGGTATCTCAGAGTTGTCTTAATTTGCATTTCTCTGATCAGTAGTGATTTAGAACACTCTTTCATATGAGTGGATATAATTTCAATTTCATCATCTGAGAATTGTCTGTTCATATCCTTTGACCATTTATCAATTGGAGAATGGTTTGATTTCTTATAAATTAGGATTAGTTCTCTATATATTTTAGAAATGAGACCTTTATCAGAATCTTTAACTATAAAAATATTTTATCTACTAAAAACATTTGAAAGTATAGGAATAAGTGGACTATTCCTTAACATAATAAGGAGCACATATATTTAAAACCATCAGTAAACATCATATGTAATGGCAACAAACTGGAACCTTTCCCAGTAAGATCAGGAATGAAACAAGGTTGCCCACTATCACCATTACTATTCAATATTGTATTAGAAATGCCAGCCTCAGCCATTAGAGTCGAGAGAGGGATTAAAGGAATTAGAGTAGGTAAGAAGGAAACCAAACTATCACTCTTTGTAGATGATATGATGGTATACTTAGAGAACCCCAAAGATACTGCAAAAAAAGCTAATAGAAATAATTCATAACTTTAGCAAAGTTGCAGCATACAAAATAAATCCGTATAAATCCTCAGCATTTTTATACATTAGCAACAAAATCTAACAGCAAGATATACAAAGAAAAATTCCATTCAGAATAACTGTCGATAGTATAAAATATTTGGGAATCTATCTACCAAAGGAAAGTCAGGAATTATATCAGCAAAATTACAAAACACTTACCCCAAAAAGTCAAATTTAAATAATTGGAAAGACATTAAGTGCTCTTGGATAAGCTAAGCGAATATAATAAAGATGACAATACTCCCTAAAGTAATGTATTTATTTAGTACTATACCAATCAGACTCCCAAGAAAACATTTTAATGACCTAGAAAAAATAACAAAATTCATATGGAAGAATAAAAGGTCGAGAATTTCAAGGGAATTAATGAAAAAAAATCAAATTAAGGTGGCCTAGCTATATGTGATCTAAAACTATATTATAAAGCAGCAGTTACCAAACCCATTTAGTATTGTCTAAGAAATAGACTAGTTGATCAGTGGAATAGGTTAGCTTCACAGGACAATATAGAGAGTAAATATAGCAATCTAGTGTTTGAGAAACTCAAAGATCCCAACTTTTGGGATAAGAATTCAGTATTTAACAAAAACTGCTAGGAAAACTGGAAATTAGTATGGCAGAAACTAGGCATGGACCCACATTTAACACCACATACTAAGATAAGATCAAAATGGTTCCAAGATTTAGGCATAAAGAATGAGATCATAAATACCTTATAGTAACATAGGATAGTTTACCTCTCAGACTTGTGGAGGAGGAAGGAATTTGTGACCAAAGGAGAACTAGAGATCATTGTTGATCACAAAATAGAAAATTTTGATTACACCAAATTAAAAAGCTTTTGTACAAACAAAACTAATGCAAACAAGATTAGAAGAGAAGTAATAAATTGGGATTACATTTTTGTAGTTAAAGTTTTGATAAAGGCCTCTTCTCCAAAATATACAGAGAATTGACTCTAATTTATAAGAAATCAAACTATTCTCCAATTGATAAATGGTCAAATTATATGAACAGACATTTCTACTCATATGAAAGAGTGTTCCAAATCACTACTGATCAGAGAAATGCAAATTAAGACAACTCTGAGATACCACTACACTCCTGTCAGATTGGCTAAGATGACAGGAATAAATAATGATGAATGTTGGAGGGGATATGGGAAAACTGGGACACTGATGCATTGTTGGTGGAGTTGTGAAAGAATCCAACCATTCTGTAGAGCAATCTGGAATTATGCCCCAAAAGTTGTCAAACTGTGCATACCCTTTTATCCAGCAGTGCTACTACTGGGCTTATATCCCAAAGAAATACTCAAGAAGGGAAAGGGACGTGTATGTGCCAAAATGTTTGTAGCAGCCATTTTTTAGTGGCTAAAACCTTTAAAATGAATGGATGCCCATCAATTGGAGAATGGTTGGGTAAATTATGGTATGTGAATGTTATGGAATATTATTGTTCTTTAAGAAATGACCAGCAGGATGAATACAGAGGGGCTTGGAGAGACTTACATGAATTGATGCTGAGTGAAATGAGAACCAGGAGATCATTATACACTTCAGCAACAATAATGTATTAGGATGTATTTTGATGGAAGTGGATATCTTCAACAAAGAGAAAATCTAACTGAGATCCAATTGATCAATGATGGACAGAATCAGCTACACTCAGAGAACAAATGTTGAGAATAAGTGTAAACTGTTTGCATTTATATTTTTCTTCCCAGTTTATTTTTACATTCTGAATCCAATTCTTCCTTTGCAAGAAAAAAAATCAATTCTGCACACATATATTGTATCTAGGATATACTACAACATATTTAATGTGTATGGGAATGCCTGCCATCTAGGGGTGGGAAAATTTGGAACAGAAGGAAGTGAAAGGCATAATTTTTGTGCAGCCCTCTTTGTAATGGCCAGAAACTGGAAACTGAGTGGATGCCCATCAATTGGAGAATGGCTGAATAAAATGTGGTATATGAATATTATGGAATATTATTGTTCTATAAGAAAACAACAGGATGATTTCAGAAAGGCCTGGAGAGACTTACATGAACTGCTTCTGAGTGAAATGAGCAGGACCAGAGGATCATTATATACTTCAACAATAATATTATATGATAATCAATTCTGATGGATATGGCCATTTTCAACAATGAAATGAACCAAATTCCAATAGAACAGTAATGAACTGAACCAGCTACACTCAGATAAAGAACTCTGGGAGATGACTATGAACCACTACAGAATTCTCAGTCCCTATATTTTTGTCTGCCTACATTTCTGATTTCCTTCACAGGCTAATTGTACACTGTTTCAAAGTCCGATTCTTTTTCTACAGCAAAATAACTGGTTGGACATGTATACATATATTGTATTTAACTTATACTTTAACATATTTATCATGTATTGTTCAACCTGCCATCTGGGGGAAGGGATAGGGGAAGGAGGGGAAACCTGAAAGAAAAGGTTTTGCAGTTGTCAATGCTTGGAAATTATCTATGAGTAATTTTTTTTGTAAAAATCAATCAATCAATTAATTATTTAAAGAGAGTGAAAATGCTATGTTGCAATCCACACTCAATTCTCACTGTCCTCTTTCTGGGTATAGATCAGACTCTCTTCATCACAAGATCATTGGAACTGGCCTCAGTCACGTCAGTGTTGAAAAGAATCCATTAGAATTGATCATCATATAATCTTGTTGTTGCTCTATACAATGAACTCCTGGGTTCTGCTCATTTCACTCAGCATCCCTAATGTAAGTCTCTCTAGGTCTCTCTGAAATCATGCTTTTGATCATTTCTTATAGAAAAATAATATTCCATAACATTCATATACCATAACCTATTTAGCCATTCTCCAACTAATGAGCATCCATTCAGTTTCCACTTTCTTGCCACTACAAAGAGTGCTGCCACCAATATATTTGGACATGTGGATTGCTTTCCTTCCTTTATGATCTCTTTGGATAAACCCAGTAGAAACACTGCTGGGTCGAAGGGTTGCAGTTTTATTTTTATTCAATTTCTTTTTTTATAGTATAAATTTAGCGTGTATAATTATATTCTATCTGGCCTTAAAATCCACCACCGAAGACCAGCTGTGAACTTTTATCACAGGGGTTTGAGACTAAGTGTTAAATTATTTCAGACAAAATAACTTAAGATATAACATATTCTAAAGTATAGTGAGAATATGATTTGTGACATTGAATTATTTATGTTGATGAAATTATGAATTGTAGAAATAGTGAATGATAAAAAATAACGATAACAACACTGGTAAAAACTTACTTTTATTCTGTATTGTGACACAAATACAATACATCAGAATTTAAAGTCACTGAGACAAGTACATATATATGGTCATTTCATATCTATAGAGGTCAGTACAGGATCTTGTGCTTGCTTAGTTATAATCAAGAGTGAAATCTGGAAGTGACCTCCAAGGCTATCCTGTTGAGTTCTTATTTCAATCATAATTTTTTTCCTTCACTATCCAAAACAAGGAACCATTCATTGAACGATTTCTTCAAGACCTCCATTGATGGAAACTCATACCTAATTGAGAACAAACAAAGAAACAATTATTTTATTTTTGGACTTTGCTATATTTTAGAATTTGCATTTAAAAAAATTAAAATATAAATCTCCTTTGCAATACTCTCAATAAAATTGGTCCTTACATTTCTTCTGAGGGACAAAGGAAAGAATCCTTACTTATTCTCCATAGAACAAATTTCCAGAAAGTTGATTAATGTGTCCATTCATGTCATGAGGTCTTATCTTCTCTTAGATTTGCTTAAAAACAACAACATAATTTCTTGTTTCTCTGCCATACCAGACACTTTTCTATGGACTTTTCGTGTTTGTCAATGATTTAATTTGTTCCCCCTAAACCTTCACTTTCATTCTCTGTGAGATAACCAGAATGAGTATTATCACTCCATCTCACAATCATTTTAAAAGTGAGAGAATAGAAGTTTGGAAAGATTTAGAAATTTATGCCAAGTCACCAAGTTATTAGGTAGCACAGCAAGAACATGAATTCCACTCTTGTGATCATTTGTTTTTGCTTTTCCCAATATTTTCATCTGTAATTACTCCTTCATTGTGGAAGATAGATTGAAACACTCTCCTCTACTTCTCAACAATTTCCAAATCTATGACTTTTGTAATAAACAATTTTCTCACAGGTATAAATTAAGTGTTTTGCTTTTCTTAATTTTTAAATGTTCAATCTGTGCTCTTCTTAATGGATTTCACTGGCATGTCTGGATGAAAATATTCTGCCATTAGTTTCTGGCAGAGTGTCCTTACTTACTGCCAAGCAATTTAGAAAGCCAGGTGGAATTCTACTTTGAAGTCAAGGAAAGGAAATTTATATACTGAGATTCCTTAAAGCTTTAGAAAACAAAGATTATAAATGCATATGAGTTTTTAAGGTCTTTGTTTCTTAGATTTCACTCAATATCTGGGAATATAAAATATGTTATTTTGATATAAACACAAAGATTTTTAAAACAGCTGGGTTTTCATTTGCTTTTGTTTTGATTAATGTGTTGTTTCTATATATTCTCAACAATAATTGTTCATATCCATAGGATGTTTATGGTCATAAATCCAATTCAGCCCAACAAGCATTTATGAAATATTTATTTTGTTTAAGATATGATCCAGAGTACCAAGGAAAAAAAGAAGCCAGTCCTTCAAGGATATGGCTCTACTGGGAAAGAATTATATGAATGTGTGTGTGTATGCATGTATGTGTGTGTGTGTGAATATTATTTTTAAACACCAAAAAATAGGTGGGGTAGGATGAAGAGATTCAATAGAATACAGGATGCAAACTGAGCTTTGAATGAAGCTGGACATTGTGATACATGGAGGTGAGATAAAATGCATTCTAGACATGGAAAATAGTCTTTAAAAAGTCGTGGAAGTCTAATATGGGATGCCATTTGGGAGAAATGAGAAGTAACAGTTTAGTTGAAGCACTGCTGGTTAAGGAACATATTTTAAGACCTAAAAAGATATATGGGGTGCAGATTGGGGAGATCTTTAAATGTCAAGATGATCATGGTTTGTTTCATACTAGACTTAATAAGAAGTAACTAAAAAGTTTAGTCTGATTTTGCCTTAGCAATATTATTATAATAGCTAGATGAAGCAGGAATTGCAGGGGGTCTATTATATATATATATATGTATATATATATATATTTAATATATACATATGTATATATTAAATATATATATATATATATATATGATACTATGTATTATGCATGTATCTTTTGATGTGTATTGGCAAGAGGGAGAGAAAGAAAGAGATTTTTTTGCCAGTTAATAACTAAATAAAATCCATAATACTGTGTTATGAAGATTTTGAGAAACTGACAGTTCTAATTTTCCCAAAACAGATTTAAGGGAGAAATAAAGAAATATGATTTGATGATCAGATGAATGAAATTTAACAATGGGTTTCTTCCTTTCATCAATTCAGATTGTAGATCCCAAGGAATCCAAACCTGTCCTTTTTGTGTAATTCTTATTCATGTTGTAAACCACAAGCTTACAATTTGGATCTAGGGGAAAATTAGAGACGGTATAATCCAAACCACTAAATTCAAAAATGGGAAAAGTAAGAACAAGAGAGGTTAAGTTTTTTTTTTCCTAATCATCACACAGATAATAAATGTCCAATGTAGTCCACAAACCAGGTTTTTCTGCCTTCATATTCAATATATTATCCATTTTGCAAGATTGCTTCTTTCCTTTCACATGTTAATACCAAGATTTTCATCTGTATATCTATATCTACACACATATGTGTAGATATCTATATATCTATATCTATATTTATTTCCACATGACATTATGATTATTGATGTACAGTTGCTGTCCATGTGTGACTCTAAGCAAGTTACTGAATCCCAATTGCCTCAGGAAAAGAAAAAAGTATTATTGGTGTCTAATGATTATCCTTAATGTTTTCCTTTAATAATCCCCTTTTTAATATTTCCCTTATTTTTCCTTTATGATTTCTTCTTTAGAAGATACTGCATTTCATTTAGGCTCACAATATACCTCTCCATTGGCATTTGTGTAATTATTCATGTCAGTTCTTCACAGATGGTAGTGCTCTAAAAACTGCATCCATATACTAGCACCAGAAGAACATTGTCATTAAAATGCTTGGACTTTCTTTCAAGGAGATACTTGGGATAATTAAAAGAATAAAGACAATTCTTCTCTTCATGGATAATCCTGGGCCCAAATCACAATACATTTAGGTTTATATATTATAATAGGAATGACAATCTTCATCCATTTGTGTTTTCTTCCCATAGGCATGGTAAGATAAACTCTTCAGTGATGAACTTCATTTAAAACACTATAATATTCCAGAACTTAACACAATCAGAATAATGTTATTTGTATGGCTATTGTGTATACATTTAAACATGTAGACATGGAAATGAAGTCATATACCTATATGAAATATGCAGATATGTAAACATCTGTAGAGTTCACCTTTTAAAAAACATACCCTTCCCACAATCCATCCAAATAGAATTGTTTTACTATATGGCTCCTCTAAATTCCCAAAACCACTTTTTAAAAAATTAAATTAAATTTTTGTTACATTTTAATTGCCAAACTGTCTCTATCCCTTCCTTCCCACCCACCATTAAAGAAGGGTACTATCAGACTTAGATTCATAAATATTTATAAAGCCATAGTATTTTATTTATCGATTCCTTCTTAATAGGCATATAGCACCTTTTTTCATAGGTTCTTCATAGTTAATTTTTAATATTTATAACACTGAGAGTAACACTCACAGTGGTTCATCAAAAAAATTGCTATTACTGTATACAATATTCATTTGGTTCTGCTCATTTTACTTTTTTTTTTTTTCATTAAGGTCTTTTCATGTTTTTCTAAAATCAGCTAGGCTATTCTTTCTTACAGTATAATAGTACTCCATCATAATCTTTTGTCACAACTAATTTAGGCACAACTGATTGACATGCCTTCAATTTATATACAGATGATAATCTTTATTATGGAAAAATTCTTTGCAGAAAAAGCATTTGATAAAATCCAACATCCATTCCTACTAAAAACGCTTGAGAGTATAGGAATAAATGGACTATTCCTTAAAATAATAAGGAGCATATATTTAAAACCTTAAGTAAACATCATATGTAATGGCGATAAACTAGAACCTTTCCCTTTAAGATCAGGAGTGAAACAAGGTTGCCCACTATCACCATTACTTTTCAATATAGTACTAGAAACTCTAGCCTCAGCAATAAGAGCCGAGAAAGAGATTCAAGGAATTAGAGTAAGAAATGAGGAAATCAAATTATCACTTTTCGCAGATGACAACAGCAAGAAATACAAAGAGAAATTCCATTCAAAATAATGGTCGATAGTATAAAATATTTGGGAATATATCTACCAAAAGACAGTCAGGAATTATATGAGCAAAATTACAAAACACTTGCCACAAAAATAAAGTCAGATTTAAATAATTGGAAAGACATTCAGTGCTCTTGGATAGGCCGAGCAAATATAATTAAGATGACAATATTCCCTAAACTAATCTATTTATTTAGTGCTCTACCAATCAGACTTCCAAGAAACTATTTAAATAACCTAGAAAAAATAACAACAGAATTCATATGGAACAACAAAAGGTCGAGAATTTCAAGGGAAGTAATGAAAAAAAAATTAAGTGAAGGTGGTCTAGCTGTACCTGGTGCTTTATCCACTACATCAACTAACTGCCCATATTTTATCTCTTCTTAGGCAGAGATTCCATCTCTTTATTTTCCTTTCTTCTGATACATTCCTCTCTCATCAATTAATTTATGTTAATTTAATTTAGATATTGTCCCTTCATATTCATCTCCCACTTGTGCTTTGTTTTCTAGCTAAACTCCTTCTAACGACCTTTATAATGAGAAAGTGCTTATGAATTGCAAGTATCATCCTGCCATATAGAAATCTAAATAGAAAAACTTTATCATACCTAATAATATTCCTTTCCTGATAACCTCCTTTTGCTTCTCCTGAGTCCTGTATTTAAAAATCAGCTTTTCCATTTAGCTCTGCTGTTTTTTATCACAAATGCCTAAAAATCTCATAATTCATTGACTTTCCACCCTTTGCTCTGAAGGATTTTACTCAGTTTTGCTGGGTAGGTAATTCTTGGTTGTAATCCCAGTTCAATTGCATTCCATAATATCCTATTTCAAGTCTCCTGGTCTTTTACAATAGAAGCTGCTAAATGTTGTATTATCCTGACTTTTAGGCTCCACTGTAATTGAATTGTTTCTTTTGGATACTTGTAATATTTTTTTTTTCCTTGACCTGTAAGTACCAGAATTTGACTATAATATTCTTGCAAGCTTTCATTTTGGGATTTCTTTCAGGAGGTGATTGGTGTATTCTCCTCTGATCCTAGAATATCATGACAATTTTCCTTGATAATTTCTTGAAAGATGATGTCCAGGGTCACTTTTTCTGATCATGGCTTTTTAAAAAAGAAATATCTCTCCTGGATCTATTTTCTGTAAAGAGCTGAAACTTTGAGTAGGTGAACTTGGACAACCAAGCATTTAAGGTTAATTACTTATTGGAAAATACTCTATTATAATATGCTTGGAAAATGGCCCTTATCACTATTCTGTGCTGGCTTAATCTTTTGGTGTATACAGAAAATTGTAGGAGGGACTAGATGGAAGAGTAAGACAAGCCAGAGTCACTTTGGCAGAGGAGGAAGAGAAGGGAGGTCATGGAGATCCTGCATCCATCCAATTCACTTCTACCCCTAAAGACCAAGAATAAAGACCAAAAACTTTTGCTTATCCTCTGGCTGATTTTAAGCCATCCAAGATGCTAACTCAGTCTTCACAATTTTTCACATCAATTATTTTTCCAATGAATTTTTTCACATGTTTTCCTTTTCTTTTATTCTTTTAGTTTTGTTTATGTCTTGATTTCTCAAGAAATCATTAGCTTCCATTTGCTCAGTTCTAATGTTTAAGGAATTATTTTCCTCAGTGAGTTTTTGTACCTTCCCTTTTGATTAATTTTGGTTTTTAAGTTTTTCATATTTTCTTTTGCATCACTCTCAATTCTCTTCCCAATTTTTCCTCTATCTCTCTTACTTGATTTTCTTTCTTTCTTTTTTTTTTTTCCTGAGGTATTTGGGGTAAATGACTTGTCCAGAGCCACACAGCTAGGAAGTGTTAAGTGCCTGAGGCCAGATATGAACTCAGATTCTCCCGACTTCAGAGCTGGTGTTCTATCCATTACACCAACTAGCTGCCCCCTCTTACTTAATTTTCAAATCCCTTCTGATCTCTTCATGTCCTTAGATAATTTTATTTTTCTCGGAAGCTTTTTATGTAAAAACTTTGACTTTTTTTTTTTTTGAATGTGTGTTTTGATCTTTTATTTGTCCCCTATAGTAACTTTCTATGGTCAAAATATTTTTCTCTTGTGTGCTCATCTTCCCAACCGATTACTCAACTTGTAACTCTTTATTAAAATAGAACTCTCTTTCCAACATACGTGGTGTAATGTCCTAAGCTTCAGGAGTTTTGGACAGTTATTTTCAAAGATCCTTATAGGGCCTTGTAATTTTAAAATTCTTTTCAAGGTGCTTTTATCTAAAGAGAAGTGTGTTTGTGGGACCATAAGCACTTTTTTTTTCTTCCCTGAAGCTGTGAGAAAGATATTTGCTCTACTGTGGCTATAAGTTTTAGCATATTAAAACAACACACTCTTTTTTCAGTGCTAATAAAGAGACCACCTTCTGACTAGTTCCACTCTCTTACTGTCTTGGGGATAATGCTGCAGCAGCTATCATGCCTCTGGCACCACCACAGTTTGCTGGTTTCCCCAGGCCCTCTCTAGTGAAATAAACTTTTTCCTGAAGACCTTCTGCATTATCTTTTATGTCTCTGGGCTAAGAGGTCTGGAAACTTCCATACCTGCCTCTAATTCAGAGACTGTGCTAGACTCTTATCTTTGGGCAACAGACCTTTCCTTCTGAACTTTTGACCTTCATCTTGGGTGAAAAAATTGTTCCACTCTGTCCTTTTGTGGATTCTGAAACTAAGATTTTAGCATCATTATTTATAAAGAATTTTGGAGAGGTTTGGGGGAGAGTTTAGTTTATGACTTGGCTTTATTCCTCCATCTTGCCTCCACCTCCCTGAAACTCTATTTATGAAATTAAGTATTCATTCATTGAAATTAAAGACTAAGGAATTGCTGAAAGTCCTTCTCTATTTTAAAATTTCAAAGGTATGAGTAACCTGTTTGGTTAGTCAAGCATATTTTCTCTTTTTTCAACCAAGTAAAAGAGTTGTGCATACCATGGCAGAAATGATCCTAGTAATTGTTTAAATAATGCCTCTATATATTGAAATCTATAATTCTCTCAAAACTACATTCTCACTTGATAAAGTTATGAAAGTTAATCAGTGGATCAGATTAGGCATACAATAATGAGAACCAATCAGTTATACTTTTTGATGAATTGAAAAACACACTATTGCTAAAAGGTCAAACTATAGGAACTAGACTTTAATTAATATGGGAAACTTAGTGAAGAAACTTTCTACATCAGTTAAGTTCACATCTTTTCTGTGACTTATAGTTTTAAAGAGTTTCATGGAATATCGAGAGATTAATCAAGGCAGGGGTAAAAAAAGAAAAAAAAAAAAAAAAGAAAAATCTCAATTTATTTCATATGCAAGACTTTACCCTAACAAACATTGGAGGGAGGAGAGAAAGAATGAAAAAAAAAGTTAAGCAAAAATTAGATTTAGACTAACTTCTGAAATCATATATTAAAATAAGTTCTAAATGAATAAATTGTTTGTACATAAAAACTGTATAATAAACAAATTACAGAAATAGAAATAACTTTCACAAGAGGAATTAATTTGGGGGAGAAAATGAGATGAAAAAGAAGAGAGAAACAGAGAGAGGAAGAGAGAGAGCGAGAATCACAGAACACAAGATTTTATTTTATTAAACTAAATTACTAATTAAAATTTAAATTTATTATTAAACTTTTTATTAACTTTACATATAATTAGTTACATTAAATTTCTATTTAAACCTTCTGCTCATGAATGCAAAACTGTTAAAAATAAAAAAGAAATCATAAACTGAGAGAGGGAAAGGTTTTTTTTTAAGACCAAATTTCTCAAATAAAGTTCTGAAATTCAATAAATATAGGGAGCTGATTTATATATTTAAGAAGAGCCATTTTCCAATATATAAATTTCTGAAGGACTGGGACTAGGTAACTATCAAAAAAAAGTAATCAACAATCATGTCAAAGTAGTCCAAATAATTAATAAATTAGGAAAATATAAATTTTAAAACTTTGAGATTGCCCTTTATATCTATCAGACTAACAAATTTGCAAATAGTGAAAATAATAAATTTTAGAAAGTCTATAGGAAAATTGTATATGTATATGATGAAATATGTTGGAGTTGATCAATTTATGAAGTAATCTATTTTAAATATTAATTTAAAACCATTTAGATCATGATGTCACTAAAATTTTAAAACACTTTGACCTAGTGACTCTATTATAGGCATAGGCCTCCAAAATTGGCTAGTGAACTGAGAGAGAGAAAAAAAAAAAAATATATGTACAAAAAAATATCAGTAGGAGAACTCTTTTACTGTAGCAAAGAAATAGGGAAAAATAAGTGCCATCAATAGAGGAAAGACTGAAAAAAAATGGAAGAAATAATTAGTAAAATAATATTTTTGTAATACAACATTTAAAGAACTCTTAATAAAAGAATAGATTAAAAGAAATCTGAGATGCACAAACATGAACAATGAAATGAGAAGAAGAGAAATGTCTATCATGATGAAAATATAAAGGAGAACTACTTTGAGCAACTTTAGAACTCTAGTCAATGTTATGTACAATTACAACTTCAGAACACTTATGTAGAAAATTAGAAAGAATTGTAGGGTGGGAGAAAATAAGGCAGAGAAAGAGAAGGAACATAGGCAAGGAAGAAAGATGGGAGGAAAGGAAAAAGGAAAATAAAGAGGAAAGGGAAGACGAATAAACAAAGAGAAAGAAAGAATACAATAGCAATTGAACTCTTTGCTGTTATTAAAATCTAAAACAAAATAAAAATAACAAAAAATAAACAAGGAAATAACATCAAAAAATTTTTTTTAATTCAAGCTTTATTTATTTATTTATTTATTTTTTATTTTTTATTATATATATATATATATATATATATTTTTATAATATTATCCCTTGTATTCATTTTTCCAAATTACCTCCCTCCCTCTATTCCCTCCCTCCGATGACAGGCAATCCCATACATTTTACATGTGTTACAATATAGTCTAGGTACAATACATGTGTGTGAATATCATTTTCTTGTTGCACAATAAACATTAGAATCCGAAGGTACATGCAACCTGGGCAGACAGATATTATTGCTAACAATTTACATTCACTTCCCAGTGTTTCTTCTCTGGGTGTAGCTACCTCTGTCCATCATTGATCAACTGGAAGTGAGTTGGATCTTCTTTATGTTGAAGATTTCCACTTCCATCAGAATACATCCTCATACAGTATTGTTGTTGAAGTGTACAGTGATCTTCTGGTTCTGCTCATTTCACTCAGCATCAGTTGATTTAAGTCTCTCCAGGCCTCTCTGTATTCCTCCTGCTGATCATTTCTTACAGAGCAATAATATTCCATAACCTTCATATACCACGATTTACCCAACCATTCTCCAACTGATGGACATCCATTCATCTTCCAGTTTCTAGCTACAACAAAAAGAGCTGCCACAAACATTTTGGCACATATATGTCTCTTTCCACTCTTTAGTATTTCTTTGGGATATAATCCCAGTGGTAGTGCTGCTGGGTCAAAGGGTATGCACAGTTTGATAACTATTTGGGCATAATTCCAGATTGCTCTCCAGAATGGCTGGATTCTTTCACAACTCCACCAGCAATGTATTAGTGTCCCAATTTCCCCACATCCCCTCCAACATTCATCATTATTTGTTCCTGTCATCTTAGCCAATCTGACAGGTGTGTAGTGGTATCTCAGAGTGGTCTTAATTTGCATTTCTCTGATCAGTAGTGATTTGGAACACTCTTTCATGTGAGTGGATATAGTTTCAATTTCTTCCTCTGAGAATTGTCTGTTCATATCCTTTGACCATTTATCAATTGGAGAATGGTTCGGTTTCTTATAAATTATGGTCAGTTCTCTATATATTTTGGAAATGAGACCTTTGTCAGAACCTTTGTTTTTAAAAATATTTTCCCAATTTGTTACTTCCCTTCTAATCTTGTTTGCATTAGCATTATTTGTACAGAAATTTTTAGTTTGATGTAATCAAAATCTTCTATTTTGTGATCAATAATGATCTCTAGTTCTCCTCTGGTCATAAATTCCTTCCTCCTCCACAAGTCTGAGAGGTAGATTATCCTCTGTTCCTCTAATCTATTTATTATCTCCCTCTTTATGCCTAAATCATGGATCCATTTTGATCTTATCTTGGTATATGGTGTTAAGTGTGGATCCATATCTAATTTCTGCCATACTAATTTCCAGTTTTCCCAACAGTTTTTTCCGAATAATGAATTTTTATTCCTAATGTTGGAATCTTTGGGTTTGTCAAAGATTAGGTTGCTATATATGTATCCTTTTTTGTCCTTTGTATCTAATCTGTTCCACTGATCTACCGGTCTATTTCTTAGCCAATACAAAATGGTTTTGGTGACTGCTGCTATATAATATAGCTTTAGATCACGTACACTTAGACCACCTTCCTCTGAGTCTTTTTTCATTAGTTCCCTTGCAATTCTCGACCTTTTATTCTTCCATATGAATTTTGTTGTTATTTTTTCTAGGTCATTGAAATTGTTTCTTGGGCTCTGGACTTCCGGCCAAGATGGTGGCGTGGAGGCAGACAGCTGCTTGAGCTCCTCGTTTTCTCTCAGAACTTACTTCATGACAAGCCTCTGACTTAATGCTTGACCCAGAAAGAAATCCACAAATTATCACCAAGAGAAGACATCCTTGAAAGTCGCCAGAAAAGGTCTGTGTTTGTTCGGGGGAGGGTCAATCAGACTGGGCGCAGACTGAGGGCAGACAGCCAGAGCAAGACAGGCAGCTCACACAGCTCAGACCGGAGGGGGAGGGGTGTGATCTCTGCCGTTTCTGTGAAAGGGCTTTTGCCCCAGTGTGGATGCTCCGTCTTGGCAGCAAGCCAGGAGCAGCAGAGAGGGTGTAAACACCGGAGGTGAGGATTAAAACCCCAGAAAGCCAGCGTCTCTCAGAGCCCGGCCACCCCCAACCCCCACCTGGACTGACTGGGTGCGTTCTCAGAGCCTCAGAGCGCAGACTCAGTACAGTCATTGCTGTTCTGTTAGTGGCTCTCTGCTGCCCTACCCCCAGTCTGTAGAGGAAGCCCATTAATAACATCCAGCCCTATCCCCCGCAAAACAGACCAATTGTTTCTCTTGTCAGTTTGTTTTCTTTGATTCCTGCTCTGACAAAATGAACAAAAAATTCAAAAGGGCTCTAACCATTGATAGCTTCTGTGTGGAGAGGGAGCAGACTTCAAATGCTGAGGAGACTAGGAACAGACTGTCCCCAGATGTATCCCCTGGGAGGGATATAAGCTGCTCCTCAATACAAAAGAACCTCATAGAGGAAATCAAAAAGGCTCTCACAAGAGAGCTGGAAGAGAAATGGGAAAAGGAAAGGGAAGCTTGGCAAGAGAGCCTGGAGAAGTCATCCCATGCATTCAAAGACAGAATGGATAAAGAAATCAAATCATTGAGAAACAAGATTAGTGAGCTGGAAAAGGTAAACAACTCCAAGGAAAACAGGATTAGTGAGCTGGAAAAGGTAAACAACTCCAAGGAAAACAGGATTAGAGAGCTGGAAAAAGAAATCAGCTCTCTAAAAAATAAAATGGATAAAATGGAAAAAAATTCCATAGAAGATAAAAACTCAATTGGACAATTACAAAGAGATATAAAAAAAGTGAGTGAAGAAAATACATCATTGAAAATTAGACTGGGACAAGTAGAAATGAATGACTCAAGGAGAAACCAAGAGGGAGTCAAGCAAAACCAGAGAAATGAAACAATTGAAAAGACTGTCAAGTACCTTACCAGAAAGACAACAGACCTGGAAAACAGATCCAGGAGAGACAATTTGAGAATAATCGGACTCCCTGAAAAATGGGAGGAAAAAAAGAGCTTGGACACCATTTTCGAGGAAATTAT
This sequence comes from Sminthopsis crassicaudata, assembly GCF_048593235.1. Taxonomy (NCBI): domain Eukaryota; kingdom Metazoa; phylum Chordata; class Mammalia; order Dasyuromorphia; family Dasyuridae; genus Sminthopsis; species Sminthopsis crassicaudata. The sequence goes on from NC_133620.1 coordinate 358,980,149, forward strand.
CAAAGAGAACTGCCCAGACGTTTTGGAAACAGAGGGTAAAATAGACATTGAGAAAATTCATCGATCACCTACTGAAAGGGACCCTAAAATCAAAACGCCAAGAAATATAGTGGCCAAGTTCAAGAACCATCAGACAAAGGAAAAGATATTGGAAGCTGCTAGAAAAAAACAATTCAGATATGGAGGATCCACAATAAGGATAACACAGGATCTAGCAGCATCCACATTAAAAGAACGCAGGGCCTGGAACATGATATTCCGAAAGGCTAAGGAACTTGGTATGCAGCCAAGAATAACTTACCCAGCAAGAATGAGCATCGTTTTCCAGGGAAGAAGATGGACATTTAACGAAATAAATGAATTCCATCTATTTTTGATGAAAAAACCAGACCTACATAAGAGGTTTGATCTTCAAATACAGAACTCAAGAGACTTCTAAAAAAGGTAAAAAGAAATCTTGAGAACTATACTTCTGTCAAAAAAATATGTAAAGAACATATGTACAATTTGTCTTAGAAACTAGAGGTGGAAAGGAGATTATATCATAAAAAAGTGTAAAGTGGTGGTACTACATCTCATGAAGAAGCAAAGGTAACCTATTATATCTGAGAGAAAGAAAGGAGAGAGATGAACATAGCGTGTATCAATAGACATATTCGATTTATGGTGGAACTTCTTCCACTTCATTGAAAAGTGAAAGGGAAGGAGTAAGCTAAGGGGAAAGGAATACAGTAATTTCGAGGAAAAGGGGTAAAATAAGGGGAGGATCTTTAAGGTGGGGGAGGGATCCTAAAAAGGGAGGGCTGTGAAAAGCAAGTGGTGTTCACCAGTTTAATACTGGATAGGAGGGTAAAAGGGAAGGAAAGGGGAAAAGCATAAGCAGGGGTTAATAGGATGGCAAGCAATATAGAATTAGTCCTTCTAACCATAAATGTGAATGGGGCAAACTGCCTCATAAAGAGGAAGCAGTTAGCAGACTGGATTAAAAATCAGAATCCTACTATATGTTGTTTACAGGAAACACACCTGAAACAGGGTGAGACATTCAAACTAAAAGTAAAAGGGTGGAGCAGAATCTATTATGCCTCAGGCAAAACCAAAAAAGCAGGAGTAGCCATCCTCATCTCAGATCAAGCAAAAACAAAAATTGAGCTAATTAAAAGAGATAAGGAAGGGCATTATATCCTGCTAAAGGGCAGCATCAATAATGAAGCAGTATTAATATTAAACATATATGCACCAAGTGGTGCAGCATCTAAATTCTTAAAAGAGAAATTAAGAGAGCTGCAAGAGGAAATAGATAGCAAAACTATAATAGCAGGAGATCTCAACCTTGCACTCTCAGAATTAGATAAATCAAACCATAAAATAAATAAGAAAGAAGTCAAAGAGGTAAATAGAATACTAGAAAAGTTTGATATGATAGATCTTTGGCGAAAGCTAAATGGAGAAAGAAAGGAATATACTTTCTTCTCAGCAGTTCATGGAACCTATACAAAAATTGATCATATACTAGGGCATAAAAACCTCAAAATCAAATGCAGTAAGGCAGAAATAGTAAATGCATCCTTTTCAGACCATAATGCAATCAAAATAACATTTAATAAAAAGCCAGGGGAAAATAGACCAAAAAATAATTGGAAACTAAATAATCTTATACTAAAGAATGATTGGGTAAAACAGCAAATCATAGACATAATAAATAACTTCACCCAAGAAAATGACAATAATGAGACATCATACCAAAATGTGTGGGATACAGCCAAAGCAGTAATTAGGGGAAGTTTTATATCTCTACAGGCCTACTTGCATAAAATAGAGAAAGAGAGGATCAATGAATTGGGCTTACAACTAAAATTGCTAGAAAAGGAACAAATTAAAAACCCCCAGACAAACACAAAACTTGAAATTCAAAAAATAAAAGGTGAGATTAATAAAATTGAAAGTAAAAAAACTATTGAATTAATTAATAAAACTAAGAGTTGGTTTTATGAAAAAACCAACAAAATAGACAAACCCTTAGTAAACCTGATTAAAAAAAGGAAAGAGAAAAAGCAAATTGATAGTCTTGAAAATGAAAAGGGTGAACTCACCACTAATGAAGAGGAAATTAGAACAATAGTTAGGAGCTACTTTGCTCAACTTTATGCCGATAAATTCGATAACTTAAATGAAATGGAAGAATACCTTCAAAAATATAGCTTGCCCAGATTAACAGAGGAAGAAGTAAGTAGTCTAAATAGTACCATCTCAGAAAAAGAAATAGACCAAGCTATTAACCAACTTCCTAAGAAAAAGTCCCCAGGACCAGATGGATTTACAGGTGAATTCTAGCAAACATTTAAAGAACAACTAACTCCAATGCTATGTAAACTATTTGAAAAAATAGGGATTGAAGGAGTCCTACCAAATTCCTTCTATGACACAGACATGGTACTGATACCTAAACCAGGTAGATCGAAAACTGAGAAAGAAAACTATAGACCAATTTCCTTAATGAATATTGATGCTAAAATCTTAAATAAGATATTAGCAAATAGACTTCAGAAAATCATCCCCAGGATAATACACTGTGACCAAGTGGGATTTATACCAGGAATGCAGGGCTGGTTTAATATTAGGAAAACTATTAGTATAATTGACCATATTAATAATCAAATTAATAAAAACCATATGATCATCTCAATAGATGCAGAAAAGGCATTTGATAAAATCCAACATCCATTCCTACTAAAAACGCTTGAGAGTACAGGAATAAATGGACTATTCCTTAAAATAATAAGGAGCATATATTTAAAACCTTCAGTAAACATCATATGTAATGGTGATAAACTAGAACCTTTCCCTGTAAGATCAGGAGTGAAACAAGGTTGCCCACTATCACCATTACTATTCAATATAGTACTAGAAACTCTAGCCTTGGCAATAAGACCCGAGAAAGAGATCCAAGGAATTAGAGTAGGAAATGAAGAAATCAAATTGTCACTTTTCGCAGATGACATGATGGTATACTTAGAGAACCCCAAAGACTCTGCTAAAAAGCTATTAGAAATAATTCAGAATTTTAGCAAAGTCGCAGGATACAAAATAAATCCACATAAATCCTCAGGATTTTTATACATTACCAACACAATCCAACAGCAAGAGATACAAAGAGAAATTCCATTCAAAATAACAGTCGATAGTATCAAATATTTGGGAATATATCTACCAAAGGAGAGTCAGGAATTATATGAGCAAAATTACAAAACACTTGCCACAAAAATAAAGTCAGATTTAAATAATTGGAAAGACATTCAATGTTCTTGGATAGGCCGAGCGAATATAATAAAGATGACAATACTCCCCAAACTAATCTATTTATTTAGTGCTATACCAATCAGACTCCCAAGAAACTATTTTAATGACCTAGAAAAAATAACAACAAAATTCATATGGAAGAATAAAAGGTCGAGAATTGCAAGGGAACTAATGAAAAAAAAGTCAGAGGAAGGTGGTCTAAGTGTACCTGATTTAAAGCTATATTATAAAGCAACAGTCACCAAAACCATTTGGTATTGGCTAAGAAATAGCCTAGTTGATCAGTGGCATAGGTTAGGTTCACAGGACAAGATAGTGAATAAAAATAGCAATCTAGTGTTTGACAAACCCAAAGATCCCAAATTTTGGGATAAGAATTCATTATTTGACAAAAACTGCTGGGAAAACTGGAAATTAGTATGGCAGAAATTAGGCATGGACCCACATTTAACACCACATACTAAGATTAGATCAAAATGGGTCCAAGATTTAGGCATAAAGAACGAAATCATAAATAAATTGGAGGAACATGGGATGGTTTACCTCTCAGACTTGTGGAGGAGGAAGGAGTTTGTGTCCAAGGGAGAACTAGAGACCATTATTGATCACAAAATAGAACATTTTGATTACACCAAATTAAAAAGTTTCTGCACAAACAAAACTAATGCAAACAAGATTAGAAGGGAAGTAACAAATTGGGAAAAAATTTTTACAGTTAAAGGTTCTGATAAAGGCCTCATCTCCAAAATATACAGAGAATTGACTTTAATTTATAAGAAATCAAGCCATTCTCCAATTGATAAATGGTCAAAGGATATGAACAGACAATTTTCAGATGATGAAATTAAAACTATTTCCACTCACATGAAAGAGTGTTCCAAATCACTATTGATCAGAGAAATGCAAATTAAGACAACTCTGAGGTATCATTACACACCTGTCAGATTGGCTAAGATGACAGGAACAAATAACGATGAATGTTGGAGGGGCTGTGGGAAAACTGGGACACTGATGAATTGTTGGTGGAGTTGTGAAAGAATCCAACCATTCTGGAGAGCAATCTGGAATTATGCCCAAAAAGTTATCAAAATGTGCATACCCTTTGACCCAGCCATACTACTACTGGGCTTATACCCCAAGGAACTACTAAAGAAGGGAAAGGGACCTGTATGTGCCAAAATGTTTGTGGCAGCCCTTTTCATAGTGGCTAGAAGCTGGAAGATGAATGGATGTCCATCAATTGGAGAATGGTTGGGTAAACTATGGTATATGAATGTTATGGAATATTATTGTTCTATAAGAAATGACCAACAGGAGAAATACAGAGAGGCTTGGAGAGACTTACATCAACTGATGCTGAGTGAAACGAGCAGAACCAGAAGATCATTATACACTTCAACAATGATACTGTACGAGGATGTATGCTGATGGAAGTGGATTTCTTCAACATAGAGAAGAGCTAATCCAATTCCAATGATTAATGATGGACAGAACCAGCTACATCCAGAAAAGGAACACTGGGCAATGAATGTAAACTGTTATTTTTACCTTCTGAATCCAATTCTTCCTGTGCAACAAAAAATTCGGTTCTACACACATATATTGTATCTAAATTATACTGTAATATATTTAACATATATAAGACTGCTTGCCATCTGGGGGAGGGGGTTGGGGGAGGAAGGGAAAAAATCTGAATAGAAGTAAGTGCAAGGGATAATGTTGTAAAAAATTACCCATGCATATGTACTGTCAAAAATGTTATAATTATAAAATAAAATAAAAAATTTAAAAAAAAAATTGTTTCTTGGGAGTCTGATTGGTATAGCACTAAATAAATAGATTAGTTTGGGGAGTATTGTCATCTTTATTATATTCGCTCAGCCTATCCAAGAGCATTGAATGTCTTTCCAATTATTTAAATCTGATTTTATTTTTGTGGCAAGTGTTTTGTAATTTTTCTCATATAATTTCTGACTTTTCTTTGGTAGATGGATTCCCAAATATTTTATACTCTCAACATTTGTTTGGAATGGAATTTCTCTTTGTATCTCTTGCTGTTGCATTTTGTTAGTGATATATAAAAATGCTGAGGATTTATGTGGATTTATTTTGTATCCTGCCACTTTGCTGAAATTTTGAATTATTTCTAGTAGCTTTTTAGCAGAGTCTTTGGGGTTCTCTAAGTATACCATCATGTCATCTGCAAAAAGTGATAGTTTGATTTCCTCATTTCCTACTCTAATTCCTTGAATCTCTTCCTCGGCTCTTATTGCCGAGGCTAACGTTTCTAGTACTATATTGAATAGTAATGGTGATAGTGCCCAACCTTGTTTCACTCCTGATCTTACTGGGAAAGGTTGCAGTTTATTTCTATTGCATATTATGCTTACTGAAGGTCTTAAATATATGCTCCTGATTATTCTAAGGAATAGTCCATTTATTCCTATACTCTCAAGAGTTTTTAGTAGGAATGGATGTTGGATTTTGTCAAATGCTTTTTCTGCATCTATTGAGATGATCATATGGTTCTTATTAATTTGATTATTAATATGGTCAATTATATTAATAGTTTTCCTAATATTAAGCCAGCCCTGCATTCCTGGAATAAATCCTTCTTGATCATAGTGTATTATCCTGGAGATGATTTTCTGAAGTCTTTTTGCTAATATCTTATTTAAGATTTTAGCATCAATATTCATTAAGGAGATTGGTCTATAATTTTCTTTCTCAGTTTTCGATCGACCTGGTTTAGGTATCAGTACCATGTCTGTGTCATAAAAGGAGTTTGGTAGGACTCCTTCATCCCCTATTTTTTCAAATAATTTTTACAATATTGGGGCTAATTTTTCTTTAAATGTTTGGTAGAATTCACATGTGAATCCATCTGGCCCTGGGGATTTTTTCCTGGGGAGTTGATTAATAGCTTGTTCTATTTCTTTTTCTGAAATGGGACTATTGAAGCAATTTATCTCCTCCTCTGTTAATCTAGGGAGCCTATATTTTTGGAGGAAGTCATCCATTTCACTTAAGTTATCAAATTTATTGGCATAAAGTTGGGCAAAGTAACTCCCTATTATTTCTCTAATTTCCTCTTCATTGGTGGAAAGATCCCCCTTTTCATTTGTAAGACTATCAATTTGATTTTCCTCTTTCTTTTTTTTGATCAAATTTACCAAAGGTTTATCTATTTTATTGGCTTTTTCATAAAACCAACTCTTGGTTTTATTTATTAATTCAATAGTATTTTTACTTTCAATTTTATTGATTTCTCCTTTTAATTTTTGTATTTCGAGTTTAATTTTTGTTTGGGGGGTTATAATTTGGTCTTTTTCTAGCCTTTTAAGTTGTAAGCCCAATTCGTTAATCTTCTCTTTCTCTATTTTCTTCAAATAATCCTCTAAAGATATAAAATTTCCCCTTATTACTGCTTTAGCTGCATCCCAAAGATTTTGATATGATGTCTCATCATTGTCATTATCTTGGGTGAAATTGTTAATTGTTTCTATAATTTGCTCTTTCACCCAGTCATTCTTTAAGATGAGATTATTCAGTTTCCAATTATTTTTTGGTCTATTTACCCCTAACTTTTTACTGAATGTAGCTTTTATTGCATTGTGATCTGAGAAGAAGGCATTTATTATTTCTGCCTTCCTACATTTAATTTTGAGATCTTTATGTCCTAATATATGGTCTATTTTTGTATAGGTCCATGAACTGCTGAGAAGAAAGTATATTCCTTTCTATTGCCATTCAGTTTTCTTCAAATGTCTATCATACCTAGTTTTTCTAATGTTCTATTTACTTTTTTAATTTCTTTCTTGTTTGTTTTGTGGTTTGATTTGTCTAAATCTGAGACAACATCAAAAATTTAAGATTATTGCTGAATTCTATGAATGTCTAAGATTAGAATAGTGAAGCAACAAATTTTTGTGCCTGCTCTTAGTACCACAATACATTTTTTCCAAAATTGTAAAATATTATTATAGAAAAAATGTAATGCAATTATTTTTGTCACCTTTTTAATACATAAGTTCAAAATTCAATAGATGTCTGCTACCCTTCAAAGTGTGATAAAGAATTTGCCATAATATCCTGTGAAGGTTAATAAAATTACAAATGGCCTGTTGTCAAGGATCTTGGATTTCTCCAGAGTGCTGAGAAAAATGATAAATTTTGCCATACATCAGTGGACAGTGTGAAGGTCTATTTATGCCTCTTTATCTGTTAAGTGATTGACAGTTTTCAATTGTAAGCCTTTCCAGTTAAGGATGAAAAATGATATGACTAATTTGGAGCTCAATAACCACATTATGCCATAACTTTATCATTTATTGTTAAAGACCAAAGAACGTTTGAAATAAAATCATGGTTTAATAATAATAATTCATATTTATATATTCTTTACATATATCTTCTCAGTTGATTCTCACAAGTCCATAATATAAGTACTTTTTTTTTTTTTTTTACATTTGAAGTAACTGTTATGAAGAATTGATTACTCAAGCTTAACTCACCAGTTAGAGCAAAGCCAGGATTAAAATCAGATATCTGAGTCTACATTGAGTGATCTTGATACAACGGCAGTTTATTTTCTTATTAATTAATACAGCGAATTTGAATATTTTAGTCCCTTTTAAATGCATATTTTGAAAAGTTTTATTGATGCTCTTTATTTTATGTTATGGTTATTTCTTGATATATCCAAGGTAAGTGAATCTTGTAACAAAAAAAAAAATGATTGATAAAGTAAACTGTGACAATTATTTATAAAATTCCCCACTTGTATGTAGTACCTTACCACTCTAGTCAGAAAGAATTTTTCCTCATCTATTCTCTGGACAAAATAAGCAATGTTAATCAAAGTTCAACTCCTTTGAATGTATTTTTTCACTTACATTACTTGAATCATATGCATATTACTACTGAATTCCACATTCATTCATTTGGACAATTTACTTTTTTGAATTGCTGTTATGTCAGTTTTGGGGGGAAGCTCAACAATGTCATATCAAATTCATGTCATTATTTGTTGGGTTCCATTATAATAAGTGGAAAATATATAACTTTTAAAAACATAAAATTTGATTTTATAAATGCACATAATATCCTTTAAATCATCTATTTATCTAATATATATTATATATATATATATATATGTATATATATATATAGATGATTTAAAGGATATATATATGATTTCTTTAAAAAAAAATAAACTTTCTTCAAGGATATGCCCAAAAGGCATATACTTGAACAAAATGTATGGGATTTTATCACAAAATTCTAATTTGCTTTTCAAAATGGTTGGAATAATTCACAGCTTCACCAGAAATCAATTTATGTTCTGTTTTCATAAAATCTCAGAAACATTGACTTTTTTCTTTTTTTTTTAAATCATCTTTGCTAATTTTCTGAGTGTTGACTAAACCTTCTGATTCATTTTAATTTATATTTCTTTTAAACTGATAGACAGTTTTTATATAGTTATTTATTGTTTATATGTCTTTTAAAAGTGGTTTATACATTTTTAAAGTTTTTTTTATTAATTTTTATAATTATAACATTTTCTTTGACAATACATATTCAAAGGTATTTTTTTAACAACATTATCCATTGTACTCCCTTCTGTTCCAAATTTTTCCCCTCCTTCCCTCCACCCCCTCCCCTAGATGGCAGGCATTCCCATTCATATTAAATATCTTATAGTATATCCTAAGGACAATATATATGTGGAGAACCGAATTTTGTTGTTGTTGTTGTTGTAAAGGAAGAATTGTATTCGGAAGCTAAAAATAATCTGGGAAGAAAAACAAAACAAAAGCAAAACAAAACAGTGCTCACAGTTTATACTCATTTCCCAGTGTTCCTTTTCTGGATGTAGCAGATTCTGTCCATCATTGATCAATTGGAATTGGATTAGCTCTTCTCTATGTTGAAGATATCCACTTCCATCAGAATACATCTTCATACAGGATCATTGTTGAAGTGTATAATGATCTTCTGGTTCTGCTTGTTTCACTTAGCATCAGTTGATGTAAATCTCTCCAAGCCTCTTTGTATTCCTCTTGTTGATCATTTCTTATAGAACAATGATATTCCATAACCTTCATATACCATAATTTACCCAACCATTCTCCAATTGATGGACATCCATTCATTTTCCAGTTTCTAGCTACAACAAAAAGAGCTGCCACAAACATTTTGGCACATACAGGTCCCTTTCCCTTCTTTAGTATTTCCTTGGGATATAAGCCCAGGAGTAACACTGCTGGGTCAAAGGGTATGCACATTTTGATAACTTTTTGGGCATAATTCCAGATTGCTCTCCAGAATGGTTGGATCCTTTCACACTCCACCAACAATGTATTAGTGTCCCAGTTTTCCCACATCCCCTCCAACATTCATCATTATTTGTACCTGTCATCTTAGTCAATCTGACAGGTTTGTAATGATATCTCAGAGTTGTCTTAATTTGCATTTCGATTTAGAACACTCTTTCATATGAGTGAAATAGTTTCAATTTCATCATCTGAAAATTGTCTGTTCATATCCTTTGACCATTTATCAATTGGAGAATGGCTTGATTTCTTATAAATTAAAGTCATTTCTCTGTATATTTTGGAGATGAGGCCTTTATCAGAACTTTTAACTGTAAAAATGTTTTCCCAATTTGTTACTTCCCTTCTAATCTTGCTTGCATTAGTCTTGTTTGTGCAGAAACTTTTTAATTTGGTGTAATCAAAATGTTCTATTTTGTGATCAATAATTGTCTCAGTTCTCCCTTGGACACAAACTCCTTCCTCCTCCACAAGTCTGAGAGGTAGACTATCCCATGTCCCTCCAATTTATTTATGATTTCATTCTTTATGCCTAAATCTTGGACCCATTTTGATCTAATTTTAGTATGTGGTGTTAAATGTGGGTCCATGCCTAGTTTCTGCCATACTAATTTCCAGTTTTCCCAGCAGTTTTTGTCAAATAATGAATTCTTATCCCAAAAATTGGGATCTTAGGGTTTGTCAAACACTAGATTGCTATTTTTATTCACTATCTTGCCCTGTGAACCTAACCTATGCCACTGATCAACTAGTCTATTTCTTAGCCAATACCAAATGGTTTTGGTGACTGTTGCTTTATAATATAGTTCTAGATCAGGTACAGCTAGACCACGTTCATTTAATTTTTTTTTCATTATTCCCTTGAAATTCTCAACCTTTTGTTGTTCCATATGAATTCTGTTGTTATTTTTTCTAGGTTATTTAAATAGTTTCTTGGGAGTCTGATTGGTATAGCACTAAATAAATAGTTTAGTTTAGGGAGTATTGTCATCTTGATTATATTTGCTCGGCCTATCCAAGAGCACTGAGTGTCTTTCCAGTTATTTAAATCTGACTTTATTTTTGTGGCAAGTGTTTTGTAGTTTTGCTCATATAATTCCTGACTTTCCTTTGGTAGATATATTCCCAAATATTTTATACTATCAACCATAATTTTGAATGGAATTTCTCTTTGTATCTCTTGCTGTTGGATTGTGTTGTTAATGTATAAAAATGTTGAGGATTTATGTGGATTTATTTTGTATCCTGCAACTTTGCTAAAATTCTGAATTATTTCTAATAGCTTTTTAGCAGAGTCTTTGGGTTTCTCTAAGTATACCATCATGACATCTACAAAGAGTGATAGTTTGATTTCCTCATTTCCTACTCTAATTCCTTGAATCTCTTTCTTGGCTCTTATTGCAGAGGCTAGCGTTTCTAGTACTATATTGAATAGTAATGGTGATAGTGGGCAACCTTGTTTCACTCCTGATCTTACAAGGAAAGGTTCTAGTTTATCACCATTACCTATGATGTTTACTGAAGGTTTTAAATATATGCTCGTTATTATTTTAAGGAATAGTCCATTTATTCCTATACTCTCAAGATTTTTTAGTAAGAATGGATGTTGGATTTTATCAAATGCTTTTTCTGCATCTATTGAGATGATCATATGGTTTTTATTAATTTGGTTATTAATATGGTAAATTATACTAATAGTTTTCCTAATATTAAACCAGCCCTGCATTCCTGGTATAAATCCCACTTGGTCATAGTGTATTTTCCTGGGGATGATTTTCTGAAGTCTTTTTGCTAATATCTTATTTAAGATTTTAGCATCAATATTCATTAAGGAGTTTGGTCTATAGGTTTCTTTCTCAGTTTTGGATCTACCTGGTTTAGGTATCAGTACCATGTCTGTGTCATAAAAGGAACTTGGTAGGACTCCTTCAATCCCTATTTTTTCAATAGTATATATAGCATTGGAGTTAGTTGTTTTTTAAATGTTTGGTAGAATTCACATGTAAATCCATCTGGTCCTGGGGATTTTTTCTTAGGGAGTTGGTTAATAGCTTGTTCTATTTCTTTTTCTGAGATGAGACTATTTAGACTGCTTACTTCTTCCTCTGTTAATCTGGGCAAGCTATATTTTTGAAGGTATTCTTCCATTTCATTTAAGTTATCGAATTTATTGGCATAAAGTTGAGCAAAGTAGCATCTAACTATTATTCTAATTTTGTGTTAATTAGTTGTGAGTTCTCCCTTTTCATTTTCAAGACTAACAATTTGCTTTTTCTCTTTCCTTTTTTTAATCAGGTTTACTAAGGGTTTGTCTTTTTTGTTGGTTTTTTCATAGAACCAAGTCTTAGTTTTATTAATTCAATAGTTTTTTTTTTTTTTTTTTTTTACTTTCAATTTTATTAATCTCACCTTTTAGTTTTAGAATTTCAAGTTTTGTCTTTGTCTGGGGGTTTTAAATTTGTTCTTTTTCTGGCAATTTTAGTTGTAAGCCCAATTCGTAGGCCCTCTCTTTCTCTTTTTTATGCAAGTTGGTCTCTAGAGATATAAAACTTCCCCTTATTACTGCTTTGGCTGTATCCCACACATTTTGGTATGATGTCTCATTATTGTCATTTTTTTGGGTGAAGTTATTAATTATGTCTATTATTTGCTGTTTTACCCAATCATTTTTTAGTATAAGATTTTTTAGTTTCCAATTATTTTTTAGTCTATTTTCCCCTGGCTTTTTAATAAATGTAATTTTAATTTCATTGTGGTCTGAAAAGTATGTATTTGCTATTTCTGTCTTACTTCATTTGATTTTGAGGTTTTTATGTCCTAGTATATGGTCAATTTTTGTATATGTTCCATAAACTGCTGAGAAGAAAGTATACTCCTTTCTGTCTCCATTTAGCTTTCGCCAAAGATCTATCATATCAAAGTTTTCTAGTATTATATTTACCTCTTTGACTTCTTTCTTATTTATTTTGTGGTTTGATTTATCTAATTCTGAGAGTGCAAGTTTCTCCCACTATTATAGTTTTGCTATCTATTTCTTCTTGCAGCTGTCTTAATTTTTCTTTTAAGAATTTAGATGCTGCACCACTTCGTGCGTACATGTTTAATATTGATACTGCTTCATTATTGATGCTATTCTTTAGTAGGATATAATGCCCTTCCTTATCTCCTTTAATTAGATCAATTTTTGTTTTTGCTTGATCTGACATGAGGATGGCTACCCCTGCTTTTTTGGCTTTGCCTGAAGCATAATAGATTCTGCTCCACCCTTTTGCTTTTAGTTTGAATGTATCACCCTGTTTCAGGTGTGTTTCCTGTAAACAACATATAGTAGGATTCTGACTTATGATCCAATCTGCTAACTTCTTCCTCTTTATGAGGGAGTTTACCCTATTCACATTTATGGTTAGAATGACTAATTCTATATTGCTTGCCATCCTGTTAACCCCTGCTTATGCTTTTCTCCTTTCCTTCCATCTTACCCCTCTACCCAGTATTAAACTTGTGAACACCACTTGCTTTTCACAGCCCTCTCTTTTTAGTATCCCTCCCCCACCTTAAAGTTGCTTCCCTTATTTTATACCTTTTCCTCACAATTTCTGTATTCCCTTCCCCTTAGCTTACTCCTTCCCTCTCACTTTTCAATGAAGTGGAAGGAGTTTCACCATAAATCGACTATGTCTATTGATACACACTATGTTCATCTCCCTCCTTTCTTTCTCTCAGATATAATAGGTTACCTTTGCCTCTTCATGAGATGTAGTACCATCACTTTACACTTTTGTATGATATAATTTCCTTTCCACCTCTAGTTTCCAGGACAAATTATACATATGTTCTTTACATATTTTTATAACAGAAATATAGTTCTCAAGATTTCTTTTTACCTTTTTAGAAATCTCTTGTTTTTTCATCAAGAATAGATGGAAAAGGGGGGCGGAGCCAAGATGGCAGAGAAAAAACACACGACTCAGTGAACGTCTTCACTCCCTCACAACCAATTAGATAAATTAAGCCTCAAAATAAGCCCAGGACTGATAGATACCACAAGGACTGGAAGCACGACTTACCAGCTGAAGAGAATCTGGAGTTTCAACAGAAAAGGTCAGTCCCCAGGGGAGGAAGAAGAGAGGCCAGCACAGACAGCTGGGTGCTAGCATACTCTGCCGATCGCGCTGGGAAGGGCTCTGGGATCAGAGAAGCCAATGAGATAAAGGAATCTGGCACAGGCTATTAGCTCTTCTCTGCTAATTATTTAGCAGCTCAGAAGAGAAAGCAAAAATGCTTTAAAAACTCAGATTAGATTTTCCCTGGATCCTGGAGGTGACTCAGCAGATCTCGGCACCAGGGGGTGTGTCCTCAGCTACCACCTGAGAATAGTTAAGAGATTGACAAGTGGGTGGATAGGGCCCAAGGCAACACACACTGCCTAGCTTAGCTGGAGGGAGTGGAACTCAGCTCCAGGAAGTCCCAGAGAAGCGGAACCTTTGAACTAGGGACCGCAGTTTCTGGCAGACACTTCCAGTTTGAGCACAGGGGCTTTTCATGTCACCTGCTGCAGACATCCACGCCCCACCGGGACACATAGGCTAGGCTTTGTGCCGTATTTACTGTTCAGTCTCAAACCTCAGGGAAGTCACTAAAACACAGCGCCCTCAGGGCACAGCAGCGCTATTCACCTCTGAGGCACTTCCAGGGAGGGGGTGGGGAACTCTCTCTCAGAGCTCTATCTTAGCTCAGGCACAGGAGCCGCTGCATCCATCCGGTCTGGGAGGAAGCTGGTAAAGAAGTAAATAAATAATTTCCTACCCCAGGGACAGACTCCAAAAGATTTTTTAATCATGAGCAAAAAAGCCAAAAAAACCATAGATTCCTACTACACAGAGAAAGAGCGGGTATCCAACCCCGAGGAAGTTAACAGCAGAGAGACAGCAGATAACAACCTAAAGGGGAACCATTCCTGCCCCCCATCACATAACTCTCTCCTAGAAGAGACTCTTAAAAAATTAAGGGAGTTTGAAGAAAAATGGGGAAAGGAAAGGGAAGCTATGATAGAGAATAACAACGTCCTGAAATTGGAGTTGGAAAAAATAAAGAATTTACAGGAGATGCAGGGAAACAAAATTTATGAATTAGAAAAGGTTAAAAAAACACAGGAAAGTAGGATTTCTGAATTGGAAAAGATAAAAAAGTCTCAAGAAAATAGAATTTCTGAATTGGAAAAAGAAAATAATTCTCAAAAAAAAATTAGGGAAATGGAAAAAAATTCAATAGAGCAAAATAATTCATTTTAAAATGAAATTGGGCATTTACAAAAAGAACTAAAACTGTGAAAGAAGAAAATAACTCCTTAAAAGTCAGGATGGAACAAATAGAAATGAATGATTCACAGAGAACCCAAGAATCAGTCAAACAAAACAAAAAAAAAAAAAATGAGAAGCTGGAGAACAAAGTAAAATACTTACTGGGAAAATCTCTAGACCTGGAAAATAGATCTAGGAGAGATAATCTGCGGATCATTGGACTTCCAGAAAACTATGACCAAAAAAAGAGCCTAGATTCTATTTTACAGGAAATTATCAAAGAGAACTGTCCAGAGATAATAGAAACAGAAGGGAAAGTAGATGTGGAAAGAATTCATCGAACTCCTTCTGAAATAGACCCTAAAAAAAGAACACCACGGAATATTGTGGCTAAGCTGCAGAATTACCACACAAAGGAGAAAATCCTGCAAGCAGCTAGAAAAAAACAATTTAAATACCAAGGTGCCACAATAAGGGTCACCCAAGATCTGGCTGCCTCCACATTAAAAGATAGAAGGGCCTGGAACCTGATATTCCGTAAGGCAAAAGATCAAGGACTGCAACCAAGAATGAACTACCCAGCTAAGTTTAGCATCTTTTTTCCATGGAAGAAGATGGTCCTTCAATGAAACAGAGGAATTCTATATGTTTCTAAGAAAAAAACCAGACTTAAACAAAAATTTTGATCTACATCCACAAGACTGAAGAGAAACAGAAAAAGGTACACAGAACCCTTAAGAACTGTAACTCTGTTGTGGGTATATAAAAAGTACTCCAGGATAATTTGATTTTACTGATATAAAAGAAAAAAAGGGGGGTGTAGTACAGGGAAGGAGGTCGGTTCAGAAAAAGGGGAAGGAATGATAAAAAGAGGGAAACTACATCCCAGGAAGAGGCATAGAAAATACACCATATCTGAGGGAACTTAGTGAGGGGGAGAATCATTGTGTGAATCTTACTCTCATCAGGAGAGGCTCAAAGAGTAAATAATTAACATATTTGTTTTTCAGAGAATTTTCTCTCACCTCATTAAAAGGGGGGAGAGGAAAAGGGAAAAGGAAAAGGAGAATAAGTGAAGGGACTTAGAGGGAGGGGGAGGGATACTAAAAAAAAAAGAAGAGGGAGGGTTGCGCGTCACAAGGGGGGTCTGTAAATTAAATATCAGGGAGGGGGATCAGGGGGGTCAAGGGAAAAAAGCATAATATGGGGATAATATGATGGCAGGAAATACAGAATTAGTAATTTTAACTGTAAATGTAAATGGGATGAACGATCCCATCAAACGGAGACGGATAGCAGATTGGATCAAAAAGCAGAACCCTACAATATGTTGCCTACAGGAAACACACTTAAAGCAGGGAGATACATACAGAATAAAGGTAAAAGGTTGGAACAGAGCCTATTATGCTTCAGGTAAAGCCAAAAAAGCAGGGGTAGCTATCCTTATCTCAGATCAACAAAAGCAGAAGTAGATCTCCTTAAAAAAGATAAGGAAGGAAACTATATCCTGCTGAAAGGTACCATAAATAATGAATCCATATCGATACTAAACATATATGCACCAAGTGGTATAGCATCTAACTTTCTAAAGGAAAAGTTAAGAGAATTTCAAGAAGAAATAGACAGTAAAACTATAATAGTGGGAGATCTCAACCTTGCACTCTCAGATTTAGACAAATCAAACCACAAAACAAACAAGAAAGAAAATAAAAAAAGTAAATAGAACATTAGAAAAACTAGGTATGATAGACCTTTGGAGAAAGCTGAATGGCAATAGAAAGGAATATACTTTCTTCTCAGCATTTCATGGATCCTATACAAAAATAGACCATATATTAGGACATAAAGATCTCAAAATTAAATGTAGGAAGGCAGAAATAATAAATGCCTTCTTCTCAGATCACAGTGCAATAAAAGCTACATTCAGTAAAAAGTTAGGGGTAAATAGACCAAAAAGTAATTGGAAACTGAATAATCTCATCTTAAAGAATGACTGGGTAAAAGAGCAAATTATAGAAATAATTAACAATTTCACCCAAGATAATGACAATGATGAGACATCATACCAAAATCTTTGGGATGCAGCTAAAGCAGTAATAAGGGGAAATTTTATATCTTTAGAGGCTTAATTGAAGAAAATAGAAAAAGAGAAGATTAACGAATTGGGCTTACAACTTAAAAGGCTAGAAAAAGACCAAATTATAACCCCCCAACCAAAAATTAAACTTGAAATACAAAAATTAAAAGGAGAAATCAATAATATTGAAAGTAAAAAAAAACTATTGAATTAATAAATAAAACCAAGAGTTGGTTTTATGAAAAAGCCAATAAAATAGATAAACCTTTGGTAAATTTGATCAAAAAAAAGAAAGAGGAAAATCAAATTGATAGTCTTACAAATGAAAAGGGGGATCTTTCCACCAATGAAGAGGAAATTAGAGAAATAATAGGGAGTTACTTTGCCCAACTTTATGCCAATAAATTTGATAACTTAAGTGAAATTGATGACTTCCTCCAAAAATATAGGCTCCCTAGATTAACAGAGGAGGAGATAAATTGCTTCAATAGTCCCATTTCAGAAAAAGAAATAGAACAAGCTATTAATCAACTCCCCAGGAAAAAATCCCCAGGGCCAGATGGATTCACATGTGAGTTCTACCAAACATTTAAAGAACAATTAGCCCCAATGTTATATAAATTATTTGAAAAAATAGGGGATGAAGGAGTCTACCAAACTCCTTTTAGGACACAGACATGGTACTGATACCTAAACCAGGTCGATCGAAAACTGAGAAAGAAAATTATAAACCAATCTCCTTAATGAATATTGATGCTAAAATCTTAAATAAGATATTAGCAAAGAGACTTCAGAAAATCATCTCCAGGATAATACACTATGATCAAGTAGGATTTATTCCAGTAATGCAGGGCTAGTTTAATATTAGGAAAACTATTAATATAATTGACCATATTAATAATCAAATTAATAAGAACCATATAATCATCTCAATAGATGCAGAAAAAGCATTTGACAAAATCCAACATCCATTCCTACTAAAAACTCTTGAGAGTATAGGAATAAATGGATTATTCCTTAGAATAATCAGGAGCATATATTTAAGACCTTCAGTAAGCATAATATGCAATAGAAATAAACTGCAACCTTTCCCAGTAAGATCAGGAGTGAAACAAGTTTGCTCACTATCACCATTACTATTCAATATAGTACTAGAAACGCTAGCCTCGGCAATAAGAGCCGAGAAAGAGATTCAAGGAATTAGAGTAGGAAATGAGGAAGTCAAACTATCACTCTTTGTAGATGACATGATGGTATAATTAGAGAACCCCAAAGACTCTGCTAAAAGCTATTAGAAATAATTCAAAATTTCAGCAAAGTGGCAGGATACAAAATAAATCCACATAAATCCTCGGCATTTTTATATATCACTAACAAAATGCAACAGCAAGAGATACAAAGAGAAATCCCATTCCAAACAAATGTTGAGAGTATAAAGTATTTGGGAATCCATCTACCAAAGAAAAGTCAGGAATTATATGAGAAAAATTACAAAACACTTGCCACAAAAATAAAATCAGATTTAAATAATTGGAAAGACATTCAGTGCTCTTGGATAGGCCAAGCAAATATAATAAAGATGACAATACTCCCCAAACAATTCTATTTATTTAGTGCTATACCAATCAGACTCCCAAGAAACTATTTCAATGACCTAGAAAAAATAACAACAAAATTCATATGGAAGAATAAAAGGTCGAGAATTGCAAGGGAACTAATGAAAAAAAAAAAAAAAACTCAGAGGAAGGTGGCCTAAGTGTACTTGATCTAAAGCTATATTATATAGCAGCAGTCACCAAAACCATTTGGTATTGGCTAAGAAATAGACCGGTAGATCAGTGGAACAGATTAGATACAAAGGACAAAAAAGGGTACATCTATAGCAACCTAATCTTTGACAAACCCAAAGATACCAACATTAGGGATAAAAATTCATTATTCGGAAAAAACTGTTGGGAAAACTGGAAATTAGTATGGCAGAAATTAGATATGGATCCACACTTAACACCATATACCAAGATAAGATCAAAATGGGTCCATGATTTAGGCATAAAGAGGGAGATAATAAATAGATTAGAGGAACAGAGGATAATCTACCTCTCAGACTTGTGGAGGAGGAAGGAATTTATGACCAGAGGAGAACTAGAGATCATTATTGATCACACAATAGAAGATTTTGATTACATCAAATTAAAAAGTTTCTGTACAAATAATACTAATGCAAACAAGATTAGAAGGGAAGTAACAAATTTGGAAAATATTTTTAAAAACAAAGGTTCTGAAAAAGGTCTCATTTCCAAAATATATAGAGAACTGACCCTAATTTATAAGAAACCGAACCATTCTCCAACTGATAAATGGTCAAAGGATATGAACAGACAATTCTCAGAGGATGAATTTGAAACTATATCCACTCATATGAAAGAGTGTTCCAAATCACTATTGATCAGAGAAATGAAAATTAAGACCACTCTGAGATACCACTACACCCCTGTCAGATTGGCTAAGATGACAGGAACAAATAATGATGAATGTTGGAGGGGATGTGGGGAAACTGGGACACTAATACATTGCTGGTGGAGTTGCGAAAGTATCCAGCCATTCTGGAGAGCAATCTGGAATTATGCCCAAAAAGTTATCAAACTGTGCATACCCTTTGACCCAGCAGCGCTACTACTGGGCTTATATCCCAAAGAAATACTAAAGAGTGGAAAGAGACATATATGTGCCAAAATGTTTGTGGCAGCTCTTTTTGTAGTAGCTAGAAACTGGAAGATGAATGGATGTCCATCAGTTGGAGAATAGTTGGGTAAATTGTGGTATATGAAGGTTATGGAATATTATTTCTCTGTAAGAAATGACCAGCAGGAGGAATACAGAGAGGCCTGGAGAGACTTAAATCAACTGATGCTGAGTGAAATGAGCAGAACCAGAAGATCACTGTACACTTCAACAACAATACTGTATGAGGATGTATTCTGATGTAAGTGCAAATCTTCAACATAAAGAAAAACCAACTCACCTCCAGTTGATCAGTGATGGACAGAGGTAGCTACACCCAGAGAAGAAACACTGGGAAGTGAATGTAAATTGTTAGCACTAATATCTGTCTGCCCAGTTTGCATGTACCTTCGGAATCTAATATTTATTGTGCAACAAGAAAATGATATTCACACACATGTATTGTATCTAGACTATATTGTAACACATGTAAAATGTATGGGATTGCCTGTCATCGGGGGGAGGGAATAGAGGGAGGCGGGGCATAATTTGGAAAAATGAATACAAGGGATAATATTATAAAAAATATATATATATAATAAAAATTTAAAAAAAAAATAGATGGTATTCATTTATTTCATTAAATGTTCATCTTCTTCCCTGGAAAACGATGATCATTTTTGCTGGGTAAGTTATTCTTGGCTGCATACCAAGTTCCTTAGCCTTTCAGAATATCATGTTCCAGGCCCTTCGTTCTTTTAATGTGGATGCTGCTAGATCCTGGGCTATCCTTATTGTGGCTCCTCCATATCTGAATTGCTTTTTTCTAGCAGCTTCCAGTATTTTTTCATTTTTCTGATGGTCCTTGAACTGGGCCACTATATTTCTTGATGTTTTGATTTTAGGGTCCCTTTCAGTAGGTGATCGATGCATTTTTTAATGTCTATTTTACCCTCTGTTTCCAAAATATCTGGGCAGTTCTCTTTGATAATTTCCTCGAAAATAGTGTCCGAGCTCTTTTTTTCCTCACATTTTTCAGGGAGTCCGATTATTCTCAAATTGTCTCTCCTGGATCTGTTCTCCAGGTCTGTTGTCTTTCTAATAAGGTACTTGACATTCTTTTCTATTGTTTCATTTCTCTGGTTTTGCTTGACTACCTCTTGGTTTCTCCTTGAGTCATTCATTTCTACTTGTTTGAGTCTAATTTTCAATGATGTATTTTCTTCACTCACTTTTTTTTATATCTTTTTGTAATTGTCCAATTGAGTTTTTATCTTGTATGGAATTTTTTTCCATTTTATCCATTTTATTTTTTAGAGAGCTCTTTTCTTTTTCCAGCTCACTAATCCTGTTTTCCTTGGAGTTGTTTACTTTTTCCAGCTCACTAATCTTGTTTCTCAATGATTTGATTTCTTTATCCACTCTGTCTTTAAATGCATGGGATGACTTCTCCAGGCTCTCTTGCCAAGCTTCCCATTCCTCTTCTAGTTCTCTTGTGAGAACCTTTTTGATTTCCTCTATGAGATTCTTTTGTATTGAGAAGCAGCTCATATCCCCCTTAGGGGATTCCTCTGGGGACAGTTCGTTTTTAGTCTCCTCAGTGTTTGAAGTCTGCTCTCTCTCCATACAAAAGCTGTCAATGTTTAGAGCCCTTTTGAATTTTTTGTTCATTTTGTCAGAGTGGGAATCGAAGAAAACAAATTGACAAGAGAAACAATTGGTCTGTTTTGGGGGGGATGGGGCTGGATGATAATAATGGGCTTCCTCTACAGACTGGGGGGGAGGGCAGCAGCAAGACACTAACAGGACAGTGATGGCAGTGCTGAGTCTGCTCTCTGAGGCTCTGAGAATGCGCTGAGTCAGTCCAGGTGGGGGTTGGTTTTAGCCGGGCCCCAAGAGATGCTAGCTTTCTGGGGTTTTATTTTTCACCTCCAGTGTTTACACCCTCTCAGCTGCTCCTGGCTTGCTGCCAAGACAGAGTACCCACACTGGGGTAAAAGCCTTTTCACAGAAATGGCAGAGATCGTACCCCTCCCCCTCAGGTCTGAGCTGTGTGAGCTGCCTATCTCACTCTGGCTTGCCTGCCCTTAGTCTGGGCCCAGTCTGATTGACCCTCCCCTAAGCAAATGCAGACCTTTTCTGGTGAATTTCAAGGATGTCTTCTCTTGGTGATTATTTGTGGATTTCTTTCTCAGTCAAGCATTAACTCTGAGGCTAGTCATGATGTAAGTTCTGAGCGAAAAGGCGGAGCTCAAGCAGCTGTCTGCCTCCAGGCTGCCATCTTGGCCGAAAGTCCCCTAGTTTATACCTTTTGACCAATTTCTGGTCAACCAATAATTAAAAATTTTATTGTTACTTATGTGTTGGAAACTAACATATTTTATTCTGTATTTGTTCAAATTTCATTTATATCTTATATATCACTTGCATCATCAACATGTTTTCTCCCTTGGTATGACTATTCCCTCTATTAATGTGATTGATATAAGGAATTCTTATGCAAATTTTATCTACTAAGTAGATGGAAACCTGAAGTTAATAGATTCAGAGAATTACTTAGATCACTGAGAAGATTATTAATGCCCACTTAGCTGGTCAGCAGATTTGATCCCAGATTCCCCTGGTTCCAAAGCCAACCATTTAATTGTTTTAGATTAATAATATTTTGTATGTTTATTTTCTCATTCAAGAATTTATTTTCTTGGGGACTTCTGGTCAAGATGGTGGAGAGGACACACACATCTACATAATCTCTCTCTTTGTTCTTAAAATTTATTTCATTACAAAGCTTTGGAATTAGTGCTTGACTGAAATACACACACGCACACACACCCACACACACACACACACACACACACACACACACACACATAATTACCAACAGAAGACATCCTTGAAATTCACCAGAAAAGTTCTTTTTTTGCTCACGTGTGGAGATGGTTAGATTGGGTGCAGACTGAAGGCAAGCCGTGCCAGCACAGCAGAGAGAGTACAGAGTTGACTGAGGGAGTGAGATATGATCTCAGACATTTCTGCAGGGAGATCTTTACCACAGTGTGGATACTTTGCCCTGGCAGCCAGCCAGTAGATCAGCAGAGGAGCTGTAAATACAGGAGTTAAAGACCATAACCTGAAAAAAAGCTAGGGTTTTCTCTTGACCTAGCCATATCGACCCAGGGTGTTTCAGCACTCTCTCTCTCTCAGAGTCTCAAAGTCTCAGAGTGCAAGATACAGCCCAACCAATTCTGTGCTGCTAGTGCCTCACTGCTGCCCCCTGCAGTCTGTAGATGAAGCTTGGTAACACCATCCAGGTCTCCCCCGCCCCCCCCAAAAATAAGCACACTGCATTTGTTTTTTTTTGCTAGTTTGTTTTCTTTGATTCTTCTCTGACAAAATGAGCAAAAAATTAAAATGCACTCTAACTATTTATAGCTTCTATATGGATAGAGAGCAGACTTAAACCCTGAGGAGACTAAAAACAGACTGTCTCCTGATGAATCCCCAAAGGAGAATATGATCTGCTCCTTAAAACACAAGACTCTCACAGAAGAAATCAAAAAGGCTCTCACAAGAGGGAGAGAAGAAAAATGGGAAAAGGAAAGGGGAGTTTGGCAAGAGTTCTGGATAAGTCATCCCACTCATTTAAAGATAGAGTGGTTAAAGAAATCAAATCCTTGAAAAACAGAATTAGTGAACTGGAAAAAGAAAATAGCTCTCTAAAATATAAAATTAGCAAGATGTAAAAACAAATTCCATAGAAACAAGAAACAACTCACTTAAAACCTCAATTGGACAATTAGAAAAAAGAAATTAAAAAGTGAGTGAAGAAAATAATTCATTAAAAATCAGAATTGAATAAACCGAATTGAATGACTTGAGGGGACAGCAAAAATCAATCAAGCAAAAATAAAAAATGAAACCATGGAAAAAAATGTCAAATACCTTCCTGAGAAAACAACAGACTTGGAAAATAGATCTAGAAGAGATAATCTGAGAATTATTGGACTTCCTGAAAAATATGATAGAAAAAACACTATTTTCCAGGAAATTATCAAAGATAAATGCCCAGATGTTATAGAAACAGAGGGTAAAATAGACATTGAAAGAATTCATCAATTACCTACTGAAAGGGACACTAAAATCAGAACTCCAAGAATTAGTGTAGCTAAATTCCAGAAATATCAGACCAAGGAAAAATACTACAAGCTGCTAGGGAAAAAATTCATATTTAGAGAAGCCACAATAAGGATTACTCAGGATATAACAACATCCATATTAAAGGATCGAAGGACCTGGAATCGGATATTCCAAAAGATTAAGGAACTCTTTATGCATCCAAGAATAAATTTATCCAGCCAAAATGAGCATCTTTTTTTCCAGGGAAGAAGACAGACATTCAATGAAATAGCTGAAGTTTATCTCTTTCTGATGAAAAAACTGGAAGTAAACAAAATGTTTGATATCCAAATATAATACTCAAGAGAAACCTAAAAAAACTAAAAAGAAATCTTGGGAACTATATCTTTGTTGTAAAGATATATAAAGAAAGCATGTATAATTTGTTCTAGAAACTAGAGGTGGAAAAGAAATTGTACCAGAAAAAGGGTAAAGTGGGGGTACTATATCTCACTAAGAGGCAAAGGAAACCTTTTATATCTGAGAGAAAGAAGGGAGAGGAATGAATATAGTGTATAGCTTACTCTCATCATAATTGGCTTAAAGAGAACAATATTAGACATATTGATTTATGGTGAAACTTCTTCCACCTCATTGAAAAGTGGGAGGGGAAAAGTGAAAAGGGAATGAGTAAACAAAGTGGAAATGCATACAGAAATTCTGAGGAAAAATGGGTAAGAAAGGGGGAGGAACTCTAAAGTGGGGAGAGAGATCCTAAAAATGGAGGGCTGTGAGAAGCAAATGATGCTCACAAGTCTAATACTGGGAAGGGATTAAGGGGAAAGGAAAGGAGAAAATCATAAGCAGAGGTTAACTAGATAGCAAGTGATACAGAATTTGTCATTTTAACCATAAATGTGAATGGGATAAAATCCCCCATAAAGAAGAAGTGGTTAGCAGACTGGATTAAAAGCCGGAATCCTACAAGATGTTGTTTATAAGAAAAACACTCGAAGCAGGGAGAATCATACAGAGTAAAGGTAAAACATTAGAGCAGAATCTACTGTGCTTCAGGTGAAGTCAAAAAAGCAGGGGTAGCCATCCTCATCTCAGATCAAGCAAAAGTAAAAATTGATCTAACTAAAAGAGATAAGGAAGGGCACTGTATCTGGCTAAAGGGTAGCATAGATAATGAAGCAATGCATCAATAGTGCACCAAGTGGTGTGGCATCTAACTTCTTAAAAGAGAAATTGAGAGAGTTGCAAGAAGAAATAGAGAGCAAAACTATGATAGTGGGAGATCTCAATCTTGCACTTTCAGAATTAGATAAATCAAACCACAAAATAAATAAAAAGAAGTCAAAGAGGTAAATAAAATAGTAGAAAAGTTAGATATGATAGATTTTTGGAGAAGACTAAATGGAGACAGAAAGGAGTACTCTTTCTTCTCAGAAGTTCATGGAAACTATATGAAAATTGATCATATATTAGGACATAAAAACTGCAAATTCAAATGCAAAAAAGCAAAAATAGTAAATGCATTCTTTTCAGATCATGATGCAATGAAAATTACATTCAACAAAAAGCCAGGGGAAAATAAACCAAATATAATTGGAAACTAATACTCTTATACTAAAGAATGATTGGGTGAAACAGCAAATTATAGACATAATAACTTCACGCAAGAAAATGGCAATAATGAGATATCATAACAATGTGTGGGATACAGCCAAAGCAGTAATAAGGGGAAATTTTATATCTCTAGAGACCTACTTGCATAGAATAGAGAAAGAGAAGGTCAATGAATTGGGCTTGCAAGTAAAATGCTAGAAAAGGAACAAATTAAAAACCCTCAGTCAAACATTAAACTTGAAATTCTAAAAATAAAAGTAGAGATTAATAATATAGAAAGTTAAAAAATATTGAATTAATTAATAAAACTAAGAGATGGTTCTATGAAAAAAACTAACAAAATACATAAGCCCTTAGTAAATCTGATTTAAAAAAGGAAAGAGAAAAATCAAATTGTTAAGCCTTAAAATGAAAAGAGAGAACTTGCCAGTAATGAAGAGGAAATTAGAGCAATAATTGGAGTTATTTTGCCCTACTTTATGCCAATAAATTCAGTAACTCAAATGAAATGGAAGACTACCTTCAAAAATATGGATTGCCCAGATTAACAGAGGAAGAAGTAAATTGGTTGAACAGTACCATCTTAGAAAAAAGAAGTAGAACAAGCTATTAATCAAGTCCCTAAGAAAAAAATCCCCAGGACCAGATGGATTTACATGTGAATTCTACCAATCATTTAAAGAACAATGAACTCCAATGCTATATAAACTATTTGAAAAAAATAGGGATTGAAGGAGTCCTATCAAATTCCTTTTATGACACAGACATGGTACTGATACCTAAACCAGGAATATTGAAAACAGAGAAAGAAAATTACAGACCAGTCTCCTAATGAATATTGATAATAAAATCTTAAATAAAATATCAGCAAAAAGGTTACAGAAAATCATTCCCCAGGATAATACACTATGACCAGTACCTTTTCTTCTTGTAATGCAGGGCTGGTTCAATATAAGGAAAACTATTAGCATAATTGTCTATATCAATAACCAAAAAAAAAGCATATGATTATCTCACTAAATGCAGAAAAAGCATTTGATAAAATCCAGCATCCATTCCTACTAAAAACACTTGAGAGTATAAAAATAAATGGACTTTTCCTTAAAATAGTCAGGAGCATATATTTAAAACCATCAGTAGGTATCATATGTAATGAGGATAGACTGTAATCATTGCCAGTAAGATCAGGAGTGAAACAAGGTTGTCCATTATCACCATTATTATTCAATATTGTATTAGAAATGCTAGCCTCAGCAATAAGAGTTGAGAAAGAGATTAAAGAATTAGCATAAGTAATGACAAATCCAAATTATCACTTTGCAGATGATATGATTGTATACTTAGAGAACCCCAGAGATTTTACTAAAATGTATTAGAAATAATTTACAACTTTAGCAAAGTTGCAGCATACAAAAAAATTCCACATAAATTCTAAGCATCTTTATACATCACTAACAAAATTCAACAGCAAGAGATACAAAGAGAAATTCCATTCAAAATACTTGTCAATTGGATAAATATTTGGGACTCTTATCTACCAAAGGAAAGGCAGGATTATATGACCAAAATGACAAAATACTTTCCACACAAATACAGTCAGATTTAAATAATTAGAAAAATATTAAGTACTCTTGGATAGGCTGAGCAAATATAATAAAGATGACACAATACTACCTAACTAATCTATTTATTTAGTGCTATACCAATCAGACTCCCAAGAAATTATTTTAATGACCTAGAAAAAAATAACAACAAAATTCATATGGAAGAACAAAAGGTCAACAATTTCAAGGGAATTAATGAAAAAAAAAAATCAAATGGAGGCATCCTAGCTGTACCTGATCTAAAATTATATTATAAAGCAGTGATCACCAAAACCATTTGGTATTGACTAAGAAATAGCTTAGTTGATCAGTGGAATAGGTTAAGTTCACAGGACAAAATAATCAATAACTATAGCAACCTAGTGTTTGACAAATCCAAAGATTCGAACTTTGGGGATAAAAATTCATTATTTGACAAAAATTGTTGGGAAAACTGGAAATTAGTATGGCAGAAACTAGCCATGGATCCACACTTAACACCACAAACTAAGATAAGATAGAAATGGGTCCATGAGTTAGGCATAAAGAATTAGATCACAAATAAATTAGAGGAACATAGGATAGTTTACCTCTCAAACTTGTGGAGGAGGAAGGAATTTGTGACCAAAGGAGAACTAGAGATCATTATTGATCACAAAAGAGAAAATTTTGATTACATCAAATTAAAAAGCTTTTGTACAAACAAAACTAATGCAAACAAGATTAGAAGGGAAGGAACACATTGGGAAAACATTTTTACAGTTAAAGGTTTTGATAAAGGCCTCATCTCCAAAATATACAGAGAATTGACTCTAATTTATAAGAAATCAAGCCATTCTCCAATTGATAAATGGTCAAAGGATATGAACAGACAATTTTCAGATGATGAAATTGAAACTATTTCCACTCATATGAAAGAGTGTTTCAAATCAGTATTGATCAGAGAAATGCAAATTAAGACAACTCTGAGATACCACTACACACCTGTCAGATTAGCTAGAATGACAAGAAAAGATAATGCAAAATGCTGGTGGGGATGTGGGAACTCCGGGATACTGATACATTTTTGATGGAATTGTGAATACATCCAGCCATTCTGGAGAGCAATCTGGAATTATGCCCCAAAAGTTATCAAACTGTGCCCTTTGATGCAGCAGTATTACTACTGGGCTTATATCCCAAAGAGATACTAAAGAAGGGAAAGAGACCTGTATGTGCAAGAATGTTTGTGGCCGCCCTCTTTGTAATGGCCAGAAACTGGAAACTGAATGGATGGCCATTAATTGGAGAATGGCTGAATAAATTGTGGTATATGAATATTATAGAATATTATTGTTCTGTAAGAAATGACCAGGAGGATGATTTCAGAAAGGCCTGGAGAGACATGAACTGATGCTGATTGAAATGGGCAGGACCAGGAGATCATTATATACTTCAAGAACAATACTATATGATAATCAATTCTGATGGACATGGCCCTTTTCAACAATGAGATGAATCAAATCAGTTCCTATAGAGCAGTAATGAACTGAACCAGCTACCCTCAGTGAAAGAACTGTGGAAGATAACTATGAACCACTACATAGAATTCCCAATCCCTCTATTTTTGTCAGCCTGCATTTTTTATTTCCTTCACAGGCTAAGTGTATACTATTTCAAAGTCCTATTATTTTTGTATAGCAAAACAACTGTATTGACATGTGTGTGTGTGTGTACTTAATTTATACTTTAACATATTTAACATGTATTGATCAACCTGCTATCTGGGGGAAGAGGTGGGGAGAAGGAGGGGAAAAGATAGAACAAAAGATTTTGCAAATGTCAGTGCTGAAAAATTGCCCATGCACATATCTTGTAAGTAAAAAACTATAATTTTAAAAAATTCATCTCACCTTGTAGGAAAATAGGAGGGGAATAGAATATGGGAGAGGGAAGGAGGATAGAAGAGAAGGTATATTGTAGAGGGAGTGGTCAGTGGCAAAACACTTTTGAGGATGGGCAAGATATAAGGAGAAAGAGAATAGAAGAAATAGTAGGAAATTTTGTTAGCAATAATAATTGTAAAAAAAAAAATTTGAAGCAAGTTTCCCTGATAAGGCCTTCTGTCTCAAACATTGGGAAATGACGCAAATTTACAAAAAAAAAAAATGATAGAATCCTGTGTAGGGATTACAGATTCATATATATCCTTTGACCTAGCAGTACAACTATTGGGCATGAATACCAAAGAAGATTTCAAAAGGAGGGAAGAAAGGAAAAAAGACTTTGTGTATGGAAATGTTTGTGGCAGTTATAATGTCAGGGAAAAAAGTTGTAGATTCGTTGGATTTCCATCAATTGCACAATGGTGTATAACTGTCATCAAATTTTTTTTTTTTTGTTCGATGGGAAATGATGAGCAGAATGCTCTTGGGGGAAAAAAAAAGAACCTGGAAAGTCCTATCCATACTCAAAGAGAAAACTGTTTCTGAATTCAGATTGAATCTCTCCCTCCCCCCCCCCCTCTCTCTCTCTCTCTCTCAATCTCTCTCTCTCTCTCTCTCTCTCTCTCTCTCTCTCTCTCTCTCTCTCTCTCTCTCCTCTCTCTCTCTCTCTCTCTCTCTCTCTCTCTCTCTCTCTCTCTCTCTCTCTCTCTCTCTCTCTCTCTCCTCTCTCTGCCTGTCTCTTCTGTCTCTGTCTTTTTTTTTCTTGAGAGTGTTTTTATTAGGGTGGGAAATGTATGTTTTACTTTATGACTTTTATGGTGGTGTACTGCATTGCTTCATATGTGGCTTCTTAATGGAGACTGAAGGTGGGGATAAAGGAGAGACTCTTGAACTCAGCAGTTTAAAAAAAATGAAAAAGGTTGTTTTGGATAATACTGGAGAAAATATTAAATAAATATTTTTAAAAGAAGTTTACTTGTAGAGAAAAAAGCAATTCCATCATTCTTCTGGTCCTAGTTTATTACCTAGAAGATTTGAGAGAATTTCCCCTAGACTGATAATTGGTATTCTCTCTCTTGATTAATCTGAAATATCTTATTCCATGTGGAAAAAAGTCTTTTACTCTGTGTATTAAAGAAAAATATATATATATCTGTATACATTTTCTAATTTCTATTTGCTATTGGCTTGGATATACTGACTTATTTGCTGGGTTTTTTGTTTATTTATTTGTTTTTTTGGTTTTGCATAAATAAGCTTGTTAGCTGTTTGCTATTTGCAATGTGTGTGCATTGAAAAATTGACATTTAGCTGGAAGGGAGTCAGGCATTAGCTATGTAGATTAATGATTTCCTATTAAGGAAAAGTGATCCATACTTCTCCTTTGAACTTAATATTTTTCACCTAGAATAGCAATATTTTTGTGAGTAGATAGATATGAACACAACCTAGTACCTTTTGCTTGAGGAGAACCTAGTGCTCAGCCTCTGATCCCAATTTTCACTTTCCCTCCTGATCAGGATATAAATCTCATTTGGAGAAGAGTGGGTGATGACAACTGTAGAAACTCATGTCACTCTAAAAACTATATTTAACCAGACCCATGGTATCAGATATAATATACATGGGCAACACAAACCTACTTCCCCACATTTTAGATTTAAAGTGACTTGCCCATATCCATAATTCATGTAGCTAGAATGCATCAAAGTCAGGTTTAAAAGTCAGATTATACTGACTCAGAGACTAATCTTCCATTTACTATATATCTTGTAGCTGTTACTTTCTAAGCTAGAACCAAATTATGTTAATGATTTCTTTATAACATTATTTTAGACTGGAAATGCTAAACCATATCATTATTGCTTTATTGCCCCATTCTTTTCTTTGATATACTGGAACTAAAATAATCTATGTAATCTACATTTTGTGTTCACAAGTCAACTTTATTATTTTATCCCAACATATAAAATAACCCTTTCGTACTTTGGTTAGCATAGTATTAAATCTGCAATTTAACTTAGGCAGAATAAAGATGCTTAGACTTTATTGATTTATTAATTTTATGCAACACAAATATGGACAATCCTTATCTCTCTGTTTCAAATATAAAAAATTAACACCTGTCTAAAGGCACTGGGAAAGGTATTAAGGATATATATATAATATTTTTGTCCAAAGGGAGTTTAAATATTTCGGTAAGGGATATGTGATAGATGCATTTTTTGAAGTCTTTAGTATCAAACATTTTTATTTGCTTTGAAATTATTTTAAATGTAAATTTTCTGTCTTAGAATTTATCCTGTTTTATTGCTAATACTGTTTTTTTTTTTTTTAAGTGATGATTTTTTTCTGCTTGTATTCTCAATCCTGTTACTTTACTAAAACTACTCTCCAGATACATTATACAAATGATTTTCTGAGTTTTAAAAAATAATCCATCATGGTTTTTACAAATAGAATTCTTTTTCTATTTCTGTTTTTGTTCATACCATTATTTTCTCTCCTTTTAGTTTATTTGTATAACTAGCATTCCTGGAATTTAATCAAATAACAGCAGTAGGTAGGAGGTACATCATTATTTTACTGATGTACTTTCTGGGAAAGTAGAGCTAGTGTTTTTCCATTGCAAAATAATAGAAGTTTTCATACACACACATACATATGTATATTTTATATATTTGTGTATGTATATCTACCTATAAGTACATATTTGTCTATATGTATATGGATGTATCTATGTACATAAATTGATACACACATATGTACACATATACTCAAGAATATATACATACACAAGATACATTTTCGTTTCTGTCTATATATAAATGATTTCAATAAATAAGATATCCTGCTCACCACTTTGTGTGAATGTATTTTTATTTTGTTAAAACTATTCCATATTTCTACTGAGATAAACCCATATTTTGGTGTTTTTGATAGTAGTGGTAGTAATGGTAGTTTTATGAGTAATTCTGTTGTTTTTCTGAAGTTGTGCTATTTAAATATGCTTTGACTTCTTGAAATTTTTTTCTGGTCTGAATATCAAGAATATTTATCTGTTAAAAGAGTTTGGCTGAATGCTTTCTTTCTCAGTGGTTGAGAAATATTTTTTATTATAAATAGTAATTTCTATTAAAATTTTGGCTTGAGGTCTATTAGTACAGGTATACACAGCTATTAATTTTGTTTTTATGAGATTTTTGAAGATTTCTATTTTCATAAATGAGGTATTTTGGTTTGTTTTTTTTTTTTCAAAAATTATTTTCATTCATTTCAATACTTCTAAGTGCAAACTTGCCCAATATATAATTCTGGATAGTAATTTATAATGATTATTCTTCTTTGTAATGAATATATCCAATTCAAGTTTATTATGTTGTCAATTCATTTTTTTTTCTTTTTCCTACCTGTCTTTCTTTGTCTTTTTTCCCTGTCTCTTTTTCCTTTAATTATTAGGGTATTTTTTGTTTATAATTTTGACGCTCAAAAATCTATATCAATTTTATGTAAATTGTTGGTTTTAATTTTATCATTATCATCCAGTTTTAAGATATTTTATGTTGTGCTTATCATAAATTTGATTTTCTACTTTTTAGCTTCATGTTCAATTAATGGATTTTCATGATCTTTTCTATTTCCTTAAAATACATTTTCAGAGATCTCTTTTCCCCTCCAAGATTTAATAGTGTTCTTTAAATGATGTCCTATGGTCTCATTGTTATTTTCTTAATTATTTATTTCTATAATTTGATTTTGATTTGCTATTTAGTTAATTTATTCTTTTTTTAAGTCTATATGTCTTTTATTCCTTGTATTTTCATTTTATCATAACAATGTGTAAACGATAGTTTGATATTTCTGTCCTTTTAAATTTATTTATGCATTACTTGGAATCTAATACATAATTTGTAAAGACATGCATAGTATGTGTGTGTCTATATATTCTTTAAGTTTCCTATTTGGGAGATGAAATAAATATTTAAATATATTTTTCTTAGTGGTCTTTATACCTTTTTTTCATTTTTATTTTTTTCCTATTAGATTTACCCAAATCTGAGGGACAAAGCATTTTTTTTTATAAGATGATTACATTTCTCATTTTCTTTTTTCTTTTTTTTAATTTTTAAATTAATTTTTATAATTATAACATTTTCTTTGACAGTACATATTCATAGGTAATTTTTTTTACAACATTATCTGTTGTACTCTCTTCTGTTCCAAATTTTTCCCCTCCTTCCTTCTACCCCCTCCCCTAGATGACAGGCATTCCCATTCATATTAAATATCTTATAGTATATCCTAGGTACAATATATATGTGCAGAACCAAATTTTGTTGTTGTTGTTGCAAAGGAAGAATTGTATTCGGAAGCTAAAAATAATCTGGGAAGAAAAACAAAACAAAACAAAACAAAACAGTGCTCACAGTTTATACTCATTTCCCAGTGTTCCTTTTCTAGATGTAGCTGATTCTGTCCATCATTGATCAATTGGAATTGGATTAGCTCTTCTCTATGTTGAAGATATCCATTTCCATCAGAATACATCCTCATACAGTATCATTGTTGAAGTGTATAATGATCTCCTAGTTCTGCTTGTTTCACTCAGCATCAGTTGATGTAAGTCTCTCCAAGCCTCTCTGTATTCCTCTTGTTGGTCATTTCTTACAGAACAATAATATTCCAGCTTGGAATATTGGAGCTTGGAAGGCAGGTCACACAGATAGGGGAGGGGTGTGATCTCTGCCTTTTCTGCAGAACGACCTTTACCACAGTGTGGATATTCTATCTTGGCAGCAAGTCAGGATCAGCAGAGAAGTTGTAAACACAGGAGGTAAAGACTCAAACCCGAAAAGCTAGCATCTTTCAGGACCAGGCCACCCCCACCCCCACCCAGAGTGACTTAGCACATTCTTAGAGCCTCAGAGTCTCAGAGCACAGATGCAGCACAGCCATTGCTGTCTTGCTGGTGCCTTGCTGCTGTCCCCTGTAGTCTGTAGAATAAGCCCGTTAATACCATCCAGCCCCATCTCCCCCCAAAAAATCAGATCATTTGTTTTTCTTTTTAGTTTGTTTTCTTTGATTCTGCTCTGACAAAAATGAGCAAAAACTTTAAAAGGACTCTTTAAAAAAAAGGCTTCTATATGGATAGAGAGCAGGCTATAAACCGTGAAGAGAGTAAAAACAGATTCTCTCCAAAGGAATCCCAAAAGGGGGATATCATCTGCTCCTCAATACCCAAAACATTCATAGAAGAAACCAAAAAAGCTCTCACAAAAGACCTAGAAGAGAAAAGGGAAAAGGAAAGGGAAGCTTGGCAAGAGAGTCTGGAGAAGTCATCCCACACATTTAAAGACAAGGTGGATAAAGGAATCAAATACTTGAAAAATGAAATTAGTGAACTGGAAAAGGTAAACAACTCTAAGGAAAACAGAATTAGTGAGTTGGAAAAGGAAAATAGCTCTCTAAAATATAAAATTGGCAAAATGGAAAAAATTCCATAGAACAAAAAAACTCACTTAAAAACTCAATTGGACAATTACAAAAAGATATAAAAAAGTGAGTGAAGAAAATACATCATTGAAAATCAGAATCAAACAAATATAAGTGAATGATTTGAGGACACACCAAGAATCAGTCAAGCAAAACCAAAAAAAATGAAAAATGGAAAAAATGTCAAGTGCCTTCTTGGGAAGACAAAAGACCTGGAAAATAGATCCAGGAGAAATAATCTGAGAATAGTTGGACTCCCTGAAAGATATGATGAAAAAAAAAAGAGCCTGGACACTATTTTCCAGGAAATTATAAAAGAGAACTGTCCAGATGCTTTAGAAACACAGGGTAAAATAGACATTGAAAGAATCCATCAATCACCTACTGAAAGGGACCCTAAAATCAAAACACCAAGAAATATAGTGGCCAAGTTCAAGAACCATCAGATGAAGGAAAAAATACTGCAAGCTGCTAGAAAAAAACAATTCAAATATGAAGGAGCCACAATAAGGATTACCCAGGATCCACATTAAAGAATCAAAGAGCCTGGAATCTACTATTCCAAAAGGCTAAGGAACTTGGTATGCAGCCAAGAATAACTTACCTAGCAAAAATGAGTATTTTTTCTAGAGAAGGAGATGGACATTTAACAAAATAAATGAATTCCATCTATTCATCATGAAAATACCGGATCTAAACAAAAAGTTTGGTCTCCAAATACAGAACTCAAGAGATTTCTAAAAAGGTAAAAAGAAATCTTGAGAAGTATATTTCTGCCATAAAGATATATAAAGAACACATGAAACTAGAAGTGGAAAGGAAATTGTACCAGAAAAATGGGTAAAGTGGTGGTACTGCATCTCACAATGAGGCAAAGGTAACCTATCATATCTGAGAGAAAGAATGGAGGGGCATAAACATAGTATGTATCATATTCTCATTAGAATTGGCTTAAAGAGAAAAATATAGACATTTAATTTATGGTGAAACTTCTTCCACTTCATTGAAAAGTGGAAGAGGAAAAGTGAAAAGAGAAGGAATAAGCTAAGTGGAAGGGAATACAGAAATTGTGAGGAAAAGAGTAAAATAGCGGGAGGAACTCTAAGATGGGGAAGGGATACTAAAAAGAGAGGGCTGTGAGAAGCAAGTGGTGTTCACAAGTTTAATATTGGGGAGGGAAGTAAGGGGGAAGGAAAGGAGAAAAGCATAATCAGGGGTTAACATGATAAAAGTAATACTGAATAAGTAATTTTAAACATAAATGTGAATGGAGTAAACTCTGCCATAAAGAGGAAGCAGTTAGCAGACTGGATTAAAAACCAGAATCCTACAATATGATAATTACAGGAAACACCCCTGAAACAGGGTGATACATACAGAATAAAGGTAAATGGATGGAGCAGAATCTACTATTGTTCAGATGAAGCCAAAAAAGCAGGAGTAGCCATCCTCATCTCTTATCAAGCAAAAGCAAAAAAAAAGTTATCTAATTAAAAGACATAAGGAAAGGCACAATGTCTTTTTATTATTATTATTATTATTATTATTATTATTATTATTATTATTAATTTTTATAATTATAACATTTTCTTTGGCAGTACATATGCATAGGTAATTTTTTTTAACATTATCCTTGTTCCGAGTTTTTCCCCTCCTTCCTTCCACATCCTCGCCTGGATGGTGGGCATTACCATACATATTAAATCTCTGATAGTATATCCTAGGTACAATATATATGTGCAGAAATGAATTTTGTTGTTGTTGTTGTTGAAAAGGAAGAATTGTATTCGGAAGCTAAAAATAATCTGGGAAGAAAAACAAAACAAAACAAAACAAAACAAAACAAAACAAAAAAACAAAAAAACAAAAAAAAAAAAAAAAAAAAAAAAACAATGGTCACAGTTTACACTCATTTCCCAATGTTCCTTTTCTGGATGTAGCTGATTCTGTCCATCATTGATCAATTGGAATTGGATTAGCTCTTCTCTATGATGAAGATATCCACTTCCATCAGAATACATCCTCATACAGTATCATTGTTGAAGTGTATAATGATCCCCTAGTTCGGCTTGTTTCACTCAGCATCAGTTGATTAAGTCTCTCCAAGCCTCTCTGTATTCCTCCTGTTCGTCATTTCTCACAGAACAATAATATTCCATAACATTCATATACCATAATTTACCCAACCATTCTCCAATTGATGGACATCCATTCATTTTCCAACTTCTAGCCATTATGAAAAGGGTTGCCAAAAACATTTTGGCACATACAGGTCCCTTTCCACTCTTTAGTATTTCCTTGGGATATAATCCCAGTAGTAGTATGGCTGGGTCAAAGGGTGTGCACATTTTGATAACTTTTTGGACATAATTCCAGATTGCTCTCCAGAATGGTTGGATTCTTTCACAACTCCACCAACAATGCATCAGTGTCCCAGTTTTCCCACATCCCCTCCAACATTCATCATTATTTGTTCCTATCATCTTAGCCAATCTGACAGGTTTGTAATGATATCTCAGAGTTGTCTTAATTTGCATTTCTCTGATCAATAGTGATTTGGAACACTCTTTCATATGAGTGGAAATAGTTTTAATTTCATCATCTGAAAATTGTCTGTTCATATCCTTTGACCATTTATCAATTGGAGAATGAATGGCTTGATTTCTTATAAATTAAAGCCAATTCTCTGTATATTTTGGAGATGAGGCCTTTATCAGAACCTTTAACTGTAAAAATGTTTTCCCAATTTGTTACTTCCCTTCTAATCTTGTTTGCATTAGTTTTGTTTGTGCAGAAACTTTTTTTAATTTGGTGTAATCAAAATGTTCTATTTTGTGATCAATAATGGTCTCTAGTTCTCTCTTGGACACAAACTCCTTCCTCCTCAACAAGTCCGAGAGGTAAACCATCCTATGTTCCTCCAATTTATTTATGATTTCGTTCTTTATGCCTAAATCTTGGACCCATTTTGATCTAATCTTAGTATGTGGTGTTAAATGTGGGTCCATGCGAAAGGCACTATATCTTGCTAAATGATAGCATAGATAATGAAGCAGTATCAATATTAAACATACATGCACTATATTGTACAGTATCTAAAATTAAGTGATCTGCAAGAAGAAATAGACAGCAAAACTATAATAATGGGAGATCTCAATCTTGCACTCTCAGAATTAGATAAATCAAACCACAAAATAAATAAGAAAGAAGTCAAAGAGGTACATTTAATACTAGAAGAGTTTGATATTATAGATCTTTGTAGAAAACTAAATGGAGACAGAAAGGAGTACACTTTCTTCTCAGCAATTCATGGAACCTATACAAAAATTGACCATATATTAGGACATAAAAACCTCAAAATTAAATACAGTAAGGCAGAAATAGTAAATGCATCCTTTTCAGATCACAATGCAATGAAAATTACATTCAATAAAAAGCCAGGAAAAAATAGACCAAAAAATTAATTGGAAACTAAATAATCTCATGCTAAAGAATGACTGGGTGAAAAAGCGAATCATAGACATAATTAACAACTTCACCCAAGAAAATGACAATAATGTGACGTCATACCAAAATGTGTGGGATATAGCCAAAGCTGTAATAAGGGGAAATTTTATATCTCTAGAGGCTTACTTGCATAAAATAGAGAAAGAAAAGGTCAACGAATTGGACTTACAACTAAAAATTCCAGAAAAGGAACTAATTAAAAATCCTCAGACAAATACAAAAATTAAAATTCTAAAAATAAAAAGAGAGATTAATAAAATTGAAAGTAAAAACACTATTGAATTAATTAATAAAGCTAAGAGATGATTCTGTGAAAAAACCAACAAAATAGACAAATCCTTAGTAAATCTGATTAAAAAAAGGAAAGAAGAAAATCAAATTGTTAGTCTTAAAAATTAAAAGGGAGAACTCACCAGTAATGAAGAGAAAATTAGAACAATAATTAGGAGTTATTTTGCCCAACTTTATGCCAATAAGTTCAATAGCTTAAATGAAATGGAAGAATATTTTCAAAAATATAGTTTACCCAGATTAACAGAGGAAGAAGTAAATAGGCTAAATACTCCCATTTCAGAAAAAGAAATAGAACAAGCTATTAACCAACTCCCTAAGAAAAAATCCCCAGGACCAGATAAATTTACATGTGAATTCTACCAAACATTTAAAGAACAACTAACTCCAATGCTATAAAAACTATTTGAAAAAATAGGGATTGGAGGGGGCAGAGCTAAGAAGGCAGAGAAGGCACACACTCTTTAAGCTCTTCTCATGCCCTCCCTACCAATCTTTGAATGTAGCCTCAAAAGTAGTGCTTGACTGGTGAAATTCATGAAAATTAAAGGTGCAATGACTTATCAGCGAAAGATAATCTGGAAGACCACCACAGCAGGTTTTTCCTGAGGGGTGGGAACAGACCAGTTGCAGGCAGGGAGATAGGAAAGTCTGGCATCCTGAGCAGACCAGGGCAAGGTAGTTTCTATGGCTAGAAGAGCAGTGGAAACGACCCTGCCATAGGCTGACTTCTTTGCCTTGCTTGTAAAGCAAGGAACCAGCTCATAGATTAGAGCCAGAGGTACAGGGTATTCTAAAAAGATTAGAACTGTACCCTCCCCCCAAAAAACTGGAAGAGAGTCAGCATAGATCAGCACAACTGTGTAGCTGCAGGCTAAGACACAGCCAGGGCAGCTGCAAATCTACACAGCAGGAGGGTACAGTATGGGGCAGCCTCTAATCTGCATAGTGGGGGCTCAGCATGGGGCAACAGAACTTCCTCAATGTGACTGAGATTTCTGGGCAGAGACACTTCTGATCTGAGCAAGGCTATTCAGCTGGTCACATGCTAATACCTACAGCTCCACAGCCAGTTTTTGATTGGGGTAGTGACACTTTCACTAAGGGCAGTCGTTAATCCAAACAGCAGGGTTCTTGGCAGGGAATCCCCCACAGCCAGCTGTGCAGATCTGAGTCACTTCCTTTGGGGAACTATTTCCCAGAGCACTCCTGTGCCTGGCCACTCTTTGTAGCCGATTAATAGGCCATCCATATACTTATTCCTGTTCTGCAGAGGAAGCTGGTAATCTCCTGGCCCTAAAAGCAGACCCTACAGGCTTTAAAAAATGAGTAAAAAATTAAAAACATCTATGATAGGTTTATACATAAAGACAGTAGCTTTTCAACCCCAAGGAGACTAATAGAAGACAGTCTCCAGACAACTGTTGGTCCCCAACAAAAAAAGCTCTCTTAGAAGAGATTATTAAAAATCTTAAAAGAGAGCTAGAAGAAAAATGGAGAAAAGAAAGAGAAGCTGTGCAAGAGAGATACAACTTCCTGAAAGGTGAACTGGAAAAGGCAAACAACTTCCTGAAAGGTGAATGGGAAAAGGTAAAAACCTCCCAGGAAGTTCAGGGAAACAGAATTTGTGAATTGGAAAAGTTAAAGAACTCCCAGGAAATAAGTAGGATTTGTGAATTAGGAAAAGAAAAATAACTATCAGACTAAGAAAAAAACATTACAAGCAGCCAGGAAAAAAACAATTCAAATATCAAGGTGCCACAATAAGGGTCACTCAAGATCTGGCTGCCTCCACATTAAAGGACTGAAGGGCCTGGAATCTGATATTCAAAAAAGCAAAAGAACTTGGAATGGAACCAAGAATAAACTACCCACCTAAGCTGAGCATTTACTTCCCTGGAAGAAGATGGACATTAAATGAAACAGATGAATTTCATTTGTTTCTAAGGAAAAAACCAGAGAAGCAGAAAAAGGTAAAAGAAACTCTTGAGAACTGTATTTCTTTTATGGATATACATTAAGACCACATGTATAATTTGATTTTACTGATATAACATAAAAAGGGAAGTAAAATGGAAAGGGGATAGTGTCAGAAAAAAGGGAAAAGGAGAGATAAAAAGAGGGAAACTACATCCTACGAAGAGACAAGGAAAACCTATTATATCTGAGGGAAGTTAGAGAGGGGGAAGAACATTGTGTGAATCTTACTCTCATCAAAGTTGGCTCAAAGAGAACATAATTGACATATTTGTTTTACAGAAAATTCTCTCTCACGTAATTAAAAAGTGGGAGAGAAAAAGGGAAAAGGAAAAGAGTTATAAGAGAAGGGTACAAGAAAGGGGAAAGGATTTAAAGGGAGGAGGGAGGAATACTAAAGAGGTGGGCTCTGTGACACAAATGGGGATCATAAGTTTAATACTAGGGTAGGCGTTCAGGGAGGGCAAGTGAAAAAATAATCTGGGGATATTATGATGGCAGGAAATACAGAATTAGTAATTTTAACTGTAAATGTGAATGGGACAAACCCTCCCATTAAGTGGAGACAGATAGCAGACTGAATTAAAAGTCAGAAACCTACAATATGTTGTTTACATGAAACACATTTAAAGCAGGGAGATCATACAGAGTAAAGGTAAAAGGCTGGAGCAGAATCTATTATGCTTCATATGAAGCCAAAAAAGAAGGGGTAGCCATCCTTATCTCAGATCAAGCAAAAGCAGAAATTGATCTAATTAAAAGAGATAAGGAAGGAAATTATATCCTGCTAAAGGGTAGCATACACAATGAAGCAATATCAATACTAAACATATATGCACCAAGTGGTATAGTATCTAACTTCCTGAAGGAGAAGTTAAGAGAGTTGCAAGAAGAAATAGACAGCAAAACTATAATAGTGGGAGATCTCAACGTTGTACTCTCAGATTTAGACAAATCAAACCACAAAACAAATAAGAAAGAAATTAAAGAGGTAAATAGAATATTAGAAAAAGTAGGTATAATACATCTTTGGAGAAAACAATGGTGATAGAAAGGAGTATACTTTCTTCTCAGCAGTTCATGGAACCTTTACAACAATTGACCATATATTAGGACATAAAGCTCTCAAAATTAAATGTAGGAAGGCTGAAATAGTAAATGCTTTCTTTTCAGATCACGATGCAATAAAAACTACATTCAATAAAAAGTTAGGGGAAAATAGACCAAAAAGTAATTGGAAACTAAATAATCTCATCCTAAGGAATGATTGGGTGAAATAGAAAATTATAGACACAATTAATAATTTCACTCAAGATGATGACAATGTTCAGACATCATACCAAAATTTGTGGAATGCAGCTAAAGCAGTAATAAGGGGAAATTGTATGTCTTTAGAGGCTTACTTGAATAAAATAGAGAAAGAGAAGATCAATGAATTGGGCTTGCAACTTAAAAAGCTAGAAAAAGGCCAAATTAAAACTCTCAATCAAATATTAAAGTTGAAATTCTAAAATTAAGGGGGAGAGCCAAGATGGCTGAGAAGGTACACGTGACTCTGTGAGCTCTCTTCTTCCCTCCCTACCAATTAGTTAAATCAGCCTCAAAAATAGCGCTGGACTGATAGAAACCACAATGACTGGAAGCACGACTTACCAGCTGAAGAGAATCTGGAGTTTCAACAAAAAAGGTTAGTTCCCAGGGGAGGAAAAAAAAGGAGGCCAGCACAGACAGTTGGGTGCTGGCACACTGCACCAATCACGCTGGGGAGGGATCTGGGATCAGAGAAGCCACTGAGATAGAAGAATCTGGCACAGGCTGTTAGCTCTTCTCTGCTTATAAAACAGCAGTTCAGAAGAGAAATCAAGCCACTTTAAAATATAAGCCAGATACTAGATCCACCCCAATCCTGAGGTGACTCAATAGATCTCGGCACTGTGGGTGTGGCCGACTTAGGCTGTGCAGGCTTTCAGCTGGGGGTAGTTAAGAGACTGAAAAGCGGGCAGACACGGCCCTAGGTAACATATAGTGCTGGGCTCAGCTGGAGGCTGTGGAACTCAGCAATGAAAGTCCCAGAGAAGCGGAACCTTTGAAATAGGGACTGTGGTTTCTGGGCAGACACTTCCAGTTTGAGCGTAGGGGTTTTTCACTTCATCTGCTGCTGACATCCATGCCCACTGGGACACATAGGCTGGGCTTTGTTTCACCTTTACTGTTCAGTCTTAAACCTCAGGGAAGTCACTAGGACACACAGCGCCCTCAAAGCACTGCTGTACAAATCACCTCCAAGGTACTTCCAGGGAGGGGGAGGGGAACTCTCTCCCAGAGCTCTCTCTTAGCTCAGGCACAGGAGGCACTGCATCCATCCAGTCTGGGAGGAATCTGGTAAAGAAATAGTAAATAATTTCCTACCCCAGGAACAGACGCAAAAGATTTTTTAAATATGAGTAAAAAGCAAAGAAAAACAATCAATTACTTCTACACAGAGAAAGACCGGGTATCCAACCCAGAGGAAGTTAACAGCAGAGAGTTAGCTGATAATAGCTTAAAGGAGAACGATTCCTGCCTCCCATCACATAACTCTCTCCTAGAAGAGACTATTAAAAAATTAAGAGAGTTTGAAAAAATGGGGAAAGGAAAGAGAAGCTATGATAGAGAATAACAACGTTCTGAAATTGGAGTTGAAAAAATAAAGAATTCACAGGAGATGCAGGGAAACAAAATTTGTGAACTAGAAAAGGTTAAAAAAAATCACAGGAAAGTAGGATTTCTGAATTGGAGAAGATAAAAAAGTCTCAAGAAAATAGGATTTCTGCATTGGAAAAATTAAATAATTCTCTAAAAAATTAGGGAAATGGAAAAAAATTAAATAGAGCAAAATAATTCATTTAAAAACGAAATTGGGCAATTACAAAAAGAACTAAAAACTGTGAATGAATAAAATAACTCCTTAAAATTCAGGATGGAATAAATAGAAATGAATGATTCATTGAGAACCCAAGAATCAGCCAAACAAAACAAAACAAAACAAAAAAAAAAAATGAAAAGCTGGAGAATAACATCAAATACTTACTGGGAAAATCTATAGACCTGGAAAATAGATCTAGGAGAGATAATCTGTGGATCATTGGACTTCCCGAAAACTATGACCAAAAAAAGAGCCAAGATTTTATTTTACAGGAAATTATCAAATAGAACTGTCCAGAGATAATAGAAACAGAAGGGAAAGTAGATGTCAAAAGAATTCATCGATCTCCTTCTGAAATAGACCCAAAAAAAAAAAAAAAAAAAAAAAAAAAAAAACAATATTGTGGCTAAGCTGCAGAATTACCACACAAAAGAGAAAATCCTGCAAGCAGCTAGAAAAAAACAATTTAAATACCAAGGTACCACAATAAGGGTCACACAAGATCTGGCTGCCTCCACATTAAAAGATAGAAGGACCGGGAACCTGATATTCCATAAGGCAAAAGATCAAGGATTGCAACCAAGAATAAACTACCCAGCTAAATTTAGCATCTTTTTCCATGGAAGAAGATGGTCATTCAATGAAACAGAGGAATTCTATATGTTTCTAAGAAAAAAACCAGACTTAAACAAAAAATTTGATCTACATCCAAAAGACTGAAAATAAACAGAAAAAGATACACAGAACCCTTGAGAACTGTATTTCTGTTGTGGGTATAAAGAAAGTACAC
Organism: Sminthopsis crassicaudata; assembly: GCF_048593235.1. NCBI lineage: Eukaryota > Metazoa > Chordata > Mammalia > Dasyuromorphia > Dasyuridae > Sminthopsis > Sminthopsis crassicaudata. The sequence goes on from NC_133620.1 coordinate 359,024,104, forward strand.
ATGGATAATTTGATTTTACTGATATAAAAGAAAAAAAGGGGGGTGTAGTAAAAGAAAGGGAGTAGTATCAGAAAAAGGGGAAGGAGTGATAAAAAGAGAGAAACTATATCCCAGGAAGAGGCATAGAAAATACACCATGTCTGAGGGATTCTAGAGAGGGGAGAAACATTGTGTGAATCTTACTCTCATGAGAAGAGGCTCAAAGAGTAAATAATTTACATATTTGTTTTTCAGAGAATTCTCTCTCACCTCATTAAAAGGGGGGAGAGGAAAAGGGAAAAGGAAAAAGAGAATAAGGGAAGGGACTTGGAGGGAGGAGGTAGGGATACTAAAGAAATGGAGGGCTGTGTGTCACAAGTGGGGTCTATAAATTAAATATTGGGGAAGGGGTTTAAGGAGGGGTCAAGGGAAAAAGCATAATCTGAGGATAATATGATGGCAGGAAATACAGAATTAGTAATTTTAACTGTAAATGTGAATGGGATGAACTCCCATCAAATGGAGATGGATAGCAGACTAGATCAAAAATCAGAACCCTACAATATGTTGTTTACAGGAAACACACTTAAAGCAGGGAGATACATACAGAGTAAAGGTCAAAGGTTGGAGCAGAGCCTATTATGCTTCAGGTAAAGCCAAAAAAGCAGGGGTAGCTATCCTTATCTCAAATCAAGCAAAAGCAGAAGTTCATCTAGTTAAAAGAGATAAGGAAGGAAAGTATATCCTGCTGAAAGGTAGCATAAATAATGAAGCCATATCAATACTAAACATATATGCACCAAGTGGTATAGTATCTAACTTCCTGAAGGAAAAGTTTAGAGAATTGCAAGAAGAAATAGACAGTAAAACTATAATAGTGGGAGATCTCAACCTTGCACTCTCAGATTTAGACAAATCAAACCACAAAACAAACAAGAAAGAAATTTAAAAAGTAAATAGAGCATTAGAAAAACTAGGTATGATAGACCTTTGGAGAAAACTGAATGGCAATAGAAAGGAATATATTTTCTTCTCAGCAGTTCATGGGTCCTATACAAAAATTGACCATATAATAGGACATAAAGATCTCAAAATTAAATGTAGGAAGGCAGAAATAATACATGCCTTCTTCTCAGATCACAATAAAATAAAAGCTACATTCAGTAAGAAGTTAGGGGTAAATAGACCAAAAAGTAATTGGAAAATGAATAATCTCATCTTAAAGAATGACTGGGTGAAAGAGCAAATTATAGAAACAATTAATAATTTCACCCAAGATAATGACAATGATGAGACATCATACCAACATCTGTGGGATGCAGCTAAAGCAGTAATAAAGGGAAATTTTATATCTTTAGAGGCTTATTTGAAGAAAATAGAGAAAGAGAAGATTAATGAATTGGGCTTGCAAATTAAAAAGCTAGAAAAAGACCAAATTAAAAACCCCCAACCAAAAATTAAACTTGAAATACAAAAATTAAAAGGAGAAATCAATAATATTGAAAGTAAAAACTATTGAATTAATAAATAAAACCAAGAGTTGGTTTTATGAAAAAGCCAATAAAATAGATAAACCTTTGGTAAATCTGATCAGAAAAAAGAAAGAGGAAAATCAAATTGTTAGTCTTACAAATGAAAAAGGGGGATCTTTCCATAAATGAAGAGGAAATTAGAGAAAAAATAAGGAGTTACTTTGCCCAACTTTATGCCAAGAAATTTGATAATTTAAGTGAAATGGATGACTTCCTCCAAAAATATAGGCTTCCTAGATTAACAGAGGAGGAGATAAATTGCTTAAATAGTCCCATTTCAGAAAACGAAATAGAACAAGCTATTAATCAACTCCACAGGAAAAAATCTCCAGGATCAGATGGATTTACATGTGAATTCTACCAAACATTTAAAGAACAATTAGCCCCAATGCTATATAAACTATTTGAAAAAAATAGGGGATGAAGGATTCCTACCAAACTCCTTTTATGACACAGACATGGTACTGATACCTAAACCAGGTCAATCGAAAACTGAGAAAGAAAATTATAGATGCTAAAATCTTAAATAAGATGTTAGCAAAAAGACTTCAGAAAATCATCCCCAGGATAAAACACTATGATAAAGTAGGATTTATACCAGGAATGCAGGGCTGGTTTAATATTAGGAAAACTATTAGTATAATTGACCATATTAATAATCAAATTAATAAAAACCATATGATCATCTCAATAGATGCAGAAAAATCATTTGACAAAATCCACCATCCATTCCTACTAAAAACGCTTGAGAGTATAGGAATAAATGGACTATTTCTTAGAATAATCAGGAGCATATATTTAAGACTGTCAGTAAGCATAATATGCAATAGAAATAAACTGCAACCTTTCCCAGTAAGATCAGGAGTGAAACAATTTTGCCCACTATCACCATTACTATTCAATATAGTACTAGAAACGCTAGCCTCGGCAATAAGAGCCAAGAAAGAGATTCATGGAATTAGAGTAGTAAATGAGGAAATCAAACTATCACTCTTTGCAGATGACATGATGGTATACTTAGAGAACCCCAAAGACTCTGCTAAAAAGCTATTAGAAATAATTCAGAATTTTAGCAATGTTGCAGGATACAAAATAAATCCACATAAATCCTCAGCATTTTTATATATCACTAACAAAATGCAACAGCAAGAGATACAAAGAGAAATTTAATTCCAAACAAATGTTGAGAGTATAAAGTATTTGGGAATCCATCTACCAAAGAATAGTCAGGAATTATATGAGCAAAACTACAAAACACTTGCCACAAAAATAAAGTCAGATTTAAATAATTGGAAAGACATTCAGTGCTCTTGGATAGGCTGAGCGAATATAATAAAGATGACAATACTCCCTAAACTAATCTATTTATTTAGTGCTATACCAATCAGACTCCCAAGAAACTATTTCAATGACCTAGAAAAAATAACAACAAAATTCATATGGAAGAATAAAAGGTCGAGAATTGCAAGGGAACTAATGAAAAAAAAAAGTCAGAGAAAGGTGGTCTAAGTGTACCTGATCTAAAACTATATTATATAGCAGCAGTCACAAAAACCATTTGGTATTGGCTAAGAAATAGGCCGGTAGATCAGTGGAACAGATTAGATACAAAGGACAAAAAAAGGGTACATCTATAGCGATCTAATCTTTGACAAATCCAAAGATACCAACATTAGGGATGAAAATTCATTATTTGCTAAAAACTGTTGGGAAAACTGGAAATTAGTATGGTAGAAATTAGATATGGATCCACACTTAATACCATATACCAAGATAAGATCAAAATGGGTCCATGATTTAGGCATAAAGAATGAGATCATAAATAGATTAGAGAAACAGAAAATATTCTACCTCTCAGACCTGTGGAGGAATTTATGACCAGAGGAGAACTAGAGATCATTATTGATCACAAAATAGAAGACTTTGATTACATCAAACTAAAAAGTTTCTGTACAAACAATACTAATGCAAACAAGATTAGAAGGGAAGTAACAAATTGGGAAAATATTTTTAAAAACAAAGGTTCTGATAAAGGCCTCATCTCCAAAATATACAGAGAATTGACTTTAATTTATAAGAAATCAAGCCATTCTCCAATTGATAAATAGTCAAAGGATATGAACTGACAATTTTCAGATGATGAAATTGAAACTATATCCACTCATATGAAAGTGTTCCAAATCACTATTGATTAGAGAAATACAAATTAAGACAACTCTGAGATACCACTATACACCTGTCAGATTGGCTAAGATGACAGGAACAAATAATGATGAATGTTGGAGAGGATGTGGGAAAACTGGGACACTGATACATTGTTGGTGGAATTGTGAAAGAATCCAGCCATTTTGGAGAGCAATTTGGAACTATGACCAAAAAGTTATCGAACTGTGCATACCCTTTGACCCAGCATTGCTGCTATTGGGCTTATATCTCAAAGAAGTGCTAAAGAGCGGAAAGGGACCTGTATGTCCCAAAATGTTTGTGGCAGCTCTTTTTTGTTATAGCTAGAAACTGGAAGTTGAATGGATGCTCATCAATTGGAGAATGGTTGGGTAAATTATGGTATATGAAGGTTATGGAATATTATTGCTTTGTAAGAAATGACCAGCAGGAGGAATACAGAGAGACCTGGAGAGACTTACATCAACTGTTGCTGAGTGAAATGAATAGAACCAGAAGATTGCTGTACACTTCAATGCTGTATGAAGAGGTATTCTGATGGAAGTGGATATCTTCAACATAAAGAAGATCCAACTCACTTCCAGTTGATCAATGATGGACATTAATAACTACAACCAGACAAGGAACACTGGGAAGTGAATGTAAATTGTTAGCACTACTGTCTATCTACCCAGGTTACTTATACCTTCGGAAGCTAATACTTAATGTGCAACAAGAAAATGGCATTTACACACATATATTGTATCTAGGTTATATTATAACACATGTAAAATGTATGGGATTGCCTGTCATCGGGGGGAGGGAGTGGAGGAAGGGGTGATAATTTGGAAAAATGAATACAAGGGATAATATTATAAAAAAAATTACTCATGCATATATACTGTGGAAAAAAATTCTAAATAAAAAAAAAACAAATAAAAAAAAGAATTCTAAAATTAAAAGGAGAAATTAATAATATTTTTTATTTATTATATATATTTTTATAATATTATCCCTTGTATTCATTTTTCCAACTTATCCCCCCTCCCTCTATTCCCTCCCCCCGATGACAGGCAATCCCATACATTTTACATGTGTTACAATATAACCTAGATACAATACATGTGTGTAAATACCATTTTCTTGGTGCACAATAAGCATTAGATTCCGAAGGTACACATAACCTAGGCAAACAGATATTAGTGCTAACAATTCACATTCACTTCCCAGTGTTTCTTCTCTGGGTGTAGCTACCTCTGTCCATCATTGATCAACTGGAAGTGAGTTGGCTCTTCTTTATGTTGAAGATTTCCACTTCCATCAGAATACCTCTTCATACAGCATTGAAGTGTACAGCAATCTTCTGATTCTGCTCATTTCACTCAACATCAGTTGATGTAAGTCTCTCCAAGCCTCTCTGTATTCCTCCTGCTGGTCATTTCTTACAGAGCAATAATATTCCATAACCTTCATATACCATAATTTACCCAACCATTCTCCAACTGATGGACATCCATTCATCTTGCAGTTTGTAGCTACAACAAAAAGAGCTGCCACAAACATTTTGGCATATATAGGTCTCTTTCCACTCTTTAGTAGAGAAATTAATAATATTGAAAGTAAAAAAAAATTATCTATTGGATTAATAAGTAAAACTAAGAGTTGGTTCTATGAAAAAAAGCAATAATATAGATAAACCTTTGATAAATCTGAGCAGAAAAATGAAAGAGGAAAATCAAATTGTTAGTCTTAAAAATGAAAAGGGGGAACTTTCCACCAATGAAGAGGAAATTAGAGCCGTAATAAGGAGTTACTTTGCCTAACTTTATGCCAAAAAATTTGATAACCTAAGTGAAATGGATGGCTACCTTCAAAATTATAGGCTTCCCAGATTAACAGAGGAGGAAGGAAATTGCTTAAATAATCCCATTTCAAAAGAGAAATAGAACAAGTTATTAATAAACTCCCTAAGAAAAAATCCTCAGGACCATATGGATTTACATGTGAATTCTACCAAACATGTAAAGAACAATTAGCCCCAATGTTATATAAACTATTTGAAAAAAATAGGGAATGAAGGAGTCCTACCAAATTGTTTTTATGACATAGACATGGTTGTGATACCTAAACCAGGTAGGTCAAAAACTGAGAAAGAAAACTATAGACCAATCTCCTTAATGAATATTGATGCTAAAATCTTAAATAAGATATTAGCAAAAAGACTACAGAAAATCATCCCCAGTATAATACACCACGATCAAGTAGGATTTATACCAGGAATACAGAGCTAGTTTAATATTAGGAAAACTATTAGTACAATTGACCATATTAATAATAATTTAACAAGAACCATATGATAATCTCAATAGATTCAGCAAAAGCATTTGATAAAGTGCAACATCCATTCTTACTAAAAACACTTTAGAGTATAGGAATAAATGGACTATTCCTTAAAATAATCAGGAGCATATACTGAAAAGCATCAGTAAGCATCATATGTAATGGATATAAAGTGGAATCTTTTACAGTAAGATCAGGAATGAAATAAGCTTGCCCACTATCACCATTACTATTCAATATTGTATTAGAAATACTAGCCTTGGTAATGAGTCAAAAAGAGATTAAAGGAATTAGAATAGGTAATGAGGACACCAATTTATTGCTCTTTGCAGATGATATGATGGTATACTTGGAGAAACCCAAAGATTCTGCTAAAAAGGTATTAGAAACAATTCATAACTTTAGCAAAGTTGCAGGATACAAAATAAATCCATATAAATCCTCAGCATTTTTATACATTACTAACAAAATCCAACAGGAAGAGATACAAAGAGAAATTCCATTCAAAATAATTGTTGATAGATAAAATATTTGGGTATCTATCTACCAAAGGAAAGTCAGGAATTATATGAGCAAAATTACAAAACACTTGCCACAAAAATAAAATCAGATTTAAATAATTGGAAAAATATTAAGTGCTCTTGGATAGGCCAAGCAAATATAATGAAAATAATAATACTTCCTAAACTAATCTATTTATTTAGTGCTATACCAATCAAACTCGCAAGAAACGATTTTAATGACTTAGAAATAATAACAACAAAATTCATATGGAAGAACAAAAGTTCAAGAATTTCAAGGGAATTAATAAAAAAAAATAAACTGAAGGTGGCCTAGCTGTACCTAATCTAAAACTATATTATAAAGCAGCAGTCACCAAAATAATTTGGTATTGGCTAAGAAATAGACTAATTGATCAGTGGAATAGGTTAGGTTCACAGGACAAAATAGTGTACAACTATAGCAATCTAGTGTTTGACAAACCCAAAGATCCCAACTTTTGGGATAAGAATTCATTATTTGACAACAACTGTTGGGAAAACTATAAATTAGTATGGCAGAAATTAGGCATGGACCCACACTTAACACCATATACCAAGATAAGTTCAAAATGGGTCCATGATTTAGGCATAAAGAACAAGATCAAAAATAAATTAGAAGAACATAGGATAGTTTACCTCTCAGACTTGTGGGGGAGAAAGGAATTTGTGGCCAAAGGAGAACAATTATTGATCACACTGAAGGAACACTGGGAAATGAGTGTAAACTGTTTGCATTTTTGTTTTTCTTCCCAGGTTATTTTTATCTTCTGAATCCAATTCTTCCTGTGCAACAAAAAAATTGGTTCTGCAATCTGCACATATATATTGTATCTAGCATATACTATAACATATTTAACATGTATGGGACTGCCTGCCATCTAGGGGTGAGGGTGAAGGAAAGGAGGGGAAAGTTCGGAACAGAAGTGAGTGCAAGGGATAATGTTGTAAAAAAATTACCCATGCATATGTACTGTCAAAAAAAAAGTTATAATTACAAAATTAATTAAAATAAATAAATGTAAAAAAACACAATACTGCATCATTATTTTTCTTCTTTTTTGAGATTCCCATTTTTTTCTTCTTCTTCCAGATCATCCTCCATACTGTTTTTATACACTTCAGTTCCACAACCTTGCACTTTGGTGAAGAAATTGAAAAAGTCATCTCCCCACAGCTCAATTCTAGTTTTTACAGGACATTTTATGACTTAATTATGTTTCTCCTTCCCTTTGTTAAACTGTGTCATTCTTCTCCATTTACCACTCGCTCCTTTAAAAATTAAAATTAAAAAAAAAAAATCAGGGAACTGAGGCTTTGTTCAAGGGAAGGTAATTTGATTTTCTCTCACTTTTTAAATATCTTTAATATTAATTGATTAATGAAAAACTACAAAACAACAATAACTTTTTCCTTACCTAAAATATGATAAAATCTATTTAATTAATATTTTTCCTTGCCACTTTTGCATTTTTTGAAACCTTTTCCATTTTTTCCCCTTCTTTCCTTATAAGTCTCATTGTTAGGTTATCTGTTTTGTGTTTAAGCTTCCCCTCACTATCTCTTTTGAACTTATTATTTTTTTCATTGCTTCTGAGAAGTTATCATTATTTTGAGTGCCCTGAATTTCAGCTTTTCCTGCAGTCATTGACTTGAAGTCCTCTTGTCCAGGCCAGAGAAGCATAAAAAGTTCAATTTATTCCTGCATTTGAGGTGAAAAATGTTGAGATTAGTTCATGCAAGCTCTAGGGTGTTGTGGAAGAAAGAAAAAACCAGAAAGGTATAAACCCAGAATGATAACACTCTTTTCTCTACTTAGAAGCCTCTTTGTTTAGAGTTGGTTCTACACTGTTGGTTTCATCTTGTCTAGCTTTCCAATGAATTCTTGGGAAAGTTAAATCATCTCCTTCTTTCAAGGGCACTAGTGGGGAAAAATAAATCGGTTTCCCTGCTATGAAGGAAAGATGGCCAGAGGATGGTTTCATTATTGGTCTGGGATGAACTGGAATGGATTAAGGAATCCTTCTATTGTTTTAAGAATCTTTAAATTTGGTGGATATATATCCTATTCTAGATGTTAGTTGAAATTTTTTTATACTTGACACAATTATTATTATTTAGAAAGAGGGAAATTATGTCAAGGGTAACTATTCTGACATCCTTCTGGACATTCTTTACAAATATTGTATTTGTGTTAGATCTAATATTTGTGTAGTGTTTCTTCTTTTCTTTTCTCTTTTTTTCTGAGGCTGGGGTTAAGTTACTTGCCCAGGGTCACATAGCTAGGAAGTATTTCTTCTTTTCTTAAAAATAAATGATGTTGCATTAACCAGAACAGAAAACAGGCATAAGAAGGTTATTTTTTAATGGAGATTTTATTTGTAAATCTATTTTGATAATTGTCATAAACTGTGTTACCATCTTTAAGCTTTCCATGTAAGACAATTTAAAAATATGCCATGTGATATAACCATATATGTATAAGTGTACAGAAATAGGCAATGACAAATAATTTTTCCAATTTAATGCCACTTAATAAATTAGACATTAATGTATATAATTTTTAAGAAACTATCATATTTAAGAAACATTAATTTCCAATAAACTGTAATAGTCAGGTAATATTTCATATATATGCATATGAGCATGGGAATTGAAAATTTATCATATATGAATAAATAAGCATATATGCACATAAAACTGTATATATTGAAATGTATAGCTTGAAAATCACTATGTAAATTATAATGGAAGTTCATTTATGACAATGTCCTCACTGATCAGTGAACTAATGGCTAAGATCTTGTCTTTCTTGTATTTCTAATAATGTAGGCATCCCTGGAAGGGGTCCAAAATGGAACTGCTCACCTTATCAGAGAGGGTTAATTTATTGTGAAGTAGCAATATATAGCACTCAAAAATTGAAGTTTGTTACCTGGAAATCTGATCCCGTCATTGGATAATCACTTCTTCCTGCCCTAATGGATCTCTTGACCCTATCTTGACCCTTTGATTATCCACTTCACTGATTTCAAAGATGCTAGGTTATAATCCCCAGACCTCCTGACTTTATATCATTTCCACCTTGTTAAGTATGAGACCTTTTTAACCCTCCCTGCCCATTTTCTTGGAGCCTGTCTGTAGGTCAATAAGCATTTCTAGAATAAAAATATGGAAAAAAAATCAAACTGATTTCATTTATTTCCATTTCCATTTCTACTGCTACTGTCACAGATTCTGACAACTGTTCTAAACTTTATTTTTTAGCATCCCAATTTCCCATACCTCCATGATGTTTTGTATATATGTCAAGGACCCTTTAGCAATGTGCAAAACTTATTGGTTTTTATTTGTATAAAAGAAGATTCATAGATTTGCAAAGGAAATCAGTTCCAAAAACAGTTATCAAAATACATTTAAAATATTCATAAACCTCAGGAAAGAACCTTTAATCAATAATCTTTAGCTATCCCCTTCTATCTCTTTCAGGTCTTTGTAATAAGAATCATCCCTTTGATGAACTTCAGTCTTTTACTTTCTATTGATTTTTTATATCGATAAAAATCATCCCCCAGTCTCAATTTTGGACTTCTTCTAAAAAGGACTTTGACATCAAGCAAGAGGAGATGGGATGGAGCTAACTTTGAGTGACAAAGTAACTTTGCCATATATTCACCACAAAGCTCCCAGACTTCATCCAAGAAACAACATTGACATTAGTTTTGAAGGGAATGTATTGATGTGGGGAGGGAGAAGCCAAGCAAGTGGCAGACTCAAAAAAAACATAGAAGAACAAAGACTTAGGAGTAATGAATGTTGGAGAATAGTGTTGGATGTAATCAGAGCATGGCTTCTGCTAGAGGTTACAAGTTGAATTTTGACATGTCATAGCTGAGGGCTCTCAGGTACAGATGAATAGTGGTAAGCCTCAATGCCCAGAGAAAACAGAGACAGAGATGCAAAGCTCTCCACAACAAAGAAAGAAACAGAAATATTATTAAGTATACAATTGCACTCTCCCTTAACCCTCTTCCTGGAGGAGTAAAGGCAAAGAAGCAACTAAGTGACTCAATTCTGATTCTAGACACCTAGTAAGTTCAATTATGGCCTCACATGCCTACTAGCTATAAGACTGGGCAAGTCATTAACCACATTTGCTCAGTTGTCTCCTCTTTAAAATGAGTTAAAGAAGAAAATGGCAAATCACTCTAGTGTCTTTGCCAGGAAACAATTTTAAATGGGGTCACAAAGAGTCAGAGATGACTGAAAAATGACAACAACAACAACCAAGTCAGTGAATCTCTCACCTTCTTTCTTTTACACTACTTTGATTTTTTTCTCCATTCTTTAATATAGAACTAGGTTGAAGAAAATATAACTTTGTTACTTCTGATTTCCCCTGATCTTTTCATTCTTTTGTGGCAAAAGACTTTGGTCATTTTAAAAATGGTCACATCTTTAAAGTGGAGTAATTTTTTTATCTGTGTATTTATGTATAAAAATCTGAATAGCTATTTTTATTCACTATCTTGTCCTGTGAACCTAACCTATGCCACTGATCAACTAGTCTATTTCTTAGCCAATACCAAATGGTTTTGGTGACTGTTGCTTTATAATATAGCTTTAAATCAGGTACACTTAGACCACCTTCCTCTGACTTTTTTTTCATTAGTTCCCTTGCAATTCTCGACCTTTTATTCTTCCATATGAATTTTGTTGTTATTTTTTCTAGGTCATTAAAATAGTTTCTTGGGAGTCTGATTGGTATAGCACTAAATAAATAGATTAGTTTGGGGAGTATTGTCATCTTTATTATATTCGCTCGGCCTATCCAAGAACATTGAATGTCTTTCCAATTATTTAAATCTGACTTTATTTTTGTGGCAAGTGTTTTGTAATTTTGCTCATATAATTCCTGACTCTCCTTTGGTAGATATATTCCCAAATATTTGATACTATCGACTGTTATTTTGAATGGAATTTCTCTTTGTATCTCTTGCTGTTGGATTGTGTTGGTAATGTATAAAAATCCTGAGGATTTATGTGGATTTATTTTGTATCCTGCGACTTTGCTAAAATTCTGAATTATTTCTAATAGCTTTTTAGCAGAGTCTTTGGGGTTCTCTAAGTATACCATCATGTCATCTGCGAAAAGTGACAATTTGATTTCTTCATTTCCTACTCTAATTCCTTGGATCTCTTTCTCGGCTCTTATTGCCAAGGCTAGAGTTTCTAGTACTATATTGAATAGTAATGGTGATAGTGGGCAACCTTGTTTTACTCCTGATCTTACAGGGAAAGTTTCTAGTTTATCACCATTACATATGATGTTTACTGAAGGTTTTAAATATATGCTCCATGCATATGTACTGTCAAAAAATGTTATAATTATAAAATAAAATAAAAAATTTAAAAAAAGAAACCAGAAAAAAAAAGAAAAAAAAATCTGAATAGCTAATGGAATCTATATGAATTATATTTATTTGAATATTGTCAACAAGGTAAGAAACTGAAAGACAAGAATATGGGAGGAAAGTTTAAAGTAATGGGATATATTCCTATTTTTCCCCAAGTTAATGCTATCAAAACTTTTGTTTGTGATTATAAGAAGATAATCAATAAAAAGATAATAGTCTATTTTCACAATGGAAAATGAAAAATTTTCTCAGGAATAAGTATCCCTAGTATTCTTAAGTACTATAATTCTTGGGGTAAATAAATATAGATTGTTTGGACTGTGCATGTAAGTTATATATGTGTCTACATGTGCTTGACTAAATGAGGATTGAAGAAGCTTGAAAAGTTATCTCTGCAATCTCACCTGCTCTTTCCAAGGGGGGGGGGGATGTTTATTCTTTCTTGCAGGAAAGTAAAAGAAGAGATCATGAGATTGGCCTGTTCTCTCCTCAGAGAGGGAATAACCAACTATAATTCTGTTATTCTGCCTCTTCAAATATTGCTAGGTTAAGATGAGACAATGATTATCTAATTTAGTGTGGTGATTAATAGTTCTCTAGTTTAGTATGATTGATTTGATTTGTTGTAAAATTTTACAACAAATAATGGTTTCTTAGTGATATAATGACTGCTTATACTAAGTATATCGTAAACTATTTAATTATAATAGAGCATATAAACTGGGACATACTTAGCCAGGGTGGACTCAGAGACAGATTTATTTCATCTCACACCACCATGGTGGCAGGCCTGTCCTTCTTTATTTCTCCAATGAAAGCAAGTCCCATCTGAAAGACTTCAGAAAGCTGGCCAGGGTCCCAGGCAAAGAAACTAGATTGAGGAGAAGATAAACAATTTGGATTTTACACCTGGCTATTCTCATGATTAACCTGTTGAAATAAAGGCTGGTCCAGAGACCTCCAGAAAACCAACCAGAACTCTACAGCATGCAAGAAATGGTCAACAATTTGGAAAAGAAAGTGAAAAAAATTGACTGAAGAAAACAATTTCTTTAAAAATACAATAGACCAATTGCAAAAAAAAATACAGTGAATAAGTCAAATTCTTAAAAACAACACAATTTGAAAAAAAATATACCTTGTTCTTAGCAGTGGAACTTACACAAAAATTGACCACGTATTAGGACATAAAAACTTCACAATAAAATGCAGAAAGGCAGAAATAGTAAATCCTTCATTTCAGACTAAATCTGAAGAATGAGTGAATCAAACAATAAATTACAGAAAGTCCATAATTTCATCCAAGTGAATAATAATAATGAGACAAAATACCAAAACCTATGGAATGCCGCAAAATGCATTCTTTGGGTAAATTTTATATCTCTACATAAGTATATTAACAAAATAGATATAGAAGAGATCAATTAAGAGGACATACAATTAAATAAGCCAGAACAAGAACAAATTAATCCCACAAATTAAATACCAAATCAAAAATTCTAAAACTCAAGGAGAAAATAATTGTAACTAAGAATACTATTAAACTATTAATAAGACTAAGATTTACTTTTATGAAGAACCATAGAGAAACTTTTAGTTAATTTGATTTTTAAAAGTTAAGAAAAAAAATAACCATCACCAAAAATGAAAAGAGTGAAATAAACACCAATGAAAAAAAATTAGGTGCTATTTTGCCCAACTATATGCCATAAGTCTGACAATCTAATCCAAATGGATGAATATTTACAAAAATACAAAATACCTACATTAAGAGAATAGGAAATAAAAATGGATTCTTATTTTCAAAAAAGAAAAGAAATTGATCAATAATTTAAGAACTCCCTAAGAAAAAATTTCCAAGGCCATATGCATTTATAAATTTTACCGAACAATTAATTACAATACTACATAAAGTATTTGGAAAAAAGGTAAAGAAGGAACACTGTAAAATTTCTTCTATGAAACAGATATGGTACTGATGTCTAAACCAGGAAGAGCCAAAATGAAGAAAGAAAATTACAGACCAATCTCCCTAATGAATACTGATTCAAAAATTTAATATAAAATGTTAGCAAAGATGTTACAGCAATTTGTAAACAGAATAATATACTATAATTATACAAAATTTATACTAGGAATGCAGGGCTGGTTCAATATCAGGAAAATTATTGCCATGATTAACCATATCAATAATAAAATCAATAGAAATCATACTATAATTTCAATATATGGAGAGAATTTTTTTTTAATTCAGCACCCATTCCTAGTAAAAACACTACAGACCATAAGGATAAAGGTAACTTTCCTTAAAATAATAAGCAGCATTTATCTAAAACCAAAGCAAGAATTATTCACAATGGAGAAAGCCTAGACATATTCCCAATAATATTAGGGGTGAAATAAGTATACCCTTTATCACCACTATTATTCATCATTGTACTGGAAATGTTGGATTTAACAAAAAAAATAATAATTTGAAGGGACTAAAACAGGCAACGAGGAGATAAAACTATCTCTCTTTACAGATGATATGATGATTTACTTAGAGAATTTTAGAAAATCATCTAAAAACCTACTTGAAAAAGTTAATTATGCCATAATACATGGTCAATGTTTGTGTAAATGCCATGTACTGCCAAGAAAAAGTGCATTCTTTTTGTTTATTCAATTTTCTTCAAAGGTTTATCATATCTAGGTTTTGTAGGATCCTATTAACCTCCCTAGTTTCTTCTTTGTTTTTTTTTTTTTTTTTTTTTTTTTTTTTTTTGTAGTTAGATTTGTCTGATTCTAAGAATGGAAGGTTGAGGTCCCCCATTAGTATAGTTTTGCTGTCTATTTATTCCTATAACTGGCTTAAAATACTTTCTAGGAATTTGGCTGCTCTTCAACTTTGTGAATACATATTTAGTATCTTTACTACTTCATTGTTCATGGTACCCTTTTTCAAGATATACTTTCCTTCTTTATCTCTTTTAATAAGATCTGCTTTTACTTTTACTTTATTTGAAATCAGAATTGGTACCACTGTTTTTTTTTTTTTTTTTTTTTTTTCTTTCTTTTTTTTTTTTTTTTTTCCTTCAGCTGAAGCATAATAAACTTTGTTCAAGCCTTTTGCCTTTACTCTGCATGTATCTCTCTGGGTAAAATGTGTTTCTTGTACACAATGTATTGTAGGATTCTGTTTGCTAATTCAATCTAATATTCACTTCTGTTTTATGGGAAACCTCATCCTATTCACATTCACAGAGCCAAAACTGATTAGCTCAAGCTTCAGATAATGCTCATTCCTCTTCCTACTTTTCCTTATTGAAGTAGGTCTTTTGCACCTCTGCATGTGAACTAATTGTCCCATTATACCTTCCCTTTCCCCTTATATCAGGACAGACTTTTTCCATCCCTTAATGTTTTTTCCTTTGTTTCGATCACATCAGAGTCCGTTCACAACCATATTCTCAGTCCATGTGATGCTCCCATCTGTCTGCCCTAGTGACAGTTAGCAGTTATTAGGAGATACAGATATTCTTAGTTAGGGATGTAAACAGTTTAACCTCTAGGTATATATTTTCACCCCATTTACCTTCCTAGTGTTTCTGTTGAGTCCTGTGTTTGTAGATTAAGTTTTGTTTCCTTATGTTTTTTTTTTCAATAGAAATGATTGAAAGTCTCTTACTTCATTGAAGCTCCATCACCTCCCTGAAAGATGATGCTGAGTTTTGCTGGGTAGTTAATTCTTGGTTGTAGCCCTGGGTCCTTTACCTTCAGAAATATTATGTTCTAGGTAAAAGCTGCCATTTTCTGGGTAATCCTGACTGGTGCTCCTTGATTTTTAATTTTTTTTTTTTTCTGGCAGCTTGCAATACCTTTTTCTTGAGATTGTAGTTCTGGGGTTTTGTAACAATGTTACTTAGAGTTTTCCTTGTGGGATCTCTTCCCAAAGGGGATTAATAGATTATTTTGATGAGTATTTCCCCCTCTGTTTCAAGAATATTGCAGTTGTTTTCCTTAATGATTTCTTGAAGAATGTTATTTAGGTTCTTTTTTTGGTCATAGTCTTCATGTAGGCCAATAATTTTGAAATGTCTCTTTTGGATCTATTTTTCAGGTTGTCTATTTTTCCAATGAGGTATTTCACATATTCTTCCACTTTTCCATTCTTTTCAGTTTGACTGATTTCTGCTGTCCCATAGAGTCATTTGCTTATATTTGACCTATTGTAATTTTTAATGTGTGATTTTCTTCAGTTAGATTTTGTATCTCTTTTTCCATTTGGTTAATTCTTAGTTGATGTTCAATATATTGATTTCTTTTTTCCTCTATGTTATTCATTTAACCATCTAGAGATATGAATTTTCCCCCAAGAAATGGATTTGGTTTTATGTCATAAATTTTGATATACTATGTCATTCTCATTTTCTTGGATGAAATTGTTAATTGTATCTATAATTTTTATTTGACTCTCTCAATCTTCATGATTTTATTATTTAGTTTCCATTAATTTTTGTTCTAGTTCTAATATTTGGCCCTTTATTACATACCATTTAATTATATTCCAATGTGAAATAGATGCATTTAATATTTCTCCCTATCTGCATTGGATTTTGAGGTTTTTATTCTATAATTCATGGTCAATTTTTGTGTAAGTTCCATGAATTGCTGAGAAAAAAAAGTATATCCTTTCTGTCTCAATTCAATTTACTCCAAAGGTATATCATACTTAATTTTTCTAAAATTCTATTTACCTCTTTAATTTCTTTCTTATTTATTTTGTTGTTCTATTTATCTAGTTCTAATAGAGATGTACTGAGATCCTCCATTAGTATAGTTTTGCTGTCTATTTCTTCTTGTAGCTCTCAACTTCTCTTCAAGGCTACTAGGAATTTGCATGCTATGCCACTTTTTACTTATATGTTTAATATTGATATTACTTCATTATTTTTGGTACCTTTAGCAAGATGGATTTTTCTTCCTTAACTCTTTTAATTCGATCTATTTTTTTTGCTTTTGCTTGGTCTGAGATTAAAATTGCTCTCCTTGCTTTTTTCCTGCTTCTTCAACTAAAGTATGATATATTCTGCACGAGCACTTTATCTTTACTCTATTGGTATCACTCTGCTTCACATATGCTTCTTGTAAATAAAATGATGTACATTATTTTAATCCACTCTGCTATCTACTTCTGTTTTATGAGAGAGTTTATCACATTCACAGTTAAGATTTCTGTGTATTTCCCATTTTTCCCAATTTATGCTTTTTTTCCCACTTTTACCCTTTCCTTCCTCACAAGTATTTTGCTTTTAACCCCCCATCTCCCTCAATCTGCTTTCCCTTTTTTCAGTCCACCCCTTCATATTCCTTTTGCCTTCTATTTCTGTCTTCCCTTCTATTAGATTCCCTTTTTCTGTCGCACTTCTCCTATTTCTTGACTGTATGAAATAATTTCCTTTTTCAACCTTAGTATGTATCTTATTCTGTGAGCCAAAATTGATGAGATTAAAGTTCAAATAAAGATCATCCCCCTTCTTTCTCTCTATCATGACATATCTTTTGTGTCTCTTTATGTGATGTAATTTACCCCAATTTGCCATCACTTTTCTCTTCTCCCAGTACAAATTTGTTCCATTCCTTAAATTTGTTTTTTATATCATCACATTAAAATCAAAATATACCTATACTATCTCTCTATGTATATCCTTTCTATCTGCCCTAGCAATAATGCAGTTCTCAAGATTTACAAGGATCATTTTTCCACGTACGTATGCAAACATTTTAACACTTAAAAAACACACTTTTTTTCTTTCCTGTTTATCATTTTATGCTGCTCTTGAGTCTTGTTTGTGGAAATGAGATTTCCTGTTCAGCTCTATTCTTCTCATCAGAAATCATTGAAACATCCTTATTTCATTGAAAGTCCATCTTTCCACCTGAATGATAATGCTTACTTTTGCTGGGTAAATGATTCTTAGATTTTTTTCCTCCCTTTCAGAATATTATATTCCAAGTCCTCTGATATTATAATGTGAAAGTTGCTAGGCCCTGTGAAATCTTGATAGTGGCTCACTGAACTTGAATTGTTTCTTTCTGGCTACTTGCATTATTTTCTACTTGATGTGATAATTTTGTAATTCCGTTACAATATTTCTTGAAGTTTTCATTTTGGGCTCTTTTCAGAAGGTGATTGGTGAATTCTTTCAATGACTATTTTACCTTCTGGTTGAATGATATATGATGATTGCCTGAGAGATGTTGTCAGGACTCTTTTTTTTAATGACTTTTACAAAAATTTCTAAATTATCTCTCCTGGATAAATTTTCTAGATTGATTGTTTTTTTTTATTTGTTTGTTTATTTTGTTTTGTTTTGTTTTTTTGTTTGTTTGTTTTGTTTGTTTTGATTTTGGTTTTGTTTTTGTTTTTGTTTTTTGTTTTTTGTTTTTTGGTTTTTTTTTTTTTCCTAATGAAGTACTTTACATTTTCTTATTTGATTGATTCTTGATGTCTCATTGAGTTATTCACTTCCATTTTACCAATTCTAATTTTAATGAATTATTTTCTTTGGTTAGGTTTTTGTTTGTTTGTTTGTTTGTTTTTTACTTTCTTTGGCATTTGTCTAAATGTTGTTTTAAAAGAAGTTGTTCTTTTCAATGATTTTTTCTACTTCATTAATACTGTTTTTTTAAGGAGTTGTTTTCTTTAGCATATATATATACATATATATATATACATATGTGTATATACATAATGTATATATAGTGTGTGTGTACACTATTTCAAAGTCCACAATTAGCCTGTGAAAGAAATCAAAACTGCAGGCAGACAAAAATAGAGGGATTGGGAATTTTATGTAGTGGTTCAGAGTTATCTCACAGAGTTCTTTTGTTGGGTGTAACTGGTTCAGTTCATTACTGCTCTATTGGAACTCATTTAGTTCATCTCATTGTTGAAGAGGGTCATGTCCATCAGAATTAATCATCATATAATATTGTTGTTGAAGTATATAATGATCTTTTGGTCCTGCTCATTTAACCCAGCATCAGTTCATGTAAGTCTCTCCAGGCTTTTTCTGAAATCATCCTTCTGGTCATTTCTTACAGATAATAATATTCCATAATATTCATATACAACAATTTATTCAGCCATTCTCCAATTGACGGGCATCCTCTCAGTTTCTGGTTTCTGGCCACTACAAAAAGAGCTGCCACAAAGATTTTGGCACATATAGGTCCCTTTCCCCTCTTTAGTATTTCTTTGGGATATAAGCCCCGTAGTAGCAATGCTGGATCAAATGGTATGCACAGTTTGATAACTTTTTGGGCATAGTTCCAAATTGCTCTCCAGAATGGTTGGATTCTTTCAAAACTCCACCAACAATGTATCAGTGTCCCAGTTTTCCCACATCTCCTCCAACATTCATCATTATTTGTTCCTGACATCTTAGCCAATCTGACAGGTGTGTAGTGGTATCTCAGAGTTGTCTTAATTTACATTTCTTTGATTAAAAATGACTTGGAGCATCTTTTCGTATGGCTAGAAATATTTTCAACTTCTTCCTCTAAGAATTGTCTGTCAATATCCTTTGACAATTTATCAATTTGAGAATGGCTTGATTTCTTATAAATTAGAGTCAAGTCTCTAAATATTTTGGAAATGAGGCCTTTAACTTAACTTTGGGCTGTAAAAATGTTTTCCCAGATTATTGTTTCCCTTCTAATCTTACCTGAATTAGTTTTGTTTGTACAACAACTTTTCAATTTGATATGATCAAAGTTTTCTACTTTGTGATCAATAATGATCTCTAGTTCTTCTTTGGTCATAAATTCCTTCCTCTTACACAGGTCTGAGAGATAAACTATCCTATGTTCTTCTAATTTATTTATAATCTCATTCTTTATGCCTAGGTTATGAACCCATTTTGACCTTATCTTGGTGTATGATGTTAAGTGTGGATCAATATCTAGTTTCTGCCATACTAATTTCCAATTTTCCCAGCAGTTCTCAAGGATTCCTTTTACCTTTTTCTACTTCTCTTGAGTCCTATGATTGGAGATCAAATTTTTTGTTTAGATCTGTTTTTTTTTTTCCTTAGAAACAAATGGAATTTATCTGTTTTATCAAATGTCCATCTTTTTTCATGGAAGAAAATGCTCAGCTTAGCTGGGTAGTTTATTCTTGGCTGATTTCCAAGGTCTTTTGCCTTTGGGAATATCAGATTACAGGCCCTGTGATCCTTTAATGTAGAAGCAGCCACATCTTGAGTGACCCTTATTGAGGCACCTCAGTATTTGAATTGTTGTTGTTTTTTTTTTTTTTTTTCCTGTCTGTTTGTAATATTTTTTCCTTAGTCTGAAATTTGGCCACAATATTCCGTGGAGTTTTTTTTTGTTTGTTTTTTGTTTGTTTTTTTGTTTTTTAGGTTCTTTTTCAGATGGTGTTCAATGAATTCTCTGAATGCCAATTTTACCTTCTGGTTCTATTTCCTTTGGGCAGTTCTCTTTGAAGATTTCCTGTAAAATATTATCTAGGCTCTTTTCTTCATCATAATTTTTGGGAAGTCCAATAATCCACAGATTATCTCTCCTAGATCTATTTTCCAGGTCTGCTGTTTTTCCAAGAAGATATTTAATGTTTCTTTCTAATTTTTCTTTCTTTTTTTTTTTTTTTTTTTTTTTTTTTTTTGGTTTTGCTTGATTGATTCTTGGTGTCTCATTCATTTCTATTTGTTGAGTTCTGATTTTTAAAGAGTTATTTTCTTCATTAGCTTTTTTTACTTCTTTTTCTATATGTCCACTTGAGTTTTTAAATGAGTTCTTTTGCTTTATGTAATTTTTTTCCATTTCACTAATTTTTTAGTGAGTTATTTTCTTTTTCCAGTTCACAAATCTGACTTTCCTGGGAATTCTTTACCTTTTCCAATTCACATTTCAGAAAATTTCTCTTTCCTTTCCCCATTTTTCTTCTAGCTCTCTTTTAAGGTTTTTAATAGTCTCTTCTAGGACAGCCTTTTGTGTTGGGGACCAACAATTGTCTGGAGACTGCTGTTAGTCTGGGGGGGTAGCAAATCTGCTCTTTTTCTGTATAGAAGCTATAAATCCTCCTTTTGATTTTTTTTTTTTTTTGCTAATTTATTAAAGCCTGTAGGTTCTGCCTTCAGGGCCAGGAGGTTACCACCTTTTCCTGCAGAATAGGGATAGGTGTATGGATGGCCTGCCAACCAGCTACAAAGAGTGGCCAGGTACAGGAGGGCTCTGGGAAATAGTTCCCCAATGGAAGTGACTCAGGCCTGTACAACAGAGCTGTGGAGGTGCCCTGCAAAGCCTGTTTTGGGGAATAACGACTGCCCTGAGGCAAGAGGTTGAGCAGTGAAAGTGTCACTATTCCAAGCCAATGCTGGCTATGGGGTTGTGAGTATTAGCACTTGCCCAGCAAATAGTCCTGCAAGGCACCTGGAACTAGCTCTGCCGAGGGAAGAACAAATGGGCTGGGGAAGTTCTATGGCCCCAGGCCAAGCCTCCCACTGTACAGATTAGAGGCTGTCCCAGGTTGTACCACTCTGCCACATAGATTTACAACTGCCCTGGCCGTGCTGCAGAATGTAGTTGCAAAGTTGTGTTGGTTTGTGCTGAGTCACTTCTGGTTTTGGGTAGATATAGCCAGATCCTGTTAGGTTCTGGCATTTTTAGAGTACCCTATACCTCTGGCTCTAATCTCTATGCTAGTCCACTGCCTTGCAATCAATCAAGGCAAAGCGGTCAGTTTATGGGAGAGTCATCTCCACTACTTTTCTAGCCACAGAGGCTACCCCTATCCCTGGTCTGCTCAGGACACCAGTCTTTCTTATCTCCCTGCCTTCACTGCTCTGTTCCCACCCCTCAGGACAAACGTTCTCTGGTGGTCCTCCAGATTATCTTCAGCTGGTAAGTCATTGTACCTTTAATCTTCGTGAATTTCACCAGTCAAGTGCTATTTTTTGAGGTTGAATTCAACAATTGGTCATGAGGGCATGAGAGGAGCTTAGAGGGTGCCTTCTCCACCCTCTTGGCTCCAACCCCTAGTGCCCCTGCCAGATACTATTTTCAAGACTTACAGATATTGTTTTCCTATTAGGGAATGTAAACAGTTTCATTTTTTAAATATATATTTTCCTCTACTTTTTATGGTTTTATTGAATCCTGTGTTTGTAAATTAAATTTTCTGTTTAGTTCTCTTTATATTTTTAATAGAAATGATTGAAAATTTCTTGCTTCATTGAATAACCATCACCTCCCATGAAAAATAATGCTGAATGTCACTGAGTAGTGAATTCTTGTTTGTAATCCCAGGTCCTTTACCTTCAGGAATATGGTATTCCAGGCCCTCTGTTCCTTTGTTGTAGAAGCCACCAGATCTTGTGTGATCCTGACTGTTGCTTCTTGATATTTGCATTGTTTTTCTCTGGCAGCTTGCAATATTTTTTTTCCTTGGTATCATAGTTCTGGAGTTTTACAACAATGTTCCTTAGCATTTTTTTTGTGGGATCTCTTCCTGAAAGTGATTGATAAATTCTTTCAATGAGTATTTCCCCCCTCTGTTTCTAGAATATTGGAGCAGTTTTCCTTAATGATTTCTTGAAGAATACTATCTAGGTTGTTTTTGTGGTCCTGGCCTTCAGGTAGGCCAATAGTTTTTAATTCTGTATTCTGGATCTATTTTGCAATTTGGCTGTTTTTTCCAATGACGTATTTCACATTTTCTTTCATTTTTTTCATTCTTTCTAGTTTGTTTCAGTGATTCTTACTGTCTCACAGAGACATTAGTTTCTATTTTCCCTGTTCTAGTTTTTAATGTATAATTTTTTTTCCTTTCATGCATCCCTAACTCATTTCTTTTCTTATCTCTTTTGTCATTGGCCTTTTGAAGTCTTTTTTTAGCATTTCCAAGAAGTCTGTTTGGGCTTGAAACCAATTTATCTCACTTTTTGACATTTCTTCTTGTCTGAGTTTATGCTTTGGTCTGTTCTGTCACCATTGTAGGTATCTGTGATCAAGGTCCTTTTCTGTTTCTTGTTTCTTTTTCTTTTTCTTTTCTTTTGATATTGTATTTTTTACTTTTAAGGTGGAGTTTTGCTCCTAGGTTAAAGGTGTTTCTATACTAAGCTTCCTAAGCTTTCTGTATTTCTGAGCCTTGGTTTTGACACAGGTATCCCTTGTGTTTGCAGTGGGTAACTTCTCCTGCTGTGTTCAGGAAAGAGCCATCAGTTCTAACACTCTGATTTGCTCTGATTGAGATTTTCTCACTAGCTTTCCTAGAGTCTGTCTGAGCTGGGATAAACACCCTTTTCATCCCAGTGAAACTAACCTTTCTTGAAGTTCTTCCAGTCTATCTTAAATTGTAGAGTAGTTTCATTTCATCAGACTGTTGAAAGGCTTGGTTGCATGTGACTTTTGAGGGAAACTAGGAGAGCTCAAGCAGCTTCCTGGCTT
Organism: Sminthopsis crassicaudata; assembly: GCF_048593235.1. Classification (NCBI taxonomy): domain Eukaryota; kingdom Metazoa; phylum Chordata; class Mammalia; order Dasyuromorphia; family Dasyuridae; genus Sminthopsis; species Sminthopsis crassicaudata. The sequence goes on from NC_133620.1 coordinate 359,047,528, forward strand.
TATTCCACCATCTTGACTCAATCTCTGTAACAAAAGGAATTGAACATGTTTAACATCTTTTGGATTATTTACTGTCTAATAGAGGGGGTGGGGGACAGGAGGGAAAAACAAATTGGAACATAAGATTTTGCAAGTGAGAATGTTGAAAACTATGCATTTGTTTCCAAAATAAGAAAAAAGTTTTGTAAAAAAATAAAAGGAGAATAACAATGAACATCTACATTAATTGCTACTTTTAAATATGCCTTTTGCCCATTCCTTAACCTGGAAAGATTTTTGTGTTTTGTATATATTTCACACAGAAATATTAATCCATATTGTAAATAATTTCTATTTATTTTTGCTATTATTTCTAAACTTTTAAATTATCAATTATTTTCCCCTCACAAACTAATTCTCATCCAAATTCTTTGGTGCAACACATTGTTCTGCTTTAAAGATGATTTTGCCTAGTTTCTACCACTTGTTTTCTTCCACTTTTGTTCAGCTAATGCAAAAGAATATGCAATTGAGGAAAATGCAGAGAATATGAATTGTGGTGCCAATACTAAAATCCTTCAAGAATATAATCTTTGTATCTTCATCAACAATCAACATTTGTTTAGTTTTCACTTACATAATTTAAATTTACCAAAAACATCTATGGTATCATTAAGTAAGGAATTCTTATTAGTGATAAAGACCATAAACCCTCTATTACTGCCTTTTCTTTGTGAGATGTTTCCTTGTCTGCACAAGTGTGCTAAAGAAGGCAACTGAAACATGCTGAAGAAGTTCCTTTCTTTATCCCCTAATCATGAGATTACCATTAGAATGTTATAGCCATCCACCTCTCATCTCTTACTCTCACCATATATATATATATACAATCAATCTTCTTCATATCTTCTTGTGCTGCTCAAAATTATTTATTGTATTGACATTTTTTCATTTCTCTTTGAAAACTGGGAAACACATTAAAAATGCACTTTAATTGAGGCCATGAGACTGTTAATTGAAGGGAACCAAATTATATACAAGCTTAAAAAGGGGAAAAAAAAAAAGGAAACTCAATATGTGCACTTGGAGTTCCTAGGTCTGTGAAAGAGAAGCTGTTACTGAAATGTGATCGCCAATCATAATAATTCATATTGCCTCTAGCTCTATTCTCAATGCATAATAAAGAACACATATAAATAAATTATTCAAGCCAAAAAATTCTCTCAAGAGAGCACAAATAATTTTATTAGTTTGCTGTTTAAATGTCAGGAAGGAAACATATTTCTATGGCCGGGGATTTTAAATGGTGCATTGCTTTAAAAACTTGTCATTTATTACCAGGGTCAACCATGTCTATTTGTACTATACTATGGTGCCCAGACAGAGATGGAGTTTATAGCAATCTCATATTTACAACAAGGCTTTCATTCCAAAGTGCTTTATAAACTGGTATATTCATTCTACAGAGAGTCAACTAGATCCATTACTGAAATGCAGCAGAATTCCATCAACCAAGAACTATGCTATATGCCTGTTAAGAAGGCATTGTGAGAAAAACCTAAAGCTATATGTAGTAGCAGGCATAGCAAGCAACATAGCTTAAAAAGGAGAGGAAAAAGAAGGTAAGGAACTTTTTTCCTATTTCCAATTTTGCCTCTCCTCAGGCAAATTAGACAGAGGCTGACCAAAGGAGGTTGTGAAAAATTGCAAGATAGGGGCAACTGGTCAAAGGAAAGTTTATTTTCATGGAAGTAAATTATTAATATTATAATAGATATCAAATACTATTGAAAAAATAAGAGAAAAAATAAGGTTTTGATGCTGAGATATTGTCAAAAACAGACAATGGAGAACTTAGAGAGAAAAGTTTTATAAGTGGTAAGGAAAGAACTAGATGTTAAGGAAAGAAGCAGCTAAGAGACTTTGTAGATAGATAATATACTGAGTCTGGAGTCAGACAGATATGAATGCAAATCCAGCCTCAGATATTTTTAGCTTGTCATTTAACCTCTGTTTGTTGTAATCCACTGGAAAAAAAATAGATAATATTGGCATAACATGATCTATGGGATCATGAAAAGTCATACAACTGAATGACTGGTAAGAGCAATAATAATACAACAGTAATAGTGAATTTGAGTAGTGAACTTGGAAAATGTAGTAAAGAAATATTAATAGCATTTGGAAACTTCATTTTGATGTCTATCTGTAAATAGAAAGTAGTATGACATATTTTAAAAATACAAATTTGTACTAATATTGTTGAAATATCAGGGACATTTTAAACATAACAAGAATTTCAAGTTTGCTTCTGCATGTTTTATACCTTTAGAAGCTGAGAAAACAGAGAAAACTGTCTCAATTCATAATAACCCTAGAATTTCAAACTTCCCGATGCTTATTTCCATGAGAGAATTACTTTGTCAAAGTAAAGTGTCATATGCATTGTATATCTTCTGGTGCAATTGCTGGTATGAGCCATCTTGGTCTGAACATTCACACATTTTCTGCCATTTCCTTCTAGTAATTTCAGCCTCTATAACTTGTTTGTACAGCCTCTTTGTCTAGAAACAGCCTGAAGTCACATACTTAGTCACAATTTATGGTAGGGTTTTTTTCATTATATGTATGTATGTATGTCTATACATATACATATACATATATATAATTTGGCACGTATAAAACTATTGCCATTTTTATTAAATTCCCTCATTAAAATATGCATGAATAATGGCATATTTGGGTGTGGTAAGACTAACCCCATTTTCCCTATAAACTCTATAGTTGCAAATTAGTGATTGGAGGATTGAATGTTGTTTTATGAACTAACTATCCATTAAAATGTAAGATTTTTGAGTTCAGGGGCTATTTCACTGTTGTTTTATATTATTAGTGCTTAGCATATTTTAAACATTACACCACACACAGACAAATACAATCCTATGTATGTAGCATTTAGTTTGGTTGTTTTATTTTTCTTGCTTCTTCTTTTTCACAATATAGCTAATGTGTAAATATATTTTTTTCATAACTTCACATGTATGATGGGTATTTTATTGCTTGCCTTTTCAGTGGGTGAGGGATGGGACAGAGGAATGGAGAGAATTCAGAAGTGTAAATAAAAATTATAACTTAAGAATAAAGATTAAAACTAGAATGGGAAAAACTTTAAATGCTAGAATAAGCAGCTTATATGCTATCCTTTAGTAGTTTGCAATCCTGTGTATTAGCTTAGGATGCAAATGAGCCTTCTTTTCTATCCTCTATAGTAGTTACTTCAGTGCTAGTACATAATATATACTAGCCAATATTTTGCACATTGATTGATTGATAAAATAAATATATAAACAGATGTGAAGGTCACCTATAGAGATAGAGGATAGAGGAAAGGGCTTGGAATTTGATGAGGGCAAAGAAGATCTGGAAAAGCTAATGTCTCCCATTATATCATAGAATACTCAAGGGAAAGATAAAAGGAAGTAGTAATAGATGAGCTGAATGTTATAAACATTAATTTCTAATGAACAAAATCTGCACAATTGTGAATCTTCCTTTTACAGTGTTTTTCTATCTGAAAGCAGGAAGAAATAAAATGGATGATGGTCAAGAGCCAGAGTGGGTACTTGACATGTTAGTGATGTTTAAAGGGCTGAGGATATCTATGATGAGAAGGAAAAGACTATTTAAGTAGCTGACATTAGCATATGCAAAGGAAAAGAAGTTCATTATATTCTTAAAAGGCTGCTAAGGCTCCAGTTAAATTGGAAGCAGCTAAATGATTTTCTTGAGAGCTAAGGTCAAGTTCAGGAATTTTTCTAATTACATGCAAAGATAATTTTTAACATTCATTTTGGTAAAATTTTGAATTTGATTTTTTTCTTCCTTCCTCCCTGGTTTTGATGATTGCTGCTTTATAATGCAGTTTTAGATCAGGCACTATCACAATCCTTTTCATGTTTTCATTAATTCCCTTGATATCCTTGATCCTTTGTTTTTCCAAATGAATGTTATTATTTTTTCTAGTAATATAAAATATTTTTGGCAGTATGATTGTTTTGGCACTAAAGAAATACACGAATTTAGGCAGAATTGTCATTTTATTATATCATCTTGGTTTACCTATGAGAAACTGATATTTTTCAAATTACTTACATTTGACTTTGTGTGAGAAATGCTTTGTTATTTTGTTCATATATTTCATGGTTTTGTCTTATCATGTAGACACCCAAGTATTTTATTATGTCTAGTTTTTTTAAATGAAATTTATCTTTCTATTTCTCACTGCTGGATTTCGCCAATAATATGCAGAAATTCTAGTGATTTGAATTTATTTTATAGACTGCAACTTTACTAAAGCTGTGAATTGTGTCCAGTAGGCTTTTGGATGGTTTTCTAAAATTCTCTAAGTATATCATCATATCATCTACAAAGAGTGATAGTTTCATTTTCTCATTGCCTAATGGATCATTGTATTGAATAAAGTACTGAACTGTTTCACAGTAGTTGATCACTATTATAGTGTTGCTATTAATGTGTACTATCATCTCCTAATTCTGGTGATTTAAGTTTTAATCAGTTCATATAGGTTTTCTCATTCCCCCTCTTAAAACCTTTCCATTCATCATTTTGCATAGCTCAGTAGTATTAGTAAATTCATCAGAATGCCATATATCATATCTTGTTTAACCATTTCATAACAGATATGCATCTTCTTCCCATTCTTTGCCACCACAAAAAGAACTGCTATAAATTTTTTGTACCTATGGGTAAAACCTAATAGTGGTTCTTAAGTCTAAGGGTTTGTACAGTTTGATAACTCTTTAGGTATAGTTCCAAGTTCTTCTTGAGAATCATTGGATTAATTCACAACTCTACCAGCAGTTCATTACTGTATCTCATTGCCAATAGTATATGTAATTTTGATCAGGTGTGAGATGATATCCCAGAGTTGTTTTAATTTTCAGTTTTCTAATCAATAGCAATTTAGAACATTTTCTATGACTATCAATATAACTTTGATTTCTTATTCTGAAAACTGATTATTCATATCCTTTGATCATTTATCAATTGTACAACGTATCTTTTTTCATATAAATAGACTTTATTTCTTATTTATTTAAGGAATGGAACTTTTATCAGAAAAACTTGTAATCTTTTTTAAATATTACACACTGTCTATAGTAATTTTTAGTAAAATATAGCTATTCTATTTATTCTTTTTAATTAAGTATTTTTATTTTGGTTTCTTTAAGATCATGCTTGCTAACCAGGGATATTTTTACTTCAGATGAGACAAAATAGGGTTTGTTTCATCCTTTTATTTTAAATCTCTATGTGTATCTTTCTGTTTCAAGTGTGTCTCTCATAAACAACTTATTGTTAGGTTCAAGTCTCTACAAATCTACAAAATAAACAACAACAACAACAACAAATTAGGGACATTAATAGGATACTAGAAAACCTAGATATAATAGGCCTCTGAGGAAACTGAATAGCAAAAGAAAGGAGTACTTCCTTTTTTTGGCAGTACATAGCCTCTACTTAAAAATTGAACATGTATTGTGACATAAAATCTCACAATCAAATGCAGATAAGCAGAAACAGTAAATGCCTCCTTTTCAGAAGATGATGCAATAAAAATTATATTCAAGGAAGGGCCAGGGAAAGATAGACTAAATACCATTTGGAAATGAAATAATATAATTATAAATAATGAGTGGATCAAAGGACAAATCACAGAAATAAGCCATGATTTCATCCAAGAAAATGACAATAATTAGAAATCATATAAAACCTATGGGTATGCTCTAGAGTGCATAGAGGTAAAAATGATTTTTCCTTAAAATAATAAGCAGCATCTATCTAAAACCAATAACAAGAATTATTTATAATGGAGAGAAGCTGGATGTGTTCCCAATAATATCAGAAGTGAAGCAAGGATGCCCATTAACACCAATTTGTTCATCATTGAAATAGAAATATTGGCTTTAGCGATAAGAAAAGGAAATTAAAGGAATTAGCCAATGAGAAAATAAAACTATCACTCTTTGATGATATGATGATATACTTAGAGAATCTGTTAAAATTATCCAAAAATCTACTGGAAACACAGCTTTAGCAAAGTTGCAGAACATAAAATAAACCCACATAAATCATCAGTATTTCTGTATGTTATTGACAAGACCATTAGCAAGAAATAAAAAAAATTCCATTTAAAATAACTATAAACAAAAAATATGTATTTGGGTGTCTACCTGCCAAGACAAACCTATAAATTATATTAACACAATTACAAAATACTTCTCACAAATAAAGTCAGATATAAACAACTGGAATAATATCAAATGTTCATGGGTAGGCCAAGTTAATATTAAAAATGACAATTCTATCTAATTTAGTCAATTTGTTTAGTGTAGTGCTAATCAAACTTCCCCTGCAAATTTTTCAGTGCTAGAAAACATAACAAAATTCATCTGGAAGAACAAAAGGTCAAAATTATGAAGTGAAATAATTAATGAAAAAAATATAAAGGATGTTGGCTTAGCAGTACCAGACCAACTGTGTTATATATCAGCAGTCATCAAAATAAAAGTACATAATTAAAAGGATTAAATAAAATAACTATATTTTGCTAAAAATTACCATAGACAGTGTGTAATATTTTAAAAGATTACTAATGTCTCTGAAAAAATTTTCATTCCTTAAATAAATAAAGTATTGATTAAGAAATCAAGTGGTGGATCAGGGATATAAGTTTAATACATACAACATAATAATAAATGCCTCTAGTAATTGAATATTGAATAAACCCCCCAAATTCAGCTTCTGGAATAAGAATGCACTCCTTGACAAAAATTGCTGGAAAAACTGGAAAATAATATATCAGAAACTCAACATAGACTCACATATCACACCCAATACCAAAATATGGTCAAAATATGCATATAGTTTGGGCATAAAGGTAATACCATCAACAAATTAGGAGAGTAAGGGATAATTTTTACCTATCAGATATTTGGAGAAGGGAGAAATTTATAATCAAAGAACAAAAATTAGATTAAAAGGGAATTATAAACCTGAGGAAAAAAATTAGAACCATTATTTATGATAAAGGTCCCATTTTTGAAGTATTTGAAGAACTGCATCAAATGTATAAAATATAAGTCATTTCGTGATTGACAAATGGTCAAATGATATGAACAAACAATTTTCAGATGACAAAATTAAAGCCATCTAGAGTCATATGATGCAATGCTCTAAATAACTATTGATCAGAGATGTGCAAATTAAAACAACTCTGAGGTACCACCTCACACTTCTAAGGTTCACTATAATGATAGGAAATAGATAATGATAAATGTTGGAGAGGATGTGGGAAAACTGGTATACTAATGCATTATTGGTAGAGTTATGAAATACTCCATTCATTCCAGAGAGAAATTTGAAACTATGACCAAAGGATTATGAAATTGCATACCCTTTGATGCAGCAGTGACACTATTGGGTTTATATCCAAAAGAAATCATAAAGGAAAGAAAAGGCCCCATATGTGCAAAAATGTTTGTAGCATGGCCAGAATCTGTTGTTTTTGTATGGAATTGTCAATGAAAGTTGAACCTAAAAATAGCCATGTATTACTTCATCAGATTCTTTCCTGTTTATTAAACCCACTTGTGTAATGAAATATAAAAGACCTTTGAGAATTCGATATTTGGGCTGCAGATTTAGAATTGTAAATTGAAGCTTACCCAGATGCTGTACTTTTCCACTCTGAATTTAAAGCATCATTAAGTATATTTATGTAAACTGAGTATAAAGAACACCTTTAAGGAAGTATCAACTTCATTACTCATTTAATAAATGTGTGTTTATGTAGTGGTTGCCCTATAAAAAAAGAAGAAATTGGATAGCTTTGTTCTACAAAAAAGTATGAACAAATTTATATTAAAAAGGCCTGGATTGATTTATAAAAAAGGATACTGAGTGAAACAAGCAGTAGCAGGAATGCATTGTATACAATAATAGCAAAAATGTGTGATGATCAACTATGAAAAACTTAGTTCTTCTCAGTGGTTTAGTGATCTAAGTCAATTCCACTAAACTATGCATAGAAAATGCCATCTGCATCAGGGAGAGACCACTGTGGAATTAATATAAATTGATATATGCCATGTTCACTTTTTCTTCTGTTATTTTTCTCTCTCATTGTTTTTCTCTTTTCTCCTGATTTTTCTTATTTTTAATTATCAAAGCTTTTTTATTTTCAAAACTTAAACATGAGAAATACACTAGATGATCAGTGGAATATAGTAGGTTCATAGGACAAAATAGTCAAAAACTATAGCAATCTAGTGTTTGACAAACCCAAAGCCCCCAGCTTTTGGATAAGAATTCATTGTTTGACAAAAACTTCTGGGAAAATTGGAAATTAGTATGGTAGAAAATAGGCATTGATGCATGCTTAACACCATATACAAAGATAAGGTCAAAATGGGTTCATAATCTAGGCATAAAGAATGAGATCATGAATAAATTAGAAAAATATAGGATAGTTTACCTCTCAGACCTGTGGAGAAGAAAGGCATCTGTGACCAAAGAAGAACTAGAGATCATTATTGATCACAAAATAGAAAATTTTGATTACATAAAGTTAAAAAGTTTTTTTTTAACCAACAAAACTAATGCAGACATTAGAAGGGATGCAATAAACTGGGAAAACATTTTTACAATCAAATGTTCTCATAAAGGCCTCATTTCCAAAATATATAGAGAATTTATTCTAAATTATAAGGAATCAAGCCATTCTCCAACTGATAAATGGTCAAAGGATATGAACAATTTTCGATTAAGAAATTGAAACTATTTCTAGTCATATGAAAAAATGCTCCAAATTATTATTGATCAGAGAAATGCAAATTAAGACAACTCTGAGATATCACTAAACACCTCTCAGATTGACTAAAATGAAAGAAAAAAAAAAGATAATGATGAATGTTGGAGGGGATGTGGGAAAAGTGGGACACTGATACGTTGTTGGTGGAATTGTGAATGAATTCAAATATTCTGGAGAGCAATTTGGAACTATGCTCAAAAAGTTATCAAACTGCACATACCCTTTGATCCAGCACTGTTACTATTGGGCTTGCATCCCAAAGGGATCTTACAGAAGGGAAAGGGACTTGTATGTGCAAAAATGTTTGTGGTAGCCCGTTTTGTAGTGGCTAGAAACTAGAAATTGATGGATACCCATCAATTGGAGAATGGCTGAATACATTGTGGCATATTAATGTTATGGAATATTATTGGTCTGTAAGAAATGACCAGCAGGATGATTTAAAAAAGGCCTGGAAAGACTTACATGAACTGATGGTGAGTGAAATGAGCAGGACCAGGAGATCATTATATACTTCAATAACAATACTATATGATGATCAATTCTGATGGACATAGCTCTAATCAATAATGAGATGATCCAAATCAGTTTCAATTGTTTAGTAATGAAGAGAAATAGCTACACCCAGTGAAAGAATTATGGGAAATGAGTGTGGATCACAACATATCATTTCCATTCCTTATTTCCATCATAAATAAATGAAATTCACCTGTATCATTGCATGTCCATCTTCTATTCTGAAAGATAAATCAATTTAACTGGAGAGTTTATTCTTTGCTGCATTCCATGTTTGTCTTTCAGAACATCAGATTCCAGGCCCTTTAGTTCTTTAAGGTGGAAGTTGCTAGGTCCTTGGTAATCCTGATTGTGGCTCCTCAGTATTTGAATTGTTTCTTTCTCTCTGCTTACAATATTTTACTTTGGTGTGATAGCTCTGAAATTTAGCCATGATATTCCTTGGACGTTTCATTTTGTGGTCTTTTTCAGGAGGTGATAGGTGAATTCTTTCAATGGCTATTTTACCTTCTGATTATAGGATATCAGGGCAGTTTTCCATGATGAATTCCTGAAAGAAAAAAATATATATAAAGAAATGTTTCAGTAGTAATCATGTGGGCAATGGAAGAATGAAATAAATACCTATAAAATAAATTAATATAAAGTTGAAAAAATGACTAAAAATATAAAATGATTCATGATATTTCCAAAGAATTCATGCTGTACAAATGCAATCTCTCTCCAGGATGCAATTCTGAGTGCAAATTGAAATGTACATATAGATATATATTTTCACTTCGTTTTTCTTTCTATTTTGTGATATGGTTAATACAGAAATAGTTTTGATTATCTCACATGTAAAAATGGTATTTTGTTTACTTTCTAAATGAATGAAAGAAGAACAGATGGGAGAGTACTTAGAATTTAGAATTCATTTTTTAAAAAATGATAGATATACAATAAATGTTTAAAAAACATATATAATCTTTAAGAGTTAAGAGTGGGGGTATTCACACCCACTATTTGGATGAGTTAGTTAGTATGTATGTTTGCACCAAAAAAGAAAGGTTAAAGAATAGTCAAAGGAGCTGCATGATTAATGACTATAGTAATATAAAGGATAATTACACATAAGACAACTGATGAAAATAAATGATTTCAGTTTTAAAATGATTGATTTATTGATTTAAAATTGGAATATAACTTCTTCATTGAAAAGAGGTAAGAGCCTATGGATATGGAATAAGCCATATACTATTAGTTTTTCTCACTAGTTGGTTTTCCTAAAATAGTTTTTTTTTTCATTAATAAGGAATTCATTTTGGGGGGTGTTTAAGTGGAGATAGCCATGGAGCTGCACACATAGACTCTACATTTAAAAAAGTCAACAAATGAACCAATAAGGTACCATTCTTGATTGATGGAAAATATAATGTATCTGTGTTTTTTCAAATGGCATACAACCAAACACATCTTTCTCTGTGTCTACCTTATTAAATGCTTCTTTTTTGTTTATTTCATCTGAAAACATTTATTCCCTTACAAATGATATTTGCTTTGTATCTATCTTTCTGGAAATGCATGACTTTCCTTCTTTTACTGATTGCAACTATTTCTGGGGCTTGATTTACTTTCCAGTTCTGCATTTAACAAGATTTTCTCATGATCTGTACAATCCCTTATAGGCAACTTAGACAGATAACACTCATTATAAAATGTAACTTTCAGCACATTTGCTGTGTTTAAATTGTAGTTTTGAATGATAAAATTCCATGGCAGGAGATATGAAGAAGAAAAGAAACATCTGATATAAGATTTCTTGGTTTAATTGGGCTAGACAACTTAAGATTCTCAAAGATTAATGCCAATCAAGGTATTTATCAAAGGCTTTCTTCTTTCTTTTTTTCTTTCTTTTTTTCTTTCTTTCTTCCTTCCTTCCTTCCTTCCTTCCTTCCTTCCTTCCTTCCTTCCTTCCTTCCTTCCTTCCTTCCTTCCTTCCTTCCTTCCTTCCTTCCTTCCTTCCTTCCTTCCTTTCTTTCTTTCTTTCTTTCTTTCTTTCTTTCTTTCTTTCTTTCTTTCTTTCTTTCTTTCTTTCTTTCTTTCTTTCTTTTTCTTCCTTCCTTCCTTCCCTCCTTCTTTCTTTCTTTCTTTCTTTCTTTCTTTCTTTCTTTCTTTCTTTCTTTCTTTCTTTCTTTCTTTCTTTCTTTCTTTCTTTCTTTCTTTCTTTCTTTCTTTCTTTCTTTCTTTCTTTCTTTCTTTCTTTTTTTTTCTTTCTTTCTTTCTTTCTTTCTTTCTTTCTTTCTTTCTTTCTTTCTTTCTTTCTTTCTTTCTTTCTTTCTTTCTTTCTTTTTCTTTATTTGATACTATAATGAAACCTTAGTATACAAGAAAAAGAAAAAGTAAAAAACATACTTGCTGCCCTCAAAAAGGTCACTTTCTATTGAAGGAAACAATGTGAAAATACAAAAATGCCACATCTAGTTAGAATAATTAGCTCATTTAAGACTAGTGGTACTATAACGTATCCTAAGGGATAATTGATTGATGACATCCACAGGGTCATATCTTGATTTGTGTGCATGAATAGAATTTTAGTAAGGCAGAGTTATACAAAGTCATGAGTTTCATTCTCTTTTCTTGAGTCATAGAAATCCAATAGTAGAATAAAACTGATGACAACTGGTGATGGCCCAGAATGCAGAATATTACATTGGCTCCACTATGCTTGTTTCAGATGCACTCATGGCCATTAGAACAAATTTTTCTCATAGGTCCATTCTGATGGGAATGTCTTTACATACTTGGGATAGATATCTCCTAATTTACTTTTAGGTTTGAAGCCTCTTATTACTTTCAAACTGGTTTAGCCCATCTTTCAAGGCAGTTTTACCAAAGTATGGCTGCTGTATGTGATATCACTTTTTTGGAGCCATAGGTGAAAAACTTGAGTGAAAAGTGGACACTAAAGGTGGATGACCAGCATTTCAAAGGACTCAGAAAACTAGATTTCTAGAGATGCAAACACCTCCTTGAATACCCCATATATACCTATTATTTTAGATGAAAAAATTATCAGATTTATCATATTCTCTCTAAGCCTCTAATTAGGAATTTTTGTTGGCAATGTTTGTCATAGGTTGGGATTTCTACATTAACTTATATTTATATCTATTTTTACTTTTTGACATTGAGACAAATTCAGGATAGTAAAAATATCTCTTTCAGCCAAGTCTTCAGGTCTGAGATGTCTGTAAAGTCAATGCCCTTTCTTAGTATCTCTACTCTATATCAACAATCAATATTATGTTCTTGTTTGTTTTTTGCTGGTTTTCCATTGACTGCAGATTATTTCTGGATCAACTTTATACAGCAATTCTTTCCTCTCCCTTTAGAGGTACTCAGGATTTCTATCTAATCCTTTTCCCTTTTATAAAAATTGCAAAGGGCATGACCAAACCTCTCATTGAATATCATTGATTGATTCAAGAAAGTGAATATACTATTTGTGTTGATTGATTTATTCAAAAACTATTAAGAATAAATAAAGTAATTAATTACTTTTAATAATGATGGGGTAATCAATTATACCTCATTTCTGAGAGAGGTATATAAAAGATGTAGAGAGAATAAAAGGAAAATAACCTAGAAGGGATGGTTTTAGTAATTAGGTCTACTGGAAAAAAGGGTCCTGTTGAATGTAAAATTTATTATGACCTTAAAGAGAGTCAGATATTTTGAAAGTGGAAATGAAAGCAGAGAGTATTGTTAGTTAGCATAAAGAACAGAAAGTACAGAGAAACATGAAGTATCATTTGTGAATATAAGAAACAGATCTCCATAGCTTAACTGTATGATGAAGGGAATGTCAGAAATAAAAGACAAGAAAGATAAGAAAGGACCTGCATTTGAGGAGTTTTAAATGACAGAATAGTTTATATTTCAGGCTAGAGTTAATAATGAATCATTGTAATTTATTGAATGGGGGGAAGGGTAGGAGCTGGTTATATAGTCTAATCTCTTATTATAGGAAAGCAACTCTGGCAGCTATGTGAAAAATTAATTAGAGTAGGGAAAATGTAAAGAAGGGAGAAAGCTATTAAAATACTCTAGACAAAATGTGATGAGGGGCTGGATCCCAGGTGATAGCTATGTGAATAGAGAGAAGAAAATATTTCCAAGAGATGAGGTAAAATAAGAAATTATAAAATTGAATGACCATACATTCATACATACATACACACAGACAGATAGATAGATAGATACAGATATAGATAGATAAATATAGAATGTGAGTCAATAATGACATTGTAATGCTAAACCTGGATCACTGGAAAGCCAAGAATTCTTCTGACAATTTATTTTTATTATTCTTATTATAATTTCCTTATTGGTAATTAGTAAGTGTTATGTATTTGAGGAGGAGGAATTCTATTTGGCCTTGTGTTTAAGATGCTTAGGAAACATTCATTTCAAAATGTCCTATATTGAGTTGGTTTTGCAAGTCTGGCTTGCAGGAGAATGTACAGGGTTGGATTCAAATACCTGACAATCATTATCATAGATATGATGACTGAACCTATGAGATCTGTTGAGATCAGCAAGTAAATAAATAGAGAGAAAAAATATAACATGTAAGACAGCCTTTAGGGATATCTATAGATAATAGACATAAAATGTATGAGATCCAGCTGAAACTGAGATATGTCATAGAGGATAGAGAAAATAAGAACTATTAGCATTCTCCCTGCAAAAAAGAAAACCTCCATAACTCTTCCCCTCCCCCCAAAAAAAGAAAAAAAAGTGACAATTAGAAACAAACATACAGAGAGGCAAGAGCATCCAAGAAGAAGTGATCACTATTATGCAAGACTGCATGGAAGCCAAGAAGCCATTAGACTTTACTTTAAGATCATGATTAAAAGGAGAATTCTGAGCAACATGGAATAAAGTAAATGGAGTGTCTGCCCTAAGTCCAGCAAAAATATGGTAAGCCCAAGAGTGGCAGTCTTTTGACTGCTTAGAGTAGAAAACTAGTTCAGTTTTGGAAAAAAAAAATGAAATGAGTCATATTAAATCTTCTGTGCTGATTAGCAGCAGGGGTCAAATCCCTAAGAGGTCATTCATATTTTCAGTCAAGGTGAGATAGAGATATTCATTCTCACCTTCCTTCCCTATTCAAAAGACATAGTAACTTTGGAAAAAGCAGTTTCAGCTGAGTGAAGAGGTTAGCTTCCGCTATGCTAAAGGTTTAAAAGCATTTATAACATTTAGGGACAAAGTTCCAAGGCTGTGATATTAGGAGCATTGTATGACATTCTTAGGAAAATCAACACATTTTTATTCTCTGTTTCTTATCTCTTTCTTTTCCTCACTAAAGTGAGAGGAGGAAGATAGGTTCCTTACCACCCTTACATACACCCCTTTACCTTCCAAAATGGTCTGATCTTGATGATTATGAATGCTGAATGTCTGTGTTTTGTGGATAAGAACTGTCTGTATAAATAGCAACCATTCTCAAAAAAACCTGTACATTAAAAAAGAGAGTATTTCTATGGTTTACTCATTGCACAATCCTTCAATGTCAAGCAGGAAGTATTCACTACTTGTAAACATGTATGACAGTTGTGTGTGTGTGTGTGTGTGTGTGTGTGTTTTTCTGGTGAAATACATCATTTTATCTTTTTTGTTGGACAATTCCTTTGTTATACAGGACTTGGAAGATGAAGAATCTATATTTGATCTAAATAAAAATTGTTTTTGCTTGATTTTGAAAATGATTTCAGTATCACACAGTCTTCTAAATACTTGTAGTGACATTTCAGAGCAGGGCAGCATTCCATTTTAAACATCTAGGAACAAATCTATTTCAGTCCAGCTCTCATCTCCCACAGCAACATCACAGCACCTTTCATCTTTTCATCTACCATCTATTTAGCAATCCCCTCGCCATATTTCACCCTTCTCTCCAAAAAAGGCAGTTCTGTCAGCTACCAATGGAATTTCAATACACAAAAGTATGTGTCAAGAAAATGTTTGTAATTCCCCAGGACAACATGGACATATATCTAATCTAAAATTTTCTCTTAGAGTGTATTAATTAATCTAATCTTGATGTCACTTGAGGTAGAGTGTATATGAAAGATATTATCTAGTACCCATTAATCATTTATTATGCTAATATGCTAAAGATCTATTTTTTCCAATGTTGACCCATGTAAATCATGAAGCATCAATGTTTTTCTTCATAAGTTAAGTCAAGAAAGATTTCAGTATATGTATGAAAGGAATGTATTAGATTAACTCACATGTTCCTAGTGTCTTGCCCACAATGGCCTACCCTGCACTAGAAGTGAAAGAATGCAAAGAAAATATCATCACGGCCATCTATGTAATTACATAGTAGAATAAGGTTAGAAGTTCATAAGTTCGGTATTATAGTCAATATATACAATATAATTCTAAGAGAGAAAATGGAATCAGGAATGATTTAGTTGTGTTCTGAATGAATCAAAAGATTTTATGGAGCAGAGGTAAAATGTACATTGCAGATGTGGAGAGAGAATTTGTGCAGCAAATAGCCAGCTCAACAATTTGATTGGAATTAATAGTATGTAAAGAAGAACAAATCATAAGTTAATAGAAAAAGTGCTGGATTTAGATTGAAGAAACTCTGGGTTATTAAAACTTATTAAAATTCTATTCTTTTTTAATTGATAAAGGTAATTCCAAGGTGGGCATTTCCTACCAATATAGGTTATTATCTTCCCTTCAATTTACCATCTTAAAAAGTTATATAAATTACCAACATTTACATAATCAGTATGTGTCAGAGACAGGATCTAAGAACAAGTCCCTTGCTTTTAAGGCCAATTCTCTATTCCAGTATGTTATTCTATTGCATATCTATATTTGCATGCATGTGTCCTGAAAGTCTGTGAAACATTGTCCTTAGCATAAAACTGAAAATTATCTATTTCAAATATTATTAACTTTTTTTTTTTGCAGAAGAGGAAAATTAGGCTGAGAGTTATTAAGTTACTTACACAAGTACAAGCAACTAATAAGTGTCAGGATCAGAGTTCAAGCCCTGACCCATATCTAACTATAAGTACTGTTCAAACTACTATTCACAGGTAATTAAAAGAGGAATGGTGGTGTATATATTAGAAATAATAATAAAAAAACTAATGTTAGTCATGCTTTATTGTATTTTTATTGTATTTGTTAAACACTTACCAATTACATTTTGACCTGGTTCTGCTAAAAGAGAATTTTGTCACTACAAGCTTTTAGGTCACAAGTTAGACATGTCTTATAGTATTTTCCATGCAATTTCTGAAAGATTTCATTACAAACATCTAGTATTCAATGATACTCAAAGGATATGGATAAATTAATTAAAAATAAAATCCTATTTCTCCACTAATTTAGTCCATTATAATTTTGGGACTGCTTTTAAGAACTTCAATTCTAATGAATCTTTAATTTTCAAGGTGGTACAAAGGATAGAATGCCAGGCCTTAAGTCAGAAAGACTCATCTGCCTGAATTCAAATTTGAGTTCAAAATTCAAAGACTAGTTGTGTGAACCTGGAAAAGTCACTGAATTATGTTTTTATCTGGAAAATGAACAAGAGAAGGAAACTGTAAACTATTCCAGTACCTTTGCTAGGAAAATCCCAAATGGAGTTACCAAATGTCAGATTCAACTTAAAATTGGATAGAGACAATAACAAACAATGCTGATAATTTAGCTTTTAATTATCTTGGGTATTTTTCATGCTGTTAATTCTTGGAGTAGAAGTAAACCAACAACAAGATCCAATGGAAAAAGTTGATATCTAAAGGAAGCTAATGGAAAAAATTCTCTGAAAATCAGAACCATTCCAAAGTACAATGGTAAGTAATAGATTCATTTTTCCAATAAAGGCAGGTTGACCACTCTGGAGTAGGGGGAAGGGAAGCAGGAGACAAGATTTTTATTCAATTATAGGTTGAACAGAATTTATTCTGAGGCCCTTTGCAATTTTAATATTTTCTTATTCTTTTGTCAATCCAATGATTCCATTGTTCTGTGGATAATCATTTTCTACTGACACTTTTTTCTACAGCTTATATTTTCTTCAAATATACAAGAATACATACAAATTATACTCTAAATGTTTGTACCATACTATTTTAATCAGAGGTATATAGAATATTAGAGCTTGACAGACCTTAGAAGTATGTCCTTCAGTCCAATTTCTTAATTTTATAGATTAGAAGAGTTCCAAAGACAGTCAAGTGCAGTTATACAACATACATTGTACAGTGTTAAAGAGGCTTAAGTAGGAGTAGAAGCCAGGTCCAGCTGACTCAAGCTCTCAAGTTTTTTTTTTTCTTTCTTAATATGTTAGTCCAAACTAACACATTTAAAAAAAAAAACTTTGGAGAGCTTGAGTCAGCTGGTACCTTTGGAATAATGGTACCTTGGAAAATGGCATAATATTGTAAAACTTCCCACAATTACCATTGTTGCTCTGACTGGATTATACATTAAATTTCTCACAGACATCCTAACCACATAAGAATATTGAAACTGGTTATGTAGTAGAGGGAATAAAATGAAAGAAACATCAATTTTCTTTTCATAATATCTAGTGTTCATTCTTTCTTTTCTGCTCATACTATCAACACTCTAACTTAATCCTTTATCCCTTTCTACCCAGACTATTGTTTTCATTGATTCCTAATACTGTTCTTTGGGATAGTTAGATGGTGCAGCAGATAGAGCATATTGACCCTGGAGTCAGGAGGATGTGAGTTCAAATCCAGTCTCAGGCATTTATCACTTCCTAGCTGTGTGCGCTTGGGAAAGTCACTTAACTCATATCTTTTGTGAAAGTTTAAGCTCTGAATCTAATAATATTGTTATTTGGCTCTGGGCAAAAGAAGTTAACCTCTCAGTAGCCCAGGTAAGCATCGAAAATAACAAAGTTGTAGAAGAGTTCCTAATTGGTACTAATAGAGTAATATCATTCTTGGGAATTCTCTATAGCAACAAATGTTAGATATATAAATTCTCTATCTCTCTGTCTCTGTATGTTTCTGTCTCCATCTCTGTCTCTCTCTCTCTTTCTTGCTCTCTTTTTCTATGTATCTTTCTTTGTCTGTGTCTCTGTCTCTGTCTCCCCCACACACACACACACCATATAGTTGAGAGACATAAATGAATACAGTAATGAATGATACTTTTTCAAAGAATATACCAATGGCTTCCAATATTAGCTTTATATACATAGGTGGTATATAAATGATGTATTTGGGGAAGGAAATCTAATAATCATCCTTCTTGGGTTTTTCAAAACACATTTTCCTACTAGGGAGGTTTTAGTCCTTTATAAATATCACTGTAATGGTTTTCAGTCGAGCAGATTGTGCCTTCTGAATTAACTTCTGAATTAGGTTTTTTTTTTCCCCGATAATAAATAAGTTGTAATGTGATGGATTCCAATGGGGCTGCATTCCATTCTGTGCCAATTTATTCTAGTGGTATATGAAGTGTGTCATTCCTCTTCCCAAGGAGAGCTGATGCTATTCCATATAGCCTATCTCAGGGCTTTTAAATCCAGGGGGAAATTATATTTTAACTTGCTTAAGGAAAAAAAGCAGCATGGCTTGACACTGAGAATTAACTACTCCTACATAAGTTAATTTATTTTAAAGATGGGATACTTTCTGGATATTGATTCGGATGGTTTGGCTTTATGGCTCATATATTACAGGCACACTCGGTGAGCATTATGCAAATGTATGCCTGGAAATTAATATGTTAAGAATATTCATGAAACAAGAAGGAAAGTACTAATTGCTCTGATAATCTAGAATTTTTCACATATAAAAATTAGATTTGAAGAGAATCAGGCTGGTTTCTAGAAAAATCCTGAATAATCAAAATAACCTATCAAGCTTTTAATAAATGCCTTCTTGCATGACTTTATAACTTCTTTGCATGCTTTAAATGCACCCCAGCACAAAGAGGATAGAGTGGCAGGACAGAAATAGAGTTCTTTGTCCCTTTGAATTGATGTATACTTTTAAAAATGATAATTCCTCTGCCTTTTACAGAAACATAAGTGAATAAAGGTGTACATTTTATTAGCCAATAATTCATTCAACTTTCTGCAAGCCTCTTCTGAGACACTGAGGTAGTAACTGAAAGTAGTTGGACGTGGGACTGAATAAGAAATATTCTATCATTATGGAACTTTATAGAGAATAGGGGAGGTCAGATCAGTTCACAAAGAAGAATAAGGAATTAAGATTACTCAGTTCTCAGAACAAGTTTTTATCTACCAAGAAGAACCAAGTATGATTGGAAAATGAACTTATCCAAGTAGGTTTAAACATGCATTAGAAGTCAAATTGCTAACAAGGAATGTGATGAAAATGCCCATTTCCATTGACAATCTGACCTTATTGTGAAGCTTCATCTGTCTATTATAGAATAAAGGAGTCAACTACTGAACATTTTATTGATTCCAGGGTAATAGAGTGTTCACTTAATTCTATAAAATATTTCCATCTGCTTTATCTTTATAAATAATCAATTGAATATTTATGTGTATTTGCCCTATGTAAATTTCACTGTGCAAGAGAAGGCTGGGAATAAGATCTTGTTTAGCTAAAATTAGTCAGTAAATCATATCAATTGTCTGGAATACAATTGAGAATCAGTAGAATAAAAAAAAATTAGTGTAATGATAGATACACTATCTAGATAGAAAGACAGAGAGATAGATAAGTAGGAAAGTAGGCAGATAGATAGATAAATCAACAATCCTGAAGTATTTGCACTATTTACCACACAATCCATTCATGGAAATTAGACTTTTTTTTTCCTTCACATAGATACTATTTTCTCCCTTTTTTGTTTACAATTATGACAATGTGATTCCCAATACTTGGCAGATTATGAATGAACAATTAGAAGTGGGGTAAAGTGATGCTGCAAGCTAGTTCATCACAGCATTAAAATAGAAAGGACAAGGAGCATAACAACATCACTCTACCATAGACTGATGGAATCATTGACATTAAATCCATTGATACTCACTATAGTAAACATGCATCATTCAAAAAAAAAAGAAAGAAAGAAAAGAAAAGACTAAATTATGTTGTTTCCTCTCTTTGAAACTATACAAAATGGAGTTCCAGAGAGAGACAAGATGTAGGAGTGAAGCCAGAAAGCTACTCCAGCTCTCCCAGTTTCCCCTGTAAACCACATGAAACCAAGCAAACTAGCAATTAGGCGGTTTCCTGAAAGGTAATGTTTTACTGTGAGCAAAACATAAACACAGGGGGTCACTGTGCTCAAAGCCAATGCTCTGAGCTGCACGTGAAGCTTTGAACAGCACCTCCTTAACCCCAGGACCAGACCTTAAAAGTCACAAGAGAGGAAATAAAAAAAAAAAATGAGTAAGAAACAAAAAAGAACCTTGAACATAGAAAGCTACTTTGGTGACAGGGAAGAGCAAAACACCAGTCAAGATGAGGACAAAATGTCCACAGAGGAACTCTTAAAGACTCATATGAATTGCTCTGAAAATCCAAAGATGGTTCTTGGAAGTAATCATAAAAGATTTTAAAAAGCAAATAAAAGAATTTAAAAAATGAGAAAAAGGAGTTTTGCAAGCAACAGTCAACACAATGAAAAAAAAAAAAGGCAATTATTTAAAAATACAATTGGCCGAAAGTAGAAAAAAGAAAAATCCACTGAAGAAAACAATACCTTCAAAAGTAGAATTAATCAAATGAGAGAGAGAGAGAGAGAGAGAGAGAGAGAGAGAGAGAGAGAGAGAGAGAGAGAGAGAACTGAAGGAAATCACACATTAAAAATTTGAATGGGGATGGAGCCAAGATGGAGGAAAGCACACAAGTCTCTTTCTGAGTTCTTCCCATGACCCTCAGACTAACTAGGAATTCGGTCCCTGAATTAGTTCTGGACTGACAGAACCCACAAATATTGGGAGTGTAACAAATTACCAGCAGAAGATAATTTTGAAGATCTCCTGGAAAGGATTGCTCCAATCAGAACAGAAGGAAATGGGCCAAGCACAAGCAGGCTGAGTGCAGGTGATATGGGGTGCAGGCAGTGCAAAGTTCTGGGGTAGTGTGGGCTCCACATGCTGGAGAATTTACAGAGAGGAATCTACAGAAGTGTTGACTACTCTGCCCTGGGTGCAAGCCAGTCTATCAGCAGAGAAGTTATAAAACATCCAACCCAAACACAAAAGATCAATAATGAACCCCAAAATTCCAGAATCTCATGGGACCTGACATGCCCACCCAGCCCTAGAAGTCAGTCAGCATTGATCCAGTGCAGCTACTGCCCCCACTTGTACAGGAAGCCTGTACATTTTTTCTTGCCCTAAAAGCGGATCTCAACTTTTAAAAAAAAATAAGCAAAAAAGCAAAAGGAACTCCGACCATAGATAGTTTTTATGGTGACTGAGAACATATTTCAAAATCTGAGATCACTAAAAAAAAGATTGTCTCCAGAGGAATCCCCAAAGAGTGATAGACATTGATTCCATTTCTCAGGGTTCTCTCGGAAGAAACTAAAAAGGATGATAAAAGAGAGATAAAAGAAAAATGGAGAAAATAAATTAGAACTTTGCAAAAGTGTTTGGAAAAGGAAACACAGGAATTATCTGAAGAAAATTCCTTACAAAATAGATTTAGTGACATGGAAAAAACATATAATATGTTGCAGAATAGATTTGACTATTGGAAAATGGAAATGAAGAAAGAAAATAATTCCCTGAAAAACAGAATTGGTAAATTGGAAAAAAGTTAACAATTCTCTGAAAAACAGAATTTATGAAATGGAAAAAATTTCACAGAACAAAACAAATCATCTAAAAATTCAATTAGCCAAATACAAAAAGAACTAAAAAAGATAAATGAGGAAAATAATTCACTAAAAATCAGAACGGAACAAATGGAAATGGAAGACTCAATGAGGTAAAAGGAAAAACTAAAAAAAAAAAAAAAAAAGAAAATGTGAAATACTTACTTGGGAAAACAATTAAACAATTGACCTGGAAAATATATCTAGGAGAGACAATCTGAGAAATATTGAACTTCCTGAAAAACATGATAAACATGATAAAAGAACCTAGACATTATGTAACAGGAAATTGTCAAAGAAAATTGCCCCAGTGTTTTAGAATCAGAAGGAAAATAGATATTGAAATAATTCACCAATTACCTCCTGAAAGAGAACCTCAAATGAAAACACCAAGAAATATGGTGGCTAAATTTCAGAATTATCAGAACAAGGAAAAAAATATTACCAGCAGCCAGAAAGAAAAAAAATAATAAGGAGCCACAATAAGGATTACCCAGGACCTAGCCGCTTCCACCTTAAAGGATCAAAGGAACTGTAATCTGATATTCTGAAAGGCAAAGAAACTTGGAATATAGCTAGGAATAAACTACTCCACTAACAGATTAGATACAAAGGACAAAAAAAGGGTACATCTATAGCAATCTAATCTTTGACAAACCCAAAGATACCAACATTAGGGACAAAAATTCATTATTCGGAAGAAACTGTTGGGAAAACTGGAAATTAGTATGGCAGAAATTAGATATGGACCCACACTTAACACCATATACCAAGATAAGATCAAAATGGGTCCATGATTTAGGCATAAAGAGGGAGATAATAAATAGATTAGAGGAAATAGAGGATAATCTACCTCTCAGACTTGTGGAGGAGGAAGGAATTTATGACCAGAGGAGAACTAGAGATCATTATTGATCACAAAATAGAAGATTTTGATTACATCAAACTAAAAAGTTTCTGTACAAATAATACTAATGCAAACAAGATTAGAAGGGAAGTAACAAATTGGGGAAATATTTTTAAAAACAAAGGTTCTGACAAAGGTCTCATTTCCAAAATATATAGAGAACTGACCATAATTTATAAGAAACCGAACCATTCTCCAATTGATAAATGGTCAAAGGATATGAACAGACAATTCTCAGAGGAAGAAATTGAAACTATATCCACTCACATGAAAGAGTGTTCCAAATCACTACTGATCAGAGAAATGCAAATTAAGACCACTCTGAGATACCACTACACACCTGTCAGATTGGCTAAGATGACAGGAACAAATAATGACAAATGTTGGAGGGGATGTGGGGAAATTGGGACACTAATACATTGCTGGTGGAGTTGCGAAAGAATCCAGCCATTCTGGAGAGCAATCTGGAATTATGCCCAAAAAGTTATCAAACTGTGCATACCCTTTGACCCAGCAGTGCTACTACTGGGATTATATCCCAAAGAAATACTAAAGAGCGGAAAGAGATATATATGTGCCAAAATGTTTGTGGCAGCTCTTTTTGTTGTAGCTAGAAACTGGAAGATGAATGGATGTCCATCAGTTGGAGAATGGTTGGGTAAATTGTGGTATATGAAAGTTATGGAATATTATTGCTCGGTAAGAAATGACCAGCAGGAGGAATACAGAGAGGATTGGAGAGACTTAAATCAACTGATGCTGAGTGAAATGAGCAGAACCAGAAGATCACTGTATACTTCAACAACAATACTGTATGAGGATGTATTCTGATGGAAGTGGAAATCTTCAACATAAAGAAGATCCAACTCACTTCCAGTTGATCAATGATGGACAGAGGTAGATACACCCAGAGAAGAAACACTGGGAGGGGAATGCAAATTGTTAGCACTACAATCTGTCTGCCCAGGTTGCATGTACCTTCGGATTCTAATGTTTATTGTGCAACAAGAAAATGATATTCACACACATGTATTGTACTTAGACTATATTGTAACACATGTAAAATGTATGGTATTACCTGTCGTCGGGGGGAGGGAATAGAGGGAGGGGGGGTAATTTGGAAAAATGAATACAAGGGATAATATTATAATATATATATATATATATATATATATATATATATATATATATATATATATAAAATAAAAAAAAAGAAAAAAAAGAAAAAAAAAAAAAGAAAAAAAAGTAAAGGTTCTGACAAAGGTCTCATTTCCAAAATATATAGAGAACTGACCCTAATTTAGAAGAAACCGAACCATTCTCCAATTGATAAATGGTCAAAGGATATGAACAGACAATTCTCAGATGAAGAAATTGAAACTATTTCCACTCATATGAAAGAGTGTTCCAAATCACTAATGATCAGAGAAATGCAAATTAAGACAACTCTGAGATACCACTACACACCTGTCAGAGTAGCTAAGATGACAGGAAAAAGATAGTCATAAATGTTGGAGGGGATGTGGGAAAACTGGGACACTGATACATTGTTGGTGGAGTTGTGAAAGAATCCAGCCATTCTGGAGAGCAATTTGGAACTATGCCCAAAAAGTTGTCAAACTGTGCATACTGTTTGACCCAGCATTGCTGTTATTGGGATTATATCCCAAAGAAATACTAAAGAGTGGAAAGGGACCTGTATGTGCCAAAATGTTTGTGGCAGCTCTTTTTGTTGTAGCTAGAAACTGGAAGTTGAATGGATGTCCATCAATTGGAGAATGGTTGGGTAAATTGTGGTATGTGAAGGTTATGGAATATTATTGCTCTGTAAGAAATGACCAGCAGGAGGAATACAGAGAGGCCTGGAGAGACTTAAATCAACTGATGCTGAGTGAAATGAGCAGAACCAGAAGATCACTATACACTTCAACAACAATACTGTATGAGGATGTATTCTGATGGAAGTGGAAATCTTCAACATAAAGAAGATCCAACTCACTTCCAGTTGATCAATGATGGACAGAGGTAGCTACACCCAGAGAAGAAACACTGGGAAGTGAATGTAAATTGTTAGCACTAATATCTGTCTGCCCAGGTTGCATGTACCTTCGGAATCTAATGTTTATTGTGCAACAAGAAAATGATATTCACACACATGTATTGTATCTAGACTATATTGTAACACATGTAAAATGTATGGGATTGCCTGTCATCGGGGGGAGGGAATAGAGAGAGGGGGGATAATTTGGAAAAATGAATACAAGGGATAATATTATAAAATATATATATATATATAATAAAAATTATTAATTTAAAAATAAATAAATAAATAAAGAATATCATAGAATAGACAAAAACAGATGCCTTGTGATATCTAGTATTAAAAAATGAATAACCTTACTGAGGAAGTCACAGGCCATTTTATATATTATATTTTTATATATATATTATATATATATATATAATATATATATATAATATATATATATAATTATATATATATAATATATATAATAATATATATAATAATTTAATATATATATAATTTATATATATAATATATATATATAAATATATATATATAATATATATATATAATTATATATATATATATATATATATATATAATATATATATATAATTATATAATATATATATAAATATATATTATATATATATATTATATTTTATATATTATATTTAGTATTATATATTAGTATTATAGACATTTTAATGAACACTATCACTGACATGAAAAGCTTGTGCTTAAAGAACATACAGAATAAAAATAAAACATATCATTATAAAAAAAAAAGAAAGAATACAAGTCATTCCCTAAGTGATAAATGGTCAAAGGAAAGGAACAGACAATTTTCAGATGACGAAATTAAAGCCACTGATACTTATATGAAAAAATTTTCTAAATCATTATTGCTAAGAGTAAATATTGGCTGACATGACACAAAAAGGTTAACAACAAATGTTGGGGAAGATCTGGGAAAACTGGACCCTAATGAATTATTGGTGGAGTTGTGAAATAATCCCAACCCTTCTGAAGAACAATTTGGGGCTGTGCCCAATGGGCTATAAAACTATGCATATCTTTGATTTAGCAGTGTCACTATTGTGTCTATATCTCAAGGATTCATAAAGGAGGGGAAAGGATCCACACATGCCAAAATGTTTGTAACAGTTTTTTTCTGATAGCAAAGAATTGGAAAATCAGTAGATGTCCATCAATTAGAGAATGGCTGGAAAAGTTGTGGCATATGAAGGAAATTGTTTTATATATAAATGAAGAACAAACTTGTTTTACAAAGATTTGGAAAGATTTGCATAAACTGATTCTGAACAAAACATGTTTTTTGTTCTGATTTTTCTCTCCTAAAATGATTCAGAAAGAAACATGATTTTTAAAAGATAATATACATGTTTAACCAGTAAAAAAGAAAACAATGTTTAAAAGATGGATAAAAATGACACAGAATATCAAAAATCACAATGCATTTGAGAAAAATTCCCATCCATTGTATTTAAAAGGGCAAAGGAGAAAATCCTTAAAAGTTTTCATGAAATATGAAAACTTGGCAAAGCAAAATTTCTTATCTGCTTGTGGTTCTATAGCCAAAGTTGTTTTTATTTATTTATTTTGTATAAAATATTAAAAGAGGTTGTAACCTATGTGGTTGGAGAGATAAAATATAAATACATAAAACAAAAGATAAAAGCATAAATCAGTGCATGTAAAAGAATGCTAGATTTGGAGTCAGTGACCCAGGGGTTGAAAACCACCTCTGTTATATACCAGTTCTATCACAGTTGTCAAGTCATATAAACATCCTGGGACCCCATTTCCATACCTGAAAAATTATGAAATTGAACTAGAGACTTTTAAATGAAAAAAATTTTAAAAGTCCATATGAAAGTCAATGAAGGAATAGGGAAAAATATATTGGAGAAAGGTGAAGATAGGATAAGCATGGTAACTGGCATAGAGTAGGCACTTAATAAATGTATATTGCATTAAATTGTTAATCAATTAGAAAAGTGTGAATCAAAGTTGGTTTAAGGTTTCCATAACAGAGATTAACTATACCATTAATATAATAAAGGAATCAAGAGTATATTTTCCCCCTTGGAGAAGAGGAAGATAATGAATATGAGATTTGAGCATGCACGCATTTTTAGTTACTAAAAGGTTAATCAAATATAATCCTCCTGAAGATCAGAAAACATTGTTGAATTAAATCAATGATAATAACATTCTTTTTTTTTCTTTTGGCTGATTAACTTGGGCTGATTAACCCCAATCAATTGGGGTTAATTGACTTGCCCAGGATCTCACAGATAGGAAGTGTTAAGTGTTCTGAGGCTAGATTTGAACTCAGGTCCTCCTGACTTCAGGGCTGGTGCTCTATCCACTGTGCCCCAGCTACCCTGATAATAAGATTCTTAACCATACTGGGGTTCAGAGAGATTTAGTGACTTGTACAAGATCAAATAACAAAATTTGAACTCTTCATCCCAAATCTTGAACTCTATTTATTATAATACTGCCTCTATCATTTTAATATTTAATGGATTTTTAGATACTTAGATAGATGCTCAAATTTTAAAATATGAATATTTTCTTTGAAAATTCAGATTGCAATTTAAACATAGGCATTGATGTGAATATAGACATTTTATTCATCTCTTCCAAAAGTTTTCCACAGGCAGTCCATTCAGTGTTCAGGGAGTCATCTTCTTATTTTCCAAGTATTTCAGAGTTTCATTGAATTGCATAGTAAATCCATTTTTATATTTTTGAAATAAGCATATCCTTGCTAACACACTAATTTGGATTTCTTCTCAAAAGTCTTCCTTTATGTGGGTTGTAGCCCTGTCACTTGACTTCCTATTGTCCTCTGTTTAGTACTCACTTTTTAATTTTTTGATGATTATAGTGTTTCATGACTAATGACTACACAATACCACCAGTGGAATATTGTGTGGCTGTTAGTAAACATAAGGGCTGTACATCTGTTGTTCCTGGAAAGTTATGTAGTAAAAGCATAAAAAAGTCTCCTAATGTCCAAAGAGAAGAATAAAATTGTAGGGGAGGAAATACAAAAAAAAAAAAAAATCATACAGATATATGTAAAGAAACACACACAAACACACACACACACACACACACACACACACACACACACATATATATATATACATATACATGTGTGTATGTACAACTAATAATTTGAATCAGACAAATTAACCTTTAATTCAGAGAATTATGTTTAAATTCACAGAATTTGTTGAGATATATGCATCCAGCTAGTTCTTTCCTTTGTCCTCTTCACTTTACTTCTATTAAACTCTTCAGTTGGAATGACTACTTATTCATCTTGATAGTCTTTCCTTTATTTTGTTTTACTTCTGCCTAGAAGGGATTATAAATCTTTTCCATCTTGTTGCATTGGTAGAAGTAGAGAAAGTCGTTTCCTCCTATTACTTTTTCTTGATATTTTGGGTAGGAAGTCCAGGGGAAAGATAATCAGAAAGAAAATGTAGTGCTTCCATTTATCCGTACGTAGACCCAGTAGATAATTCTTTCTTATTTCTTTCTTTGACCTTTCTTTTCTTCTTTCCTTCCTCCTTCCTCCACCAGGCATTGAAATTGGTTTGTGTAAAAGAAAATGAGCTACATCTCCTGGAGGCCAAAAAGAAAAATGGAATTCCAGAGCTATGGAAGTTGTAAGAAACATTTCTTCAGAGGAATGAACAGAGCCTATTATGGATTTTACACTTATTGAACATGGGGGAAGCTACAGAAGGTGGAGAATAATAACAGAAACTAATGAAAGGAAAGAGTGACCCATAATACTTCCTAGGTGTGGTAAAATCTTCCATAAATGATTGATGATTTGATGATGAAAAGAAGGTTAATGAGGGTTACAGAGACAAATCATGTAAAAGTGTGATTTATAGCAATTTTTTACTGAATCTCTTTCCAGGAAAATGTTGGCACTGACAATAGACATGATTTGGTGGGACAGTGTCTACTTGTGTGAATCATGTATTTTCTTTCTGCTCAAACACATAGTGCAATAAACAAAGTTGAACATATTCTGAAGCTTAGAATAGAGAAGCTGTGTATTTCAAGGAAGAATTGTGGATTAGCTTTTAATAGGCATCAAATAATAGTTATTCTCTTTTGGGTAATAGACAAGGAGTCAGAGAAATACAAAATTCACAAAGTGTATCAAGACTCATCATACCAGTAGGGAAAATATAACATAATAGTTATATTTGAAAAGCATCTGGAAGTTTCCATTTCATTTTTATTTCCTGAAATTAGTAATTGTAATATATAATACTTCCCAGCATACAAGTTTCTCCTTAAAACATTAATTGTAGTTTGATACATTATCATTTCTCATTCTGTAAATACAGCTGCCTTTTTATTTATAATGATTTGTTTAGCCTCTTTAAGATATAGTTGACATGTTGAAAACAAAATAAAAAATAAAATAATGTAAAATCTTTACATTGTTAACATTTTAAAAGAGGGAACTAGCATTATTCAATTTTCAAGGTGCCAATTCATAAAGCTTAACAAAGCCTTTTAATTTCCATCTTTCTTTTTTTAATTATATAGCATTTTTAGTATTTTTCTAAAACATAATGAGTATATAAGATTAATAGGCAGATTAGGTCATGTAGCATTGAGTATCCAAACCTCAAGAGAAAAAGGAGTAAATGTATCTGTGAGACAAGGATGACCTTCTATCACACTATAAAGTCAACATAATTAATCTTCTCTCCTCCATCTATGGGAGTTGTGTACTTCAGAATAGGGTGCTTCTGCTGCCAGGACAAAATGTCTCTCTGGCATAGGAGGAATAATTCCTGAATCCTAACCTTTTTTTTTCTATAATGTGAATGTGACAAATATTGGGACTAGGGATATATCTGTCTTATGTGATTTGTACAACAGGGAAGATTTTTAAAGTGAATCGTGATTTGTATGGTGTTTCTGTGAATAAGCAAAATGTGAAGATTCATCACGAACTCTTGAAGCCAGTGCTTAAACTCAAGAATGCTAATAAATAGAGGTACTGGAGACTTAATGAACAAACTTAGATGCTGTTGTACACTTAGGAGGTGGGTGAGGACTCCAAGACTTCTTTATTCTGTTTTTACTAGAGCAGAGTAGCACAAAATTCCACACTTTGCTGAAGATCTGTTCAAACCAGGACAAAACCTTGACAGCAGAACTTCTCTGGGAATGGACCTGGATTTCCAAAGGAATCAAAGGGTTTTTTTGTTTGTTTTTTATTTGTTTGGTTGGTTTTAGGGACCTGCTGGAAGCTTATAGCATTAATGTGATATTAGTCATTTATACTCCATGCTGCCCATAGAGAGAGTTCTTATATGAAGAAGAGTACCCCTAAAGTTCATTTCCTAGGCTCCCAAAGGATTTCACTTTTACTTAAGTTTATATGAAAGAATATTACTCAAGCTTTTTGACAAATGTAACTTACATTTTCCTCTTCCTCTTTCCTGATCCAAATTGAATGACCTTGGTTTTATATTAAGGCTTTGATGGAACTTTCATCCCAAAGTTGTTCAGAATTTTGATCCTGGTCTGACCTTAGGAAGTGAGATCAAGTGGAAGAGCTGTTACCAGAACAAGTTATTGACAGATCACTCTTCTAAAAACTTGAAATGAATTTCGGCAATGTTGGAGAATTTTGGTAACTAGTAATGGTCAAGCAAAGACAACCATCTGTCCAGCATGCAATAAATATTTGATTACCTGAAGGCAAGGGACCAGATACCTTCTCTGAGTCCCTTTATGCATTTTAGGATTTTGATCCTCTAAATTCATCATGATTTCCTGTTTGGTGACAGTTGCTTCAATTAAATGAAGTAAGTATCCTTTGATTCCAGCAACTATAGACAGAATACAATAATATTTCTCAATCTGTGTTATATTATAAATTGGTATGAATAGATAGAAAACTTGCAAGATTGAATGAGGTCCTGAAACTTTTCCATGATTGCTAAGGGATATTTATCAACTCTTGAGCAAAATTGTGTTGTTTTATAAGGAAAAAATATAGACATTAAATGAAACAGGTACCTTTAATTTATTTCTATGAAAAGACCAGAGCTAAAAATTTGATATTCAAATGAAGAATTGAAGAGAAATATAAAAAGGTAAAAAGAGAAAGAAAAAAATAAGTTTCAACAGAGAAAGAAATTATAAACCAATTTCCCTAACGAATATTGATGCAAAAATCTTAAATAAAATATTAGCGAAGAAATTACAGAAAGTTATCCCCAGGATAGCACACTGACCAAGGAAAAGTTATACCTCCTTGCAAAGCAGGGCTGGTTCAATATTTGGAAAATTTTTAGGATAATTGACTATATCAATAACCAAACTAACAAAAATGATATGAATATCTCAATAGATTCAGAAAAAGTACTGGATAAAATCCAATACTTATTACTATTAAAACATTAAAGAATATAGAAATAAATGGATTTTCCTTAAAATGATCGGTAGCATCTTTTTAAAACCATTAGGAAGCATCATATGTAATGGAGATAAAAATAGAACCATTCCCAATAAGGTTAGGAATGAAACAAGTTTGCCTACTTTCACTGTTACTATTCAATATTGTATTATAAATGTTAGCTTTGGCAATAAGAGAAGAAAAAGAGATTAAAGAAATTAGAGTAGATAATGAGAAAAGCATTTATCACCCTGTACAGATGATATGATGGTACTCTTAGAGAATGCAGGGAATCAACTAAAAAACTCCTAGAAGCAATTTGCAACTTTTGCAAAGTTTCAGGATACAAAATGAATCCACATAAATCATCAGCATTTTTATGTATTGCCAACAAAGTTCAGCAGCAAAAGATATATAAAAATTGAATTCAAAATAATTGTCAATAGTATAAAATACTGTATATGAATATTATGGAATATTATTGTTCTGTAAGAAATGACCAATGGGATAATTTCAGAAAGGCCTGGAAAGACTTACATGAACTGATGCTGAGTGAAATGACCAAGACAAGGAGATCATTATATACTTCAACAAAAATACTATACACTGATCAATTATGATAGACATGGACATTTTCAACAAAATGAACCAAATCAGTTCCAATAGAGCAGTAATGAATTGAACCAGCTACACCCAGTGAAAGAACTGTGGAAGACAACTATGAATCATTATATAGAATTCCCAATTCCTCAATTTTTGTCCACCTGAATTTTTGATTTCCTTCACAGCACACTATTTCAAAGTCTGATTCTTTTTTTTTTTTACATATATTGTATTTAATTTATACGTTAATATATTTAGCATGTATTGGTCAACCTGCCATCTGAGGGAGAGGGTGGGGGGAAGGAGGGGAGAAATTGAAGCAAAAAGTTTGGCAATTGTCAATGCTGTAAAATTACCCATGAATATATCTGGTAAATAAAAAGCCATATTAAAAATATATATATGTATGTATATATATATATATACACACATATATATATATATATATATATATATATATATATATAACATATACAGACAATGTGATATTTCAAGTTCATTTATGGATGTCTAAAAATAAGAGAAATGTTAATGATATATCAGAAAGTTTATTGAAAAAAAAATTTTTAAATAGTATAAAATATTTCAGACCCTAAAGAATCAACTAATAGAATAAAACTACTAGTAGTAGTTTTATATTAATATAATTAATATTATAGAATAAACTATATATTATTATGTTTATATATATATAAATATGTATATATGCATATACTATTATAATTAATATTATAGTATAAAAATACTAATAGTATAAAATATGTTTATTTATATTTACTTATATATGTATATATATTTATATCAGACCCTATAGAATCAACTAAAAAACTACTAGAAACAATCCACAACTTTAAAAAAAGTTACAGCATACAAAATAAATTTACAAAAATCATCAGCATTTTATATATTACCAACAAATTCCAGCAGTAAGAGATACAAAGAGAAAATCCATTTAAAATAACTGTTAATAATATAAAATATTTTATATAATATAATAATATAAAATTTTTAAAATATAAAATAATATAAATTTATTATATTAATTACAATTATATTAATATAACATAAACTATATAAAATAATAGTCTATATGCCAAGGCAAAATCATGAACTTTATGAACACAGATACAAAATACTTTCCACACAAATAAAGTGAGATCTAATCAATTGGGGAAATATCACATGCTCTTTGATAGATTGAGTGAATATAATAAAAATGACAGTACTACCTAAATTAGTCTCCTTTTTCAATGCCATACCTATCAGATTCCCAAAAACCTATTTTACTGATCTAGAAAAAATAAAAGCAAAGTTCATCTGGAAGTACAAAATATCAAAAATTTCAAGGAAATTAAAGAAAAGAAAATATAAATGAAGGTGGCCTAACTATACCAGACCTAAAACTGCATTATAAAGCAGTGGTCATCAAAACCATTTGATACTGGCTAAGAAATAGAGCAATTTATCAGTGCAATAGGTTAGGTTCACAGGACAAAATACTGAATGACTATCATAATCTACTTTTTGACAAATACAATGATGTCAACTTTTGGGATAAGAACTCACTATTTACCCATTAAGTCTTATTCCTGATCTTATAGGAGGCTAGTACAGGGGCTTGTAAACAAAGAATTCCAAATATCTTAGTTCAATTTTAAGTTATAAAAGCATAAAACTACACTGAAACTTTTGGGACATCCAGTATTGTGAAAGGAATAGAGATTGGATCTGTGTTTATTGATATAATGATATAATGAATTGATTATTGATATAATGAATTCCTTCATGGGGAAACTCATTCTGCTATTGTAGAACAAGTCATTTTCTGCTATTTATATTTCTAGAGAGTTGCCTTGAATATTGGGAGGTTAAGGATCACACAGTTACTATGTGATAGAGGCAGGATTAGAATTAGGGTTTTTTTTTTTTTTTTGTTTTTTGTTTTTTTTTTGGCATTGTGTGCATTTTGTTTTGTTTTCCTAAGTTTCAAAGGCCATTGCTCTATTCTGGTGGTTGATGTACTTCATTCTTAATGAAGGCCAAAATGACTTTACTCTTTTAAAACACATTTTAAAACATGATAAAATTAAGGGACAAGAGAGGAAAGTACTGGGTGAAAGGGGAAGGGAGAAGTGGGCTGATGCAAATTATCTGCCATAAACAAGAGGCAAGAAAAAGCTTTAATACTGAAGGGGAAGAGAGAGAATAAAGGATAAGTGAGTGAACCTTACTATTATCAGAACTAGCTCAAATAGGAAATAGCACACATAATCTATTTTAAAATAGGAGGGGGGTGGGCTATAGGAAATGGATAAAGGTGATAAAAGAGCATATTGAGGGAGGAAGTGGTCAATAGCAAAATACTTTTGAGGAGGGACAGGGTAAAAGGAGAGAGAGAAAAAAATGGGAATAAATACAATTAGAGAGTTAGATGTTAGATTCAAGTTAGTATATCTGGTTATGGCTGATCAGATCAAATAGTCCCTGAGAACATCTGAAGTGGCTTCTCTAATTTGGGGCATCTTGTGTTTCTTTTGAGCTAATTTAATTCTGCTTTGCTCACAGAGCACAGCACCTTCTCTGATGAGAACAGGCCATGTTGAGTAATCTTGTGCCATTGTATCCCATGTCATACAATCAATTCTAATTCATATGATAAGAATATTCTAGTATCATTTTTTTCTGACTACCTTGTCTTGTATTTTTCACAAGCATATATTTTACATTTGAACAATGTGGGCACCCCAAGACTTTTACTCTGTGTGGCAAAGTTGGAATACTTGGCTGTTTAGTTTGAGAAAGGACCTCAATGTCTGGTATCCTACTCTGCCAGCTGATCTTCAGAGTTTTCCTGAAACAATTCAAATGGAAGTTATTCAGTTTCCTAGCATGACCCTGGTATTCTGTTCAGGTTTCACAGACATACAATGAGATACTCACAGAGACTCTGTAGGAATACAAAAGGAATCAATTATATTGAAATACAGTTTTCAAAATATTATCAAACATATATTTAGATTCTCCAGGTTAAGGATCCTTAAAATAGAGACTTTATCAGAAAAAAGAATCAATCGTGTAACAACGGGTTGATGAATATACCATAAATATATCAAAGTATTAGAAGACATCTTATTTTCCAGAGCTAAGACTCAACAAGAAATCGTGTGCTGAGCTTGACATAACAACAGTCCTTTGCACTCACCCTCTGGATAATCTTAGTCACAAAAAAAATCCCAGAATTCATTCACATCGTTTTTGTATGAGCAGAATAGGTGTTCCCTGAATTCCGATAAGCACTTGCTGTTTCTATATTCTGATTGTGAAGCACTGCTCTGAAATTAAACTTGTCATATCATTGTTGTTACCTCTCATTGTCAGTGCAACAACTTACTTCATAGACCCTGGTATGGATATTGAGATTTGGCCACACTAAAATTGCCCCACCACACACACACACACACACACACACACACACACACACACACACACATACACACACACATATGCGCAGAGTTGGGCCCTGGCATGTGTCTAGATCCTTCATTTTTTCCAAGCTATTTCCCTCAACTCGAAATTAAAATTATGCATGATCCCTGATTTTCCTATCTCTAGTCTGTTTTGTATGATTCTGAAGGTTAGAAGCCAGTTCCACTAGATGACAAATATAATATCCTGCCTGCTACTGGATTTGTACCAAGAATACTTTCCATGATCCTACAGAGGATATTATTAAATCTTCATCCACTCAATACTCTGTAAGATATTGAACACAAAAGAATAGTCTCAAGATTGCAACTTATGCTAGGACCATTTCTATCTTCGTTGATAAAAGAATACTGGGTCAAAATTTTATATTCACAATGGAAAGTTATAGAGCAAATTCCTAACATTAAATAATCAGCAGATTACTTCTATTTGATTTGTACTCAGAGATGATTTGTACCCAGATGTTTGGGAAAGAGAAGGGAGTCCTTGAATCAAACTATATAATGAAATCATGTTAAGGATGCCTGACTAGAAATGAATGAAGAAACCAGTCATTTCCTCTTCTGCCTCGTTTCCCCCTGTAATTTACTCCCTGCTGAGGAAGAAGTCCTCTCCTTCTCTCTCTCTCCCTCTCCCTCCCTCCTTCTCTCTCTCTTTCTTCTCCCTCTGTGTCTCTATGCTTTTGTTCTCTCTCTCCCTCCATCCCCTCTCTCTCTCACTCTCTCTCTCTCTTTCTCTCTCTGTCTTTGTTTCTGTCCCATACTCTCTGTCTTTCTGTCTCTCTCTGTCTCTATCTCTTTCTCTCTCAAAAGAGCTTAAGCAGAGATGTTTCAGATACTCCCTGGAATCAGGATGTGGTGAATCCTTTGAGTCTGCATTGCAATGGAAATAGTAAATAAAGAGTGTGAGATGGGAACTGAGCAAGTAATTAAAGTAGGTGCTGTCAATAGAAGAGGATATCCTCCTCACTCGCCCAACAAAACAAGTAATTAAGCTGTCACAACATTTAAAAATAAGATTTGCAGCAGATAAGCTAAGAAATAATGAGAGCTGATTATACTTTGCTTAAGTTAAATGTTTAACTTTCCTCATATTAATTGCTTATTTTCTTTAGAAGGAAGTCAAATGATGAATAAGTAATATGGGTAAGCCACATAGAATAGTTTTCTTTTTTTCCCCCAATTGCAAAAAAAGTATATTATTACATCATTAATAATTTTAGTGTTTTCTGCTACATGTTGTATTGGAGAGTTCTTTGAAGTTATTTCAAATAAGAAATTGCACATTAATCTGAATCTATATTATAGGAGATAATAACACTAAAAAGCAAAAGCAAACCAACAAACAAAAAACCTTACATAACTCGAGAACTACTCCCTCATACTCCCAATAGGATTTTGGTGTGCAAGGACTTCTAATCAATTCTTGTTAAATCTTTTTTTTTTCCGTTTTGGATTATCATTCCACAATGTAAGACAATTTTAAATCTTGAATCTATCACCCATAGTGTTAAATGTTCTTCTCCACTTCATGGAAAAAGCACTGGGGCAGGCAGCCTGGTAAAAAAGATCATTGGATTTGGTGTGTCAGAGGCCCTCCTTTCAAGTACTGCCTCTGTCATTTATTACTACTATGATATGTGAGTAATAACTTAATATATCTAATCCTCTAGTTAATATCCAAAGTCTCTTCCCTTGATTTCCCTCAATTCTATATTCCATATGATTCTCATCGGGTTCAAATGAAAATAGGAGAATAAATTTAAATCTGGATGGACCCATACAGTGCAATCTCATCATTTTGCGTGTGTGGAAATTGAGAGCAAGAAAAAGGTCAATGATTTGCATCAAGTCAAACAAGTGACATGTGTCAAAACAATATACAAAGTGCAGTCCTTTCACTCTAATGGCACTGTCTTTTCTACTATATGAGTTTGCCTTGTGAGATATAAGGTGAACTTTGTTATGATGTAAATATAGTTTTGCTGAGGTATAGAGGGACCAGAGAATATTGGTATTCTAGACTAGTGATGCAAGTATCCCAAAATAATTTAAAGGATTAGCTAATGTTCAAGTTAAGAAGCAATTTTTTATTATAATAATTCAATGGCAATTAAAGCAGGCTAAATTCCAGGAGATGGAGATAGCACAGAGTAATAAGCAAGCAGGTGAATTTATGGAGATTTAGAGAATGCAAAACAAAGAGCAGAGCAAGGTAAATGACATCATGGAATTAGGGTTCATATGATGGTGAGAAGTTTAATAATGGAGGCTAACAATGACTTTCCACTTTCATGAAAATAAAAAAATACTCATTTTGGGGGTCCAGGTGCAGCCCAGACTTTTGGATGACAAACCAGACATCCTTTAAATAAAAATTGGGGAAATAACAGCTATTAGGCCCCATTCCCTTTATTTATACACATTTTTAAAAGTTGTTCCATTATCACTTCCAATAGGTACATTAATAAGTGACTACATTATTCCCAAGATCTTTCTTGTAAAATATTAGGGTCTCTACTGTTATTCAGGTTTCCACTACAACATTCTCAAGGCAAGATATCCTGGGGGTTAGTACTATAACATTTCTAATGGTTGTACCACATTAGTTTCAGTATTATTACTAGAAACAAAGAAAGTTATTTATGAGAAATCAATATGAAGCCAACCTCAGAATATTCATACATCTCCTAAAATTCTAATATCTTTCCCTTATTTCATAGGCAAACTTCTAAAACAAAACCTTGTTTTCTTTTTTGTATCTAATTTTTCCCAATTACATATCAAGATAATTTTTATCATTCATTTTATAAGCTTGTTAATTCCAAACTTTTCTCTCTCCTTTTTTCTTCTCCCTCCCCAAGCTAGCAAACAATCTTATATAGCTTATGCATGTATAATCATGTTTAATATATTTCCACATTTGTCATGTTGTGAAAGAAAATTAAGAACAAAAAATCATGAGAAAGGAAAAAATATAAGTGAAAATGGTATGTTTCAATCTGAATTCAGACTCCATAATTCTTTTTCTGGATGTGCTTAGCATTTTCCTTCATAAGTCTTTTGGATTAGACCTGCATCACTATATTACTGAGAAGAACAAAGGCTATCATAGCTGATCATCATCACCCAATGTATATATGATCTCCACTTCTTCTCCATTCATTCATCTCTTATAATTCTAGTAATTTAACTTCAAATATTGTTATTTAACTTAAAGAAGAAAATTTCTTCCTGGACCCTCTCATTCCCTTGTGATTTTTTTGTCACCTGTCTTTTGGTCCCTCTACCTAAAAAATCACCTCTCAGTTTTCTTTACGGGTCATTATCCAGGGCATTTCTTCTAACTGTGGGTGTCCTTCAAGGGTGTATTCTGGATCTACTTCTATTCTATTCTCTTTTGTTGACCTCTTAATCTCCTATGAATTCAGTTATCATATTAATGCAGATGACTCATATATATATATATATATATATATATATATATATATATATATATATATATATATATATATATATATATATATATGTATCTCAAGGTGATGTCTCTTCTGAGCTCCAGTTCTACATCACTAATTTCCATCTGGACATTTTGGAATAGAACTTCTCTAGCTATCTCAAATTTTACATGTGCAAAACAGATTTTATTACATATCGCTATACCCAAAACCAATCCTCTTCCTAGTTTACCAAACTCTGTAGAGGGAACATTCATCCTTTCTGGCACCCAGCTTCCCAGCCTATTTTAATATTTATTGTATCTAATCAGAGAAGGCATTGATGAAAAAAGGTAAAGACTTGTTTCAACCCAAGACCTTTTATGTCCTTCATAGGAAAGGAGGGGCTAAGTCCAAAATGTCTTTAATAATACAGGAAAAGATAATCAAGAACAATTGGCTAGAGAGAGGAATTAGAAAGCAGAGAAAATGACATTTACCCATGAATAGCCTCCCCTCCACTTTTATTAATGCAGACCCTTCCTGTTCAACTTCCCCTTGAGAAACATCTTAGGGTTAATATTATCTGGCCTTGCTTAATAGCAGGCAGGAACTTCACTGCCTGCTTCAGGTCGACACAGAACAGCACTTGTAATATTGCAAGTTACCTTATTAAGAACAATAAGAGCTTTTTAGCTCCCTGTAGGCTAGTGTTGAAGTATCTGAGAAAGTCTCTGGACCTCTCCTGCATGTTTTATTAACACTGAATGCTGGTATTGTATTAGAATAGATTTAATTTTTACTTTGTGTCAATTACATTGATTGACAGTCTGCAATGAGTTTCCCACTAACACCTGGGGGAATGCTTATGTTCCCAACTTTTCTATTCTCCAAAATATTGAGTACCTGTCATTTGGGAAGTCACTTTTCGTTTCTTTTTTTCTGCTGATGAAGAAAATTTTCTTAAATTAAATATCCTAAAATATCTTAAATCAGATATTTGAATATACACATATGTGTATGTATATTAAAAATAAAATGAGATTTTACAACCTGGAACCTTTTTTTTTTTCTTGTTAATAATATAGAATTCTGCATGAAGAATCATGTTGCAGGATAAGTAAAACATTTAACAGTTCAATAATGACTTTTAAAATTAATGTATAATATATTTTAGTATATGGTTTACCTAGAAGAAACCAAAATGATTCAAATGTTTATCTAAAAGCTCTATCGCTATTGAAATATAAGGTACTTGAGGTTAGATCTGGTGTCACTTTTTAATTTTTGAGATAAGAGGATGCAATCAACAGGGATTTGTTAAAACACAAGGTGGCAGATGTTGTATTAAGTGAAAAGAACAATACACACATGGGTTTGAAATCTGTCTTTGGTGCATACTAACTGCATTGCTTTGAGTAAATTACCTGACTAAGTTGGTCTCCGACTCTGAATCTGATCAACAAAGGGATAACACTAGGTCTCTGAGAACCTCTTCAGATCTAGACTTTATGATCCTAAGAAGATCCAATATATCCAATACAAAGAGAAAATGTATTTGTACCACTACCACTGTGGTGGAACACAACCACTGTGGCATACCATCTCCATGTTTCCATGCCTGGCAGAGAAGGGATATTAAGCAAGAGTTTTTTACATCCAGCTCAAACAGACTCAGGTAAGGTGCTTGTTAAATGAGCATTTATTTACTTCTTGGAAATCTGCAAATATTACAAATTAGAGCTTGATTTGTTCTTTTATGTATATTTAAAATTATGGAAAATATTTAAAAAATACAGATTGAAATTAAAAGTGTTTCATGAATTTTGTGAAAGATAGATATTAAATATTTCCTAGCTAGTTCCTGGATTGAATCAGGAACTGTGATTATTATAGGATCCCATAGGATGAAGAAACTCCCCAAACTAAGAAAGGTTGTCATTACAGAGACAATAACTGGATTGTTCAGAATCATACAGTCCGTATATGTGAGAATTAGGACTTGAAACCAGGTTTTCCTGACTTTATCGATGGTACTTTTTCATTGTTCCACATTATCTTTAATGCCTGAAACATAGTTGGCATTTAATAAATGATTTCATTTCGAGATTTGAAAACATTTATTTTCCAGCATTTAATCTCTTCTTCATTAACTATTAGCAAATGACTTCAAAACCACTTTTTATTTATAAACTATTATTATTTCTACTAATAGTAATATAAAAATGATAATCATCATCATCATTGTTATCATAACTAGCATTTATAAAGCACTTACTGTGTGCCAGACACAATGCTAAGCACTTTACAAATATAATTTCATGTGATTCTCACAATAATTTTGAGAGATAAATATTATTACACTCATTTTGTAGTTGAGGAAATTGAGGCACACAAAGGTTAAATGACTTTCCAAAATTATATAGCTAGTGTCTAAAGTTGAATTTGAACTCATCTTCCTGATTTCAGACCCAGAGCTCTACTCAATATACTATGTAACATATATAGTTATATATCAAGATATGTATTTAGTATCAGGAAGCTGGGGAAATGAATTTTGTTCTGATATGGGACAGCAAGAAGGAAATATAAAATATACACAACCACACTATATGTAAATATAAGCAGACAAAATTTCTTCCCTTCAGATATAAGAAACTCACTCAGATTTGGGGGTGGAAGTCTGGTCAGAGAAACTATAGGCTCATAATTGAGATTCAAAAAGGACATTTTATACCTTAGAATTGGGCTTGATGAATGGCTAATCAGTGACAATTAACAGAAGAGAGATGTTCTTGGGGTCATTTATCAATATGAGAATACTCAGATAAGAATGAGTTAGGGAGGAGGTTGGATTTTTATTTTTGTTTTTTGAAAGTCAGGAATCTTATTACATATTTTATCACTTATTCTATACATATTTCCACAATTATCATGTTGCACAAGAAAAATCAGATTAAAAAGGAAAAAATGAAAAAGAAAAGAAAATGCAAGTAAACAACAACAATAAAGTGAAAATTCTATGTTGTGATTCATAATCAGTTTTTACATTTCTCTCTCTGGGTGCAGATGGATTTCTTCATCAAAAAACCTTTGGAACCGGCCTGAATAACCTCACTGTTGAAAAGACCCAAGCCCATCAGAATGGATCATCATATAATCTTGCTGTTGCTTTGTACAATGTACTTTTGGCTCAACTTGACTTCACTTAGTATCAGTTCATGTAAGTCTTTTCAGGCCTTTCTGAAATCATTTTGCTGATTGTTTCTCATATAATAATACAATTATATAACGTTCATAAACTGTAATATATTTAATCATTCCCTAACTGATGGGCATCCATCCATTCAGTTTCCAGTTTCTTGCCACCATAAAAAAAAAGCTGCTACAAATATATTTTTTGCACATGTGGGTCCTTTGCTCTTTTTTAGATCTCTTTGGGATACAGGCCCAGTAGAGACACTGCTCCATCACAGGGTACATTGTTTGATATCATTTTGGGCATACTTCCATATTGCTCTCTAGAATGACAGGATCAGTTCACAACTCCACCAACAATGTATATGTTACAGTTTTCCCATATCTCCTCCAGCATTCAACATTAAATTTTGCTATCATCTTATAAAATCCAAAAAGTGTTTAATGGTACCTAAGAGTTGTCTTAATTTGTATTTCTCTGATCAATATTCAATTTGCAGCATTTTTTCATATAACTATAAATGGTTTTAATTTCTTCATCTGAAAATTGTTCATATGCTTTGACCATTTATCAATTGGAGACTTGAAATCTTATAAATTTGAGATAATTCTCTATATATTTTAGAAATGAGGTCTTTATCAGAAACTTTGGATATCATTTTTTCCACTTTACTACTTCCC
Source organism: Sminthopsis crassicaudata (assembly GCF_048593235.1). NCBI lineage: Eukaryota > Metazoa > Chordata > Mammalia > Dasyuromorphia > Dasyuridae > Sminthopsis > Sminthopsis crassicaudata. The sequence goes on from NC_133620.1 coordinate 359,090,607, forward strand.
TTCTAATCTTGTTTGCAGTGGTTTTGTTTGGAATTCCTTCCTTTTTCACAGATCTGAGAGGTAAACTATCCTTTGTTCTTTTAATTTGCTTATAATATCACTCTTTATGTCTAAATCATGAACCCATTAGATCTTACCTTGGAATAGGATGTTAGATGTGGGTAAATGCCTAATTTCTGCCATATTAATTTCCAATTTTCCTAGCAATTTTTATCAAATAGTAAGTTCTTATCCCAGAAGCTGGAGTCTTCAGGTTTTATCAAAGACTAGATTATTAGTCGTTGACTATTGTGTCTTGTGAACCTAAACTATTCCAGAGATTGACTACTCTATTTTTTAGTCAGTATCAATGGTTGAGATAACTATTGCTTTATAATATAGTAAGTTTTAGGTCTGATACAGCTAAGCAACTTACATTTACATTTTATTCATTAATTCCCTTGAGATTCTTGATTTTGCTATTTTTTAACTCTGTAAAATAATTTCTTGGAAGTTTGATTGGTATAACACTGAATAAATTCATTAATTTAGGTAGAATTGTCAATTACATTATATTACCTCAAGCTACCAATGAGCACATGATATTCTTCCAGTTGATTAGAACTTACTTTTATTTGTGTGGAAAGTATTTTGTAATTGTGTTCATATACTTCCTGACTACACCTTGTCAGGTAGTCTCCTAAATTTTTTTAATGATATCTATAGTTATTTTAAATGGAAATTCTCTTTGTATTTCCTGCTGCTTGACTATGTTGGTAATATATAAAAGTCATGATGATTTAGGTGGATTTACTTTGTATCCTACAACTTTGTTCAATTTGTATATTGTTTCTAGTAGTTTTTTAGTTGATTCTCTATGATTTTCTAAATATACCATTACATCATCTACAAAGACTGATAATTTGGTTTTCTCATCTACTCTAATTCCTTTAATTTCTTTTTTTTCTCTTACTTCTAATTGTAACATTTCTATTATAATATTAAATAATAATGCTGAGAGGGGGAAACTTTGTTTCATCCTTGACCTTATTGGGAATGGTTTTAGTTTATTTAGTTTATCCTCATTACATAAGCTGATGGTTTTAAAGATAAGCTACTGATCATTTTAAGGAAAACCCCATTTATTGCTATATTCTCTTGTGCTTTTAACAGGAACAGACGCTGGATTTTGTCAAATATTTTTACTACTTCTATCGAGATATTTCCATGATGGGGACTTCCAGGGGCAAAGCTAAGATGGTGGAGAGCAGATAGGACTCTATGTAATCTCCTCTAACTTTCTTTCAAACCAACAACAGATTAAGCATCTAAACTGGTTTTGAAGTCAAAGAATCCATCAATATTTGGAGTACAACACATTCCCAGAAAAAGATACTTGGAAGAATTTCAGAATAGCTCTGTTTCAATTGGGCAAGAGAACAGTCTGCCAAACCTAGACCTCAGCATTAGGAGATAAGGGCAAGAAGCTAGAATGGAGAGTCAGAGCATTGTAGCTTCCACACACCTGGGAATCTTCTATAAGCCTCTTAGGCTACTCTTCTTGATTGCAACCTTTGATTTGGTAGATTTTCCTTTTGTAAAAGACACATTGTAAACCACTGAGCCCTGGAAGAATGCCAGACCTAGCCACCATTACCCAGCAATGGAAATCATTCAGTAGAATTGTCCCAGGGCAAATTAAAGCAGCTGCTAGTCTATTGCATTGAACAGTCCTCAAACCTTAAAAAATGAATAAAAAAAAAAGACAGATTTTATGGAAAGAGAAAACAGACCTCAAACACTGAGGTTCCTAAAGGCAAAGCAACTCCAGAAGAAGCCCCAAAGAGAGATATGAGTGGTTCACATTTCACAAGGCTTTCTTCAAAGATTGCATACAGGATCTTAAAAGAGAATTAGAAAAAAAAGTGGGAAAATGAAATAAGATCATTGCAAGAAGGAATGGAAAAAATGGAAAAAGAATGCAATGAACAAAAAAATTTAATTGGCCAGTTGCAAAAGGAGCTAAAAAAAAAGTAACTGAAGAAAATAATACACTAAAAATTAGGTAGAAATAGGTAAAATTGTCAATAACGTTATATTACCTCACCCTACCAATGAGCACATGATATTCTTCCAGTTGATTAAAACTGACTTTATTTGTGTGGAAAGTATTTTGTAATTGTGTTCATATACTTCCTGACTACACATTGTCAGGTAGTCTCCTAAATCTTTTTAATGGTATCTATAGTTATTTTAAATGGAAATTCTCTTTGTATCTCCTGCTGCTTGACTATGTTGGTAATATATAAAAGTCTAAAAATTAGAATTGAACAAATGGAAGTGAATGATTCAATAAGACTTCAAGGATGAAACAAAAACAAAAAAAGGAAAAAAAATAGAAGAAAATAAGAAATATCTCCTAGGAAAAAAAACAACTGACATGGAAAATAGATATAGGAGAGACAATCTAAAGATTATTGGGCTTCTTGAAAACCATGATGAAAAAAAAAATCTAGACATTATCTTACCAGACATCATAAAAGAAAACTGCCCTAATATTTTAGAATAAGAAGGCAAAATAGCCATCAAAGAATCCATGATCAGTATTTCACCTTTTTCTTTCTTTCTAGAGCCAGTTTTTTTCAGCAGCATGATAATTATAAATATTTATACATATGTTGGATTTAACATATATTTTAATACATTTAACATGTGTTTGCCATATAGGGGAGGGTATGGAGGAAGGAGGCGAAAATTTCAAGGATCAATGTAGAAAAATTACCCATTCTGTAAGAAATGACCAACAGGATGATTTCAAAAAAGTCTGGAGAGACATGAACTGATGCTGAGTGAAATGAGCAGGACCAGGAGATCATTATATAATTCAAAAATAATACTATATGATGCTCAATTCCAATGGATAAGGCCCTCTCCAACAATGAGATGAACCAAATCAGTTCCAATAGAGCAGTAATGAACTGAACCAGTTACACCCAGTGAAAGAATTCTGGGAGTTGACTATGAATCACTACATAGAATTCCCAATCCCTATATTTTTGTTTGCCTACAATTTTGATTTCCTTCACAGGCTAATTGTACACTGTTTCAAAGTCTTATTCTTTTTGTACAGCAAAATAATTGTTTGGACATGTATACATATATTGTATTTAACTTATACTTTAACAAATTTAACATGTATTGGTCAACCTGCCATCTGGGGGAAAGGGTGGGGGGAAGAAGGGGAAAAGTTGAAACAAAAGGTTTTGCAGTTGTCAATGCTGGAAAATTACCTATGCGTAAAATTTTTGTAAAAATTAATTAAATTAATTTTTAAAAGAAAAGAAAAAGTACTCATGCATATGTTTTGTAAATAAAAAGCTTTAATTTTTTAAAAAAGAAAAAAAAAACAATCAGCAGGATGATTTCAGAGAGGCCTGGAGAGATTTTTATGAATTGATGCTAAGTGAAATGAGCAGATACAAGAAATCATTGTATATGACAACAAAAAGATTAAATGATGATCAATTCTGATGGGTGTGGCTTTCTTCAACAATGATATGAGACAGACTGGTTCCAATGATCTTGTGATGAAGAGAGTTATATGCACCCAGAGAGAAAACTGTGGGAACTGAGTGTAGATCACAAAATAACATTTTCACTCTTTTTGTTATTGTTTGCTTGCATTTTATTTTTTCTCATTTTTTTTTCATTTTGATTTGATTTTTTTTTTGTGCAGCAAGATAATTGTACAGATATATATGCATATATTGTATTTAACATATATATTTTTACCATGTTTGACATATATTGGATTGCTTGCTATCTAGGGGAGAAAAGAGGGAGAATTGGAATACAGATTTTGCAAGGATTAATGTTGAAAAATTATTCATTGGTGTCCATCAATTGGAGAATGGTTGGGTAAATTGTGGTATATGAAGGTTATGGAATATTATTGCTCTGTAAGAAATGACCAGCAGGAGGAATACAGAGAGGCTTGGAGAGACTTAAATCAACTGTTGCTGAGTGAAATGAGCAGAACCAGAAGATCACTATACACTTCAACAACAATACTGTATAAGGATGTATTCTGATGGAAGTGAAAATCTTCAACATAAAGAAGATCCAACTCACTTCCAGTTGATCAACGATGGACAGAAATAACTACACCCAGAGAAGGAACAATGTAAATTGTTAGCACTACTGTCTATCTACCCAGGTTACTTATACCTTCGGAAGCTAATAATTAATGTGCAACAAGAAAATGGTATTTACACACATATATTGTATCTAGGTTATATTGTAACACATGTAAAATGTATGGGATAAAAAAAAAGAAAAATTATTCATGAATATCTTTTGAAAATAAAAAGAGATAGTCTTCTGATTTCTGTAAGTTTGGTTACTGATAAGAAATTATGCTAATAATTCCATCAATATTGAACAATCCCAGCATTCTTGGTATAAATCCTACTTGGTCATGGTATATTATCCTGTAGATAATATGCAGTAAACTCTTTGCTAATATTTTATTCAAGATTTTTTGGCATCAATATTCATTAGGTAAATTGGTTTATAATTTTATTTCTCTGTTTTCACCCTACCTGGTTTTGGTATCACCACCATATCTTTTTTCATAAAAGGAATTTGGCAGGACTCATTTCTCTATTTTCCCAAATTGTTTGCATAGTACTAAAAGGAATTGTCCTTTAAATATTTGTTAGAGTGCACATGTAAATTCATCTGGCCCTGGAGATTTTTTTCTTAGGGATTTAATTAATAGTTGGTACAATTTCTTTTTCTAAAATGAGATTATTAAAGTAATTCTATATTATGGGCAATCTATATTTTTGTAAGTATTCATCCATTTCAGTTAGATTATTAGATTTACTAACATACATTTGGGCAATATAGCTTCTAATTTTTTTCTAAGTTTCCTTTCATTGGTAGAAAGTTTATTCTTCATTTTTGATCTAAAAGTGTATTTTATTGTTTTTTTCATAAATCCAACCAGGTTATTAGTTCAATAATTTTCTTATTTTCCCTTTTCATTTTCAGAATTTCAAATTTGATCTTTGATTGGGGATTTTTAATTTATAATTTTTCTAGCTTTTTAATTGTATGCCCAATTAATTGATATTTTATTTCTCTATTATAGGCAAGGAAACATCTGGAGATATAAAAATTCCCCTCAGACCTGCTTTGTGTGCATAGCATTTTTTTTGACATTTTCTCATGGTCAACTCAAACACTTAACCATCTCTGATAGTGTTTTTAAAAAGGGCCAAGATGGCTGAAAGTAGATAATTCATTGTCCGAGTTCTTCCTGACTTCTCTCAGATCAACACCAGATCAAGCCTCTGTACTCAATTTATAGTGACAGAACACACAAATATTTGGAGTTTAAATGAAGCAGATGGAAATCTGCAATTGGTCAAGAGTTTCATTTGTTCAGAAATTATGAATATGTACTGCTGGACATATTGTTAAGAGAGGTCAGAACAAGGGAAAAGTCCAGAACTCTGAATTTTATATGTGATTTAAAGCTATTAATCCACTTAGCCTAAGTGATTCTGTAATGGAATTCTATCATTATAAGTGTAACACACAAATATAAAAACTTATAATTATCATAAATGTATGTACATATGTATATATGTATGTATTTATGTCTTTTTTTTCTTTAGACTATAAGCTCATGGTACATAGTGACTGCTATATCCTTCTTTGTCTTTATCCCAAGCAATTTACATACTTTCTAGTACAAAGTAGTTACTTAATATATACTAATTGATTGATCGATCCTGAATATGTGCGTATATACATATATATACACAGATACACACATACATACATATATTTACATATATTTGTATGTACGTGCATACATGTATTTATATAAGTATCTGTACATATAGGTGTATAATGTATGTATAAGTGTATGTTTATATACAATTCATTTGCACATATATGAACGCATGCATGCGTGTGTGTGTGTGTGTGTGTGTGTGTGTGTATGTGTAGTATGCTCAAACTCTGAGTTTAGTTTGGAAAGCTGCACTAAGACTTTTTCAATACACTATATAATTAATGCAACAAAAATTGGTTCCTTCTATAGCTATGAGGCCATGTTTCTTTTTTGTTGTTGTTTTTGCTGAGGCAATTAGGATTAAGTGACTTGCCCAGGGTCACACAACTAGGAAGTGTTAAGATAAGAGATTTTCAATTCAGGTCCTCTTAACTTCAGGACTGGTGCTCTAGCCACTGTGTCACTTAGCTGCCCCTATGAGGCTATGTTTAAATGAAATTCTCTGTTCTATAGGTCATGAACAAAGCAGAAATACAACCCAATTTCTTGATAATTCATTTGTAATTGAAGCACTTTTTAACTTGATAAATAAAACAAACCTAGGCTTTGAACATCAAAATGACTGAGTTAAATTCTGATAGCTTAAGAATATATATTTACTATGTCCTCTGTCTCTAGGCTTCATATCTCTTATATTTTTGCAAAACTTCTATAACTTGTAATGGACAGAAAAAAGTAATGTCTCTTCAGCAGTAGAAAATGTAATTAAATTAAATGAAAACCCAAAGGTGTTAGACAGACAACTCTGAAACACCAATAGCAGACAATCCTTTAACTTTTGACTACTTAAGTTTGGTGCTGTTAAGTTAAGAAACATTTGTTTAATGACCAATTATTTTCCTAAACAAGGGATGTTGCTCAATTTTTTACAGAGATGTCTGAAAATGCAATATTTCACCTTTAAATTATATACTTGGCATGTCAGCCTGGTAAGAGAGTGCTTTTATGTTGATGGCAATCACTCAAACTAAATTCAGATAGAATCATCATCAAAGGGTTAATCAATATTGAATATAAATTTCTGTCAGTATGCTTTGTCATTATATTATTTACATTTCCTTTAGTATTTTCTCTCCTTTCTTCCTGGGAACTATTTCATATAGTGAAGTGAAAATAGAGTTAGCAATAGCAACTAACACACAAAATAGATATTAGGATCAAAAGGGATAATATGTTATTTGTTTGGGTTGTTTATTATTATTATTATTATTATTATTATATATCATAATATATTATTATTTAATTCAGGATAAGAGAGAGAAGAGTTTCTTGACTTTATTCATGCATTTACTCTAAGATCTCAAGCTTCTATTAGGCCACTAGTGTCCTGGGTATTTTACACAAAAATGACTAAGTCTTTGTCAATATCCTGAGATTAATTCTCAACAAATTAAGGCTCAAGCTCAGTTTCAATCACTTTTAAGGGGGAAAAAGCTTGTTTAACGGGTGACTAAAGGAAGAGAATTTAGGATATTATCCCCACTACTGGCATAAAAGGAACAAAAATAAAAGCAATTATTATTGTCTGGTAATTATAATGGGAAGAGGGGAGCAGCTGGTGGCCATGGTGTATAGCGCTTTGGGCCTGGAAGCAAAAAGACCAGAGTTCAAATTTGCCTTGAGACACTTGAGCAAGTCACTTAAACCCTGTTTTCCTTAGTTTCCTTATCTGTAAAATGATCTAGAGAAGAAAATGGCAAACTACTCCAGCATCTTTGCCAAGAAAACCTCAAAATGAGGCATAAAATTCAGACAAGAACAAAATGACTGAACAACAATAACAAAGGTACAATGGGATAGGAAAAATGCTTTGAAGGGAAGATCTGGAATGATTATGAGATAATGAGAACAATTGAGAAAGATGATGATTCCATTGCATTTAACAATTAACTTCTCTCATCTCTGCCTTACTGATGCAAGAAAAAAAGTTTCTTGAGGTATACTTTTGAAAGTTTTAGTCTGTCTATTGTCCTTTAATTCTAATCTACTTTTATACAAATAATATAACAGTGCCATAATGTAGAGCAGAAGGGAGGCGAAAATACAATAATAATTTCCATATAACTACCTTCAGATTATATTATATTGTATTGCATGATTACATTGTCAGCATCATAATTCCTTCATAATTTTTTTTACTTCAATAATAGATCCAAAGTAAAAGAAATATTTCATCATGACAATTTAGAAATGTTTAATGATGGAGACTGTCTTGATCTAGAATATATGACTGGAGTTAGGGTTATTTGATTATTTTCAAAAGAAATTGTTTCTTTTTTTCCTATTTTTTTCTCTTGACTAATTTCCTTCTATTGGGTCTGTTTAATAATTTATTCTGCTTTCTTGCAAAGTTTTCTTTACTACTCATCTTCCTAACACTGGTAACTTTACTTTGTACTTTTCATATGATAATAAAGATCTATGCTCCTTTTCCTTTTTATTTGCCATTTGAAGCTCATTAATTATTGAAGATAATCTCAAAACTTCTCTTAATCAACATGTGGATTATTATCATTAGCAGAGGGCCCCTTATAGGATGATATACTAATTCGAATAATAGTATCATTGTTAAATGCTTTTTTGCAACAACTCATTATTTAAAATTATCAGTTGAATAGTCGGGTTGGAAAATTATACCCATTATTTTATAGCCAAAAAACCATCTTTTTTGATCTCTCTAATTATAGATAATGTCTCTCTCTTTTACACTTTCTCAGTTTAGTTCAGCTCTCTTATTTTCCTTTCTCTGCTAAGTATTGTGCTAGAATGTCCCTAAGAGAAAGAACCTGTGGAAGGAGAGAGATTTTAGGGCCAGACTGAAACTGGATATTAGAGAGATCATAATGCAAAGCTAACTTAGGTTGTCAATGCAATTTTATTGTAAATTATGTATTGGCAGGTATTGGATCTACAGTGTCATCCCTCTCCCCTTCTCTAGCCTTTTTCACAGTGCCTTTGTAGTGCAACATTTTTTTTTATAAAGGAAAAAAAAAAAGAATGAACAAATGTATGCAAGAATGAATGAATTTGTAGATTAATGGCTTTTCCTAAGCCAACAGTAGCAACATTAACATAATACCATAACACCAAATGTCAACTACTGTTAAATTGAGAATTGCCTAAACAAATGATGTTCTTTTTACTGTAGTTCACCTGAAAATCAAAGAAAAAAAATGACACAAATTCAAACTAGACAGAAAATATTCAGCATCCAGGAACAGGGCATAATGGTTTAAAGGTAAAGTGAGGTAATTGCAGAGCACTAGGCTGATATTCACATACCATTAAGCCCCAAATAAAATCAGATATTTAATCAGCAGAAATATTGACTTTTTCCCCCTATACATCTCCTACATTCTGCTGCCAAAGACTTACATATAATTCTAAATTATCTATTGCCCATAAAACCTCATGGGGAAAAATGCCATTGACTCTGATTTTGCATACACTATTAATGTGGTAATTGGCCAAGGCTGTTAAAAACAAATTGGCAAATTCAGGCATTAAATTTAGCATGCTTCTTTAAAGCTGTACATTTTCAATGCTTATGCATCTGCATATGAACCACTGTTATCACTAAAGGTGAGCTGTAATAGAATCAAATAGAAAGTTTTAAGATGGTAGATGAAGCAAAAGTAATTGTCCACCCTGATATATACCATTGTGATTTATAGCAGATGAACAGTTGGAAAGCTGTATTAATAGGCTGGAGAATAAAATTAAAGTTTCCAAAATGTTGGGTCTAAAACATTAGTGGAGAATTTAGAGGAAAACATGGAAGAAAAATTTAAAACAAAGTGTAGAAGGAACCTGAGTTATGAATGGAGCCCTTGGGATTTCAATATTTTTGTCCTTTATTTGATCTATGTGGGAATTTTCTCTTATGTATATCTTCCTATAAATTTACCATTTATAGATATGTGTATTCCTTGCAGATATTTTTCTCTGTTTCTTTCCTTTTTTGTCCCTTTATCATGTATTATGTTACATACATACATGTATTACATAGCTCTCTTGGAGGGGAGAGAGGTAGAGAAATTGGGAAAATATTAGTTACTAAAATAATCATCAGATCACTTACATTTATTTTTAAAATATAAAAGTAAATAGAGATATGTATCTATATATATATATATATATATATAAAAGAAAAAAAACAATAATAATAAAGATTAACAAATGTACAGGATATTTGTCTCTCTCTATATATATATTCTTAAATGTATACATATACATAAACATAGTCTCATATATATATATATATATATATATATATATATTCTGAGAAACAGAAAGGCTGACCATTTTTAGCCTTTACTTTTGATTATAATAAAGAATATGCTAGATAATGTTTTTTATAGAAATATTCTTTAGTTTTAAAAACTGCTTTATCTATATTATTCTATGAAACAGAAACAAGCTAGATGAAGTAGTAGATAAATGACTAAGCTTGGAAACAGGAGTATTTGAGTTTGAATCCTGCCTCAGATACGAAATTGTTGTGGTAGGAGAGGCATTCTAAGTCCTACATGTATTCAAGTTAATTTCCCCTAAAAATTCTTGAAATCAACCCCAAGATTTAATTGGTTCAAGGACTAAAGACTCAATCTGATGAAATACTGTCCTAATCACCTGATCATTTGAACAAAAATACCCAGTTCAGAGGGTAGACCAATGGGCAATTAAAAGATAAAATTTTGCTCAGCTCAATCAATTGGGTTATGTTAATGTGATTCTTCTATGCTTATCCTTATAAATTATCCTTCTGTGGCTAAGTAAAGCTTATTTATTAGCTATTGAATGAAATATATTTAATTTCTCCTTTTAAATAGTATTTTCCTCCAATTACATATTAAGACAATTTTTAGGATTAATTTTCACAAAATTTGGAATTCCAAATTTTTCTCCCTTCTGTCTTCTCTTCCAACAATGGCAGACAATTTATATAGATTATGCATGTGTTAACATGTAAAATATATTTCTATATCAGCCACTGTTGTGTAAGAAATAAGAAAAAACACAGAGAAGAAGATACTAAGTGAAAAAATGCTTTGATCTTCACTCAGAGTCCATCAGTTCTCTACTTGGTTTTGGATAGCATTTTCCTTCATGAGTACTCTGTATTTATCTTTGATCATTGTATTGCTGAGAAAGATTGAGTCTTTCATAATTGATCATCACACAATGTTGTTGATACTATGTACAATGTTTTCCTGTTTCAGCTCATTTTGCTGTGCATCATTTCCTATGAGTAATTCCAAGTTTTTCTGAAATCTGAAATCATCATTTCTGATTACACAATAGTATTCTATTAGATTCATATATCATAGCTTGGTCAGTTATTCTCCAGTTAATGGGTATCCCTTTACTTTGTAATATTTTGCTACCACAGAAAAAGGTTACTGTAGATTTCTGAGAGCCAAGACGTCACAAATCAGTGTAACTCTACCATATTTACCTCCAAACAACCATGAAATTGCACCCCAAAACAAATCTAGGATCAGCAAAATCAGCAAACAGATAGACCAAAATAATATGTTAGCCCAAGAAATGTGGAAGATTAGCAGTATAATTCTATATCACTCAGGTAAATTGGAAGTACAGTGCTGGACAATAAGCATGCCAGCACTCAAGCAGTAAGCTCCACATCAGGATTTCAGTAAGCAAAGCAAAAGTTCTCTGATGTCCTGGAACCAGAGGGGAAAAATAGATATTTAAAAATACCACCTATCACTTCAGGAAAAGATATTCCAAAATAAAAACTACAAGAATAATTATAGCCTGTCTTTGGAATTATGAGGTCAAGAGAGGGAAAAATTACTACAAATAGTCAGAAAGAAATAATCCAAAATTTGGGAAACCACAATCAGGATTACATAGAACACAGCAGCTACAATAATAAAAGATAGAGATCATGGAACAGGATATTTCAGAAGCCGAAGGAGCTACGAGTATAACCAAGAATCATCTCCATGGTAAAATTAAGCATAACATTCCAAGGGGAAAATGGTCATTCAGTGAAGTAGAAGGAATACAAACTTTCATAAAGAGAACACCAGAACTGAACAAATAAAAAGTGATCTCTAATATCAAGACCCAAGAGAAGACTGCAAAGGTAAAAAGTAAACAAAAGAAAAGAAAAGAAAAGAAAAGAAAAGAAAACAAAACAAAACAAAACAAAACAAAACAAACAAAAAAAAACAAAACATAAGGGATTCGATGGAGGTAAACTACATCCCTACATGAGAATATGATATTTTTAATTCTTAAAATTTATACCACTAAAGTACAGATAGAAGGAATACAAATAAACAGATATTATTAATAAAAGATGAATTTGAGGTAATGACAAAAAAATTAAGAGGTAAGGAAGAGGCATGCACTGGATGCAGAAGGAAAGAAGAAGTAGATTTAGAATGGGGTAATTTGTTTTAGATGAAGAGGTGGGAAGGAATTATTAAAGCAGAGTGGAAGATGGAAGACTAGACAATAAGTATCACTTGAACCTATTATCATCAATATTGTCTTAAGGAGGTTGTAATATGTAGAGGGTCGGAAATCTGGAGAAGTATACTTGAAACAAGGATATTCACAAGAAGGTGTTAATTCAGTGGAATTGATGAGATGATGGTTCTTTAGTATACATATATTTAGTACTTAGCATGGTGGTGTAATAGTTATTGATTTCACACATACATAGTGTACTGTAATGATATAATCATACCAAGGTATTTAAGGGCTGAGAAGGACTGGAAATGAAACATTCCATCTTTGACCAGCCTTGTGGTGGCTCTCCTGCCTTTATCAATTCTCCACTAAGACCAAGGACTTGAGCTGATCTTGAGAACCTCCAGAAAGTACCCTGAATATTACATTTTGATACCCAAATGTGGACGTAAGGACCATACTCAGCAGCTTGATTGATGTAATCATAAGTTCAGTGGACAAGTCCCTGTAACCATGAAATAGGATGAGTAAACTAGTTACTTTTATTTTTCAGCTAAGATGGAGCAGATACTAAGAAAAGAGCCCACCCCAAGGGATGTGTATAGAATGCATAGTAGTTAGGTTAATAAAAAAAAAAAAAAAAAAAAAAAAAAAAAAGGTTTGTTGGTAACATAGAGCATAGATCATTGAACTCTTAGAAATATTAGAGTGCACATCCTCTTGGTTCTCTAAGGAAGAAAAATTAGAGCCAGTTAAGTGGAAACTAGTAGGAGAGCAACTAATTAAATATTACAATGATAATGGTTCTGATTCAATTCCTAAGGAAACATTCTACATATACAACATAATAAATTGGCTTTAAGGAATCCCACAAGTTTTAAAATAAGGAAAAAGGAGATGAACAAAAGGGAGATGGTACTGACAAAGCAGCTGAAAAGCATGAAGAATTGGACTAGAAGGGATTTAAGTACATGCTGATGAAATTAAGGAGTGTGGTGCCATGACACAATTACAAAAGGCTTTAATGAAAACTAAAAGTGAAGGACAGGATCCATCTGATTTGAGGATTAGAACCATACCCTGTGATTGAAGACTTTGAAGAAAAAGAAAATATAGGCAGAAATTAGATATGGATCCACACTTAACACCATATACCAAGATAAGATCAAAATGGGTCCAAGATTTAGGCATAAAGAATGAGATCATAAATAGATTAGAGGAACAGAGAATAGTCTACCTCTCGGACCTGTGGAGGAGGAAGGAATTTATGACCAGAGGAGAACTAGAGATCATTATTGATCACAAAATAGAAGATTTTGATTACATCAAACTAAAAATTTCTGTACCAACAATACTAATGCAAACAAGATTAGAAGGGAAGTAACAAATTGGGAAAATATTTTTAAAATTAAAGGTTCTGACAAAGGTCTCATTTCCAAAATATATAGAGAACTGACCCTAATGTATAGGAAACCAAACCATTCTCCAATTGATAAATGGTCAAGGGATATGAACAGACAATTCTCAGATGATGAAATTGAAACTATTTCCACTTATATGAAAGAGTGTTCCAAATCACTACTGATCAGAGAAATGCAAATTAAGACAACTCTGAGATACCACTACACACCTGTCAGATTGGCTAAGATGACAGGAACAAATAATGATGAATGTTGGAGGGGATGTGGGAAAACTGGGACACTGATACATTGTTGGTGGAGTTGTGAAAGAATCCAGCCATTCTGGAGAGCAATTTGGAACTATGCCCAAAAAGTTATCAAACTCTGCATACCCTTTGACCCAGCATTGCTGCTATTGGGCTTATATCCCAAAGAAATACTAAAGAGTGGAAAGGGGCCTGTATGTGCCAAAATGTTTGTGGCAGCTCTTTTTTTTGTAGCTAGAAACTGGAAGATGAATGGATGTCCATCAATTGGAGAATGGTTGGGTAAATTATGGTATATGAAGGTTATGGAATATTATTGCTCTGTAAGAAATGACCAGCAGGAGGAATACAGAGAGGCTTGGAGAGACTTACATCAACTGTTGCTGAGTGAAATGAATAGAACCAGAAGATTGCTGTACACTTCAATGCTGTATGAAGAGGTATTCTGATGGAAGTGGATATCTTCAACATAAAGAAGATCCAACTCACTTCCAGTTGATTAATGATGGACAGAAATAACTACACCCAGAGAAGGAACACTGGGAAGTGAATGTAAATTGTTAGCACTACTGTCTATCTACCCAGGTTACTTATACCTTTGGAAGCTAATAATTAATGTGCAACAAGAAAATGATATTTACACACATATATTGTATCTAGGTTATATTGTAACACATGTAAAATGTATGGGATTACCTGTCATCGGGGGGAGGGAGTAGAGGGAGGGAGGGGATAATTTGTAAAAATGAATTAAAAAAAAAAGAAAATACAATCTATTTAATTTGGAAATTCTCAAAGATCTAAAAAAGGCTTATAGTCTTTATGGGTCTACATCATCTTATGTTAAGATGTTATTACAGAATTTGGCTTTTGAAATTTTAAGCCCTTGTGATTGGAAATCTATAGCAAGGGAATGTATAGAACCTGGACAAAACTTGTGGCTTTCTGAGTATAATGAACTCTGTAGAGTACAAGCCCAATGAAATAGGCAACCTGGAGTTACTATACCAGTCACAACTGATCAACTAGCCGGTTTAGGTCTTAATGCAGACACTTTAGCACAGATTAATTACCCTATAGCAGAACATGAGCAAATTGCTGCTGCTGCTATCAAAGCATGGTCCATCCTTCCAGGAAGACAAGGTAGAGGGGAAGCCTTCACAGAAATAGCACAAATTCCAAATGAATCCTTTGCTGATTTCATGGGATATCTGCAGACAGCTGACATATAAGCTATTGGTGAAAATGTAGCAATAGAAATTGATAAGAGATTGATAAAGAAAATGTTAATGAGATTTGTAGAAGAATTATACTAGGACAGGGTGGGAGAATAAGAACCAAAACCCTATGTCCAAAATGCAACACAAGCTTCCATTTGGCATCAGAATGTAGATTGACTCAGGGAAACAAGAATCAGGGCTCAGCTCCAGGGCCCAAGGCAAAAAAAAAAACAAAAAACATTTGGAGTATGATGGCAGTCAATGTTACACCCAGAGAGTCTTTAGAAGTTCAGTACTCAGAAATGACCATTCAGCCAGGAAGGAACCTGATGGGGGAAAGAGTGCTGGAAATCTTGTCTTCCCAGAAATCAGCCAGAGTCAGTATAATCAAAAGTATTTATTCTTGGTCTTTTGAGGTCGAGGTCAGGGGATTAGATCTAGCAATCTCCATACCTCCTTCCTCTTTCTCCACAGTCAGGAGAATCTTCAGTTTCCTCCTCCTACTCCACCAACACAAGTCACTTCCCCTTCTTTGTCCACACCCACCAATTGAGCCAGCACTGAATAGTTGGGGAGGGTCATCTTTCAAACATGTTAATAGAGAATTGTCCAATTGGCAATTAGTCTCACAATGCTTCATTATCCAAGTGCATTTGCTCAGTTCTAGCTCTTTACATCTCCACTTTCTTTTGTTTTAGAACACAGGTGATCACCCCCCCAACTTCTCAGGAAGGGAGATGAAAGCACTAAAAAGGAGATAATCACACCCTCCATGAAATCTCAGAAAGGGAGATGAAAAGCACCAAAGGGAAGTGGGGATTGCTAGAGGGTTTCTGGGTTGAAGGGTTGGTCTTATTAGAGAGAAGTATGCACAAACCCATCAGCATGGAAAGTATTACACAAGCACACAGCAATAACGCCGAGGCTATTAGTGATAACTCTCCCCACAGTCAGTGCAGGCTCTATAAGGTGTAACAAACATAAAGTAGTGATATAACAAGCAATATGAATCAACATGGTGTTGTAAAAGATTTCCAGAAGTCCTAGAAGGAGGATATGTAAACATCAGTCACACATATGCCTTCTTCAGCAACCAAGAGACAGTCCAAAACCAATCTATTGTGCATTGCTTCACATGTTAGGGAATCCAATGATCCCCACAAGTTTTTGAAGTCTCACAACAGTCTTTTTATATGATAGGGAATCCAATGATTCCTACAAGTTTTGAAGTCCTGCAACAGGCTTATGATGCCTCAGAGAATCCAATGATTCCTGAGGACTTTCAAGTCCTACAATAGTCTTATGTTGTCTTAAAGAATCCAATGATTCCTGAGGACTTTCAAGTCCTACAATAGTCTTATCATGTCTCAGACAATCCAATGATTGCTGAGGGTTTTCAAGTCTAACAATTTTTGATGTCCATGAGTCAAATGCCTTAACTGCCAGGTTCTTTTGGTGGTGGTCACAGTCAGCAACAGAACCACCCGATGTTTCTTGGGTCTTCTCCTTCATTTCAAGGGTATGCTCCATCTCTCTCCAATGGACAAAGCAAATGCGGCTCATTGGCACCCATCTCATTCCTTCTCCATCTGTGGAGATACAAGTAAACCCTCTCCCCCAAGCAGTTAACCTATCTGGTCCCTTCCATTCACCACTTTCTGGGTCTCTCCACATGACCTGACGATTATCTAAAGACAGTGGAGCTGCTCTCACTGGATGCTGTCCTTCCAGTGGGTTATAAAACCCATCTGCTGGAGCCAGTGCATCTTTGTCAAAAATTAAAAAAATTAATGGTATAGAGAACTAGATTTAGAAATTCTCTGGAATTACCTGTGGCTCCCCCTTTCTTTTGTTGTTGGAGGAGTGTCTTAATATCTATTTCTTCTCTCTACTATTGCCTGCCCTTGAGGATTAAAAGGTATGCCAGTGATATGGAAAATCTTATACTGTGCACAAAAGTGTGCAAAATGTTTAGAAGTATATTCAGGTCCATTGTCTGTTTTTATTGCTTGTAGCATACCCATAATTGCAAATGATTGTATAAGGAATTGAGTGACCACTTGGGCTGTCTCTTTTGCTGCTGGTATTGCAAAATTTAATCCTGAAAAGGTGTCTATCACGACGTGGATAAAAGATAGACGACCAAAAGATTTATAATGGGTCACATCCATTTGCCAAATTTCATTAGGCCTCAAACCATGAGGGTTCTTCTCTGGAGAGAGTGTAGAAGCATGGAAAGGAAGGCAAGCTATACAGGCTTTTACTAGGCTCCTAACTTCTTCTCTTCTTATTACAAATTGTAAATATAAAGCTTGGGCAGCCTGATGATATTTAGAATGAGATTCTTTGGCTTCTTGAAATAAAGGAGTATTGGCCAACATGGTTAGAAGGCTACCTGCCTTTGAATTATTATCAAAAAATAGGACCTGGAAGTTCACTATGGAAGTTGACACGCAAAATATAAATCTTACCTGTATGCTTTCTCACTCACTCTTGAAGTTCCTTAAAGAGCTGATGTATATTGGAGGCTACAAATTTTATTTAGGCTGTGGCAATTATTTGGACCACACCTACTGAATAGGCTGAATCAGATATTATATTTATGTCTCCTGGATAATAAGCAAGAGCTAGAATGATTGCATACAATTCATTCTGCTGAGTGGACTGAAAAGGAGTTTTGATTACTCTCTTTATATTTAAGTCACAGGAGTATACAGCACAAATATTATGTTTTGGATGCATCTGTAAAGAACTTTAAAAACCTTTTCTTCAAGAATCCAGCAACAATTATGTAACAGTCTGGTTATCTTTAATGGAGACCCATGTGTAAAATTTGGAGCCATGGCTAATAAAATTTGCCACTCTGGGATGGTTTCACAGCACACGTTAACTTGTGCATTAGTATAAAAGGTATATATCTTGTCAGGTCTTATCCCAGATAATTGTACTTCTCGCTTAATGGTCTTTAATAAAATTCTAACCACAAGCACTGGGTAAGGAATGAGGCTTTGTTCTGGTTGTGCTGTGAGGTTCACCCACTCTATCACACTGTTTCCTTGATGAAGGACTGCTGTGGATGCCTCTTGTGTAGCAAAAACTGATATTTCCAAGGGTTTTTGAGTGACTCTTTCAACCACATTGGATAAAGCCAGTTCAATTTGTCTCAAAGCCTCTTGAGCTTCTTCTTTTTTTTTTTTAGTATTAATAATTTTTATTATATATATATATTTATAATATTATCCCTTGTATTCATTTTTCCAAATTATCCCCCCTCTCTCTATTCCCTCCCCCCGATGACAGGCAATCCCATACATTTTACATGTGTTACAATATAGTCTAGATACAATACATGTGTGTGAATATCATTTTCTTGTTGCACAATAAACTTTAGATTCCGAAGGTACATGTAAACTGGGCAGACAGATATTAGTGCTAACAATTTACATTCACTTCCCAGTGTTTCTTCTCTGGGTGTAGCTACCTCTGTCCATCATTGATCAACTGGAAGTGAGTTGGTTTTTCTTTATGTTGAAGATTTCCACTTCCATCAGAATACATCCTCATACAGTATTGTTGTTGAAGTTTACAGTGATCTGGTTCTGCTCATTTCACTCAGCATCAATTGATTTAAGTCTCTCCAGGTCTCTCTGTATTCCTCCTGCTGGTCATTTCTTACGGAGCAATAATATTCCATAACCTTCATATACCATAATTTACCCAACCATTCTCCAACTGATGGACATCCATTCATCTTCCAGTTTCTAGCTACTACAAAAAGAGCTGCCACAAACATTTTGGCACATATATGTCTCTTTCCGCTCTTTAGTATTTCTTTGGGATATAAGCCCAGTAGTAGCGCTGCTGGGTCAAAGGGTATGCACAGTTTGATAACTTTTTGGGCATAATTCCAGATTGCTCTCCAGAATGGCTGGATTCTTTCGCAACTCCACCAGCAATGTATTAGTGTCCCAGTTTCCCCACATCCACTCCAACATTCATCATTATTTGTTCCTGTCATCTTAGCCAATCTGACAGGTGTGTAGTGGTATCTCAGAGTGGTCTTAATTTGCATTTCTCTGATCAGTAGTGATTTGGAACACTCTTTTATGTGAGTGGATATAGTTTCAATTTCTTCCTCTGAGAATTGTCTGTTCATATCCTTTGACCATTTATCAATTGGAGAATGGTTCGGTTTCTTATAAATTAGGGTCAGTTCTCTATATATTTTGGAAATGAGACCTTTGTCAGAACCTTTGTTTTTAAAAATATTTTCCCAATTTGTTACTTCCCTTCTAATCTTGTTTGCATTAGTATTATTTGTACAGAAACTTTTTAGTTTGATGTAATCAAAATCTTCTATTCTGTGATCAATAATGATCTCTAGTTCTCCTCTGGTCATAAATTCCTTCCTCCTCCACAAGTCTGAGAGGTAGATTATCCTCTGTTCCTCTAATCTATTTATTATCTCCCTCTTTATGCCTAAATCATGGATCCATTTTGATCTTATCTTGGTATATGGTGTTAAGTGTGGATTCATATCTAATTTCTGCCAAACTAATTTCCAGTTTTCCCAACAATTTTTTTCCCAATAATGAATTTTTATCCCTAATGTTGGTATCTTTGGGTTTGTCAAAGATTAGGTTGCTATACATGTACCCTTTTTTGTCCTTTGTATCTAATCTGTTCCACTGATCTACCGGTCTATTTCTTAGCCAATACCAAATGGTTTTGGTGACTGCTGCTATATAATATAGCTTTAGATCAGGTACACTTAGGCCACCTTCCTCTGAGTTTTTTTTCCATTAGTTCCCTTGCAATTCTCGACCTTTTATTCTTCCATATGAATTTTGTTGTTATTTTTTCTAGGTCATTGAAATAGTTTCTTGGGAGTCTGATTGGTATAGCACTAAATAAATAGATTAGTTTGGGGAATATTGTCATCTTTATTATATTCGCTCGGCCTATCCAAGAGCACTGAATGTCTTTCCAATTATTTAAATCTGATTTTATTTT
Organism: Sminthopsis crassicaudata; assembly: GCF_048593235.1. NCBI lineage: Eukaryota > Metazoa > Chordata > Mammalia > Dasyuromorphia > Dasyuridae > Sminthopsis > Sminthopsis crassicaudata. The sequence continues at coordinate 359,110,798 of NC_133620.1, forward strand.
TGTGGCAAGTGTTTTGTAATTTTTCTCATATAATTCCTGACTTTTCTTTGGTAGATGGATTCTCAAATACTTTATACTCTCAACATTTGTTTGGAATGGAATTTCTCTTTGTATCTCTTGCTGTTGCATTTTGTTAGTGATATATAAAAATGCCGAGGATTTATGTGGATTTATTTTGTATCCTGCCACTTTGCTGAAATTTTGAATTATTTCTAGTAGCTTTTTAGCAGAGTCTTTGGGGTTCTCTAAGTATACCATCATGTCATCTGCAAAAAGTGATAGTTTAATTTCCTCATTTCCTACTCTAATTCCTTGAATCTCTTTCTCGGCTCTTATTGCCGAGGCTAGCGTTTCTAGTACTATATTGAATAGTAATGGTGATAGTGGGCAACCTTGTTTCACTCCTGATCTTACTGGGAAAGGTTGCAGTTTATTTCTATTGCATATTATGCTTACTGAAGGTCTTAAATATATGCTCCTGATTATTCTAAGGAATAGTCCATTTATTCCTATACTTTCAAGTGTTTTTAGTAAGAATGGATGTTGGATTTTGTCAACTGCTTTTTCTGCATCTATTGAGATGATCATATGGTTCTTATTAATTTGATTATTAATATGGTCAATTATATTAATAGTTTTCCTAATATTAAACCAGCCCTGCATTCCTGGAATAAATCCTACTTGATCATAGTGTATTATCCTGGAGATGATTTTCTGAAGTCTCTTTGCTAATATTTTATTTAAGATTTTAGCATCAATATTCATTAAGGAGATTGGTGTATAATTTTCTTTCTCAGTTTTCGATCTACCTGGTTTAGGTATCAGTACCATGTCTGTGTCATAAAAGGAGTTTGGTAGGACTCCTTCATCCCCTATTTTTGCAAATAGTTTATATAACATTGGGGCTAATTGTTCTTTAAATGTTTGGTAGAATTCACATGTGAATCCATCTGGCCCTAGGGATTTTTTCCTGGGGAGTTGATTGATAGCTTGTTCTATTTCTTTTTCTGAAATGGGATTATTTAAGCAATTTATCTCCTCCTCTGTTAATCTAGGGAGCCTATATTTTTGGAGGAAGTCATCCATTTCACTTAAGTTATCAAATTTATTGGCATAAAGTTGGGCAAAGTAACTCCTTATTATTTCTCTAATTTCCTCTTCATTGGTGGAAAGATCCCCCTTTTCATTTGTAAGACTATCAATTTGATTTTCCTCTTTCTTTTTTTTGATCAAATTTACCATAGGTTTATCTATTTTATTGGCTTTTTCATAAAACCAACTCTTGGTTTTATTTATTAATTCAATAGTTTTTTTTTTTTTACTTTCAATATTATTGATTTCTCCTTTTAATTTTTGTACTTCAAGTTTAATTTTTGATTGGGGCTTTATAATTTGGTCTTTTTCTAGCCTTTTAAGTTGTAAGTCCAATTCATTAATCTTCTCTTTCTCTATTTTCTTCGAATAAGCCTCTAAAGATATAAAATTTCCCCTTATTACTGCTTTAGCTGCATCCCAAAGATTTTGGTATGATGTCTCATCATTGTCATTATCTTGGGTGAAATTGTTAATTGTTTCTATCATTTGCTCTTTCACCCAGTCATTCTTTAAGATGAGATTATTCAGTTTGCAATTACTTTTTGGTCTATTTACCCCTAACTTTTTACTGAATGTAGCTTTTATTGCATTGTGATCTGAGAAGAAGGCATTTATTATTTCTGCCTTCCTACATTTAATTTTGAGATCTTTATGTCCTAATATATGGTCTATTTTTGTATAGGATCCATGAACTGCTGAGAAGAAAGTATATTCCTTTCTATTGCCATTCAGCTTTCTCCAAAGGTCTATCATACATAGTTTTTCTAATGTTCTATTTACTTTTTTAATTTCTTTCTTGTTTGTTTTGTGGTTTGATTTGTCTAAATCTGAGAGTGCAAGGTTGAGATCTCCCACTATTATAGTTTTACTGTCTATTTCTTCTTGCAATTCTCTTAACTTTTCCTTTAGAAAGTTAGATGCTATACCGCTTGGTGCATATATGTTTAGTATTGATATGGCTTCATTATTTATGCTACCTTTCAGCAGGATATAGTTTCCTTCCTTATCTTTTTTAAGGAGATCTACTTCTGCTTTTGCTTGATCTGAGATAAGGATAGCTACCCCTGCTTTTTTGGCTTTACCTGAAGCATAACAGGCTCTGTTCCAACCTTTTACCTTTAAGGTTGAGACTGAACAGTAAAGGCAGCACAAAGCCCAGCCTATGCTTCCCGGTGGGGCGTGGATGTCTGCAGCAGGTGACGTGAAAAGCCCCTGCGCTCAAACTGGAAGTGTCTGCCAGAAACCGCGGTCCCTATTTCAAAGGTTCCGCTTCTCTGGGACTTCCTGGAGCTGAGTTCCACTCCCTCCAGCTAAGCTAGGCAGTGTGTGTTGCCTTGGGCCGTATCCACCCACTTGTCAATCTCTTAACTATTCTCAGATGGTAGCTGAGGCCACACCCCCTGGTGCTGAGATCAGCTGAGTAACCTCCAGGATCCGGGGAAAATCTGAGTTTTTAAGGTATTTTAACTTTCTCTTCTGAACTGCTAAATAATTAGCAGAGAAGAGCTAATAGTCTGTGCCAGATTCCTTTATTTCAGTGGCTTCTCTAATCCCAGAGCCCTCCCCAGCGCGATAGGCAGAGTATGCTAGCACCCAGCCATCTGTGCTGGCCTCTCTTCTTCCTCCCCTGGGAACTGACCTTTTCTGTTGAAACTCCAGATTCTCTTCAGCTGGTAAGTTGTGCTTCCAGTCCTTGTGGTATCTATCAGTCCTGGGCTTATTCTGAGGCTTAATTTATCTAATTGGTTGTCAGGGAGTGAGGACCTTTACAGAGTCGTGTGTTTATTCTCCGCCATCTTCAAATCCAAATATTCTTAACTCCAAAGTTTATCTACCATGCTCCCTGGCATAAGTATTACTATATTGATCATCACACAATATTGCTAATAGTGTGGGCAATGTTTGCACAAAGTATTTGTAAACAAATACTAGAATAACAAAACAATCATAAAATAAAAGTATTACTTTCATAGAGAAGTAAACTGAGATTTAACAAAAGGAAAAACACAACAAAAACAAACAAATAAGCATCTTTATGTCTTGTCTTCTGTGAATATTTATAATCTGTAATCTTTATTAAGCCTTAGAAACCTCTCCTTGAAAATGACTTTTTCTTTATGTGTCATGAATCTGCCTACTGACGTTTTTGTTCTTTTAACACCACCACCAACAACAGCTAACATTTATATAATTCTTTGAAGTTTGCAAAATTGTTTACAAATATGCTCTCATTTACCTCTACAGCAACCATTGAAAATAAGTGGTATTGATATTCCCAAATTTTAGATGAGGAAACTGAGCCAGATAACTATTAAGACTTGCTCAAAGTCACACCACAAGCAATTATGTGAAGATGTATTTTCAGTCAGACATTTCTGATTCCAGATCATGAATGAATGATATAATATCCTTGAGAAGAGTAACTTTTTCTTATTTCCTTTCTTCACATCCTTAGTACTAACCACGGCATATGATTCATACTTAGAACTTATCAAATGCCAGTATTTGATTGATTTTTCAGCTACTGCTGTTCTCAAATAGGATTTACTAAATAACAGTGGTTTTTCAATATTTATCAGGGAAACTGTTAATCTTTGTAGTCTTGAAAGAGTCCTTGAAAAAGCCCTTGGAGGCAGAGCCAGACATGTGTCAGTTTACCTCTGAAATACTACCAGGTAAACTTATTTATACTTAATATATATTGAAAATGTTGATTGATTGATTAATTGATTATTCTCAAGGGGGAAAGCTCAACTAATAATAAAATTTACATAGTGTTTCAAAGCTTGCAAAACACATTATAAATATTTTATTTTATCATCATCACAAGGTTGACATTGTGCTATTATTATCTAAATTTTACTGATGCAGTAACTGAGGTATACAGAGGTTAAATAGCTTGTTCAGACTCATACAACTTTATGAACTCATGTCCAGAGCTCTAGTTACTGTATCCAGGTTCAGAGCTCTGGCCACTGTGCCCCCTAACTACATTGATGAAGTTGGTTCATATATTGAACCAATTTTTGAAACCAGTAAGCAAAAGGAAATGATATGTGGACTTCTGTTAAAAAAAAAAAAAAAGTTAGGTGCTCAATTGATTCATTTAAAAGCTATTGTATAAGCATGCCTAGGATCCTTCTTCTCAAGTCAATATAATATATAATTCTCATGGACACAATGGACAATTATTCATTCACCATGGTGAAAGAGAGTACTGCTAGAAAAGATATCTGCCTCGCTTTTTAACAAACTGTTTTAATTCTAGCATGGAATCACCTAATGAGAAGTATTTTTGTGTTGTTGTTGTTTTTAGTAGACTGGAACATTTGACATTTTTCTTGAGTTTCCCTATTGAAAAGTTCAAAGTTTTACAGAGACCAAATTTTGGCTTCTTTTTATACTCATTTTTATTAATGAATATACCATTTTATTGGAAATTTATAATTGGGATACTTGTTCTTATTCTGTCCAAATGATAGAAGTGAATGTTTGTAAGTGTTAGTCTTGATTTGATCTAAATATGAGACTGTTTCTGCTAGTTCACTTTCTTAAACAGAAACTTTTTGTCCCATATGAATTAGTTGATGTTTCCTGTAGATAATAATCATGTTTTTTGTTAGAGAAAACTACTTGAAAGTTACTCTTTTTATGAGTATGAAGAAATGATTAGAGAAAGCAAATACTATTTAAGTTCTCCAAGAAATCTAGACTCTTAAGAAAATTGTGAAACATTCTCAACTTATAACAAGTCCTTGTCATTCCCATTTTAGGAGGTGAAGAGGGAAAGCAACTTTTTATGGCTTAAAGAATAAGCAAGAAAAAGTGTTTGACTTTGAATTGGAGAAGGTAATTTTAAAGTGTGGTTTAGAGATTACTGTTTGTATTCTCTTCATCAAATTTTAACATTCTTTTTTTATTATTATAGTTTTTCATTTACAAGATATATACATGGGTAATTTTTTAGCATTGATAATTACAAAACCTTTTATTTCAGTTTTTCCCTCTCCTTCCCCCCACCCACTCCTCCAGATGGCAGGTTGATCAATACATGTTAAATATATTAAAGTATAAGTTAAATACAATATATGTATACACGTCCATACAAATTATTTTGCTGTACAAAAAGAATCGGACTTTGAAATAGTGTATAATTAATCTGTGGAGGAAATAAAAATTTCAGGCAGACAAAAATGGAGGGATTTGGAATTCTTTGTAATGGCTCATAGTCATCTCCCAGAGTTCTTTCACTGGGTGTATCTGGTTCAGTTCATAACTGCTCTATTGGAACTGATTTGGTTTATTACATTGCTGAAGAGGACCACATCCATCAGAATTGATCATCATATAGTAATGTTGTTGAAGTATATAATGGTCCTGCTCATTTCACTCAGAAGCAGTTCATGTAAGCCTCTCCAGGCCTTTCTGAAATCATCCTGCTGGTCATCTCTTACAAAACAATAATATTTCATAATATTCATATACCATAATTTATTCAGCCATTCTTCAATTGATGGGCATCCACTCTGTTTGCAGTTTCTGGCCACTACAAAGTAGGCTGTCAAAACATTCTTGCACATACAGGTCCCTTTATCTTCTTTAAAATCTCTTTGGGATATAAATTCAGTAGTAACACTGCTGGATCAAAAGGTATGCACAGTTTGATACTTTTTGAGCATAGTTTCAAATTGCTCTCCAGAATGGCTGGATGTATTCACATTCCACTATGCATCAGTATCTCAGTTTTCCCACATTGCCTCCAACATTCCACATTATCTTTCCCTGTAATTCTAGCCAATCTGATAGGTGTGTAGTGGTATCTCAGATTTGTCTTAATTTGCATTTATCTGATTAATAATGACTTGGAGCATATTTTCATATGGCTAGAAATAGTTTCAATTTCTTCATCTGAGAATTGTCTATTCATATCCTTTGACCATTTCTCAATTAGAAAATGGCTTGATTTCTTATAAATTAGAGTCAATTCTCTATATATTTTGGAAATGAGGTCTTTATCAGAACCTTTGACTGTAAAAATGTTTTCCCAGTTGTAACATGCCTTCCTAGAAGTTACTATTACCAGTCTGTCCTCATTCCTAGGCCCAACAGAGTACCTTTGACCAATGACCTTTGCAGTGTCAACTCTACCCAGCTCATCTCTTGTGAGGCCTACAAAAGTCTCTGGCCACCATTTTTTGAATCGTAGTTTAATAACAGATAGCATGCTCAAGAACTGCCACATGTAATCTTAAAAGCCTTTATTATACCTACCCACATAATGCCCTGACTTAATGCCCTGACTTGTTAACTCCTTAGTGAACACCTGGTTTGAAGATCCCACTTGTTCACTACCAAACTCTTTACTTCTCTCAGCTATCCATCAGCTTGGCTCAGCTACCCCAGGTTAGAGAGCCAGGTTAAAGAGAGAGCTTTGCTGCCTGCATTGGGCTTATATAGGGCCTGTGAGGTCACACAAAGAGCCAATCAAGCAAGAGAGCCATCACCCATTAGGAAGCTATCTCAATATAGCCAGGATTCCACCCAAAGGGTGGTCCTATACCCATAGAGATTACTTCTGGGGCACTCAATCCCCTGTTGCATCATGGCCACCCATTTAAAGGACCCTTACACTCAGTTTATTGTTTCCCTTCTAATCTTGTCTGCATTAATTTTGTTTGTGCAAAAACTTTTCAATTTGATATAATCAAAATCTTATATTTTGTGATCAGTAATGATCTCTAGTTCTTCTTTGGTCATAAATTCCTTCTTCTTCCACAGATCTGAGAGGTAAAGTGTCCTATGTTCTTCTAATTTATTTGTAATCTCATTATGCCTAGATCATGAACCCATTTTGACCTTATCTTGGTGTATGGTGTTAAGAATAGATCAATACCTAATTTCTGCCATACTAATTTCCAATTTTTCCAGCAGCTTTTGTCAAACAGTGAGTTCTTATCCCAAAATCTGGGCTCTTTGGGTTTGCCAAACACTAGATTATTAAAGCTTTTGACTGTTTTGTCCTTTGAACCTAACCTATGCCAGTGATCAACTAGTCTATTTCTTAGCCAATACAAATGGTTTTGGTAACCACTTGCTTTACAATATAATTTTAGGTCTAGTACAGTTAGGCTACCTTCATTTGATTTTTTTTTCTTTAGTTCCCTTGAAATTCTTGACCTTTTGTTTCTCCATATGAAATTTGTTATTATTTTTTATAATTTATTAAAAATAGTTATTTTGGGAGTTTAATTGGCATAGTGCTAAATAAACAGATTACTTTAGGTAGTATTATTATCTTTATTATATTTTCTCACCCTATCCATGGGCATTTAATATTTTTCCAATGGTTAGATTTGACTTTATTTGTGTGAAAAGTATTTTGTAGTTTTGCTCATATGGTTCCTTGGCATATAGATTCCTAAATATTTTATACTATTGGTAGTTACTTTAAATGGAATTTCTCTTTATAACTCTTAACTGTTGGATTTTGTTAGTGATATATAAGAATTCCAAAGACTTATGTAGGTTTATTTTGTATCATGAAACTTTGCTAAAGTATGGATTATTTTTAATAGCTTTTTAGTAAAATCTCTGGGGTTCTCTAAGTATACCATCATATCATCAGCAAAGAGTGATAATTTGGTTTCCTCATTACCTACTCTAATTCCTTTAATCTCGCTCTCAACTCATTGCCACAGCTAGCATTTCTAATACAATATTGAATAGTAATAGTGATAGTGGGCAACCTTATTTTACTCCTGATCTTATTGGGAATGGTTCCAGTTTGTCCCCATTACATATGATGCTTACTGATGGTTTTAAATAGATGCTACTGATTATTTTAAGTAAAAATCCATTTATTCCTATACTCTCAAGTGTTTTTAATATGAATGTTGGATTTTATCAAATGCTTTTTCTGCATCTATGAGATGATCATATGATTTTTGTTAATTTGGTAATTAATATGACCAATTAAACTGATAGTTTTCCTAATAAATCCTGCTTGATCATGATGTATTATCCCGGGGATGATTTTCTGAAGTCTTTTTGCTAATTTAACAAAATATTAAAGATTATTGCATCAATATTCATTAGGGAGATTTGTTTATAGTTTTCTTTCTTTGTTTTCAACCTACCTGGTTTAGGTATCAGTGTCATGACTGTGTCATAAAAGTAATTTGGTAGGACTCCTTCATTCCCTATTTTTCAAATAGTTTATATAGCATTGGGGCTAATTGTTCTTTAAATGTTTGGTAGAATTCACATGTAAATCCATCTGGTCTTGTGGATTTTTTTCTTAGGGACTTGATTAATAGCTTGTTCTATTTCTTTTTCTGAAATGGGACTATTTAAGCAATTTATTTCCTCCTCTGTTAATCTGGGAAGCCTATATTTTTTGAGATAGTCATCCATTTCACTTATGGTATCAAATTTATTGGCATAAATTTGGGCAAAGTAACTCCTTATTACTGATCTAATTTCCTCTTCATTGGTGGAAAGTTCCTCCTTTTCATTTCTAAGACTAACAATTTGATTTTCCTCTTTCCTTTTTCTAATCAGTTTTACCAAATGTTTATCTATTTTATTGGTTTTTTCATAAAACCAACTTAGTTTTATTTATTAGTTCAATAGTTTTTTTTTTCTTTTTTTTACTTTCAATATTATTAATTTAGCCTTTTAATGTTAGAATTTCAAGTTTAGTATTTGATTGGGGGTTTTTAATTTGGTCTTTTTCTAGCTTTTTAAGTTGCAAGCCCAATGCGTTAATTTTCTCTTTCTCTATTTTATTCAAGTAAGCCTCTAAAGATTTAAAATTTCTCCTTATTACTGCTTTAGCAGCATCTCACAAATTTTGGTATGATGTCTCATCATTATCGTTATTTTGAGTGAAATTATTAATTGTGTCTATAATTTGCTGTTTCACCCAATCATTCTTTAGTATGAGATTATTTAGTTTCCAATTATTTTTGGTCTATTTTCCCCTGACGCCACTTGTGTCATGCCATTCACCCTCTATAGGATCCCTCCCTCCTCCCTTTTCTTGTACCCTTCCCTTATTGCTCTTTTCGTTTTCCCTTTTCCTCTCCCCCTTTTTAATGAGGTGAGAGAGAATTTTATGTAAAGCAATATGTCAATTATTTTCTCTTTGAACCAACTCTGATAAGAGTAAGATTCACAAAATGTTCCTTCCTCTCTCTAATTTTCCTCAAATATGATAGGTTTCCTTTGCTTCTTCATGGGATGTAGCTTCCTTCTTTTTATCTCCCCTTTCCCCTTTTTCTGACACTATCCCCTTTCCATTTCTACTTCCTTTTTTATCTTATATTAGTAAAATCAAATTATGCTTGTAGTCTTTATATCCACAACAGAAATACAGTTCTCAAGAGTTCCTTTTACCTTTTTCTATTTCTCTTGAGTCCTATGGTTGGAGATAATTTTTTTTTTTTTTTTGTTTAGATCTGTTTTTTTTTTTTTTTTTTTTTTTTCTTTTTCTTTTTTTTTTTCTTAGAAACAATTGGAATTCATCTGTTTCATTAAATGTCCATCTTCTTCCATGGAAGAAAATGCTAAACTTAGCTGGGTAGTTTATTCTTGGGTGCATTCCAAATTCTTTTGCCTTTTGGAATATCAGATTCCAGGCCCTAAGATTTAATGTGGAAGCAGCCAGATCTTGAGTGATCCTCATTGTAGCACCTTGGTATTTGAATTGTTCTTTTTTCTGCCTGCTTGTAATATTTTTTTCCTTAGTCTGATAGTTCTGACATCTGGCCACAATATTCTTTGGAGTTTTTATTTTAGGGTCTTTTTGAGAAGGTATTTGGTGAATTCTTTCAACGCCTATTTTACCCTCTGATTCTGTTATATCTGGGCAATTCTCTTTGATGATTTCTTGTAAAATAATATTTAGGCTACCTGTGCTAGAATCCTCTCTACAAATTTTCTCCTCTCTACAAATTTTCCACCTGTGGAGACCACCCTGGCCCCAGTCTGCTCAGTGTGCTAGACTCTGGATCTGCCTCCCTCCCTGTGTTGCCCTGCTCCCGCCAATCAGGACAAACCTTTTCTGGCAATCTTCCAGATTATCTTTGGTAATAATGCTGTTGTACTCCCAATATTTGTGGATTTCACCAGTCAAGCACTATTTCTGAAGCTGAATTTATTAATTAGTAATGATGGTAGAAGAGGAGCTTAGAATGACAGTGTGTCTTCTCTTTCATCTTGGCTCTGCTTCCCTCCAATAGACTTGTGATGGAGAAAGTCATCTGCATAAAGAAAAATAAGTATGGTGACTGAATGTAGATCACAACATATTATTTTTACCTTTGTGGTTGTTGTTTGGTTGCTTGATTTTTTTCCTCACTTTTTTCTTTTTCATCTGATTTTTTGTTGTGCAGCATTATAAATAAAGAAATATGTTTAGAACATGTTTAACCTATATTGGATTACTTGCTGTCTAGGGGAGAGGGATATAGGGGTGGGAGGGAGAAAAATATGAAATACAAAGTTTGTGATGTAAAAATTACCTTTTCATGTATTCTGAAAATAAATTTAACTTTTATTTGTTCATGTGTTCGTTCATTCATCCCTTTATTTTTTTATTTGTTCTTATATGCTAAAATAAATCTTTTCACTTCTTCAAAATTCCTTGGGCCCTATTTCTTAAATCTGGGAACAATGCTCAAAGAAGATCACTAATAATTTTTTTTGAGATAATTAGGGTTAAGTAACTTGCTAAGGATCATACAACTAGTAAGTGTTATGTGTCTGAGTCTGGATTTTAACTTAGGTTTTTCTGACTTCACAGTCAATGCTGTTTCCACTGAACAGAGGGAAAGGGAGAGAGAAGGAATAGAGACAGAGAGAGAAAGAGAGGGAAAGGGAGAGAGAACTGAATTTTAAGGACTCTTAAAGTCTTTCTTAAAAGCCCATTTATTGGATTATTCAAAATCTGAACTCCAATTTCAAACATAATTTTTACACAATAGCTGAGGAATTACTATCAGTAAGATTTTCATCTTGCACAACACAGTAAAGATTCTGTTCCTTTGGAAGGAGAAAATCCAACACACCTATTAGACACATTAATTTTTTCACTTAGTCTCCTTAATTAAGGGCTTATTGGACATAAGTAGGGTGTTTGTTTATTCCCATTAAAACAAAAATCAAGTTAAAAGAAAAGAGCACTTAAAATTAAAAAAAAAAAAAACACCACAATGATTTTTTCAACTCAAAGAATAAGTAATGAGTAAGAATACTAAGAAAAGTCTGCTTTTGGTACTTTTTGGCATCATTTTATGATTCTCAAAATTTCGTGATTTCAGGGGGGGGGGCATGAACGATATAAAAACTGGACAGTTATGTTTTAACACTGCCATGTCATCATTTTAAATATATTATTAATTGCAAAGTCTCAATTTACTCTCTGAAATTGAATATAAGTACTCCATATACTATGTGGGCTCCTGTTCCTCTCCATGAGTATAGTCAACAGGAGATATAACCATTTTTGAGTTTTGTATATTTAAATTAATTTTGAGTTGATGAGAATTATGGAGATTGGATTAGCAAAGAAGTTTGTTTTTGGTTAAGATTTATGTACTCTATGTCCTAATGACATATTTGTTCCAACAAATAATGACCCATTTCTATTTGACAGAAATCCCTTAGAGTGTGTTTCCTACTATCACATGAATAAATAGCCTTCATTCTTCATGTAGTGTAGAATTACATAGTGGTGTAAATGAACTTATTGTGAATAATTTGTTTCTACTGCAAGTTCCTGCTGGGGAAGTGTCAGATTTCATTTGGCAAATTCTCCTGGTTAATTGGTAAGCAGAAAAGGCTAATTGCATTTAGTATTAACACAATGTGAATACTTGGAATTCTAATTTTAAAAATTGCTCCTATGGCTCTTTATAATCTTTAAATGCCCTTTTCAATATATCTTATTATATAGCATATATTACCAGTATCAGTGTAATGGGCAAGTGATGGTTTAGATAAAGTGTATGGAGAGAAAATAATATATTTCTCATGCATAACAATATAGAAGGGCTACAAGCAGTTATTGTTATTATTGTTATTTATTCATTCAATCATGGAAAAACCTTTGTGACCTTGTGGAAATTTCTCAGACAAGATATGGGAATGATTTAACATTTCCTTCTCTAGTGGATTAAGGCAAACAGAGATTGAGACTTTCCCAGGGTCACACACTTAATGAATGTTCCAGGTGGACTACTCCATCCATTAAAAAATAGTTTTCTTTTTTCCCACAATTACATAACAAGAAAAAAATAGCATTCATTTGTACAGGATTTTTGAGTTCCAAATTTTTCTCCCTCTATCTCTTCTCTTTCCTTTTTCAAAGATAGTAATTATTTTGATGTAATTTATACATATGCTATTGTACAATATTTTGCAATATTAATCATAGTTGTGTAAGAAGAAGCAGATCAAAGGGAAACAAAGAAGAAAATGCAAAAATGAATAAAATAAGTGAAAAAATATGCTTCAATCTGCATTCGAAGTTTGTCAGTTCTTTATCTGGCTATGGATAAAATTTTTCCTTCATAAGTCCTTCATAAGACTTGGATCATTGTGCTGCTGACAAGAATTCATTTGGTATAGTTGCTCATCACACAATGTTGCTGATGCTATATACAATGTATTCCATTGCTTTGCTTCAATTTATACAAGTTTTTCCAGATTATTCTAAAATATTTCCATTGATTATTTTTGTAAAACGTTTATATTTATATAAAACGTTTGTTTTACCATTCCCTAATTGATGTTCAGCCCCTTGATTACTATTATATTGCCACCATGAAATGGGATTCTATAAATATTTTTGCATGTGGAAGTATTTTTCCCTTGTTATGCTCTCTTTGGCATACATATCTAGTAGTGATATCTGTGGGTCAAAAGGTAGAAGAAAATGTAAAATAACTCATTGGAAAAACAACTGACCTGGAAAATAGATTTAGGAGAAACAATCTAAGGATATCCTGAAAACTATGATGAACAAAAGAGCCTAGACATGATCTTTCAGGAAATTATCAAGAAAAACTGCCCTGATGTTCTAAAACCAGAAAGTAAAGAGCCATTGAAAGAATTCACCAAATACCTCCTAAAAGAGCCTCCAAAATAAAAACTTCAAGAAACATTGAAGCAAAATTTCAGAATTATTGGAAAAAGGAAAAATATTGCAAGCAGCCAGAAGGAAACAATTCAAATATTAAGGAGCCATAGTAAGGATTACTCAGGACCTAACAACTTCTACCTTAAAATATTGAAGGGCCTAGAATCTGATTTTCCAAAAGGGGAAGGAACTTGGATTGCAGCCAAGAATAAACTATCCAGCTAAACTGAGCATTATTTTTCAGGGAAGAAGATGGATATTGAATGATTCAGGTAAATTTCATTTATTTCTGATGAAAAGACCAGAGCTAAACAAAAAAAATGATCTCCAAATACAGAACTCAATAGTAGCATAGCACAAAAGTTATCTAGTTTAGAGGATGTTTAATAGTTCTCTAAGTTCAGTATGATTTATTTAATCTTACAATAATAATGGTTTCCTAGGGATATAATGATTGGCTCAGTTTAGAGCATATAAACTGGTAGCCTCAGTTAGGTTCGTCCAGATTCAGAGGCAGAGAAGACAAGAGAATTGGAAGCAGGAGCTTAAGCTGTCAGAGGGATAGAGAGAGCTAAGGAAGACAAGCAGACTGGAGGCTGAAGCACCTCTCTTCCTGCATTTCTCCACTGAGACCAAGGGTGGTCCAAAAGGGTCTTCATAAAGCTAACCAGCAGGAAGGAGACAATAAAGGATTTGGACTTTAATACCTGGCTATTCTTGTGGTGATTACTGAACTGAAATGAAGTCTGATCCAGAGACCCCCAAGAAAACTGAACCAAGAATACACTAGAGGTAGAAAGAGGGTTGTGCTGGAAAAACAGGAAAATGATAGTAAAATAAGGGAAATTACATCTCATAAAGAGGCAAAGAGGATTTATTATACTTGAGGGAAAGAAGGAAGGGGGATGAACATTATGCAAATCTTACTCTCATCAGATTTGGCTCAAAGACAGAATATTAGACATATTTGGTTTCTCAGAGAAATTTGTCTTACATTATAGGGATGTGAGAGAGGAAAGGGGAAAGGAAAGCAGAAGCTAATAGAAGGGAAAACAGTAGTGAGGGAAATATAAGAAAGGTAGAGGGGTTATAAAGGGGGAGGACTGTTTGAGGGAGATAGTGGTCAGAAGCAAAATCTTGGGGAGGAAGGAAAGAGGAAAGGAAAGAGAAAAGCATAACTTGGGGTAAATAAGATGGTGGGAATACAGAATTAATCCTTTTAACTGTGAATGTAAATGGGATGAATTCTCCCATAAAATGGATAGCAGACTGGATTAAAAGCTATAATCCTACCATAAGTTGTTTACAAAGAACACATTTAAAGGAAAGTGATACATACAAAGTAAAGGTGAAAGACAAGAGGAACGTCTGTTATGCTTCAGGTGAAAAAAATAGCATGGTTAGCAATGCTGATCTGAGATTAAGCAAAAGCAAAAATAGATCTAATTAAAAGAATTAAGGAAGGAAACTATCTATTGCTATAGAGTACCATAGATAATGAATTAATATAAATACTAAACATATATGCACCAAGTAGTAGAGCGTCCAATTTCTTAGAGGGAAAATTAAGAGAGCTGCAAGAAGAAGAAAAAAAAATAACAGCAAGATTATGTTAATGGGGGGGTTCTCAACCTAGATCTCTCAGAACTAGATAAATTGACCCACAAAATAAATAGAAAGTAGGTAAAGAGGTAGGTAGAATACTAGAAAAGTTAGGTGTGATAGATTTTTGGAGAAAATTGAATGGAGACAGAAGGAGTAAACTATTCTCCATGATTCATGGAACCTATACAAAATTGACTATATATTAGGGCATAAAGACCTCAAAATCAAATGAACAAAGACAGAAAGAGTAAATGCATTTTTCAGATCAGGATTCAATTAAACAGTACATGCAATAAAAGGTCAGAGGAAAATAGAATAAAAATTATCTGGAGACTAAATAATCTAAACACAAAGAATGAGTGGGTAAAACAACAAAGCATAGACACAATAATTTTATCCAAGGGAATGACATGAGACAACATACCAAAATTTGTGAGATACAACCAATGTAGTTATTAAGGGAAATTTTCTATTTCTAGATACTTATTTGCATAAAATAGAAAGAAAAGATCAATGAATTGGGCTTGCAACTAAAAAAAAACCTAGAAAAAGGACAAATTAAAATTCCTGAGTAAATACCAAATTTGAAATTGTGAAAATAAAATGGGAGATTAATAAAATGGGAAGTAAGATAACTATTGAATTTATAAATAAAATTTAGTTGATTTTATGGAAAAAAACAATAAAATAGATAAACCTTTAGTTAATTTGATTAGAAAAAGGAAAGAAATAATCAAATTGTTAGTCTAAAATTGAAAAAGGAAGAACTTTCCACCAATGAAGAGAAAATTAGAGCAATAATTAGAAGTTATTTTGTCCAAATATATATCAACAAATTTGATAATTTAAATTAAATAGAATACCTACCAAAAATAGAATGTATAGATTAACAGACAAGGAAATAAACTGTTTAAATATTCCCATTTTAGAAAAGGAAATAAAACAAGCTATTAACCAAGTTCCTAAGAAAAGGTCTCCAGGACCAGATGGATTTGCATGTGAATTCTACCAAACATTTAAAGAACAATTAATTCCAATAGTAGAAAAAACTATTTGAAAAAATAAAGAAAGAAGCAGTCCCATCAAATTTCTTTTATGACACAGAAATGGTATTGATACCTAAACCAGGTAAAGTGAAATTAGGAAAAAAAAAACTTTCCTAATGAATATTGATGCAAAAATCTTAAATAAAACATTAGCAAAGAGATTACAGAAAATCATCCCTAAGATAATAAGCTATGACCAAGTTTATACCAGGGATGTAGGGCTGGTCCAATATTAGGAAAACTATTAGCATAATTGACTATATCAATAACCAAAATAGCAAAAATCATATGATTATCTCAATAGATGCAGAAAAAAATTAGAAAAAATCCAACAACCATTCCTATTAAAACCAAAAAAAAGTATAGGGATAAACAGAATTTGCCTTAAAATGATCAATAATATTTATTTAAAACCATCAGCAAGAATCATATGTAATGGGGACCAACTAGAATCATTTACAATAAGATCAGGGCTGAAACAAACTTGCCTACTATCACTATTACTAATCAATATTGTATTAGAAATGTTAGCTTTGAAAGAAAAGAGCTTTATAAGAGCTTTAATAAATGTTAGCTTTATAAGAGAAGAAAAAAGAGATTAAAGGAATTAGAGTAGGTAATGAGGGATCCAAATTATCACTCTTTGAAGATGATATGATGGTATACTTAGAAAACCCTAAAAAATCAACTGAAAGACTATTAGAAATAATTCACAACTTTATCGAAGTTGCAGGACACAAAATAAATCCACATAAAACCTCAGCATTTTAATATATTACCAACAAAGTGCAGCTGCAAGAGATACAAAAGGAAATTTCATTTAATTGTTGATAATATAAAATATTTGCTAGTCTACTTGCCAAGGCAAAGTCAGGAACTATATGACCACAGCTACAAAACACTTTTCATACAAATAAAGTCAGATTTAATTAATTGGAAAAATATCAAGTGCTCATCAGTAGGTCAACTAAATATAATACAAATCACAATACTACCTACATTAATCTATTTATTTAGTGCCATACTAATCAAATTCCTAAGCAATTATTTTACCAACATATGAAAAATAATAACAAAGTTTATCTGTAAGTAGAAAAGGTCAAGAATTTCATAGGAATTAATGAAAAAATACCAGTAAAGGTGGCCAGGCTGTGCCAGACCTAAAACTAAATTATAAAACAGTGGTCATCAAAACCATTTGGAACTGACTAAGAAACAGAGTAGTCAATTAGTGGAATAGGTTAGGTTCACAAGACAAAATAGTGAATGACTATAGTAATCTAGTGTTTGGCAAATCCAAAGTCCTCAGCTTTTGGGATAAGAACTCACTATTTGACAAAAACTGCTGGGAAAATTTGAAACTAGTATGGCAGAAACTAGGCATTGACCCATAGCTAACATTGTATACCATGATAAAGTCTAAATGGGTTCATGTTTCAGGCATAAAGAGTAATATTAGAAGCAAATTGGCAGAACATAGGATAATTTACCTTTCAGATGTAAGTAAAAGGCAGCTATTTGTGAACAAAAAAGAATTGGAGTTCAATATTGAACATCAAATAGATAATTTTGATTATATTAAGTTAAAAAGTTTTTGAATAAACAAAACTAATACACACATTAGAAGGGAAGTAACAAATTGGGAAAACATCTTTACATTCTACGATTCTGATAAAGGCCTCATTTCTAAAATATATAGAGAATTGATTCAATTTTATAAGAATTCAAGCCTTCCTCCAATTGATAAGTGGTCAAAGGATATGAACAGAAAATTTTAAGACGATGAAATTGAAACCATCTCTAGTCATATGAAAAGGTTCCCTAAATCACTATTGATCACAGAAATGCAAATTAAGACAACTGTGAGGTACCACTACACATCTGTCAGACTGGTTAAGATGACAGGAGAAGTTAATAGCAAATGTTGGAAGGGCTATGGAAAAACTGAGACACTAATGCATTATTGGTAGAATTGGAACTAATCCAATTGTTCTGGAGAACAATTTTCAACTAGGTTCAAAGGGCTATCAAACTGCATATCCTTTGATATAGCAGTGCTTCTAGTAGGTTTATCTCCCAAAGAGATCTTAAAGGTGGAAAAGGAACCCACATGTGCAAAAATTGTTCAACAAAATAGTTGGATCAGTTCACATCTCCATCATTAGTGTCCCAACTCTCCCACATCTTTTCCAATATGTATCATTTTCCTTTTTTGTTGGCCTTTTTGGACATATTAGTAAATGTCTTATTATGTGTCAGTACTTTAGAATTGTTTCAATTTGAATTTCTGCAATAAATAATGAGCTACAGCATTTTCTTTAAATAACTACATATAGCCATGGTTACCACATCTAGAAACTATTCTTATATTTTGTTAATTTATAAATTGGGGAATGTATCTTATCTTTTTTATAAATATGCCTCAGTTCTCTATGTGTTTGAAAAATGTAATTGTTATCAGAGAAACTTTTTAAATTACTCTTGCTAACTGTATTTTCCATGTAACTGAGCATCATCTTTCAGAGGAGGAGATAGATTTTCTTTTTATTTTTTTTAACTTTTTTTAAAATTAATTTTATAATTATAAATTTTTGACAGTATATATGCATGAGTAATTTTTATAACATTATCCCTTGTATTCATTTTTTCCAAATTTTCCCCTCCCTCCCTCTATGCCCTCCCCTAGATGACAGGCAATCCCATACATTTTACATCTGTTACAGTATAACCTAGATATATGTGTGTAAATCCAATTTTCTTCTTGCACGTTAAGTATTGGATGAGGAGATAGATTTTCAATGAAGTAAGAGACTTTCAATCATTTCCATTGTGTGGGGGGAATTAACAGAAAATTTGATCATCAAATACAGAATTAAAAGAGAAATATAGAGCCAAGATGACTGAGAGGACACACTCATCGATTTAAGCTCTTCCTTGCCCCCAGACTACTTTTTTCATGATATGGCCTCGGCATTAGTGCTTGACTGAAAAAACCTATGAATACAATACCAACAGAAGATATCCTCAAAATTCATCAAAAACAAGTCTGTTTTTGCTCTTGAGTAGGGATGGTTTAGACCAGGTGCAAACCACAGCTAGGCAATGAAAGCACAGAAGGCAGTTAATGCTGAGGAGGGCGGGGTGTGATCTCAGCTATCAGAAAATTTGAACTTTACCCAGTGTGAGCTACTTTGCCCTGGCAGCAAGCCAGTAGATCAGCAGAGAAACTATAAACACAGGGGGTAAAGACTTTAATTCTGTAACACTGGGGTCTCTTGGGACCTGGCCACACTCACCCAGCACTAGGAGTGACCCAGAATGCTCCCAGAATGCTCTCAGAGTCTCAGAGAGTGGCCACTGTGCAGGGAGCACAGCCATTGCTGTCACACTGCTGCTCCACTGATATTTCTTGTAGTCTGTAGAGGAAACTTGGTAACACCACGCTGCCCCAAAAGCAGACCACATTTGCTTTTTGTTTGTTAGTTTATTTTCTTTGATTCTTTTTTGTCAAAATGAATAAAAAATTAAACCATGCTCTAAATAATGATAGCTTCTATATGGATAGAGAGCAGACTTTTTTTTAAAATTAGATAGCATTTTTCATCATAAGTTCTTTAGAACTGTCCTTGATCATCTTATTGATGAGTATAACTGTCTTTCACAGGTGATCATCTTAAAATATCCCTGTTTCTTTTACATTTCACCTTGCATCAGTTCATATAAATCTTTCCAGGATTTTCTTAATATATCCTGTTCATTATTTCTTATAGCACAATGCTGTCCATCAAAATTAGATACAACATCTTGTTTGGCCATTCTCTAATTGAGAATTCTTTGCCACCTCTAAAAGAGATACTATAAATATTTTGAGTATATAGGCATTTTTTCCTTTTAAAAAATTTTCATTGAGTAGCAGCAGTACTGCTCAGATAATATGCATAGTTTTAAATTTCATTGGGCTTTGTTCAGAATTGCTCTAAAGAATAGATGAATCAGTATATCATTTCATAAACAGTGTATTACTGTCTCTATTTTTCTACATCTCTTCTGAAAATTATCTGTTCATATCCTATGACTATCATTGAGGAATGGGTATTAATTCTCTCTGCGTGTTCTCTCCCTCTCTCTCTATCTCACTCTTTCTGTATCTCTGTATCTCTGTATCTCTCTCTCTCTCTCTCTCTCTCTCTCTCTCTCTCTCTCTCTTCTCTTCTCTTCTCTTCTCTTTTTTTCTGCCTGTTTCTGTCTCTCTGTCTCTGTCTCTGTCTCTGTCTCTGTCTCTGGTTCTCTATCTCTCTCCTTTCATTCCGCCCATTGTTAAAAGTATTAGAATTAAATGAGAAAAAATAAGAAGCAAGGGGACTAATAAAAACCAGCATGCAAGGTGGGAGAAGTTTTCCAATTTTTCTCTACAGTGGCTTCCTTTTATAAGCATGCCCTCTCTGCCATCTTGCCTCTGCACTCAGAGGAGGACTTATTATTTATTTGTTTTTGTGAATGAGGTATTTCATGAGGTATCAATAATGATGATTAAAATAGTAAGAAAAGAGTCTTAGTGATGCATTTAAAATACACGATAGAACAGAAAGACACATAAAATATGTGGAAAAGCAGAATAATGCCAGTAAAATTGTGTTAATTTTAATATATCCTTTAAGATCCAGAAACTGCACATAATAGAATCATGATTTCACAGTGATTCTATTTTCCGAACTTTGTAAACAGTAGTTCTTAACTTTTTGTATTTTTTTAAATGAAAACAAAGAAAAATAACAACAAAAATATTTCTATGGTTCAACCATTCAGGAGAGTGATTCAGAACTATATATAAAGGACTACAAAACTCTGCATACCCTTTGATCTAGCAATAACAAAATTAGATCTGGATCCTAAAGACATTAAGGGGGAAAATAAAGGGAAAAGAAACTATAATAGTACAAAAATATTTATAAGCAGTTCTTTTTGTGTTGGCAAAGATTTGCTATCATTACCACATTGAGAAAATGCCCATCAAGTGGGGAATGGCTTAAAATGTTGTGATTTAGGATGATGATGGAATATTATTGTGATATACGAAATGACAAACAAGATGCTTTCTGAAAAATGCTGGAAGGACTTACATGAACCTATGCAAAGTGAAGTGAGTAGAACCAAAAGAATAATATATACTGAAATAGTAATATGGTAATGAAGATCAATATTTTAATGATAATACAAAAATTAGTCACTTTGATCAATATAATGATCTAAGACTATTCCAAAGCATGATGGAAAATGCTATTGCCCTCCAAAGAAATAACTAATAAGCACTAGAATGAAATATACTTTAAAAAAACATTTTTTTTTACTTTTTCCTCCATCATGGTTACTATGGAACTTTGTTTTGCATGAATCCATGTATATAATTGATTTTTTGCTTACTCAGTGGATTAGGTAAGGGTGAAAGAGAAGGAAAGAATTTGTAACAAAAAATGAATAATAAAAAGAACAAGAAAAATGTCCATGCACAAAATTAATATAATACATTTATAAGATGATAAAATATATTGATATGAGATTCTGTATCATATATAGATAGAGAGAGAGATATATAAAGCTTTAACCTAGATTTCATTCAAAGTAATTTGATCCCCCCATTTAAAACACAAATACATTTAGTAGAGGAGGTGAATAAAATAGTGTAGAAGAGACAAATTATCTTGTTGTGAACAGATGCTGTTAACCTAGGTACAAATCCTGATTCTTCTCATCTTGTGACCACAGACATGTTTTTTTTTCATTTCACTAAGGTCTCACCTTCACTATTTGAATAAGTGAGGGACATTGTACATGATCTCTAACAATTTTTTCAGGTGCACCTATAATCCTATGATATCTCAATCATTTACTCTTTTATATGAATATCAATGTGGCATAGTAACTAAAGCACAGCACTTCATTTGATCAAGAAGACCTGAGTTCAGATCTTGCCTCGGATATTCATTGACTGTGTGACCTTAGCCAAATCACTTACCTCTGTTTTCCTTGGTTTCCTAATCTATAGAAAGGAAATGATGATACTATCTAGTACACAGAATGCTATGAGGATAAAATGAGATAATATTTAAAAAGTGTTTTGAAAATTATAAAATGTTATATACGTGCTAGTGAAGATAGTGGTGGTGGTGGTGATGATAGTGATGTTTATATCAGATTCCTTCCAAAGATGTTAAAATAGGTTTAGAGATAATATTCAAGCAAATTGTTTTAATTTATTTTAAGTTAGGTTAGCATAACATGAAAGGAATGAATATTTTGTCTATTTCAAATTTTGTTTAATCACATCCAGCCCAAGGGACAGAAAGCACTGAAGATGTAGAACTGATGACATTTTAATAATGTCTCAAAGACTTACATGATCAAAGAATTTATGGACTGATTACAGGAATGCAGTTAAATTTCAGAGCTGGGAATTGAAATAGGTCTTATAATTCCCATGCTTCTCCACCTGCCAATCTTGTCTATTTCAAAAACAAACAAATAAACAAAAAAACAATTTAAGACTTAAATTTTTAATATAATTGGTACCCCTGAATATGACAATATGTTACTTCTACTAATTGGCTCATGTATACAGTCCTCTCCATGACCCTGAATCTTTCACCCTTTCACTTCACCCTATTCTGCAGGTAAATCTTTTTTTTTTTTTTTTTTTTTTTGATTATCCTTGACTCTTCAAGCCCTATGATCTTCTACGAACTGTTTAATCTCTAGTCATTCTTGACATGATCTCTATCTTTTCTTCATCATTTGAGGGTAAGAAACAGCATGATATGGAAAGGAATGTAGATCTGAGTTCTGATTCCTACTTCATTTTGGTGATAAGATTTGCATAATCTACTACATGAGTCATAATACTATTTAAATCTTAAAATGAGTTACAAAAATAGCTAACATTTAGGTAGCAGTTTAAAGTTTGCAAAAAGTTTAAATAAGCTATATGATTTAATCTACTTGACAACTCTTTGAGGTAACCACTATAATTTTCATCAACATTTTTAAGATAAGGAGACTGAGGAATTGAGTGTTTTAGTGACTTTCCCAAGGCCTGAAACTGGATTAATTCTCATCTTGCTGAAACTTAATTTCAAATCCTCTCTTTACTGTGTCACTTTGCTATCCATTGTCATTGTTCACATATATATATGTGTGTGTGTGTGTGTGTGTGTGTGTGTGTATGTATACATGACATATGATGTCAAGCAAAACATATTTTATATCTGCCAGTTTTCCAAAGAAAAAAAAGCAAGAAAAATATAAAGTGATAGTAATCTGCATATATAGTTCAACACTTCTTTTTTATTATAACTTTTAATAGACAGAACATATGCTTGGGTAATTTTTTACAACATTATTGCTTGCACTACTTCTGTTCCGACTTTTCCCTTCCCTCCCTCCACCTGCTCCCCTAGATGGCAAGCAGTCTTATACATGTTAAATATGTTATAGTATATCCTAGATACAGTATATGTGTACAAGAATTGAACAGTTCTCTTGTGGCACAGGGAGAATTGGATTCAGAAGATAAAAATAACCTGGGAAGAAAAACGGAAATGCAAACAGTTTACACTCATTTCCCAGAGTTCCTTTTCTGGGTGTAGTGATTCTGTCCATCATTGATCAATTGGAACTGAATTAGATATTCTTTGCGTTGAAGATATCCACTTCCATCAGAATGAATCCTCATAGAGTATTGTTGTTGAAGTGTATAAAAAACTCCTAGTTCTGCTCATTTCACTCAGCATCAGTTCATACAAGTCTCTCCAGGCCTTTCTGAAGTCATCCTGCTGGTCATTTCTTACAGAACAATAATATTCTATAACATTCATATACCATAATTTACCCAACCATTCTCTAATTGATGGGTATTAATTCATTTTCCAGTTTCTAGCCACTACAAAAAGGGCTGCCACAGTTTGGCACATACAGGTCCTGTTCCTTTCTTTAGTATTTCTTTGGGATATAAGCCCAGTAGTAGCACTGCTGGATCAAAGGGTATGCACAGTTTGATAACTTTTTGGGCATAAGTCCAGATTGCTCCCCAGAATGGTTGGATTCATTCACAACTCCACCAACAATGTTTTCCCACATCCCCTCCAAAATTCATCATTTTTTCCTGTCATCTTAGTCAATTTGACAGGTGTGTAGTGGTATCTCAGAGTTGTCTTAATTTGCATTTCTCTGATCAGTAGTGATTTGGAACACTCTTTCATATGAATGGAAATAGTTTCAATTTCATCCTCTGAAAATTGTCTGTTCATATCCTTTGACCACTTATGAATTGGAGAATGGCTTGATTTCTTATAAATTAGAGTCAATTCTCTATATATTTTGGAAATGAAGCCTTTATCAGAACCTTTAACTGTAAAAATGTTTTCCCAGTTTGTTGCTTCCTTCTAATTTTGTTTGCATTAGTTTTGTTTGTACAAAGGCTTTTTAATTTCATGTAATCAAAATTTTCTATTTTGTGATCAATAATGATCTGTGTTCTTCTTTGGTCACAAATTCCTTCCTCCTCCACAAGTCTGAGAGGTAGACTATCCTCTGTTCCTCTAATTTATTTATTATCTCATTCTTTATGCCTAAATCATGGACCCATTTTGATCTTATCTTGGTATATGGTATTGTGTAGGTCCACGCCTAATTTATGCCATAGTAATTTCCATCAACATTTCTTTATATACCCTATCTTCATATTTTTATCTAGGTAAACACTTTACAGTTTTAAAAATGAACAGAAAACAACAAAAGAAAAACTTAAAAAATGATGTATTTAAAAACTAAGGACCTAGATAGAATCTCAAAGAACCAGTCCAATAATATTATAGTTAGGGATATTATATATATAGAGAGAATATTTATATAGTATATATATGGAGAGAATATTATATAATATATATATATATATATAAGCTATATTCTCCTAAATAGTATGGGAAAAAAAAACAAGTACCTTTCAAACTAAGTAACTTTAAAAATTGAAGAATTAAAACAAAGCACTTACACAACATTCCCAAATTCATAAATGGTCAAAATATATGAACAATTATCAGATGATGAAATAAAAGTCATTTATAGTCATATGAAAAGATGCTCTAAATCACTATTGATTAAAGAAATGCAAAGTAAAACAAATATGAATTACCATCTCACAATTCTGATTAGCTAAGATGAAATAAAAAGATAACCATAATTATTGAAGGGGATGTGAGAAAACTGGAACAATAACATATTGTTGGAAGAGTTAGGAAATGACCCAACCATTCTGAAGAATAATTTGGAATGATATCCAAAGGGCTATATAACTGAGCATGTCCTTTGATCCAGCAGTCCTGAGACTATGTCAGAATGAAATGATAAAGGAAGGAAAAGAATTCACATGTGTAAAAACGTTTGTAGTGTCAAAGAAGTGGAAAGTGATATCAAAGTTATGATTTTGATTTAGAAAAATAATAACAAAATTCATTTGGAAGAACAAAAGGGCAAGAATATAAAGAGAATGGATTTTTAAAATATATTCAAAGAATGGTGGCATTGCAGTACCATACCTAACAGCATATAATAAAGTAACAATCATCAGAAACATATGATACTGGCTTAGAAATAGAGTGGTAGATCAGTAAAATAGGTTAGTTACATATGACACAATAATCAATGAGCATAGTAAATTACAATTTGATAAACTTCAGCTTCTGAGATACAAACTCATTATTTCACAAAAATTGCTAGTAAAAAAGGAAAATAATGTCAGAAACTCAGCATAGACATAAATCTCAAGTCTCGTACCAAAATAAGGTCAAAATGGGTATATAATTTGGAAACTAAGGGTTATATCATAAGGAAATTAGGAGAGCAGGGGATAGTTTACCTATCATATCACTGAATAAGAGGAGGATTTATGACCAAAGAAGAACTAGTAAACATTATGAAATGCACAATGGACAACTTAGATTACATTAAATTGGAAAGATTTTGCACAAACAAATCTAACACAAACAAGATGAAAAGAGATGTACAAAGCTGGGGAAACATTTCTAGCCACTGTCTCTGTTAAAAATCTCATTTCTATTCACTATTTGACAAAAATTGCTGGGAAAATTAGAAACCAGTATGGAAGAAATTAGGGCTTGACTTACACATACCAAGATAATGTCAAAATGGGTTCATGATTTAGACATAGTGATATTATAAGCAAATTAAAAAACATAGGATAGTTCAATTCTCAGATCTATGCAGAAGGAAGGAATTTGTGTCCAAAGAAAAACTGGAACTCACAATGAACATTAAATAGATACTTTTGATTATATTAAGTTTTAAGTTTTTGTACAAACAAAACTAATGCAGACAAGATCATAAAGGGAAGCAATAAATTAAGAAATAATTTTTACACTTAAAGAGTCATTACATTTATTTATATTTCATTACATTTACTTTAAGAAGATAAAGGCCTCATATCTAAAATATATAGAAAATTGACTCAAATTTATAATAATTCAAGCCATTCTCCAATTGGTAAATGTCAAAGGATATGACAGACACTTTTCAGATAAAAAAAATTAAAACCATTTCTAATCATATGAGAAAGTACTCTAAATCACTATTGATCAGAGAAATGCAAATTAAGACAACTCTGAGATACCACCACACACCTCTCAGATTAGCTAAGATGACAGGAAAAGATAATAATGAATATTGGAGGGGATGTAAGAAAACTGGGTCACTAATACATTTTATTTGGTAGAAGTGTGAACAGTTCCAGCCATTCTGGAGAGCAATTTTAAACTATGTTCAAAAGTTATGAAACTGTGCATACCCTTTGATCCAACAATGTTTCTAATGGACTTATGTCCCAAAGGGACCTTAAAGGAAGAAAAGAGACCTATATGTACAAAAATGTTTGTGGCAGCCTTTTTTTGTAGTGGCAAGAAAGTGGAAACTGAGTGGATGAATTGGAGAATGGCTGAATAAGTTATGGTATATGAATATTATGGAATACAATTGTTCTATAAGAAATGCTGAGCAGAGTGATTTCATAAAGGTCTGGAGAGACTTAACATGAACTGATGCTAAGTGAAATGAGCAGAACTAGGAGATCACTGTATGCTGCAATATCAGTATACCATGATCAATTCTGATGGACATGACTTTCCAACAATGAGATTATTGATGCCAGTTCCAACGATCTTGTGACGAACGATCTACACCCAGAGCCAGGATTGTGAGAACTAGCCTTTTCACTCTTTTTGTTATTGTTTGCTTGCATTCTGTTTTCTTATTCATTTACTTTTCTTTTTTTGATCTGATTTTTCTTGTGTTCTAAGAGAATTGTATAAATATGCTTACATATATTAGATTTAACATATATGTTAACATGTTTACCATATTAAACATTGATTTGTTTGCCATCTAGGGGAGGGGATGAGGAAAAGGAGGGGAAGATCTGAAATACAAGGCTATGCAAGGGTCAATGTTGACAAATTATTCATGCATCTATTTTGAAAATTAAAAAAATACTTTTAAAAAGATCTCATTTTTAAAATATACAAAAAACTGTGTAAAATTTGTAAGAACACAAGTCATTTCCCAATTGCTAAATGGTCAAAAGTATGAAGACAATTTTCAGAGGATGAAATTAAAGCTATCTCTAGTCATATAAAAATGTTCTAAATCATTATTGATTAGAGAATTGCATATAATAACAACTCTGAGGTACAATCTTACAACTGTCAGCTCAGCTAAGATGACAGGAAATAATAATGATAAATGTTGGTGGGCATGTAGGAAAACTGAGGCACAATGTGTTGTTGGTGCAGTTGTGAAATGATCCAATTATTCTAGAGAGCAATTTGGAACTATGTCAAAGTGCTATAAAACTGCACATGTGCCAAAATTTTTGTAACAACTATTTTTGCTGTGACAAAAATTTGGGGAATGGCTGGATAAGTTAACAAACTCATTATTGCTCTGATGCTGAGAAAGTCACATTTTTTATCTTTAAGTTCTTTCATTGATAAAATGTAGATAATAGTGGTATTTGCATAACATGGGATATTGTGAGGGTTAAATATGTAATACTTGTAACATGATTTGCAAGCCATAAAGTGTTACATAAATCTTAACTATCTAGGCAAGTGTCCTCATGCTTATATTTGAATAAACTGAAGCCCAGAAAGTTTTAAAACCTTAACCATAGGTAATACCAGAGATAATTTGTATAGCTTAGGGATGAACCATTGCATATTTAGAATAATTTGACATAACTGTTCCATGCTCCAATGAAACAATTACTTTTTTAAAATAGTATTTTATTTTTCCAAACATATGCAGAAATGGCTCTCAACATTCACCTTTGGAAAACCTTGTGTTCCAAATTTTTCTTCCTCACCTTCTGCCTTCATAAGACAGTAAGCAATCACATATAGGTTTAGTGTGTGTAATACTTCTAAAGATATTTCCATATGTATTATGTTGCATAAAAAATTCAGCTCAAAAGTGAAAAAAAAAAAAACAAAAAAGAGGAAAAAAACCAAGCAAACAAACAGTAACAATAACAAAAGTGAAAATATCATACTTTGACCCACATTCAGTGAGGTATACTCCCTAATATTTTATATTATTTGCAGGTTTTAAATGGGATTTATCTTTCTATCTTACTGGTGAGCTTTGATGGTAACATTTAAAAGTATATATAATTCATGTGGGTTTATTTTATAACCTGAAACTTTGTTAAAGATGTTAATTGTTTGTAGTAAGTTTTTTATTGATTTTATTGATTTCATGTCAAGAACCTCCCTCTGCTTGAGTTCTATAAATTAATAATTTTATATGGTTTGTGGATGATGTTATAAATGTCCAAATGGTTATTCATAGTAAAATTGATATGCATTGAGGAGATAATAAAGCTCAAGGAATCTGGTAACATCATCAACTAAGGGGATGTAGAGAGAAAAGAAAAAGAGAATATAGAATAGACTTTGGAGATGCAATAGTTATTTGGCATGACATGGCTCAAGATCTATCAAAGAGGAAAGAGTAGTGCTTAAACAGGTAGGGAAATGATGTCTATGATTTGTTGTTTGACAAATTCATTCTTTAGGATTAGATTATTTAGTTTCCAATTCATTTTGGTTAATTTCTCCCTGTCCTTTTATTGCATGTAATTTTTATTGTATTACAATCTGAGAAATGCATATGATATTTCTAAATTTCTGCATTTGATTTTGAGGTTTTTATGTTGGAATACGTGGTCAAATTGTGTATGGGTTCCATAAACCACCAAGAAAAAATAATGTCCCTTTCTGTCTCCCTTCAATTTTCTCCAAAAATCTATCATATCTAACTTTTCCAGTATCCTATTTACCTCTTTAACTTCTTTCTTATTTGTTTTCTGGTTGGATTTATCCAGTTCTGAGAGAACAAAGTTGAGATCCCTCACTAGTATGCTTTTGCTTTCCGTTTTTTTTTTTTTTTTTTTTTTTTTTCTGTAACTGGAAAGTCTTTATTTTTTTTTTTAAATAACATTATCCCTTGTATTCATTTTTCCACATTATCCCCTCCCTCCTTCTACTCCCTCCCGTTGATGACAGGCAATCCTATATATTTTACATGTGTTACAATATAACCTAGATACAATGTGTGTAAATACCATTTTCTTGTTGCACATTAAGTATTAGATTCCGAAGGTATAAGTAACCTGGGTAGATAGACAGTAATGCTAACAATTTACATTCACTTCCCAGTGTTCCTTCTCTGTTATTTCTGTCCATCATTGATCAGCTGGAAGTGAGTTGGATCTTCTTTATGTTGAAGATATCCACTTCCATCAGAATATATCTTCATACAATATTGAAGTGTACAGCGATCTTCTGGTTCTATTCATTTCTCAGCATCAGTTGACGTAAATCTCTCCAAGCCTCTCTGTATTCCTCCTGGTCATATTTTTTTTTTTTAACTTTTTTTTTATTATATATATATATATATATATATATATATATATATATATATATATATATATATATATTTATAATATTATCCCTTGTATTCATTTTTCCAAATTATCACCCCCTCCCTCTATTTCCTCTCCCCGATGACAGGCAATCCCATACATTTTACATGTGTTACAATATAACCTAGATACAATACATGTGTGTGAATATCATTTTCTTGTTGCACAATAAGCATTAGATTCCGAAGGTACATGTAACTTGGGCAGACAGCTATTAGTGCTAACAATTTACATTCACTTCCCAGTGTTTCTTCTCTGGGTGTAGCTACCGCTGTCCATCATTGATCAACTGGAAGTGAGTTGGCTCTTCTTTATGTTGAAGATTTCCACCTCCATCAGAATACATCCTCATACAGTATCGTTGTTGAAGTGTATAATGATCTTCTGGTTCTGCTCATTTCACTCAGCATCAGTTCATATAAGTCTCTCCAAGTCTCTCTGTATTCATCCTGCTGGTCATTTCTTACAGAGCAATAATATTCCATAACCTTCATATACCATAATTTACCCAACCATTCTCCAACTGATGGACATCCATTCATCTTCCAGTTTCTAGCTACAACAAAAAGAGCTGCCAGAAACATTTTGGCACATATATGTCTCTTTCCGCTCTTTAGTATTTCTTTGGGATATAAGCCCAGTAGTAGCGCTGCTGGGTCAAAGGGTATGCAGAGTTTGAAAGTTTTTTGGGCATAGTTCCAACTTGCTCTCCAGAATGGCTGGATTCTTGCGCAACTCCACCAACAATGCATTAGTGTCCCAGTTTCCCCACATCCCCTCCAACAATCATCATTATTTGTCCCTGTCATCTTAGCCAATCTAACAGGTGTGTAGTGGTATCTCAGAGTTGTCTTAATTTGCATTTCTCTGATCAGTAGTGATTTGGAACACTCTTTCATGTGAGTGGAAATAGTTTCAATTTCTTCATCTGAGAATTGTCTGTTCATATCCTTTGACCATTTATCAATTGGAGAATGGTTCGGTTTCTTATAAATTAGGGTCAGTTCTCTATATATTTTGGAAATGAGACCTTTGTCAGAACCTTTGTTTTTAAAAATATTTTCCCAATTTGTTACTTCCCTTCTAATCTTGTTTGCATTAGTATTATTTGTACAGAAACTTTTTAAGTTTGATGTAATCAAAATCTTCTATTTTGTGATCAATAATGATCTCTAGTTCTCCTCTGGTCATAAATTCCTTCCTCCTCCACAAGTCTGAGAGGTAGACTAATCTCTGTTCCTCTAATCTGTTTATTATCTCCCTCTTTATGCCTAAATCATGGACCCATTTTGATCTTATCTTGGTATATGGTGTTAAGTGTGGATCCATATCTAATTTCTGCC
This sequence comes from Sminthopsis crassicaudata, assembly GCF_048593235.1. NCBI lineage: Eukaryota > Metazoa > Chordata > Mammalia > Dasyuromorphia > Dasyuridae > Sminthopsis > Sminthopsis crassicaudata. The sequence continues at coordinate 359,142,073 of NC_133620.1, forward strand.
ATATTAATTTCCAGTTTTCACAACAGTTTTTTCCAAATAATGAATTTTTATCCCTAATTTGGTATCTTTGGGTTTGTCAAAGATTAGATTGCTATAGATGTACCCTTTTTTGTCCTTTGTATCTAATCTGTTCCACTGATCTACGGGTCTATTTCTTAGCCAATACCAAATGGTTTTGGTGACTGCTGCTATATAATATAGCTTTAGATCAGGTACACTTAGGCCACCTTCCTCTGAGTTTTTTTTCATTAGTTCCCTTGCAATTCTCGACCTTTTATTCTTCCATATGAATTTTGTTGTTATTTTTTCTAGGTCATTGAAATAGTTTCTTGGGAGTCAGATTGGTATTGCACTAAATAAATAGATTAGTTTGGGGAGTATTGTCATCTTTATTATATTCCCTCAGCCTATCCAAGAGCACTGAATGTCTTTCCAATTATTGAAATCTGACTTTATTTTTGTGGCAAGTGTTTTGTACTTTTTCTCATATAATTCCTGACTTTTCTTTGGTAGATGGATTCCCAAATACTTTATACTCTCAACATTTGTTTGGAATGGAATTTCTCTTTGTATCTCTTGCTGTTGCATTTTGTTAGTGATATATATAAATGCTGAGGATTTATGTGGATTTATTTTGTATCCTGCCACTTTGCTGAAATTTTGAATTATTTCTAGTAGCTTTTTAGCAGAGTCTTTGGGGTTCTTTAAGTATACCATCATGTCATCTGCAAAAAGTGATAGTTTGATTTCCTCATTTCCTACTCTAATTCCTTGAATGTCTTTCTCAGCTCTTATTGCCGAGGCCAGCATTTCTAGTACTATATTGAATAGTAATGGTGATAGTGGGCAACCTTGTTTCACTCCTGATCTTACTGGGAAAGGTTGTAGTTTATTTCTATTGCATATTATGCTTATTGACGGTCTTAAATATATGCTCTTGATTATTCTAAGGAATAGTCCATTTATTCCTATACTCTCAAGAGTTTTTAGTAGGAATGGATATTGGATTTTGTCAACTGCTTTTTCTGCATCTATTGAGATGATCATATGGTTCTTATTAATTTGATTATTAATATGGTCAATTATATTAATAGTTTTACTAATATTAAACCAGCCCTGCATTCCTGGAATAAATCCTACTTGATCATAGTGTATTATCTGAAGTCTTTTTGGGAATATCTTATTTAAGATTTTAGCATCAATATTCATTAAGGAGATTGGTCTATAATTTTCTTTCTCAGTTTTCGATCTACCTGGTTTAGGTATCAGTACCATGTCTGTGTCATAAAAGGAGTTTGGTAGGACTCCTTCATCCCCTATTTTTTCAAATAGTTTATATAGCATTGGAGTTAGTTTTTCTTTAAATGTTTGGTAGAATTCACATGTGAATCCTTCTGGCCCTGGGGATTTTTTCCTGAGGAGTTGATTAATAGCTTGTTCTATTTCTTTTTCTGAAATGGGACTATTTAAGCAATTTATCTCCTCCTCTGTTAATCTAGGGAGCCTATATTTTTGGAGGAAGTCATCCATTTCACTTAAGTTATCAAATTTATTGGCATAAAGTTGGACAAAGTAACTCCTTATTATTTCTCTAATTTTCTCTTCATTGGTGGAAAGGTTCCCCTTTTCATTTGTAAGACTAACAATTTGATTTTCCTCTTTCTTTTTTCTGATCAAATTTACCAAAGGTTTATCTATTTTATTGGCTTTTTCATAAAACCAACTCTTGGTTTTATTTATTAATTCAATAGTTTTTTTACTTTCAATATTATTGATTTCTTCTTTTAATTTTTGTATTTCAAGTTTGGTTTGGGGTTTATAATTTGGACTTTTTCTAGCCTTTTAAGTTGTAAGCCCAATTCGTTAATCTTCTCTTTCTCAATTTTCTTCAAATAAGCCTCTAAAGATATAAAATTTCCCCTTATTACTGCTTTAGCTGCATCCCACAGATTTTGGTATGATGTCTCATCATTGTCATTATCTTGGGTGAAATTATTAATTGTTTCTATAATTTGCTCTTTCACCCAGTCATTCTTTAAGATGAAATTATTCAGTTTCCAATTACTTTTTGGTCTATTTACCCCTAACTTTTTACTGAATGTAGCTTTTATTGCATTGTGATCTGAGAAGAAGGCATTTATTATTTCTGCCTTCCTACATTTAATTTTGAGATCTTTATGTCCTAATATATGGTCTATTTTTGTATAGGATCCATGAACTGCCTAGAAGAAAGTATATTCCTTCCTATTGCCATTCAGTTTTCTCCAAAGGTCTATCATACCTAGTTTTTCTAATGTTCTATTTACTTTTTTAATTTCTTTCTTGTTTGTTTTGTGGTTTGATTTGTCTAAATCTGAGAGTGCAAGGTTGAGATCTCGCACTATTATAGTTTTACTGTCTATTTCTTCTTGCAATTCTCTTAACTTTTCCTTTAGAAAGTTAGATGCTATACCGCTTGGTGCATATATGTTTAGTATTGATATGGCTTCATTATTTATGCTAGCTTTCAGCAGGATATAGTTTCCTTCCTTATCTTTTTTAAGGAGATCTACTTCTGCTTTTGCTTGATCTGAGATAAGGATAGCTACCCCTGCTTTTTTGGCTTTACCTGAAGCATAATAGGCTCTGTTCCAACCTTTTACCTTTACTCTGTATGTATCTCCCTGCTTTAAGTGTGTTTCCTGCAGACAACATATTGTAGGGTTCTGATTTTTGATCCAATCTGCTATCCGTCTCCATTTGATGGGAGCGTTCATCCCATTCACATTTACAGTTAAAATTACTAATTCTGTATTTCCTGCCATCATATTATCCTCAGATTATGCTTTTTCCCTTGACCCCCCTGATCCCCCTCCCCGATATTTAATTTACAGACCCCCCTTGTGACGCACAACCCTCCCTTTTTTTTTTAGTATCCCTCCCCCCTCCCTCCAAGTCCCTTCACTTATTCTCCTTTTTCTTTTCCCTTTTCCTCTCCCCCCTTTTAATGAGCTGAGAGAAAATTCTCTGAAAAACAAATATTTTAATTATTTACTCTTTGAGCCTCTCCTGATGAGAGTAAGATTCACACAATGATTCTCCCCCTCACTAAGTTCTCTCATATATGATGTATTTTCTATGCCTCTTCCTGGGATGTAGTTTCCCTCTTTTTATCATTCCTTCCCCTTTTTTTGAAACGACCTCCTTCCCTTTACTACCCCCCCCTTTTTTTCTTTTATATCAGTAAAATCAAATTATCCATGAGTACTTTTTATATACCCACAACAGAGTTACAGTTCTCAAGGGTTCTGTGTACCTTTTTCTGTTTCTCTTCAGTCTTGTGGATGTAGATCAAATTTTTTTGTTTAAGTCTGGTTTTTTTCTTAGAAACATATAGAATTCCTCTATTTCATTGAATGACCATCTTCTTCCATGGAAAAAGACGCTAAACTTAGCTGGGTAGTTCATTCTTGGTTGCAGTCCTTGATCTTTTGCCTTACGGAATATCAGGTTCCAGGCCCTTCTATCTTTGAATGTGGAGGCAGCCAGATCTTGGGTGACCCTTATTGTGGCACCTTGGTATTTAAATTGTTTTTTTCTAGCTGCTTGCAGGATTTTCTCCTTTGTGTGGTAATTCTGCAGCTTAGCCATCATATTCCGTGGTGTTCTTTTTTTAGGGTCTATTTCAGAAGGAGTTCCATGAATTCTTTCCACATCTACTTTCCCTTCTGTTTCTATTATCTCTGGACAGTTCTCTTTGATCATTTCCTGTAAAATAGAATCTAGGCTCTTTTGTTGGTCATAGTTTTCTGGAAGTCCAATGATCCGCAGATTATCTCTCCTAGATCTATTTTCCAGGTCTATGGATTTTCCCAGTAAGTATTTGATGTTGTTCTCCAGCTTCTCATTTTTTTTTTTTTTTTTGTTTTGTTTGACTGATTCTTGGGTTCTCTGTGAATCATTCATTTCTATTTGTTCCATCCTGACTTTAAAGGAGTTATTTTCTTCTTTCATAGTTTTTAGTTCTTTTTGTAAATGCCCAATTTCATTTTTAAATGAATTATTTTGCTCTATTGAATTTTTTCCATTTCCCTAATTTTTTTGAGAATTATTTTCTTTTTCCAATCAGAAATTCTATTTTCTTGAGACTTTTTTATCTTTTCCAATTCAGAAATCCTACTTTCCTGTGATTTTTTAACCTTTTCTAATTCACAAATTTTGTTTCCCTGCATCTCCTGTGAATTCTCTATTTTTTCCAACTCCAATTTCAGGACGTTGTTATTCTCTATGATAGCTTCCCTTTCCTTTCCCCATTTTTCTTCAAGCTTTCTTAACTTTTTAATGGTCTCGTCTAGGAAAGAATTATGTGATGGGGGGCAGGAATCGTTCCCCTTTAGGTTGTTATCTGCTGTCTCTCTGCTTTTAACTTCCTCGGGGTTGCATACCCGCTCTTTCTCTGTGTAGAAGGAATCTATGGTTTTTCTGGCTTTTTTGTTCATATTTTAAAAAATCTTTTGGGGTCTGTCCCTGGGGTAGGAAATTACTTATTTACTTCTTTACCAGCTTCCTCCCAGACTGGATGGATGCAGCGGCTCTTGTGCCTGAGCTAAGATAGAGCTCTAGGAGAGAGTTCCCCACTCCCTCCCTGGAAGTGCCTCAGAGGTGACTAGCACTGCTGTGCCTTGAGGGCGTTGTGTTTTAGTGGCTTCCCTCAGGTTGAGATTGAACAGTTAAGAAGGCACAAAGCCTAGCCTATGTGTCCCAGTGGGGCGTGGGTGTCTGCAGCAGGTGACATGAGAAGCCCCTGAGCTCAAACTCGAAGTGTCTGCCAGAAACCGTGGTCCTTAGTTCAAAGGTTCCGCTTCTCTGGTACTTCCGGATCTGAGTTCCACTCCCTCCAGCTAAGCTAGGCAATGTGTGTTGCCTTGGGCCGTATCCACCCACTTGTCAATCTCTTAACTATTCTCAGGTGGTAGCTGAGGCCACACCCCCTGGTGCCAAGATCTGCTGAGTCACCCCCAGGGTCCTGGAAAATCTAATCTATCTAAGTTTTTAAAGTATTTTAGCTTTCTCTTCTGAACTGCTATATTATAAGCAGAGAAGAGCTAACAGCCTGTGCCAGATTCCTTTATCTCAGTGGCTTCTCTGATCCCAGAGCCCTTCCCAGCTCAATTGGAGCAGTATGCTAGCACCCAGCCGTCTGTGCTGGCCTCTCTTCTTCCTCCCCTGGGAACTGACCTTTTCTGTTGAAACTCCAGATTCTCTTCAGCTGGTAAGTCGTGCTTCCAGTCCTTGTGGTATCTATCAGTCCAGGGCTTTTTCTGAGGCTGATTTATCTAATTGGTTGTGAGGGAGTGAGGACATTCACAGAGTCATGTGTTTCTTATCCGCCATCTTGGCTCCGCCCCTTTCTGTTTCTTTTTGCAGATCTCTTAACTTCTCTATAAATGTAGATGCTATACCATTAGTGCATATATGGTTAGTATTTATATTGCTTCATTATCCCTGGTACTCTTTATAAAGATATAGTTTCCTTCATTATCTCTTTTAATTAGATTTATTTTTGCTTTTACTTAATCTGAGATTAGGATTGCTACCCCTGATCTTTTTTTTTTTTTTAACTTCACCTGACACATAATAGATTCTGTTCCAGCCCTTTACTTTTTCTCTGTATGTATCACTCTGCTTTAAATGTGTTTCTTATAAACAACATATTGTAGAATTCTGACTTTTAATCCAGTCTGTTATCCACTTCTGCTCCATGGGATAGTTCATCTCATTTACTCTCACAGTTAAAATGGCTAAGTCTGTATTTCCTTCCATCTTATTTACCCCAAATTACACTTTTTTTTCTTTCCTTTGCCCCTTTCTCTCCTCCTCAGTATTTTGCTTCAAAGTACCACATCCCTCAAACAGACCTCCCCCTCTCTTATATCTTTCCCCTACTACTTCTGTTTTTCCTTCCATTAGGCTACCCTTTTCATTTCCCTTTCCCTTCCCACTTCCCTATAAGTTTCTCTGTGAAACTAAATATGTCTGATAGTCTCTCTTTGAGTCAAATCTGATGGGACTAAGATTCACACAATGTTAAGCCATCTCCTTACTTTCCCTCAATTATAATAGGACTTCTCTACCTCTTCATAAGATGTAATTTCCCTCATTTTACCTCCTGGTCTTTTTATTAGAAATAAATAAAATTCACCTGTATCTTTGAATGTCCTGCTTCTTCCCAGAAAAATAATGTTCAATTTAGCTGGACACTAGATTTTTAGCTGCAATCTAAGTTACTTTGCATTTTAGAATATCAGATTCTAATCCTTTCCATCCTTTAAGGTGGAAATTGCTACTTCCTAGGTAATGCTGATTGTGACTCCTCAGTATTTAAATTGTTTCTTTCTGGCTACTTGCAGTACGTTCTCCTTAATTTGATAATTGTGAAATTTAGCTAGTTTGTTCCTTGCAGTTTTCATTTTGGGGTCTCGTTCAGGAGTTAATCAGAGAATTCTTTCCGTGGTTATTTTACCCTGTGGTTCCAAAACATTCAAGGAGTTTTCCTTGATGATTTCTTGAAAGATGGTCTCTACACTCGATTTTTCATCATGGTCTTCAGGAAGTTCAATAATTCTTAGATTGTCCCTTTTAGATCTATTTTCCAGGTCAGTTATTTTTCAATGAGGTATTTTACATGTTCTTCTATTTATTTGGTTTTGTTTAACTGATTCTTAAAGTCTTGTTGAGGCATTCACTTCCATTTATTCAATTCCAAATTGTAGTGAATTTTTTAAATTAGCTTTTTATTTTTTATTGTTTGCATATGACCAATTGAGGTGTTTTGTTCATTTGAATTTGAAGGAAATAATTCAAATATTAAGGAGCCACAATCAGGATTACCCAGGATCTAGCAGCTTGCACTTTAAAAGACCAAAAGATAGGGAATCAGATGTTCCAAAAGGCTAAGGAACTTGATATACAGAGAAGAATCAATTATCCAGCAAAGTCAAGCATTATCTTTCACTGAAAAAGATGGACATTTCATGAAACAGGTGAATTCCATCTATTTCTGATGAAAAGGGAAGGATTGAATAGAGAATTTGATCTCCAAAAACAGAACTCAAGAAATGCATAAAAAGGGTAAAAAATGAAAGAAAAATAATTTTCTTTGAAAATTTAAAAAAGTTAGGGGGCAGCTAGGTGGCACAATGGATAGAGCACCAGGCTTGAATTCAGGTGGACCCGTCTAAGGGGCCTTTAAATGGGTGCCACAGCAAATCGGGAGATTGAGGCCTGGAAGTAATTTTTGTGGATATTAGGACTGCCCTTGGGCGGGATCCTGGCCATATTGAGATAGCTTTGTAATGGGTGACTCTCTCGCTGATTGGCTGTGTGTGTGACCTCACAGGCCCTATGTAAGCCCACTGCAGGCAGCAATCGTTCTCTTTAATCTGACGCTCTTCACCCTGGCTTCCTCGCCTGGGTAGCCAAGCCAAGATGGATAGCCAAAAGAGGTAAGGGTTTTGGTAGTGAACACGTGGGTCTTCTGATCAGGTGTTCACTAGGGAACCAACAAGTCAGGGCATCAGTTAGGGCATTATGTGAGTAGGTATAATAAAGGCTTTTAAGATTACACATGCTTGTTCTTGAGTGCGCTACTGGTTATTAAGCTAGTAATTGTAACTGCCAGGAGAGCACGTTACAGACCCGAGTTCAAATCTGGTGTCAGACACTTAACACTTCCTAGCTGTGTGACCCTGGGCAAGTCACTTAACCCCAGCCTTAAAAAAAAAAAAAAAATTAAAAGTTTATATCCTTATATGGAAAGACTATGTTTAAATTTGAGATTTGTCTTTCTGTATGGGTGTACATAGAGGGTACAGGTATAATTTTATTTTATTGTGATGATTTTAAAAAGAAGCTAGAAGAGGAAAGGTGATTCTATTGGAAGAAGAGGAAAATGGAGTTAAAATGGAGTAAATGATATCTCATGAGAAGGCAAAAAAGACCTATTGCAATTGAGGGAAATAAAGGAGTGGGGTGAGAATTGTGCAAATTTTACTCTCTTCAATTTAGCTCAAAGATAGAATACCAAAGACATTTGGCTTCATAGAGAAGCTTGTTTTACCCTACAGGGAAGTAGAAGAGGAAGGAGAAAAGGAAGGGGGAGGGCTAATAGAAAGAAGAACACAAGTAGAAGGGGAAAGGTATAAGAAAGGCGGAGGGCTTGCAAAAGCAGAGAATTGTTTGAAGGAGGGAGTGATCAGTGAAGAAATACTGTGGAGGAGGAAAAGTGAAGAGAAGATATAACTGAGGATAAACAAGATTCAGGAAGTACAGAGTTACTAATTTTTTCTATGAATGTGAATGGGATGAACTGTTCCATAAAATCGAAGCAGATAACATACTGGATTAATAGCCAGAATCCAACAATTTGTTGTTTACAAGAAACTTATTTAAAGCAGAGTGATACATTTGCAGGAAAAGTAAAAGGCTGGAGCACAATCTATTATGTTTCAGGTGAGGTTAAACAAAAAAAAAAAAAAAAAAAAAAAAAAAAAAAAAAAAAAAAAAAAAGCAGGAGTAGCAATCCTGATATTAGGTCAAGTGAAAGCAAAAATAGATATAATTAAAAGAGATAAGGAAGGAAACTACATCCTACATAAAGGTATCATAGATAAGCAAGTAATATCAATACTTAGCATATATGCACTAAATGGTATAGCATCCAAATTCCTAAAGAAGAAGGTAAGAGACCCAAAAAAAGAGTTAGACATCAAAACTATATTAGTGGGGGATCTCAAGTTTGTTCTCTCTGAAGTAGATAAATTGAACCACAAAATAAATAAGAAAGAAGTTCAGGAGATAATTAGAATCCTAGAAAATAATAACAAAATTCATCTCTAAGAACTTCAAGAATTTCAAAGGAATTAATGGGAAAAATGCCAATGAATGTGAACTATCTGTGCCAAAACTAAATATATATATATATATATATATATATATATATATATATATATATATATATATATATATATTACAAAGCAGCAGTCATCAAAACCATTTGGTATTGCCTAAGAAATAGAGTAGTTAATCAGTGGAATAGGTTAGGTTCACAGAACAAAATAATAAATGACTATAGTAATCTAGTGTTTGACAAACCCAAAGATCTTAGCTTTTGGCATAAGAACTCTATTTGACCAAAACTTCTGGGAACTAGTATGGCAGAAACTAGGTATTGACCCACACTTAACGCTATATACTAAGAGAAGATGGGTTCATTATTGAGACATAAAGAGTAATATTATAAGAAAATTAGAAGAACAAAGGCTATTTTAACTCTCAGACATGTGGAGAAGGTAAGAATTTGTGGCCAAAAAAGAACTGGATTCCAGTACACAAAATAGATAATTTTGATTATATTAAGTTAAAACATTTTTGTACAAAGAAAATTAATGCAGAAGGAAAGCTATAAACCATGAAAACAATTTTATATTCAAATGTCCTTATAAAGACCTCATTTCAAAAAAATCTAGAGAATTGACTGAAATTTATAAGAATTCCAGCCATTTGCCAATTGATCCACCATCTAACTAAGATGGTAAAAGGATATTAACAGATAATTTTCAGATGATGATATTAAAGCCATTTCTAGTCATATGAAAAGATTCACTAAATCAGTATTGATCAGAGAAATACAAATAAAAACAATTCCGTGGTACCACAACAGACTTCTCAGATCAGCTAAGTTGACAGGAAAAGATAATTATGAATGTTGAAGTGGATGTGGGAAAACTGGGATATGGTTAATGGAGTTGTAAATGGTTCCAATTATTCTGGAGCAAAATTTGGAACTATGCCCTGAAGACTAATCAAAATGTGCATACTCTTTGATCCAGCAGTATTTCTACTGGGCTTATATCTCAAAGATATCTTGAAAAAAGGAAATGGATACACATGGGGAAAAATGTTCATGGCAGCCCCTTTTTTAGTGTCAAGAAAGTAAAATCTAAGTGAATACCCATCAGTTGGAGAACAGCTGTGAATAAGTTATGGAATATGAATGTTATGGAATATTGTTGTTCTATAAGAATTGATCAGCAAGATGATTTCAGAGAGGCCTGGAGAGACTTACATGAACTGATGCTGAGTAAAATGGACAGAACTAGAAGATCAATGTACATAGCAACAAGAAGATTGTTAATTTTGATGATTAATTTTGTTTGAGATGGCTTTTTTTTTTTCCTGAGGCTGGGGTTAAGTGATTTGCCCAGGGTCACACAGCTAGGAAGTGTTAAGTGTCTGAGACCACATTTGAACTTGGATCACCCTGAGTTCAGGGCTGGTGCTCTATCCACTGCGCCACTTAGCTGCCCCAAGATGGCTCTTTTCAACAATGACATGATTCAGTCCATTTCCAATTATCTGAAATGAAAAAAGCCATCCACACCCAGAGAGAGGATTGTGGGAATTGAGTGTAGATCACAACAAAGCATTATGTGATTTTTTTGTTGTTGTTTGCTTGTATTTAATTTTCTTTCTCAATTTTTCCTTTTTGAGTTGATTTTTCTTGTGCAGCAAGATAACTGTATAAATATATATGCATATATTGGATTTCAGGTATACTTTTACCATGTTTAACATATATTGGATTACTTGCCATCAAGAGGAGAGTGTAAGGGAATGGTGTGGAATAATTGGAACACAACGTTTTGCAAGGGTTGATGTTGAAAAATCATCAATGCATATGTTTTGAAAATAAAAAGTTTTAATAAAAAAAGAAAGATGATGTCCAAACTCTTTCTGGCTTTCGATAGTCTAACAAGTCTTAGATTGTCTTTCCTGGATGTTTTCCTGGTCAATTGTTTTTTTAATGAACTATTTTACATTTTCTTCTATTTTTTTTCATTTTTTAAAATTTTGTTTCACTGTTTCTTGGTGTCTCATTGAATCATTCACTTTCCTTTTTCCAATTCTACTTTTTAGTGAATTATTTTATTCAATTAGCTTTTTTTTAACTTCTTCTGAATTAAATTAAATTAAAGGATTTGTTTTGTTCACTGGATTTTTCCCCATTTTGTAATTTCTATTTTAAGGAGTTGTTGTCTTTCTCTTTTTCACCAAATTTACTTTTTAAAAAGATGTTTTCTTCTGAATAATTTATTTCCACTTTACCAAATTTATTTTTTAAGTTTATTTTTTTTATTTCAACAAATTCAGGACAGCATATAATAGAGTAGTCCACACTGTTGTATTTTGGCTAAGAGTTTCTTGTGATATTCTCCAAGCAGGGCCTGCTCACACTGGGCCTCTCCACACCTGACTTTCCTGTACCTGGCCTTGCTATACTGTTCCTATCCTGGGCCATATTTTCCCCTGTTCAATTTAGATCAACTTTTCCTGAACTCCTTCCAATATGTTAGTCTGGAAAATTATTATACTCCAAAAATTTGAGAGTTATGTCACAACCAAATATATTCAATCCAATGTTGATTCTGAAGGAACCTGGAGAGAGCTCAGACAATGTTCTGAGTATACTCTGATATCTTGGCTCTACCTCCTCACCACCACACCTGTATAACATTTTCTTGATGCTTCATCACAGCATACAGTTGATCCTATTACTCAAATGCTACAGTCAGTAAAGTTTTTTTATTTTTTTTTTTTTCTGGCAGATCTGAGGAAATTAAATAAGGCTTGAAAAGAAAGCTCCATGAAGGTTTATGTGTCTGTTGTATCAAAGACAGACTACCTGAATTTTAAAAGCTTATTGCCACCAACTTGGCCATTAAATAATTATTTTCTCCCAAACAAAGCAATTTCCATGAATATCAACAGACTGATGTTGGGCCAATTTGATAGTTTCTGGCCCATTAAGGATCCTTAGTTCTGGATTCATGCTAAGATCAGTTTCTGTCTTTCAGAAACATGAGTTATAAAGAAAGGAGAATTAGTCGCTTTCTTTGATCATTACAAACCAGATTTTCAGGGGAAATAACATGTCAACTTATTTCTAGCATTGTTTCTCCCCATTAAAAAAGTAATAGATAAATATTCATCATATAATCAACTTTTGAACAGGTAATTAATCCCTTCACCTAAAAGAACTGCTTCACACACACACACACACACACACACACACACACACAAACATACACACACAAATAGACACACACACACAAACATATACACACAAACAGACACACACACACAAACATACACACACACACATCTCCCAACAAATTGACAAAGATTCAACATTTGATGATTCCTAGCTTCCTAGGACATCGATATTTAAAAGAACGAATTATTAAAACATTTTGGATATGCTGAATGGACATTCATCTTTACCTTTAATTTGTCCTATCTGCCATTCTTTCTTAAGGTTCACATTCTCTGGACTTCCAGGCCAGAGTTCAACATTTATTTAGGGTCATCTTACATAAGAAGAGCATAATTGCAGAAACCTCTGCTGCCAATCAACTGACTAAAAAATCCAAGAGTTCCTGATCTCTGAATATCATCAAGTAGGTGGAAATTTTTATTTCAGGATGACAGGCAAGTTATTTATGCTTAGAGAGATAAACACAATTTGAGAGAGAGAACAAAAGGATCAAGGTCCATTCCAAGGTTGTTGCCTAGCAATGTTAGCAGAAAACCAGTCACATCTTTGAGAGCCATTCAATATTAGTTCATTTGCATGGTCATTCCCCCATAATTTTCAAAAAGAAAAAAGAGGTACTCTCTCTCCCATCTAGTAAAAAGACCCAGAGAAAATTCAAAGGCACAAGTTGAATATAGAGAAAGAAAAATACAAAAGATGTAATCTTTTCTTTAAATCCTAATGAGTGTGCAACTCTTCCTGATGTAGCAGTCAATTCTCTTTGACACAACTTCCTCTTTATTACTGCTATGAGAAGGACCTTAATTTTTTTTTTGTCATTTTAAAGTTCTTAAATGCTAAGATCATGACTCCGGAATTGTCCAGGGAAGCTCAGTTCAGGTTCATATATACTTCAATTTAATGTATTTTAATCAGAGCAGTAATTTGGGAGAGGAAAGTGCAATCTGGTAGCTCCCATTACATTTTAATACTGTGGTGTTAGAAAGTTATTATTAATATACTCATACCAAGGAACTAATGCATTATGGTAATCTCCCAATTATAGATTTAAGAGTTAAAAAGAAAATAGAAATAATTTTGACTGAATCCTAAAGTAACAAATATACATTGACAACAAACATGGGTTCTGAAACAGAAAGATTTTTTTTAAATATATTGCATAAATCTCAGGAAATAGAAACACCAGGGACCCAGTTATTTCTAAGCAAAATTATCTGCTAACGTCAAATCTTAAAGATAAAATAATACTCAAAGTCAAGATGGTCCTCAATAAATTGACATTTTATCTTATTGAAGACAAATCTCTCTCCTCCTCTTTCCTCTACCAGAAATCATGTCAACTTACCAAGGACATTGTTTCTTAAAATAATAGAAAAGCTGCCAAGTTTATATAACAAGGTCTGTTATCCTCCCACCTTCCATTCACAGGGAAGAATCACTTATTCTAATCTTTTAACTTGAGTGGAGTGGGCAGAAAACTCCTACTCTGTAGATGAGATTTAAAATTGTAGCCCTTAAATTTATATTGTAAGATCTCATGACTATTTTATGAAGAGAAATGTCTTGAATTTTTAGCCTATATGTTACATGGGGAAGTAGAGAATAATGATTCCTTATGCTTTGTATTAAGATAGGCAATTAATCCGGACAATTACAGAATTCTTGATCATTTCCCACCTTTAGCCCAGAATCTTGAGTCCTGGAGTTGCACAAGACCTCAAAAGCCAATTAGTCCAATTCATATTAAATCAAGAATTCATTTACATTTTGTATGTAACAAAGATTATTTTGCTATTCCCAACTCTTGAATTCTTAAATTATATTACATGTGATAAGTAGTCATTTAACCTTACCTTAGGGCTTCCACTGAAGTAGAGCTCACTGCTCACTAAAAGGTAACACAACCAACAATCCTGAAAAAACCTAATGTAACCATGATCTGGAGTAGTGAGATAATGCAGTTCTGAGTACTAAGCCTAGAGTAGAGAAGATCTAAGTTCAAATCAAGCTGCAGATGTTTATTTAACTCTGTGACTGTAGGCAAGTCACAAAATATTTCCCTGTTTCCTCCTCCATAAACTGAATGGAGAAGAAAGTGGGAAAACAAACAAACAAACAAACAAACAAACAAATGCTAGTATCTTTACAAAGAAAATGCCAAATAAAATCACAAAGAACTGGACCCAATTGAAGGGACTGAATAACAATAAACGCCATGGTTTTAATAGCCCCCTTTCACAGAGACTTTGGATATACTTACTCTGTTTTTGAGAACGAATGGAATCTTGAGAAGTAAAAATTTAATTTTGCTTGGAGAGAGTTATTTATCATTGTCGAAAGAGACGGTATGGTTCATAGAAAAAAGAGCAAGAGAAAAACTTTTCTGAAAGAATAATTTTACCTATCAGCTTTTACTGGAGAAACATTTCAAGGGAAATGGGTTCAATGCTTAATCCTGTGTATAATGAATGCTTTAAAAATAGTCTATGCTATGTCTTAAGAAATTTTGACTGTCATGAAAGAGATGAATTACAAGGCTCTGATTTCCATATCTAGAGAAGTCAACAATTACGATATGAAAATATGAGTCTTGTGCCACATCGTTAAAATATTTCATATGTCCTCATTTTTTTTGGTTATACTCTTCATAAATTACATAACTGGTAACTTTGATATTGTATTAAGTCCATGAGAACAGGGAGTTTGACATAAAGAATAGATTCAAAGCTTATGGGAAAGGAGATTTATATGATTTATTTATTGAGTACTCAATGCTAATGATAAATTAGTGAATGAGATGGTGTATTATATAACTGTACATGTAAATCTTTAAACATGTCCTTTGATTTAGAACACATAAGAAGAGTTAGTAAAAAAAAAAAATCAGTAAGCAAAATGGCTGCATGATTGGATGATCTGTGTAATTGAGCATTAGGACACACTCAGAACATTCTCATAGGCTACATTTTAAGTATGCTCCCCTTAAGCTTTTTTATTCAAATTATTATCAAAATTTTCCTTATATCTAGCTAACATTTTCCGCTTGGCAACTATCAACTATAAATTCTAGTTCTGTCCTCTTAGATACAGTCAAAATCTTCACATTATCATTCTTTAAGGATCTGGAAAAAAAAACAGTTCTCAAAACACCCACCTTTAATTTTTCTAGTCCTTATTCTAAATATCACCAGTTCCTTCAGTTGGGCAGGCATCAGGGTAGAGCATAAATAGCTTAATGTAGTTATGATACTGAGTTGAAATGCTAAATGTTTTACTGAGATGGAAGAAAGGAAGAAAGGAAGGAAGAAAAAAAGAAGAATTTATAAAATACCTCCTGTGCATCAGATATGAAACTGAACATTTTACAAATATATCACTTAGTCTTTATGGTTTCTGTGACATAAGTGCTATTATTATTTTTATTGTATATTTGAGAAAACTGGGACAAGTGGAAGATAAGGGATGTTTCCATTTCCTAGACTTCGCACCTTCCATTGAAGTTTTCTGAATGGTAGTTCTGCCTTTCTATGACCCCTTCTTTTCCATCCTTTTAACCCTGTATGTATGATCAAGTGGCTTTTCAATTATGTCCTTTCTGCTGACATGTCAGTAATAGAACTCAAAGTAGTCATAATAGTGGCTGGAGATATGTTTATTCTGAGACAATACAGATAGATACAGGTAGCAAGAGGCACCCAGAGACTCTATTAATTCCTTCAGCTCAGGTTATATAAATAAATCACAGTCAGATTTGTACTATGAACGAAGTATTATAGCTCATTTTTACTTGTAAACTAAAATATTAATGTTAAAATATTTATTATATGAATAATTTCAATAAAAGGATATTATAACTGATAGAATAATTCATGAGAATCAGAGGATCTGAATTTGAATTTTTCCTCTCTCACTCATTCACTATACAACCTTGGAAAAGTCGATTTTAAGTACCTCAGTTTCCTTATCTGAAAAATGAAATACTTAAAAGATGATCTTTTCAATTCAAATTCTGTGATCATTAATGGAATCATTCATTCATAAAAATCCTCTCCTACTATATAAAATCTTAATAAAATGAGGTCTTTATTATTTATCTTTATTTTAAATAAAATAAAATTATTTATTATTAATAAATGCATTCTGATTTTTCCAGGTTTTCTTTTACACAGTACCCTGGAAAAGAGATCAGGGGAAGAGAGGCATGTAAATATAAAACTACTGAAACATTTCCCTGAATAGAGTTCATAACATTTACAGATTAGTGTACAAGCCTGGGATTTAGTTTTGTTTGACCTACCGAAAACTGATACATTTGGTTAAAAAAAAAAAAAAAAGCTTCATTTCATATTGAGGTCTATATCAAGCTGATTTCCATGGTTTTGTCTGCAGTCATTTCTCTGAAGCAAGCCAAAGGAAGGACTTAACAGTAATACTGAGACCAAAGAAAATATGTCTTACATTTTTTTTGTGTGTAATTACTAATGATATGAATGTCAACCAATAAATACTTAAGTCAGATAAACTGAGAGTGAGACTTAATCTCTGTTCCTTGAAATCCTGAACCTAACTTAATAGCATTAACCTAAAGAGAACTTTTAGCTCAAGGGATAAACAATGTTTTCTTCTGTTTATTTTTCCCTTTCTTTCCAAGTATATAGCTTATATTTCACATTATCCTACCCCATTTCTTAGTCAGAGGGTGAAAGCTTGATATTTATATGAAATTGGTGGTTCAGTTCAAGAACTTGCTGTCTTGAATCAGAAAGGCTTGAGTTTAAATCTGGCCTCACATACTCACTAGCTGTGTGATCCTGGACAAATTATTTAACCCTGTTTACTCAGTTTCTTCATCTGTGAAATGAGCTGGAGAAGTAAAAAAAACAAACCACTCCAGTCCCTTTGCCATGAAAACCACAAATAATGTCATGAGAAATCTGAGTCATGGCTGAAACAAGTAAACAACAGTAGGGTGTTAGCAATTATGCTTTCTAAAAAACTCTTTACATCAAACACTTTTAAATTCTTTCAGTGAAAATCTCACTTTTTTCACCAACAAATATTTTGGATTCTGTAACTAGTCCCTCTTGGTTTGGACATCAACCAGCTATGTACATAATTCAGCTCAGCAGAGTTTCAATCCAAGGGATGCAACTTTGTAGAATTCTAATTGCATGTTTCTTTTTTTCTTGCTAATACTACTAAAAACCCTCATTCATCTGTTTTTCCAAATTCATTTCAGAGCCTTCATATAGCTCCTAAGTAGTATAATGTCTTTCATATAATGTATTTTTTATTTCTGTGAAAGGGGTACTGAATGGAAAAGCTGGGCTCCTGCTGGCCCCATTGGCCTTCTCCTATCTTTCAATTTGGTGACCATAGTTACATTACTAAAAACACATTTTCAAAAGGAGAATACAATATATTAAGATTGAAAGCATCCAACCCTTACATACTGACCTGAGTAGGAGGAATGTGCACTCTTCAAAACAGAAGAAAAGGTCTGTACATACAGTATTGATTAAATAGATCCACTTAGCAAATGAACTTCTATGCTTTTTTTCAACCATAATAAGATGTGTTCTGTGGTTGCTTTCCCAGGAATTAACCTTGTATTTCCTGGCAGTTTATGTCCACTGAAGTAATTCACTCAGACAAACATTTGTCATTTGAAGCTTTTCATTACAGCCTAATTATTTTTGCTAAGTGACTGTTTATTGATAAACATTTGTAAAATAGCTAACTTTATAAATTGTTTGTACCAAATTATTTTCTTTTTAATGGTTGGATACAATAAAACAACTAAGTGACTTTTAAAGTGGTTTTGTACTCAAATGTTATTTTCAGAATGACTGGGTGTTAGTAAGAAAGGACTTTGAGAAAAGAACTATAGCAGCTTAAGAAATAATGGTGATGGGATCATTATTGGCAGAATTGATGAGTATGTACACTTATGGAATAAAACTTTTCATAGGATTGAGTAAGGTAGAAAAGTTAAAACAAAGTTTTCCCCTTCCAACACTGTTTTCAAAGTTAGCAATTATGTAAGAGAATTTAATCTTCTCCTGTTTTTCTCTTCTGTTTCCTTTTATTTTTCTTTATTTTCTCTTTCACTCTTTTTCCTCCCTCCTTCCCTTCCTTCATCCTTTCTTCCCTCCAGGACTCTGTCTCTCCCTCCCTCCCTTCCTCACTCCTTCCCTCTAGCCCTCTGTCACTCCCTTCCTTCCTTCCTTCTTTTCTTCCTTCCTCCCTCCCTTGCAATGTTTATATCTATCTCTGTCTATTTATTGATCTACCAATCTACCTATCTATAAAACACTAGAATTAAGTACTGTGGAAATCTATCAGACATAAAAGAGTAATGATAAGATGATTACTGAGAAGCTACAGGAAATCCAGTGATTTGTGAATAACAGAACATTTGTGAATGTAGAGCTACTTCCCAATGAAAAACATGAAATTCACATCAGAATTAGTTGGAGTAGAGAAAATTTGATACAGTTTGGTACAGAAATCTATATTACCCAGCTGGAAAACTGAAGAAAGAGGATTAAGAGAAAAGGAGAAATTAAAAAGGAGTTTAGATTGAGGGCAGCCAGAAATCTGAAGCAAATACATTTAAAGATGGGGAGGAGGGAAAGAGAAAGGAAAGTATCTCCTTAGAAATCATAACTTTGAATGTGAAAGAGATGAACTCATCTCAAATCAAAGTGAATAGAAAAATGGATTAGAAATCAGATTCCAATGATATTTTATGTATAAGAAATAAACGGAATAGAAAAGTAAACACAGAATTAAAATACAAGGCTAGAGCAGTTTTATGATCCATTATGGGGGGAAATAGGTAAGGGTTGCAATGATCTTGCAAAAAATCCAAAACAAGTAAAATGTATCAACAAGGAAAATATATTTTATTATTTAAGCAAAATTTGAATGAATGATAGGAAGAAATAGACCTTATATTAAGGCCTTAAAACCTCATAAAATGCAGAAAAGCACAGACAATAAATGCACATTTTGCCACCCACAATGTAACAAAAATACATTCAATAAGTATTGTGTTAGAGAAGCCACCTGCCAGTGGCAGCTGGAGGTCTAACTCAGACCTATAGAATGGATCTCTTCTTGTGAAAGGAGTAGGAGAAGGAGGATAATGATGATGATGATGATGATGATGATGCAAGGAGACTGAGAAGTAGTTGCTATTCTTTGACCTCCCTACTGAGAGGCAGTTGCATTGTCTGACCTCTCTCCTCTTCCCTCTGCCTCCAATTTATC
This sequence comes from Sminthopsis crassicaudata, assembly GCF_048593235.1. Taxonomy (NCBI): domain Eukaryota; kingdom Metazoa; phylum Chordata; class Mammalia; order Dasyuromorphia; family Dasyuridae; genus Sminthopsis; species Sminthopsis crassicaudata. The sequence continues at coordinate 359,161,442 of NC_133620.1, forward strand.
TCATTCCCAGTGTGCAACAGCTGTGCTGCCCTGCAACTCCTTCAGATGTTATGATCCACAGCTTTGGAGGCTCTAGGAGAATTGACTTGTCCCTTCATTTAGGTATGGTCCTTAACAAATAATGATATTTTAAAATAAAAGATTAAAAATCAATTAAAATCTTTAAAAACTCATCCTAAAATGTGTTTGTAAGAAAAATCATAGGAAAAATCATTTCATGAAAGATATTTACAAATATGAAACAACATGTCTAAATTTGGTGTAGTTTATTGCCTTTAAACTTTTTTGACAGAAGAAAGAATATCCAACTAAAATCACTAACAATAAAACAAATTAAGGAGTCTCAGAGTATAAAGACCCCTTAATTTGTTGTATTTTTGTGTAATATATACAATATATATATTGTATATAGAAAGTATAGGCAGAGATTAAGCTAAACTTTCTGAACATTTCCTCTTAAAAATCTTTAAAATGATGCTTTAAATCAAATTTAAAATGACAAAACCAACAAAAGGTAAAAAGCTTTCTTTCAGAAGTAAGTCACAAACCAGGAAAGCAGTAACCATGCCTGTCCAGATATAACATCAATTTAAAAGCACAAAAACTTGCAGATTCTGAAAACTAGCAACACTTTTTTAAAAGTCTGAAGTTTGGCACAATTCCTCTCTATCCTCCAAGAAAGCAAAACCGAATATTAACATAAAGTTCAAAATTAAATAAGAAGCTGGGAAAACAAACAAACAAAAAGGTCCCAGAATAAATAAATATATCTAAATAAATGTCCTAAACAAAAGTATAGAGATCAGAACAATCAAGATAAACTCATTAGAAGGTAACAATATTTGTGTGTTTTGGAAGAAGTTACAAAAAAATTTCTCAAAGGAAAATAGTAATTGGACACAAGGTCAGCATTTCCTTGGAAAGATAAAGAAGAAATGAGAGTGCTAGAGGAAAAATTGAGAAAGGAAACAAGAATAATGGGAGAAAATGTGAGAAGTGAATTAACAATTAGATAATAGAAGACCCAAAATACTGAAGAAAATAATACCTTAATAAGTAAAAATGTCCAAATGAGGAAGATACAAAATGATAGAGAGAGAGAGAGAGAGAGAGAGAGAGAGAGAGAGAGAGAGAGAGAGAGAGAGAGAGAGAGAGAGGAAAGGGAGGGAGGAAAAGAAAAAAGCTCATTAAAGAAAATAATTTCTTAAAAATTAGAACTGGGCAAGTGTAAACTAATGACTCCATGCTATTCCAATTAACAATAATTTTTAAAAGTTAAAAAGAAAAAAATATAAAATTTCTCATTAGAAAAACAATTGACACATGAACTGATGTTGAGTGAAATGAGCAGGACCAGGAGATCTTTGTATACTTTAACAACAATATTGTATGATGATCAATTCTGATGGATGTGGCCATTTTCAACAATGAGATGACCCAAATCAGTTCCAATAGAGCAATAATGAACTGAACCAGCTACATCCAGCAAAAGAAGTCTAGGAGATGACTATGAACCACTACATAGAATTCCCAATCCTTCTAATTTTGTCCGCCTGCATTTTGGATTTCCTTCACAGGCTAATTGTACACTATTTCAAAGTCCGATTCTTTTTGTACAGCAAAACAACTGTTTGGACATGTATACATATATTGTATTTAGTTATTCTTTAACATATTTAACATGTATTGGTCAACCTGCCATCTGGGGTGGGGGGGAGAAAGGAGGGGAAAAATAGAATAAAAGTTGGCAATTTCCAATGTTGTAAAATTACCCATGCATATGTCTGGTAAATAAAAACTACTAAAAAGAAAAAAAAAAGAAAAAAGAAAAACAATTGACCTGGCAAAGAAATTGAAAAAACATAATTCTAAGTTATTAGAGTAAAGAGAAAGCCACAATTAAAAAAAAAGAGCCTAGATACCAACTTTCAAGAAGTTATAAATGAAAATCATCCCAATACTTTGGTCCAGATTGTATAATAGAAATTGAAAGAATATACTGACCATCTTCTGAAAGAGAAACAAAATAAAAATATCCAAGGAGGACTCAATTTATCATCAGAAAAACATCAGTCTGCAAGGGGAAGACCCTTGGAATTTTTAGGCAGAATAGAAAATAACTTCTAGTTCTGTTGCAATGTTCTAGTTTCTCTGAATTGCTATAATGTGATGCAAGTACAATGTACCATATATAAAAACTATTAAATAAAAAAAATAAAATAGTTAGTATCACAAGGTCACAAGGTATGAGTTGATTTTCAACCCATGAATTAATTATTAGAAGGCCAATATGATTAAATTTTATTAGGTTTTTACTAAATTAAACTAACTCTTCCCTGTAAGTGGTTTTAGCAACACTATCTAAAAAGCTCCACAAATAATCCTATTCATGACTAGCGGCAAAAGAGAAATAAAGGGTATCCTTATTGAAGTTTCAGCCCTACTGGGGACAATCATTTTAGAAATGGCCATAGAGGAAATGTGCATATGCTTGAGGAATACATAGGAGACACTTACAGGAAACTTGAAGGAACAAATAATGTACATCAGAAAAAGACATGACCCCCTCCAAAGTTTCAGCTACATTAGATTTGTTTATTTGCCTAATCATAATTTTGCTTATTTTAGTAGTTCTCAGCATGTTCTGCACCTGTTACTTATCCTCTAAGCTGCTTATCATAGCTTCTTAAACTGATAGTGTTTTGGGAATAGTAAAAAAGACTGAGACTATTAATAATCTTGAAGGATGGAAATTGAAGAGTTAAATTTTTGCATACAACCATAACAGAATGTTGTAGTAAGGAAAAATAATTTTCATCAATTTTCAAAATTGAAACCCTCCCCCCCAAAAAAAGGAAAGCAACACAATTGCTGGCTCAGAAATCTTGTGCATGAGACCTGTGGACATTCTTGAAAACAGAAAATCTTCAAAATAAGAAATAGGATTTGCATCAATATTATGTCAACTGGGAAACAATGTTTAGTAAAGAAGAATTGCTTAATAAAGGGTACATAAATCAAGACAAATTTGGGGGAATTTTGTAGAATTTCTCAAAAGCTAACCTAGAAACCTGAATTCAGTTTATATATGGATTTTGCCTGCTGCATGTGACAGCTGATAAATTCCTCATTAACCTAAGCCCCCACAAACATTAAACTTTTAATTAAATGCCAAAATGTAAAGCAGCTATGTTGGATTAAATGACAAAAAGTTGTTTGGCAACTATCCTTAGAGAGTAAAGAGATGATGAATATACTGAGGGTCATTGGTATAAGAGCTGTGACATAGAAATGGTAGTTTGGGGACATTAATTATAGGGAAACAGGAATTAAAAATTGATAATATGGCTCTGATCCCTGGGAAGCCTAGTGAGAATAAAATAATAATGTTCTACTCCAAGAAAACCTGGGAGACACTAAGGAGGGACTTTGGCAGAGGGAAACAAACAATGACCCAGTTACTGAACTTGGAGTGCACTGTTTGGTTTGGGTCAAGATATAGTGTACCAGGCCAGGTCTAGGGGAGAATAGAATTAGCAGAAAGGTTAATGATGCAATACCATTCAAGTTGTGAAAAATCTCATTTTCCATGGCATAGAGACACAATTTAAGGTAAGGTTAGATATAGGGACTGAAGGTCCACAGCTATAAGTGTTCAAGGACTAAAGGAATTTGCAGCTTTAGTAGTCATTAAAATAAGAGATAATATCATTTGTTACTTTTCACTGTACCTAAGGATTTCTTATAAGAATTTGTTTTGTAACATTTAATGTGAGTTATTACTTCTATTATCATTTCTTCATCCATCAAATCTTTTGTAATGTTACTTGTATAGAAAAAAAAAGTCTTTAGACAAGTTAGTCAAGTAGCATTTATTGCTCACTCATCATAAAGTAGGCATTGAACTAAGTGTTCGTGATTAAAAAAAAAAAAAGCAGCAAAAACATGGTTCCTGAATTTAAGGAGTTGACAATTTAATGGAGATAGACAATAGACAAACAACTAAATACCCATAAAATATAAGCAATAACAATGAGAGATACTAGCAGGGGTAGAATAGTAAAAAATTCCTGCAGAACATAGGATTTGTTCTAATCTTGGAAAAGCTGGGGATGCCTGGAGGATGAGGTATAGAAGGAGAACATTCCAAGTAAGGGAAATAAGCACTAAAAAGGCAGAGAATTAGAACATATAGTACTATGTAAAAAAACATAGCTGATTTTTAGCATTTGACAACTTTTAATGTATAAATGCTTATATTAAAAATTAGGTGGTTCTGAAAATGTGGATAAGGTGATCATTGAAAGTCCTTGGTTCAATATCTATTTTAAAATGTTTTTTAATTTTTTTAATGGATCAATACTAGAAGAGTTATATTGAAGGCATTTCTTCTATGATAATGCTATAAAGTTCCAAAAAAGTTTAGGGGTTGATATATCAAATATATAGTATTGTCTCTTTTTAGATATGCTGATCTGGTCATTTAACTCATATTCAAATTCAAAGTAAGTCATATATATGGATCCCTGAAAGCACATATTAAAGTAAAAATATATATTAATATTGTCTTCATTTTATTTATGTTTTGTTCTTTTTGATAAGCATGTCTGAATTGTATTGTATTCTGATTCGGCAAATGTGTTTGAACCCTCTGCTCTATGCAGTTCTTGTGATTATAAATTTCAGAGAAGGTCCCAACTTGTCTTGGATAAAGAAGTTTCTTTATCTGAGTGTTTCTAGGGCAGTGAAATCTAAGGTTCAAGGCATTTCCTTCTTCCAGTCCAAATGACTTTATTAATCTGAGAGGAAAAGATCCTTAGTTTCTGCCCATTAAAGAAAACATTGTTTTTCTGCTGTAATGCTTCAGTACCTGGAATTGATATGTTAGGACTAAAAGTAAGGTACTTTGTTGAGAAGCCTACTTTGATATTGTACCTATAGTTCTGTTGCTGGCAAGGTTAACTTTATATAACCTGAACAATTGGGTGCCAGGCAATATACTAAATTCTGGGGATACAAAATCAAGATAAAAAACAACAACTAAAAGAAAAAAACTGCTTTGAAATACCAGATGGAGGAATTCTTCTCTCATTTGACAACTATAAATATGCATTTGTGAATGTCACCTGTTTTCTTTTCTATCTTAAGTTTTGTTTTTCCAGATCTCAGTTAAATCATAACAGGTAAGATTAGTAGAACTATCAAAACCATCTGAAAATCTCATCTATCCTTTAAGTTATAGCACCAATAGTGAAATATTGGAAGCAATTAGAAGAGCAGTAGCCACAAGTCCAAAAAGGAACGAGTGATCAATTAATGAATTGGCTATTTCATACCCCGAATTGAGCTTGGTGAAACGTCTGAGAAGTGGAAAAATAGTCCTAGAACCTGACACTACTCTATTCCAAGTTGAGTGTTGTAGTGATATTCAGTCCTATATCTGATCTTCTAATCTTATAATCAGTGGGAAAAAATATAGTAAACTATGAGATATGTAATTAACATCTCCATTTCTTACAAAAATATTTACTAGTTTGCATAATTCTACTAATATTGGTATATTGTAAAGTTCAAGATCTTCTTGTAAAGATTTTGTTTTGGAGAACAGATTGGTGTCTCACTTTCTCTATCAATTGTTGGTCTTTCCAGAAAAGCAGAAAGTTATCTCTTCTTCAATGACAATTATTCCATTGACAGAGTTGTCATGCATATATTGTCACAGAGATTTTTGTCATAATAATCTCTTCTCCACTCCTTCCTTCTCTCCTCTCTGCTCCCTAGTTTAGTTTCACAGCTATGAGCATATAGCTATTGCATATTTATGTTCTTTTTTGCAGGTTTCTATGCATGCATTCATTCATGTCTACAGATACTGAGCTCTCTACTGGGATATTGAGATAAAGGTTTATGGATGAATGACAGTATAGTTATCTTTTCTATATTTATTTTAATATATGATGGCTTGAGATTATTATTATGTGTTTTGTTGTGAAATAAGGTTTATCTTTAAGATCTAAATGTTCTAGCATTGTAAATGGCTATTTTTGTTAAATTGAATAATAGCAAAAAGGATATATTTTCATACCACACACTGGACATTCAAATTTAATGTGAATCTAGACTTTTTAGTGTGAATTCATCAGATTGGAAAGAGCAAACCAGAAGTAAGAATAAGAGTATGCACATACAAGTTTATTGTAAAAGTTGTGAGGCAATATGTTAAGGATGACTACTCTATAAATACATTACAAATAAAATGGATAAAGTACAATTCTTCCTACATACATATATGTATATATGTATATATATATATATATATATGTGTGTGTGTGTGTGTGTGTGTGTGTGTGTGTGTGTGCATATACTATAGTACTTGTGCAATATAGCACTTACATAATTATATGACAATATATAGTATTTAATGTAATATAAGGATATGATAATATAATACAATAATAAAGCATTTATATGGTATATATTACATTTATATAAAATAGTTTTATATAATATAGTACTTATAATATATAGCTATATATATATGCGTATATATATATATATATATATATATATATATATATATATATATACTGATTGAATATAGAGATCTAGGATCTAGTCTTGGTTTTGTAATAGCTCTCTGTGTGACTCTGGATTAGTATTTTTAGTTTTCTGGTCTCAATATCTTAATCTATAAAATGAGAAGTATTATAAAAGTGACCTTCAGGATTCTTCCAATTTCATAACTTTCACTTCATTAGAAGGGGATTTAGAATCTCATAGTTAGAAAGAACCACAAAGGTCATCTAGACTAATTTAGGATGAACCTTTTCTATCATAAAAGCAGCACTGCACTTTAAAAATAACTAATGTTTCTTTTACCTCTGTCCTTCTCTTTCATGATTTAAACATTATCTGCCAACAATTTCAACTATATACATCATTCTTCTGCAAGATTAGAAGTCAGTATCTGAAAATGTCAGTCTGTCACTAAATTTTCAAGTCTATACCAGATATTTACCTAATCATGTGAAGATTTCCCTTGGTGAAAAGAGAATATCAGCACAATTTGTTCCAATGGCCATGAAGGTATTTGAGGTAGGTACTGTGAAGCATTTAGAGATTAGTCAGATATCTTTTTGTATCAGATGATATAACAAGGTTCCCAATGCATCTGGGTCATCACTAGTCATCTTGACTTTTATCTTTCCACTGGACTTCAGTGACTTTGGAAGAGAAAATAAGACTGACTTATTTGTGCTGTCTCTATATCACTTAATTCCAGTTCATGGGTACTGTGAGACATCACTCTATGGATCCTCTTTGAAAATGAAGGAAGAAAAACTACAAGTCTGTGTTTCATGGTTATTCTTTGACTTTAATATTTAATGAAAGTTAAACCTCTCTCTTTTTGTATCCCAGAAAAGCACACTTATGCATTTCCCTCCCATAATATGCATGCAAGCACACACCAAATACTACCAATAGCACAAAAAATGAAAGTTTGAAGTTCTAAAGTCCTCCACAAGCGCACACACACACACACACACACACACACACACACACACACACACACACACACACACATATATATATATATATATATATATATATATATATATATATGTATGTATATATACACATTTCTCTTTGTTTCCAGTTACATATCTGTATAAGATATAACATGAAACTTGAATGGCCTTCATAAAAAGTGGTAGAGTCTCTCACTGAGAATCCTTGCTTAAAGGTGGGAAAAATATCAAATAAAAGAGTCTAGATATTTTCCACCTCCCAGGTCTGAATCAGACCTGGAAGAAGTATCTATTAGAGCTTTGCATAAAAATTCCTCCCAGAAAGTCTAGTGAATGGGCCCACATAGCATAGATACAACGTCCTGTGAAGACCTTAGTAGTCAAGTTTTGAGTTTGACTTAATTCAAAAAGAGTAAGTCCTATTGCAGAGCACCCTCTTTTTTTCCTATCTGATGATGCAATGTCTGGGCTAGCTTTCTCTGGAGTGTGGAGTCTGAGCTCCAGCTCACTTTCACTTGAGTCTGCTTATTTCAAGTCCTTTCAGCCCTTATATACCTTAGTACAATTACATTACTACAGTACATTGAGCATGTGTCTACTGTAGAACTATTACATCACCATACTAAGTACTAAGTATATGTAAATTGAAAACCATTATCTCATCAATCACACTGAGTAAACACCCTGTTGTAAGTATCCTTGTTTCAAGTATACTTTTCCAGAGTTCTGACTCTCTACAGAGACCTGCTAGGGTATGGAGTCCTGCTGAAGACAGCTACAATAAATAACAGCTATATGCTTTGGCTGACCCCAATAAGTAGCCTGCTGAAGTAAGTTGAAGAAACAATCTGCATTACCTAACTCAGAAGAGTCCCTGCTGTGCTCTACTCTGTACTGAAGGAGAAAATTTAGTTCATCTAGTAGTGTGGGTTGCCTCTGTCAAATTTATTCCATACATATACTTGATAATCACTATTATTATATTTTAAGTTTCAGTTTAATTCAAAAGAAAAAAATGAATATAGCATGTGATGATTTACATTCATTCTTCACAGTTCTTTGGATACACATGGCATTTTCTATCCAAAGTTTATTGGGATTGCCTTGGATTGCTGAATTGCTGAGAAGAAACAAGTCTTTCATAGTTAATCATCCCACAATTTTTCTGCTAATGTGTACACTGTATTCTGTTTTTTCTTGTTTCACTCAGCATTAGTTTGAGTAAATATTTCCAGGCCTTTCTAAAATCAGCTTGTGAATCACTTTTTATGGAACAATATATATTTTTCTATACCATTCCTTACTTAGTCATCCCCCAGTTAATGGACATCTACTCATTACTCAATTCTTTAAGCTACTATAACATTTTTTGCACATGTGGGTCATTTTCCTTCCTTTACAATTTCCTTGGGGTACAGACACAATACTACTGCTGGAACAAATGATATGCCCAATTTTATAGTCCTTTGGACACAGTTCCAGAAGGGTTGTATCACTTCACAACTCCACCAACAATACATTAGTGTTTCTGTTTTCCCACATTCCTCTGCATCCCCCATTTATCATTATCTTTTTCCTGTTGTAGCCAATTAACCAATTTTTAGCCATTTGTCAATTGGGGAATAATATGTATTCTTTTTTATCTATAAATAAGATTTATTCTGGATAAATAAAAAATAAAAGGAATGCAGTAGAATCTCATTCTTTTTACCTCCTCTTTGTGCAAATAACCTAGTAATTTATGTCCACAAATAAGAATCATTTGAATATAGATCACAAGGTTAATAACTATGATTATCTGTGTGGTTATCTCTTTTGGGGATTCTTATATAATTTAGGGTATTTGCACTGTATTTTTTAAATTTTATTGTCTCATTGAATTTCCTTTTAAAATACTTAATATTATTTTTCTCCAATTACATATAAAGATACATTTCAATATTCATTTTTTTCTTTAGGGTGATTTTTTAAATTATTAAAGCTTTTTATTTTTAATATTCATATTTATCATTCATCCTTAGACAACCTTGTGTTCCAATTTTTTTCGTTCCCTTTCCCTCATCCCCTTCCTTAGATGACAAGTAATCCAATATAGATTAAACATGTGCAATTCTTCTATACAGACACCTTCTATGCTGCACAAGAAAAATCAGATCAAAAAGGAATAAAATGAGAAAGAAAACAAAATGTAAGCAAACAACAACAAAAAAGTGAAAATACTATGTTGTGATGCACATGTAGTCCCCACAGTCCTGTCTCTGGACTCAGATGAATCTCTCCGTTACTAGTCTATTTCAACTGGCCTGAATCACCTTGCAAATGAAAAGAGATACATCCATCATAGTTGATCATAATGTAAACATGACATGTTGCCATGTACAATGGTCTCCTTGTTCTATTCACATCACTTCGAGTCAGTTCATGTAAGTATCTCAAGAATTCACTAAAATCATCCTGCTGATTATTTCTTATAGAACAATAATATTCCCTAACATTCATATACCACAATTTATTCAGCACTCTCCAACCAATGGTCATCTGCTCAGTTTCCAGTTTCTTGCTACTAAAAAAAAAGGGGCTGCCACAAACAATTTTGCACATATGGATCCCTTTCCCTTCTTTATGACCTCTTTGTGACATAAGTCCAGTAGAAACACTGCTGGATCAAAAGGTGTGCACAAGTTAATAGCCCTTGGGGGACAGTTTCAACAAAACAGACAAATCCTTAATAAATCTAATTTAAAAAAGAAAAAAAAATCAAATTGTTAGTCTTAAAAATGAAAAGGGAGAAGTCACTAATGAAGAGGAAATTAGAGCAATAATTAGGAGTTACTTTGCCCAACTTTATGCCAATAAATTCGATAACAAATGAAATGGAAAAAACCTTCAAAAATATAGCTTGCCAAGATTAACAGAAGAAGTAAATAGTCTAAACAGTCCCATTTTAGAAAAAGATATAGAACAAGCTATTAACCAACTCCCTAAGAAAAAATCCACAGAACCAGATTAATTTACATGTGAATTCTACCAAACATTTAAGGAACAATTAATTTCAATGGTATTTAAACTATTTTTAAAAAATAGGGATTGCAGTAGTCCTACCAAATTCCTTTTATGACACAGACATGGTACTGATACCTAAAACAAGTAGATTGAAAACAGAAAGAAAATTATACACCAATCTCCATAATGAATATTGATGTTAAAATCTTAAATAAAATATTAGCAAAAAGATTACAAAAAAATATCCCCGGGATAATACATTATGACCAAGCAGGATTTATACCAGGAATGCAGTGCTGGTTCAATATTAGGAAAACTATTACCATAATTGACTATATCAATAACCAAATTAACAAAAAACATATGATCATCTCAATAGATGCAGAAAAAAGCCTTTGATAAAATCCAATATCCATTCCTAAAAAAAAAAATCTAGAGAGGATAGGAATAAATGGACTTTTTCTTAAAATAATAAGGAGCATATATTTAAAAACATCAGTAAACATCATATGTAATGGGAAAAAACTGGAACCTTTCCATTAAGATCAGGAGTGAAACAAGGTTGCCCACTATCACCATTATTATTCAATATTGTATTAGAAACGCTAGCCTCGGAAATGAGTCAAGAAAGAGATTAAAGGAATTAGAGTAGGTAATGAGGAAACCAAATTATCACTCTTTGCTGATGATATGATAGTATACTTAAAGAACCCCAGAGATTCTACTAAAAAGCTATTAGAAATAATCCACCTTTAGCAAAGTTGCAGTATACAAGATAAACCCACACAAGTCATCAGCATTCTTATATATCACTAACAAAATACAACAGTTAGAGTTACAATGAGAAATTCCATTTAAAGTAACTACTCATAGTATAAAATATTTAGGAATCTTATCTGCCAAGGGAAGATCAGGAACTATATGAGCAAAACTACAAAACACTTTCCACACAAATAAAGTCAAATCTAGCCAATTGGAAAAAATATTAAATGTTCTTGGATAGGGTGAGCAAATATAATAAAGATGACCTGAACTAATCTATTTACTTAGTGCTATACCAATCAGACTCCCAAGAAACTATTTTAATGACCTAGAAAAAATAACAACAAAATTCATATGGAAGAACAAAAGGTCAAGAATTTCAAGGGAAGTAATGAAAATAAAACCAAATTAAGGTGGCCTAGTTATACCAGATCAAAATTATATTATAAAGCAAGTGGTTATCAAAACCATTTGGTATTGGCTAAGAAATAGAATAGTTGATCACTGGAATAGGTTAGGTTCAAAGGACAAAACAGTCAATAACTTTAATAATCTAGTGTTTGAAAAACCCAAAAACCCCAGCTTTGGGGATAAGAACTCACTGTTTGACAAAAACTGCTGGGAAAATTGGAAATTATTATGGCAGAAACTAGGCATTGACCTACACTTAACACCATACATGAAGATAAGGTCAAAATGGGTTCATGACCTAGGCATAAAGAATGAGAATATAAATAAATTAGACGAACATGCATGATAGTATACCTCTCAGACCTGTGGAGGAGGAAGGAATTTATGACCAAAGAAGAACTACAGATCATTATTGATCACAAAATAAAAAAAATTTTGATTATATCAAATTAAAAAGCCTTTGTACAAACAAAACTAATGCAAACAAAATTAGAAGGGAAGCAACAAACTGGGAAAACATTTTTAAAGTTAAAGGTTCTGATAAAGGCCTCATTTCCAAAATATATAGAGAATTGACTCTAATTTATAAGAAATCAAGCCATTCTTCAACTGATAAATAGTAAAATAATATGAACAGACAATTTTTAGATGATGAAACTGAAACTATTTATACTCATATGAAAGGCAGCACTATTGATCAGAGAAATGCAAATTAAGACAACTCTGAGATATCGCTACACACCTGTAAAATTGGCTGAGGTGACAGGAACAAATAATGAGGAATGTTGGAGGAGATGTGGGGAAACTGGGACGTTGATGTATTGCTGGTGGAATTGTGAATGAATCCAACCATTCTGGAGAACAATCTGGAATTATGCCCCCAAAGTTATCAAACTGTGTATATCCTTTGATCCAGCAGTGTTACTACTGGGCTTATATTCCAAAGAGACACAAAAGAAGGGAAAGGGACCTGTATATCCCAAAATGTTTGTGGCAGCCCTTTTTGTAGTGGCTAGAAACTAGAAAATGAATCAATGCCTATGAATTGGAGAATGGTTGGCTAAATTGTGATACATGAATGTTATGGAATATTATTGCTCTGTAAGAAATGACCAGCAGGATGAATACAGAGAGGCTTGGGAAGACTTACATGAACTGATGCTGAGTGAAATGAGCAGAACCAGGAAATCATCATATACTTCAACGATACTGTATGAAGATCTATTCTGATGGAAGTGGATATCTTTGACAAAGAGAACATCTAATTCATTTCCAATTGATCAAGATGATCAAGATGTGGATCAGCCACATCCAGAAAAGGAACACTGGGAAATGAGGGTAAACTGTTTGCACTTTTGTTTTTCTTCTAAGGTTATTTTTACCTTCTAAATCCAATTCTCCCTGTGCAACAAGAGAACTGTTCAATTCTGCATGCATATACTGTATCTAGGATATACTATAACATAATTAACATGTATAAATCTGCTTGCTATCTAGGGGAGGGAGTGGAGGGAAGGAAGGGAAAAGTCAGAACAGAAGTGAGTGCAAGGGATAATGTTGTTAAAAAAAAAAAAAAAAAAAAAACCTACCCACGCATATGTTCTGTCAATAAAAAGTTATAATGAAAAAAAAAAAAATTGTGAGTTCTTATCCCAGGAGTTGAAGGTAAGCTTCAAATGGAAGTCTTACTATAGTAATTGATTATTGTGTCATGTGTATCTAATCTAATCTACTACTCTCTTAGCCAGTACTAAATGGTTTGATTACTGATGCTTTATAATTTAGTTTTAGTTCTAGTATTGCTAGTCCATCATCCTTTTCATTAATTCCCTTTATATTCTTGACTTTTGTTTTTCCAGAGGAATTTTTTTCTAGCTCTTTAAAACAATTTCTTGTTGGGTTTATATGGAACTGAACAAGTGGATCAATTTGACAGGATTGTCATTTTTATTCTATTAGCTTGGATAACCAATGAACAATTGATATCTTTCCAATTGTTTAGGTAAGATTTTATTTTTGTGAGAAATGTTCATATAGTTCCTGGATTTATCTTGGCAGGAAGACACCAAATATTTTATTTTGTCTATAGTTATTTTGAATGGATTTTTTTTCTTTCTATTGCTTGCATTTAGGCTTTATCAGTTATATATTAAAATACTGATGATTTGTTTGGATTTATTTTATATCCTGCAACTTTGCTAAAGCTGTTAATTGCTTCAAATAGGTTTTATTGTATGATTCTCTAGATTCTCTAAGTATATTATCATATCATCTGGAAAGAATGATAGTTTTATCTCTTCATTGCCTATTCTAATTCCTTTATTTTTTTTTTCTTTTTTATTGCTAACATCAATATTTCTAGTGTAATATTTAATTATAATTGTGATAATGGACATCCTTGTTTCATCCTAGTGTTATTGGTAGTATGTCCAAATAATTTTGTCTGATGGTTTTAGATACATATTGTTTATAATATTAAGGACAACTCTTTTTATTACTACACTCTCTAGTGTTTTTAAGAACAATGGGTTTTATCAAAAGCTTTTTATGCATATAATGAGATTATTATATGGTTTATGTTGTGTTTTGTTTGTGTTTTGTTATTGATATGGTCAATTATGCTAAAGTTTTTCTGATATTTAGCTAATCCTGCATTCCTGGTAAAAATCCCATTTTTTGTAGTATGTTATCCTGCTGACAAGTTATAACCTTTTTGATTATATTTTATTTAAAATTTTTGCATCAATATTCATTAGGGAAATTGGTTCGTATTTTTTTTTCTGTTTTGGCTCTTCCTGGTTTAGGTTCAAACACTTTTTTAACATATTAACTAGTTTTAATGATACTTTTTTCTTCCTTTTTTCCCTTTTTCTCTAAATATTCTTTCATATATGTGGAGAAAATCTTTGAGTGGGAAGAAAAAATGATATTGGGAGAGATTTAGGCAATGTAGAAACCAATCATTTTTATAAAATTTATTTTTTAACTTTTTTTCCAGGAGGTGGAGGGAAATTGATCTCTTGATATATGGAATGACAAATATATTCACAGTACCTAGAACTGAGGTCATTATTTGTTATTTTATAGGAAGTTGTCTTACTTCACTTAACTTCATGGTCCATCTCACATTAAGTGCAAAGACTGACTTTTTAAAGGAGAAAATATATCAAATATTATGACATTTAAAAATATCACATTCACATTTACTCTCATTCATTTTAACTTTCAGCCACACCAGTTTATTCGATCTACAAATGTCCCATTTTACCTGAAAATGGTCCCCATTTTTGAAGTTCATTCTTCTCCTTCTTTAAAATTCTTAGCTTCCTTTAATATACAGTTAAGTTTTCTTTATTTATATAAAGCTTTCCCTCATTCTTCAGTTGCTTTCTGATTTTCTTTGTGTTGCATTTATGTGTGTATATCTAGTAATCTTCTTGTAGAAGAGCATCCTTGTCAAAAAGCCCATTTCATTTTTCCTTTTTATTTTTTGTCGCTGAGCCTTGAAAATAGTAGCTTCAATATAAACATTGTTTGGATCAAATATAGTTATTAAAAATCTCACAAGACTTCTAGATATTAGAAACATACTGCAAATATACATTTGCTTTTGTTTTAAAATTTAGCATTCCACTGGAATTTCCCCCAGACTTCTTCATTCTTTTGCATTGTCAAAAGAGTCAGTGATTAGCCATTGCAGCCAGTTACCTAGATATAGGAACCAGGATTCAACCATATCATCCATAGACTTTCACAAAATACAAAACTCATTAGGCGCAGCTCATTGCCATCTCTAAACCAATAATAAAGTTACCAATAAAGTTAATTAGCATAAAGAAATCACTGACTATTACCACTCGACTTAAGTAGTAAATCTTTCCATGTTTATATCTTTTCAGGCGGGAAAAAGATGAAACAATAAAATTTTACCGACTCCATATTTTACACATCCAGAGACTGTTAGAGCTTGAAGACTGGAGAAAGCAAATGCAAAGTGTGTAAAACTTCTTAGCACATTATGTGATCATATAGAGATAATTTGCTTTACTACTCCATTTCCACGCTGTAATGCGATTACATTCAGGGCATCGTTTAATCACATTTATCTATCTACTGTTAAAATGGGCATGACAAGGCAAACCCTGGAAAACCTTAGTGGGGGATTTCAGTCTTCTTCTGGAGTTTAAGAATTGCAAAGCTATTTAAAAACAATCACATCTCTTAATTAATGAGGTATTTTAGTCCCTCTTCAACCCCACCTCCCAGCAAAGCGGGTGTAAAATACTTTCATATATTTATGGATTCCAGGAAAAAAGAAAATTATTTTACATATTCTGCGGCTTATATTTGAATATTTTTTAGTGACCTAGAATGAAAAACAGAAATACTCACATTCAAGTGGGTTTATCTTTTTAAGGCTATTTTTTTTTTAAATGATACTATCTACACACACATACACACACACACAAACACATTCACAAACACACATCCTTTCTCAGTATATTATTTTCATTAAAACACATGAAAAGTTTTCCTGACTAAATAACAAATACATCAATGCAAAGATGGGAATTTATCTTTACTCTATCATTTAATACCTGTCTGACTTTAAACAGCTCTCTTGTAGTCTCTGGGTTTCAAGTTCCTCAGCTTAAAATGGGAGAGTTTGAATAGATGTTTTTAGCCTGAGTTCCATAAATTTAATTTTAAAATATTTTAATAACAGTGTTTCAGTATAATTGGTTGATTTTTAATCCAATGTATTTTATTTATTAACTTAAAATCATTCCAGATAATCCACAGACTTCATCAAACTACCAAAAGTTTCCATGACAGGCAAAAATATAAGGACTTCTGGATTAGATCATCTTTAAGATTCTTTATCTTTCTAAGCCTCTGGACTTATGAATACCTGAGAACACATGAAAATACTGCTTTAATCCAGACCTTCTCCCAACAGTCCAGTGAATAATGGATTCTCTACTTCCAAAGAACTCTTATCATATTGTAGACAGCCATTATATCCTTGAATTGTTAATTATTGCTTCCTTAAATATTTCATGCATTTTTATCCTTGTTTCTCCATTTAGATTGTAAAATACTTGTGAGGAGGAAATCTATTGTATTCCTCTGCTTTCCTGGGCATTTAGTAAACATTCAAAAATTGTTGGATAACTGAAATGAGGAATTTGGATAGATGATGACTTCAAGGTCCCTGCAAGTTCTCAAGCTATCACCCAACAAACACAAATTGCTGAACAGTTGTTTTTTTTTTTTTATTTTGTTTTTTTTGTTTTTCTGGTCAAGGAGAATAATCTTTATTCAGATATTTAGACAATTGTCTTTGAATAAGTAATAATAGTAGAAAAGTTGAATATACATACACACACATGTATCTTTAATAGGAACTCCATTAAAAAACTTGTTTTCTACCAATAAATATATGCAATTCTCAAACATTCACTTCTTTATTAGCCTGATTTAACTTAATGCATTAATCCACCTGCAGTGTCTTACATGCATAACCTCAAGGGGTTTAAACTTTAGAACTTTAATAATAATTGTTAAAAACATAAATATAGGTTTTAATTTGTTTCTTAAAAAGGATAAAAGAAAATTTTCATTCAGTTGCAAGAACTATGAAGTATTTTTATCCTTACTTCAAAAAGTCTTTTTTTCCAAAAACACAATGTAGCAGATGGTTTCAACATTTATCCTAATAGGGAATATTTTCTAGTGATTGAGAGGGAGGATAGTTTACTGCAGATTGAGTCAAGAAGGCCTGGTTCAACCCAAGACTTGCACATATGCAGTCACGAGAAATTCATTTAACTTTTTGCCTCAGGGACACACTGAAATTTAGCAATAAAGTTGTGGAAGATTGATTTCTATAATTTTTATGTGACTTTACTATTAGGTTGTAAGCTCTTTGATTAGACTGTGAGCACCTTGAGGTCAGGGGCTGTTTTTTGGTCTCTTTTTTATATCCAATGTTTAGCAAAATGTCTAGGATAAAGTTGGTACTTAATAAATATTTATGGATTGATTGGTTACACTGGTGAGATTCAGATCTTTAACAAATTGCAATTGTTTGGGGTTATGACATTCTCATTAGTTGAGTTTCCCGATGCTATAAAAGAAAATAATCTTTATTTTTTTTATAGTCATCAATTGCCATATATTTACTTTGCACCAGGCTCTGTATTAAACTCTCAATACAAAGCCCAAAATACAAAGAAAGGGACAAATGTGGCTCTTATAATCAAGGAGACTTAAGGCAAATACACACATTTTTGTATATATATTTATATATATTGTATATATATACTATATATATACTTATATATATATATTGTATATATATGTATATATATTTATGTATATATGCACACATATTGTGTGCATATATACATACAAAGAAATACAATGTATATATACACACATATATGTTTGTGTATGCATATATATTATATAACTACAATTTGAATGGAAGATATTCTCACTTATAAAGTCAGAGTTAAATGAAAAGACTTCATTAAGAAAGGAGAATTAGAATGAAGTCTTGAAAGAAACTAGAGAAACTATGTAGAGAAAAGTGTTCTCCATTAAACATTTTGAGATGTACAATAATGACCTGGCAACAGACTGAAAATCAAGAGAGATATTAGGACTGGGGTAAATGTAGGTACCCTAAGCAAGAACTTTATTTATTTATTTATTTATGGTCAGCTAAGTGGCTCAATAGAGAACACAAAGCTGGGATCAGGAAGAAGAGTTCAAAATGGGCCTCAAACACTTACTCATTATGTGATCCTGAATAAATAATTTAACATTGATTTCCTCAGTTTTCTCATCTATTTCTTTCTCCAATTTTTTGGAAAGAAAGAAATGGCAAATCAATTTTTTGTGTCTTTGAAAAGAAAACCCCATATGGGATCAATGAAAAATCAAACATGATTAAAAAAAAATGACTAAACAACAACAACAATTGACATATAACATCAATTGATATAAGCATAATTTAACAGATATGAAATATAAATTAAAATGGAGATAGGAAGAAATTAATAGTTTAATTTATTTTATTTATTAATGATACAGTAAAAACTTTCTTTGTATTTACTAAAAATTACTAGTAATAATATTTTAGTAAGCACAATATATTGAACATGCTTTTTTTATTATTTTTATTAAAGCTTTGTATTTTCAAAACATGCATGGATAATTTTATAACATTCACCCTTGCAAAATCTTGTGTCCCCAAATTTTTTCCTTCCTTCCCCTTACCCACTTACCTAGATAGCAAGTAATCCAATATACGCTTCTTTAAAACAAAAAGCAAACAAAAAAAATAATATTTTATCTTAAATTTTGTGATGCAGTAATTTTGGACACCTGGTTCTAAGTTCAATTGAATTCAATATGTAGTGTTTATAGCTTTAGTAGCTGAAAAAGATCCCTCAGATTACTAAAGGATCTCAGAGAAGGAAGGAAATTTTTTGAATATTATTTACTAAATCATGATTCTTACTTTTTTTCACTTCTATTCCTATAAGTTTTTTATCTGCTGATTTTTGTTTTGTTTTGTTTTGTTTTTTAATGTGGCGTGTGAATGTTTCTGAAGTCTATCTGTTGTTTTTTTCAAACTTATATTTTGAACAAATTGAGCAGAAACCCATTGAAATGCTTCATTTTAAAGGTATTTTTAATATTTTAATTTTACCAAATACATATAAAGATAGTTTTTCACATTCAGTTTTGTAAAACCGTGTTACAAATTTTTTATTCTTCCCTCCTCACTCCCTCCTTGACAAGGTGGCAAGAAATCTGGCATAAGTTAAATATGTGCAATTATTTTAAACATAGTTCCATGTTTATCATGTTGTGCAAGAAAAATCAGATCAAAAGAAGAAAAAACCACAAAAGTAACAAAAATGATTAACATATTATGTTTCAAACCACATACAGTCTCCATAGTTTAATTTCTTTATTTCTTCCTTCCTTTTCTCTTTTTTCTTTTTTTTTCCTTCCTTCCTTCCTTCTTTCCTTCCTTCCTTTCTTTCTTTCTTCTTCAATTTATTCCTTTACATAAAGATGTTGAGAAACATTTCTTTCCCTTTTTCAGCTGCTTGATATTTTATAGATGACTTGTAGGGCTTATATAGCCAACTTTCCTCAGTCAATCCACATATATTTCTTGTGCAACATCATTTCTATGGATGAAAGACTAGTCATAGTCTTTGATCAATTTGTACATAGAAAAATCTTCTTATCTACAGTGATACTTACCTTACATGGAATAAGGTAATTTTATTGTTTTACTCAATTTGGGTCCACCCTAGATCTAGATCTTTATTTCAAATAAATTTTGGGACTTTTCTGCTTTTAAGTGACTAACTAGAGAGACTCTTCAGCTGAGACTATCGTCTTTGTTTATTTTGATTTTGGAATTTATTAAAGAAATTTAATCCTCTCTATTGGTCTCTCTCTCTCTCTCTCTCTCTCTCTCTCTCTCTCTCTCTCTCTCTCTCTCTCTCTTTTTCTCTCTCTCTTTTTATGTAATTGCTTTTGTTTTTATATCTGTCTCTCCCCTCATTTTTAAAAATAATTTAGTTAAATTGTGTGGTTTTTTTAATTTTCTTTTTTCCTTTTTTTATTATCACATTAACTTATAGCTCTCCTACAAATATCTACTTATATTTACTATATTAGAAATATTGTCTTTAAAAAGAAAAAAATAAAGTTCAGTTAAAATAACAAACTTATATATATTTTTCCCATTTATTTATGTATGTGGTCACATTCCTGTAAGTCTATAAACATACATAACTTATTTTTCTTAAAGGTTTTCTCATATCTTATCCTTATTCCATTTCTTATATCTTTTCTTCTTTTTATACATATATATGTATGTATATATATATATATATATACATACATATATATGTATATATATGTATATATATATATATATTACATATGTATAGTTTCCTTCTTAACCCATTCCCATTCCAGAACTACCAGCTTTCACCCCCATCTAATTGCTCAGGGTCAGTTTTTGCTCTTGATCTTTTTTCATATAATATAATTAATCATTTTAACTTTTCCTACATTGTTTTCTTAGAATCACATAATATGTAGTGCTATGCTAATTTCATATATTTTACTTTTATTTGACATTTTGTTTTTCATGTAAAACACTTTTAACATTTCTTTTTAAAACTTTGAGCTTTATCTCTCATAAAATGGAAGTGAATTATAAACTGGATTAAAAGACAGAATCCTACAATATGTTGTTTACAAGAAATTGATTTAAAACAGAGTGAAGCATACTGAGTATATGTAAAAAGCTGGAGCAGAATTATGCTTTAGCCAAAGTAAAATAGGCAGGGTAGTGCTACTGATCTCATATCAAGCAAAAGCAAAAATGCATATAATTAAAAGAGAGATAGAAGAAAACTATATTGTTAGGGAGACCCTAAAAGAGTAAAAAAATGAAGAAAATGATTGATAAGCTTCTATACAGAAAAAGAGTGGGTTTCCAACCCCAAGGAGACTAACAGCAGACAGCGTCCAGACAATACACCAAATAACGCTCTCCTAGAAGAAACTATTAAAAATCTCAAAAGAGAATTAGGAGAAAAATGGGGAAAGGAGATAGAAGCTATGCAAGAGAGTAACAACCAACTGAAATGTGAATGGGAAAAGGTAAACAATTTCCTGAAATGTGAATTGGAAAAGATAAAAAATTCTCAAGAAAGTAGGATTTGTGAATTGGAAAAAGAAAATAACTAACTAAAAAACAAATTTAGTGAAATGAAAAAAATTCCATAGAGCAAAACAACTCATTTAAAAACTCAATTGAACATATACAAAAAGAAGTAAAAAAAAAAAGCTAATGAAGACAATAACTCATTAAAAATCGGAACTGAACAAATAGAAATGAATGATTCATTGAGACATTAAGAGTCAGTAAAGTAAAAGCAAAAAAATGAAAATCTGGAGAAAAATGTCAACTATTTACTTGCCAGAATGACAGACCTGGAAAATAGATCTAGAAGAGATAATCTGAGGATTATTGGACTTCCCGAAAATTATGATGAAAAAAAAAAAGCCTAGATTCTATTGTACACAAAATAATCAAATAGAACTGCCCAGAGGTAATAGAACCAGAAGGTAAAATGGAAATTGAAAGATAATTCATCGACAACCTTCTGAAAAAGATCCTATAAAAAAAAAAAATTACAAGCAGCCAGGAAAAAACAATTCAAATATCAAGGTGCCACAATAAGGGTCACTCAAGATCTGGCTACCTCCACATTAAAGGATTGAAGGGCCTGGAATCTGATATTTCAAAAGGCAAAAGAACTTGGAATGCACCCACTAAGTTTATCATTTTCTTCCATGAAAGAAGATGGACATTTAATGAAACAGATGAATTCCATATGTTTCTAAGGAAAAAAACAGATCTAAACAAAAAAAAAAATTGCTCTCCAATCATAGGACTCAAGAGAAGCAGAAAAAGGCAAAAGGAACTCTTGAGAACTGTATTTCTCTTGTGGACATACATTAAGACTACATGTATAATTTGATTTTAATAATATAACAAAAAAAGGAGAAGTAGAAATGGAAAGGGGATAATGTCAGAAAATGGGAAAAAGGGAGATAAAAAGAGGGAAACTAAACCCTACAAAGAGGCAAAGAAAACCTATCATATCTGAAGGAAGTTAGAGAAGGGAAGGAACATTGTGTGAATCTTACTGTCATCAGAATTGGCTCAAAGAGAAAATAATTGACATATTGGTTTTACAAAAAAATCTTTCTTACTTCATTAAAAAGGGGGACAGGAAAAGGGAAAAGAAAAGGGTAATAAGGAAATGGAACAAGAAAGGGGAAGGGATTTAAAGGGAGGAGGGAGGATTAATAAAGAGGGAGAGCTGCGAGACACAAGTGGAGCTCATAGATTTAATACTGGGGAAGAGATTTAGGAGGGTCAAGGGGGAAAAAAGCATAATTTGGGGATAATATGATGGCAAGAAATACATAATTAGTAATTTTAACTATAAATGTGAATGGGATGAACTCTCCCATTAAGTGGAGATGGATAGCAGACTGGATCAAAAGTCAGAATCCTACAACATGTTGTTTACAAGAAACACATTTAAAGCAGGGAGATACATACAGAGTAAAGATAAAAAGCTGAAGCAGAATCTGTTATGCTAAAAGTGAAGTCAAAAAAGCAGGGGTAACCATCCTTATATCAGATCATATTGATTAGATCAAAAGAGATAAGGAAGGAAACTATATAAATCAAACTACAAAACAAATAAGAAAGAAATTAAAGAGGTAAATAGAATATTAGCAAAATTAGGTATGATAGATCTTTGGAGAAAACTGAATGGTGACAGAAAGGAGTATGCTTTCTTCTCAGCAGTTCATGGAACCTATACAAAAATTGACAATATGTTAGGACATAAAGATCTCAAAATTAAATTCAGGAAGGCAGAAATAGTAAAGGTTTTCTTTTCAGATCACAATGCAATAAAAACTACATTCAATAAAAAATTAGGGGTAAATAGATCAAAAAGTAATTGCAAACTAAATAATCTCATCTTAAAGAATGATTGGGTGAAACAGAAAATTATAGAAACAATTAATAATTTCACTCAAGATGTCAACGATGAGACATCATACCAAAATAGGTGAGATGCAGTTAAAGCAGTAATAAGGGGAAATTTTATATCTTTAGAAGTTACTTGAAGAAAATAGAGAAAGAGAACATCAATGAAATGGGCTTACAAATTAAAAAGCTAGAAAAAGACCAAATTAAAAACCCCCAATAAAATACTAAACTTGAAATTCTAAAATTAAAAGGAGAAATTAATAATATTGAAAGTAAAAATTCTATTGAACTAATAAATAAAACTAAGATTTGGTTTTATGAAAAAAATAATAAAATAGATAAACCTTTGGTAAATATGATTAGAAAAAGGAGAGAGGAAAATCAAATTGTTAGTCTTAAAAATGAAAAGGGGGAACTTTCCACCAATGGGGAAGAAATTAGAGAAATAATAAGGAGATACTTTGCCCAACGTTATGCCAATAAATTTGATAACCTAAGTGAAATGGATGACTACCTCCAAAAATATAGGCTTTCCAGATTAACAGGAGGAAATAAATTGCTTAAATAGTCCCATTTCAGAAAAAGAAATAGAACAAGCTATTAATCAACTCCCTAAGAAAAAACCTCAAGGACCACATATATTTACAAGTGAATTCTACCAAACATTGAAATAACAATTAGCTCCAATGTTATGTAAACTATTTGAAAAAATAGGGAATGAAGGAGTCCTACCAAATTCCTTTTATGACACAGACATGGTACTGATACCCAAACCAGGTAGGTTGAAAACTGAGAAAGAAAACTATAGACCAATATCCCTAATGAATATTGATGCTAAAATCTTTTACTTTTTAATTTTAATTTTTTATTCATTTTTCCAAATTATCCCCTCCCTCCCTCCACTCCCTCCCCCCGATGACAGGTAATCCCATACATTTTACATGTGTTACAATATAACCTAGATACAATATATGTGTGCAAATACCATTTTCTTGTTGCACATTAATTATTAGCTTCCAAAGGTATAAGTAACCTGGGTAGATAGACAGTAGTGCTAACAATTTACATTCACTTCCCAGTATTCCTTCTCTGGGTGTAGTTATTTCTGTCCATCATTGATCAACTAGAAGTGAGTTGGATCTTCTTTATGTTGAAGATATCCACTTCCATCAGAATACATCCTCATACAGCATTGAAGTGTACAGCAATCTTCTGGTTCTATTCATTTCACTCAGCATCAGTTGATGTAAGTCTCTCCAAGCCTCTCTGTATTCATCCTGCTGGTCATTTCTTACAGAGCAATAATATTCTATAACATTCATATACCATAATTTACCCAACCATTCACCAATTGATGGACATCCATTCAACTTCCAGTTTCTAGCTATAACAAAAAGAGCTGCCATAAACATTTTGGCACATAGAGGTCCCTTTCCGCTCTTTAGTATTTCTTTGGGATATAATCCTAATAACAGAATTGCTGGGTCAAAGGGCATGCACAGTTTGATAACTTTTTGGGCATAGTTCCAAATTGCTCTCCAGAATGGCTGGATTCTTTCACAACTCCACCAACAATGTATCAGTGTCCCAGTTTTCCCACATCCTCTCCAACATTCATCATTATTTGTTCCTGTCATCTTAGCCAATCTCACAGGTGTGTAGTGGTATCTCAGAGTTGTCTTAATTTGCATTTCTCTGATCAGTAGTGATTTGGAACACTCTTTCATATGAGAGGAAATAGTTTCAATTTCATCATCTGAGAATTGTCTGTTCATATCCCTTGACCATTTATCAATTGGAGAACGGTTTGGTTTCCTATAAATTAGGGTCAGTTCTCTATATATTTTGGAAATGAGACCTTTGTCAGAACCTTTAACTTTAAAAATATTTTCCCAATTTGTTACTTCACTTCTAATCTTGTTTGCATTAGTATTGTTTGTACAGAAACTTTTTAGTTTGATGTAATCAAAATCTTCTATTTTGTGATCAATAATGATCTCTAATTCTCCTCTGGTCATAAATTCCTTCCTCCTCCACAGGTCTGAGAGGTAGACTATTCTCTGTTCCTCTAATCTATTTATGATCTCATTCTTTATGCCTAAATCATGGACCCATTTTGATCTTATCTAGGTATATGGTGTTGTGTGGATCCATATCTAATTTCTGCCATACTAATTTCCAGTTTTCCCAACAGTTTTTTTCCGAATAATGAATTTTTGTCCCTAATGTTGGTATCTTTGGGTTGATCAAAAATTAGATTGCTATAGATGTACCCTTTTTTGTCCTTTGTATCTAATCTGTTCCACTGATCTACCATTCTATTTCTTAGCCAGTACCAAATGGTTTTGGTGACTGCTGCTATATAATATAGCTTTAGATCAGGTACACTTAGACCACCTTCCTCTGACTGTTTTTTCATTAGTTCCCTTGCAATTCTCGACCTTTTAGTCTTCCATATGAATTTTGTTGTTATTTTTTTCTAGGTCGTTAAAATAGTTTCTTGGGAGTCTGATTGGTATAGCACTAAATAAATAGATTAGTTTGGGGAGTATTGTCATCTTTATTATATTCACTCGGCCTATCCACAAGCACTGAATGTCTTTCCAATTAATTAAATCTGACTTTATTTTTTTGGCAAGTGTTTTGTAATTTTTCTCATATAATTCCTGACTATTCTTTGGTAGATGGATTCCCAAATACTTTATACTCTCAACATTTGTTTGGAATGGAATTTCTCTTTGTATCTCTTGCTGTTGCATTTTGTTAGTGATATATAAGAATGCTGAGGATTTATGTGGATTTATTTTGTATCCTGCCACTTTGCTAAAATTCTGAATTATTTCTAATAGCTTTTTAGCAGAGTCTTTGGGGTTCTCTAAGTATACCATCATGTCATCTGCAAAGAGTGATAGTTTGATTTCCTCATTTCCTACTCTAATTCCTTGAATCTCTTCCTCGGCTCTTATTGCCGAGGCTAGCGTTTCTAGTACTATATTGAATAGTAATGGTGATAGTGCCCAACCTTGTTTCACTTCTGATCTTACTGGGAAAGGTTCCAGTTCATCTCCATTGCATATTATGCTTACTGACAGTCTTAAATATATGCTCCTGATTACGCTAAGGAATAATCCATTTATAACTATACTCTCAAGAGTTTTTAGTAGGAATGGATGTTGGATTTTGTCAAATGCTTTTTCTGCATCTATTGAGATGATCATATGATTTTTATTAATTTGATTATTAATATGGTCAATTATACTAATAGTTTTCCTAATATTAAACCAGCCCTGCATTCCTGGTATGAATCCTACTTGATCATAGTGTATTATCCTGGGGATGATTTTCTGAAGTCTTTTTGCTAATATCTTATTTAAGATTTTAACATCATTATTCATTAAGGAAATTGGTCTATAATTTTCTTTCTCAGTTTTCGATCGACCTGTTTTAGGTATCAGTACCATGTCTGTGTCATAAATGAGTTTGGTAGGACTCCTTCATTCCCTATTTTTTCAAATAGTTTATATAGCATTGGGCCTAATTGTTCTTTAAATGTTTGGTAGAATTCACTTGTAAATCCATCTGGTCCTGGGGATTTTTTCCTGGGGAGTTGATTAATAGCTTGTTCTATTTCTTTTTCTGAAATGGGATTATTTAAGCAATTTATCTCCTCCTCTGTTAATCTAGGAAGCCTATATTTGGAGGAAGTCATCCACTTCACTTAAGTTATCAAATTTATTGGCATAAAGTTGGGCGAAGTAACTCATTATTATTTCTCTAATTTCCTCTTCATTAGTGGAAAGACCCCCCTGATTTTTGTTCTCTCATAGAATCACTAGCTTACATTTTCCCCATTCTAAGTTGTAATGTGTGATTTTCTTCTGTTAGATTTTGTATATATTTTTTCCATTTAGTTAATTTTGCTTTTGAAGATTTTGTTTTCTTCAGTGATTTTTTTTTCTTTTTTTCATTTGGCCCATTGTATTTTTAAGGACTTTGTATTCTTCAATTTTTACTCCCTTTTCCAAGTTGTTGACTCTATCTTGTATAGCTCTCATTTCTTTTCTCATTTTTTCTACTACATTTCTTATTTGCCTTTTATGGTCTTTTATGAGCACTTCCAAGAAGCTTCTTAGGACTTGAGACCAATTCATATCACCATTTGAGATTTCCTCTGTGGACATTTTGTTCTCTTCTGAATTGGAGTTTTTTATTATTATTAATTATTATTATTATTTTATTATTTTCTGTTTCTTGCTTATTTTCTTTCCTCTGCTTTTGGTATTTCCTCTTTAAAAAAAAAAAAAAAAACTTTTAAGGGTGAGCTCTGCTCCTGGTTAAATGGGTAAATGGGGCACTATCCCAAGCTGCTTGTACAGCTCTTGACTATGAGCACAGGGATCCCTTGTATTTCTAGGGGGTAGCTTTGTCTGCTCTGTTCAAGAAATACCCTGGTTTTCCAGAATTTGTCTTCTGAGCTAGGTCTGGAGGCTGCCCCTCTGATCTTCTTCTCTACTGAGTCAGCACTTAGGGTTTCAGTTGATGATTATCTGTGATTAAACCCTCTCATCGGATTTCCCAAAATCTGTTTGATCCGGGTTAAACACCCTTTTCATTTCAATGAGACTGACCTTTCTTGAAGTCCTTCAGATCTATCTTCATCTGGAGAGTGTTTTCATTTTGTCAGACTCTGTTCAGAGGTTTGGTTTCATGTGGTCCTTGAGGGAAACTTGAAGAGCTCAAGTAGTTTCCTGGCTTTCCTCTACCATATCTGTTCTCTTATATCGTTTTGACATTGTATTTGATTGAACATTTTCTTTTTTTTTTTTTTTTTTTTTTTTACATTTTTTTTTATTATATATATATATATATATATATATATTTTATAATATTATCCCTTGTATTCATTTTTCCAATTTACCCCCCCTCCCTCTATTCCCTCCCCCCGAAGACAGGCAATACCATACATTTTACATGTGTTACAATATAGTCTAGGTACAATACATGTGTGCGAATATCATTTTCTTGTTACACAATAAACATTAGAATCCGAAGGTACATGCAACCTGGGCAGACAGATATTAGTGCTAACAATTTTCATTCCCCTCCCAGTGTTTCTTCTCTGGGTGCAGCTACCCCTGTCCATCATTGATCAACTGGAAGTGAGTTGGATCTTCTTTATGTTGAAGATTTCCACTTCCATCAGAATACATCCCCATACAGTATTGTTGTTGAAGTGTACAGTGATCTTCTGGTTCTGCTCATTTCACTCAGCATCAGTTGATTTAAGTCTCTCCAAGCCTCTCTATATTCCTCCTGCTGGTCATTTCTTACCGAACAATAATATTCCATAACCTTCATATACCACAATTTACCCAACCATTCTCCAACTGATGGACATCCATTCATCTTCCAGTTTCTAGCTACAACAAAAAGAGCTGCCACAAACATTTTGGCACATATATGTCTCTTTCCGCTCTTTAGTATTTCTTTGGGATATAATCCCAGTAGTAGCGCTGCTGGGTCAAAGGGTATGCACAGTTTGATAACTTTTTGGGCATAATTCCAGATTGCTCTCCAGAATGGCTGGATTCTTTCACAACTCCACCAGCAATGTATTAGTGTCCCAATTTCCCCACATCCCCTCCAACATTTGTCATTATTTGTTCCTGTCATCTTAGCCAATCTGACAGGTGTGTATTGGTATCTCAGAGTGGTCTTAATTTGCATTTCTCTGATCAGTAGTGATTTGGAACACTCTTTCATGTGAGTGGATATAGTTTCAATTTCTTCCTCTGAGAATTGTCTGTTCATATCCTTTGACCATTTATCAATTGGAGAATGGTTCGGTTTCTTATAAATTATGGTCAGTTCTCTATATATTTTGGAAATGAGACCTTAGTCAGAACCTTTGTTTTTAAAAATATTTTCCCAATTTGTTACTTCCCTTCTAATCTTGTTTGCATTAGTATTATTTGTACAGAAACTTTTTAGTTTGATGTAATCAAAATCTTCTATTTTGTGATCAATAATGATCTCTAATTCTCCTCTGGTCATAAATTCCTTCCTCCTCCACAGGTCTGAGAGGTAGACTATTCTCTGTTCCTCTAATCTATTTATGATCTCATTCTTTATGCCTAAATCATGGACCCATTTTGATCTTATCTAGGTATATGGTGTTGTGTGGATCCATATCTAATTTCTGCCATACTAATTTCCAGTTTTCCCAACAGTTTTTTTCCGAATAATGAATTTTTGTCCCTAATGTTGGTATCTTTGGGTTGATCAAAAATTAGATTGCTATAGATGTACCCTTTTTTGTCCTTTGTATCTAATCTGTTCCACTGATCTACCATTCTATTTCTTAGCCAGTACCAAATGGTTTTGGTGACTGCTGCTATATAATATAGCTTTAGATCAGGTACACTTAGACCACCTTCCTCTGACTGTTTTTTCATTAGTTCCCTTGCAATTCTCGACCTTTTAGTCTTCCATATGAATTTTGTTGTTATTTTTTTCTAGGTCGTTAAAATAGTTTCTTGGGAGTCTGATTGGTATAGCACTAAATAAATAGATTAGTTTGGGGAGTATTGTCATCTTTATTATATTCACTCGGCCTATCCACAAGCACTGAATGTCTTTCCAATTAATTAAATCTGACTTTATTTTTTTGGCAAGTGTTTTGTAATTTTTCTCATATAATTCCTGACTATTCTTTGGTAGATGGATTCCCAAATACTTTATACTCTCAACATTTGTTTGGAATGGAATTTCTCTTTGTATCTCTTGCTGTTGCATTTTGTTAGTGATATATAAGAATGCTGAGGATTTATGTGGATTTATTTTGTATCCTGCCACTTTGCTAAAATTCTGAATTATTTCTAATAGCTTTTTAGCAGAGTCTTTGGGGTTCTCTAAGTATACCATCATGTCATCTGCAAAGAGTGATAGTTTGATTTCCTCATTTCCTACTCTAATTCCTTGAATCTCTTCCTCGGCTCTTATTGCCGAGGCTAGCGTTTCTAGTACTATATTGAATAGTAATGGTGATAGTGCCCAACCTTGTTTCACTTCTGATCTTACTGGGAAAGGTTCCAGTTCATCTCCATTGCATATTATGCTTACTGACAGTCTTAAATATATGCTCCTGATTACGCTAAGGAATAATCCATTTATAACTATACTCTCAAGAGTTTTTAGTAGGAATGGATGTTGGATTTTGTCAAATGCTTTTTCTGCATCTATTGAGATGATCATATGATTTTTATTAATTTGATTATTAATATGGTCAATTATACTAATAGTTTTCCTAATATTAAACCAGCCCTGCATTCCTGGTATGAATCCTACTTGATCATAGTGTATTATCCTGGGGATGATTTTCTGAAGTCTTTTTGCTAATATCTTATTTAAGATTTTAGCATCATTATTCATTAAGGAAATTGGTCTATAATTTTCTTTCTCAGTTTTCGATCGACCTGTTTTAGGTATCAGTACCATGTCTGTGTCATAAATGAGTTTGGTAGGACTCCTTCATTCCCTATTTTTTCAAATAGTTTATATAGCATTGGGCCTAATTGTTCTTTAAATGTTTGGTAGAATTCACTTGTAAATCCATCTGGTCCTGGGGATTTTTTCCTGGGGAGTTGATTAATAGCTTGTTCTATTTCTTTTTCTGAAATGGGATTATTTAAGCAATTTATCTCCTCCTCTGTTAATCTAGGAAGCCTATATTTGGAGGAAGTCATCCACTTCACTTAAGTTATCAAATTTATTGGCATAAAGTTGGGCGAAGTAACTCATTATTATTTCTCTAATTTCCTCTTCATTAGTGGAAAGACCCCCCTGATTTTTGTTCTCTCATAGAATCACTAGCTTACATTTTCCCCATTCTAAGTTGTAATGTGTGATTTTCTTCTGTTAGATTTTGTATATATTTTTTCCATTTAGTTAATTTTGCTTTTGAAGATTTTGTTTTCTTCAGTGATTTTTTTTTCTTTTTTTCATTTGGCCCATTGTATTTTTAAGGACTTTGTATTCTTCAATTTTTACTCCCTTTTCCAAGTTGTTGACTCTATCTTGTATAGCTCTCATTTCTTTTCTCATTTTTTCTACTACATTTCTTATTTGCCTTTTATGGTCTTTTATGAGCACTTCCAAGAAGCTTCTTAGGACTTGAGACCAATTCATATCACCATTTGAGATTTCCTCTGTGGACATTTTGTTCTCTTCTGAATTGGAGTTTTTTATTATTATTAATTATTATTATTATTTTATTATTTTCTGTTTCTTGCTTATTTTCTTTCCTCTGCTTTTGGTATTTCCTCTTTAAAAAAAAAAAAAAAACTTTTAAGGGTGAGCTCTGCTCCTGGTTAAATGGGTAAATGGGGCACTATCCCAAGCTGCTTGTACAGCTCTTGACTATGAGCACAGGGATCCCTTGTATTTCTAGGGGGTAGCTTTGTCTGCTCTGTTCAAGAAATACCCTGGTTTTCCAGAATTTGTCTTCTGAGCTAGGTCTGGAGGCTGCCCCTCTGATCTTCTTCTCTACTGAGTCAGCACTTAGGGTTTCAGTTGATGATTATCTGTGATTAAACCCTCTCATCGGATTTCCCAAAATCTGTTTGATCCGGGTTAAACACCCTTTTCATTTCAATGAGACTGACCTTTCTTGAAGTCCTTCAGATCTATCTTCATCTGGAGAGTGTTTTCATTTTGTCAGACTCTGTTCAGAGGTTTGGTTTCATGTGGTCCTTGAGGGAAACTTGAAGAGCTCAAGTAGTTTCCTGGCTTTCCTCTACCATATCTGTTCTCTTATATCGTTTTGACATTGTATTTGATTGAACATTTTCTTTTTTTTTTTTTTTTTTTTTTTTACATTTTTTTTAATTATATATATATATATATATATATATATATTTTATAATATTATCCCTTGTATTCATTTTTCCAATTTACCCCCCCTCCCTCTATTCCCTCCCCCCGAAGACAGGCAATACCATACATTTTACATGTGTTACAATATAGTCTAGGTACAATACATGTGTGCGAATATCATTTTCTTGTTACACAATAAACATTAGAATCCGAAGGTACATGCAACCTGGGCAGACAGATATTAGTGCTAACAATTTTCATTCCCCTCCCAGTGTTTCTTCTCTGGGTGCAGCTACCCCTGTCCATCATTGATCAACTGGAAGTGAGTTGGATCTTCTTTATGTTGAAGATTTCCACTTCCATCAGAATACATCCCCATACAGTATTGTTGTTGAAGTGTACAGTGATCTTCTGGTTCTGCTCATTTCACTCAGCATCAGTTGATTTAAGTCTCTCCAAGCCTCTCTATATTCCTCCTGCTGGTCATTTCTTACCGAACAATAATATTCCATAACCTTCATATACCACAATTTACCCAACCATTCTCCAACTGATGGACATCCATTCATCTTCCAGTTTCTAGCTACAACAAAAAGAGCTGCCACAAACATTTTGGCACATATATGTCTCTTTCCGCTCTTTAGTATTTCTTTGGGATATAATCCCAGTAGTAGCGCTGCTGGGTCAAAGGGTATGCACAGTTTGATAACTTTTTGGGCATAATTCCAGATTGCTCTCCAGAATGGCTGGATTCTTTCACAACTCCACCAGCAATGTATTAGTGTCCCAATTTCCCCACATCCCCTCCAACATTTGTCATTATTTGTTCCTGTCATCTTAGCCAATCTGACAGGTGTGTATTGGTATCTCAGAGTGGTCTTAATTTGCATTTCTCTGATCAGTAGTGATTTGGAACACTCTTTCATGTGAGTGGATATAGTTTCAATTTCTTCCTCTGAGAATTGTCTGTTCATATCCTTTGACCATTTATCAATTGGAGAATGGTTCGGTTTCTTATAAATTATGGTCAGTTCTCTATATATTTTGGAAATGAGACCTTAGTCAGAACCTTTGTTTTTAAAAATATTTTCCCAATTTGTTACTTCCCTTCTAATCTTGTTTGCATTAGTATTATTTGTACAGAAACTTTTTAGTTTGATGTAATCAAAATCTTCTATTTTG
This sequence comes from Sminthopsis crassicaudata, assembly GCF_048593235.1. Lineage (NCBI taxonomy): Eukaryota > Metazoa > Chordata > Mammalia > Dasyuromorphia > Dasyuridae > Sminthopsis > Sminthopsis crassicaudata. The sequence goes on from NC_133620.1 coordinate 359,194,826, forward strand.
TGATCAATAATGATCTCTAATTCTCCTCTGGTCATAAATTCCTTCCTCCTCCACAGGTCTGAGAGGTAGACTATTCTCTGTTCCTCTAATCTATTTATGATCTCATTCTTTATGCCTAAATCATGGACCCATTTTGATCTTATCTAGGTATATGGTGTTGTGTGGATCCATATCTAATTTCTGCCATACTAATTTCCAGTTTTCCCAACAGTTTTTTTCCGAATAATGAATTTTTGTCCCTAATGTTGGTATCTTTGGGTTGATCAAAAATTAGATTGCTATAGATGTACCCTTTTTTGTCCTTTGTATCTAATCTGTTCCACTGATCTACCATTCTATTTCTTAGCCAGTACCAAATGGTTTTGGTGACTGCTGCTATATAATATAGCTTTAGATCAGGTACACTTAGACCACCTTCCTCTGACTGTTTTTTCATTAGTTCCCTTGCAATTCTCGACCTTTTAGTCTTCCATATGAATTTTGTTGTTATTTTTTTCTAGGTCGTTAAAATAGTTTCTTGGGAGTCTGATTGGTATAGCACTAAATAAATAGATTAGTTTGGGGAGTATTGTCATCTTTATTATATTCACTCGGCCTATCCACAAGCACTGAATGTCTTTCCAATTAATTAAATCTGACTTTATTTTTTTGGCAAGTGTTTTGTAATTTTTCTCATATAATTCCTGACTATTCTTTGGTAGATGGATTCCCAAATACTTTATACTCTCAACATTTGTTTGGAATGGAATTTCTCTTTGTATCTCTTGCTGTTGCATTTTGTTAGTGATATATAAGAATGCTGAGGATTTATGTGGATTTATTTTGTATCCTGCCACTTTGCTAAAATTCTGAATTATTTCTAATAGCTTTTTAGCAGAGTCTTTGGGGTTCTCTAAGTATACCATCATGTCATCTGCAAAGAGTGATAGTTTGATTTCCTCATTTCCTACTCTAATTCCTTGAATCTCTTCCTCGGCTCTTATTGCCGAGGCTAGCGTTTCTAGTACTATATTGAATAGTAATGGTGATAGTGCCCAACCTTGTTTCACTTCTGATCTTACTGGGAAAGGTTCCAGTTCATCTCCATTGCATATTATGCTTACTGACAGTCTTAAATATATGCTCCTGATTACGCTAAGGAATAATCCATTTATAACTATACTCTCAAGAGTTTTTAGTAGGAATGGATGTTGGATTTTGTCAAATGCTTTTTCTGCATCTATTGAGATGATCATATGATTTTTATTAATTTGATTATTAATATGGTCAATTATACTAATAGTTTTCCTAATATTAAACCAGCCCTGCATTCCTGGTATGAATCCTACTTGATCATAGTGTATTATCCTGGGGATGATTTTCTGAAGTCTTTTTGCTAATATCTTATTTAAGATTTTAGCATCATTATTCATTAAGGAAATTGGTCTATAATTTTCTTTCTCAGTTTTCGATCGACCTGTTTTAGGTATCAGTACCATGTCTGTGTCATAAATGAGTTTGGTAGGACTCCTTCATTCCCTATTTTTTCAAATAGTTTATATAGCATTGGGCCTAATTGTTCTTTAAATGTTTGGTAGAATTCACTTGTAAATCCATCTGGTCCTGGGGATTTTTTCCTGGGGAGTTGATTAATAGCTTGTTCTATTTCTTTTTCTGAAATGGGATTATTTAAGCAATTTATCTCCTCCTCTGTTAATCTAGGAAGCCTATATTTGGAGGAAGTCATCCACTTCACTTAAGTTATCAAATTTATTGGCATAAAGTTGGGCGAAGTAACTCATTATTATTTCTCTAATTTCCTCTTCATTAGTGGAAAGACCCCCCTGATTTTTGTTCTCTCATAGAATCACTAGCTTACATTTTCCCCATTCTAAGTTGTAATGTGTGATTTTCTTCTGTTAGATTTTGTATATATTTTTTCCATTTAGTTAATTTTGCTTTTGAAGATTTTGTTTTCTTCAGTGATTTTTTTTTCTTTTTTTCATTTGGCCCATTGTATTTTTAAGGACTTTGTATTCTTCAATTTTTACTCCCTTTTCCAAGTTGTTGACTCTATCTTGTATAGCTCTCATTTCTTTTCTCATTTTTTCTACTACATTTCTTATTTGCCTTTTATGGTCTTTTATGAGCACTTCCAAGAAGCTTCTTAGGACTTGAGACCAATTCATATCACCATTTGAGATTTCCTCTGTGGACATTTTGTTCTCTTCTGAATTGGAGTTTTTTATTATTATTAATTATTATTATTATTTTATTATTTTCTGTTTCTTGCTTATTTTCTTTCCTCTGCTTTTGGTATTTCCTCTTTAAAAAAAAAAAAAAACTTTTAAGGGTGAGCTCTGCTCCTGGTTAAATGGGTAAATGGGGCACTATCCCAAGCTGCTTGTACAGCTCTTGACTATGAGCACAGGGATCCCTTGTATTTCTAGGGGGTAGCTTTGTCTGCTCTGTTCAAGAAATACCCTGGTTTTCCAGAATTTGTCTTCTGAGCTAGGTCTGGAGGCTGCCCCTCTGATCTTCTTCTCTACTGAGTCAGCACTTAGGGTTTCAGTTGATGATTATCTGTGATTAAACCCTCTCATCGGATTTCCCAAAATCTGTTTGATCCGGGTTAAACACCCTTTTCATTTCAATGAGACTGACCTTTCTTGAAGTCCTTCAGATCTATCTTCATCTGGAGAGTGTTTTCATTTTGTCAGACTCTGTTCAGAGGTTTGGTTTCATGTGGTCCTTGAGGGAAACTTGAAGAGCTCAAGTAGTTTCCTGGCTTTCCTCTACCATATCTGTTCTCTTATATCGTTTTGACATTGTATTTGATTGAACATTTTCTTTTTTTTTTTTTTTTTTTTTTTACATTTTTTTTTATTATATATATATATATATATATATATATATTTTATAATATTATCCCTTGTATTCATTTTTCCAATTTACCCCCCCTCCCTCTATTCCCTCCCCCCGAAGACAGGCAATACCATACATATTACATGTGTTACAATATAGTCTAGGTACAATACATGTGTGCGAATATCATTTTCTTGTTACACAATAAACATTAGAATCCGAAGGTACATGCAACCTGGGCAGACAGATATTAGTGCTAACAATTTTCATTCCCCTCCCAGTGTTTCTTCTCTGGGTGCAGCTACCCCTGTCCATCATTGATCAACTGGAAGTGAGTTGGATCTTCTTTATGTTGAAGATTTCCACTTCCATCAGAATACATCCCCATACAGTATTGTTGTTGAAGTGTACAGTGATCTTCTGGTTCTGCTCATTTCACTCAGCATCAGTTGATTTAAGTCTCTCCAAGCCTCTCTATATTCCTCCTGCTGGTCATTTCTTACCGAGCAATAATATTCCATAACCTTCATATACCACAATTTACCCAACCATTCTCCAACTGATGGACATCCATTCATCTTCCAGTTTCTAGCTACAACAAAAAGAGCTGCCACAAACATTTTGGCACATATATGTCTCTTTCCGCTCTTTAGTATTTCTTTGGGATATAATCCCAGTAGTAGCGCTGCTGGGTCAAAGGGTATGCACAGTTTGATAACTTTTTGGGCATAATTCCAGATTGCTCTCCAGAATGGCTGGATTCTTTCACAACTCCACCAGCAATGTATTAGTGTCCCAATTTCCCCACATCCCCTCCAACATTTGTCATTATTTGTTCCTGTCATCTTAGCCAATCTGACAGGTGTGTATTGGTATCTCAGAGTGGTCTTAATTTGCATTTCTCTGATCAGTAGTGATTTGGAACACTCTTTCATGTGAGTGGATATAGTTTCAATTTCTTCCTCTGAGAATTGTCTGTTCATATCCTTTGACCATTTATCAATTGGAGAATGGTTCGGTTTCTTATAAATTATGGTCAGTTCTCTATATATTTTGGAAATGAGACCTTAGTCAGAACCTTTGTTTTTAAAAATATTTTCCCAATTTGTTACTTCCCTTCTAATCTTGTTTGCATTAGTATTATTTGTACAGAAACTTTTTAGTTTGATGTAATCAAAATCTTCTATTTTGTGATCAATAATGATCTCTAGTTCTCCTCTGGTCATAAATTCCTTCCTCCTCCACAAGTCTGAGAGGTAGATTATCCTCTGTTCCTCTAATCTCTTTATTATCTCCCTCTTTATGCCTAAATCATAGACCCATTTTGATCTTATCTTGGTATATGGTGTTAAGTGTGGATCCATATCTAATTTCTGCCATATTAATTTCCAGTTTTCACAACAGTTTTTTCCAAATAATGAATTTTTATCCCTAATGTTGGTATCTTTGGGTTTGTCAAAGATTAGATAGCTATAGATGTACCCTTTTTTGTCCTTTGTATCTAATCTGTTCCACTGATCTACCGGTCTATTTCTTAGCCAATACCAAATGGTTTTGGTGACTGCTGCTATATAATATAGCTTTAGATCAGGTACACTTAGACCACCTTCCTCTGAGTTTTTTTTCATTAGTTCCCTTGCAATTCTTGACCTTTTATTCTTCCATATGAATTTTGTTGTTATTTTTTCTAGGTCATTAAAATAGTTTCTTGGGAGTCTGATTGGTATAGTACTAAATAAATAGATTAGTTTGGGGAGTATTGTCATCTTTATTATATTCGCTCGGCCTATCCAAGAGCACTGAATGTCTTTCCAATTATTTAAATCTGATTTTATTTTTGTGGCAAGTGTTTTGTAATTTTTCTCATATAATTCCTGACTTTTCTTTGGTAGATGGATTCCCAAATATTTTATACTCTCAACATTTGTTTGGAATGGAATTTCTCTTTGTATCTCTTGCTGTTGCATTTTGTTAGTGATATATAAGAATGCCGAGGATGTATGTGGATTTATTTTGTATCCTGCCACTTTGCTGAAATTTTGAATTATTTCTAGTAGCTTTTTAGCAGAGTCTTTGGGGTTCTCTAAGTATACCATCATGTCATCTGCAAAAAGTGATAGTTTAATTTCCTCATTTCCTACTCTAATTCCTTGAATCTCTTTCTCTGCTCTTATTGCCGAGGCTAGCGTTTCTAGTACTGTATTGAATAGTAATGGTGATAGTGGGCAACCTTGTTTCACTCCTGATCTTACTGGGAAAGGTTGCAGTTTATTTCTATTGCATATTGTGCTTACTGACGGTCTTAAATATATACTCCTGATTATTCTAAGGAATGATCCATTTATTCCTATACTCTCAAGAGTTTTTAGTAGGAATGGATGTTGGATTTTGTCAAATGCTTTTTCTGCATCTATTGAGATGATCATATGGTTCTTATTAATTTGATTATTAATATGGTCAATTATATTAATAGTTTTCCTAATATTAAACCAGCCCTGCATTCCTGGAATAAATCCTACTTGATCATAGTGTATTATCTTGGAGATGATTTTCTGAAGTCTTTTTGCTAATATCTTATTTAAGATTTTAGCATCAATATTCATTAAGGAGATTGGTCTATAATTTTCTTTCTCAGTTTTCAATCAACCTGGTTTAGGTATCAGTACCATGTCTGTGTCATAAAAGGAGTTTGGTAGGACTCCTTCATCCCCTATTTTTTCAAATAATTTATATAACATTGGGGCTAATTGTTCTTTAAATGTTTGGTAGAATTCACATGTGAATCCATCTGGCCCTGGGGATTTTTTCCTGGGGAGTTGATTAATAGCTTGTTCTATTTCTTTTTCTGAAATGGGACTATTTAAGCAATTTATCTCCTCCTCTGTTAATCTAGGGAGCCTATATTTTTGGAGAAAGTCATCCATTTCACTTAAGTTATCAAATTTATTGGCATAAAGTTGGGCAAAGTAACTCATTATTTCTCTAATTTCCTCTTCATTGGTGGAAAGATCCCCCTTTTCATTTGTAAGACTATCAATTTGATTTTCCTCTTTCTTTTTTTTGATCAAATTTACCAAAGGTTTATCTATTTTATTGGCTTTTTCATAAAACCAACTCTTGGTTTTATTTATTAATTCAATAGTTTTTTTACTTTCAATTTTATTGATTTCTCCTTTTAATTTTTGTATTTCGAGTTTAATTTTTGGTTGGGGGTTTATAATTTGGTCTTTTTCTAGCCTTTTAAGTTGTAAGCCCAATTCGTTAATCTTCTCTTTCTCAATTTTCTTCAAATTAGCCTCTAAAGATACAAAATTTCCCCTTATTACTGCTTTAGCTGCATCCCAAAGATTTTGATATGATGTCTCATCATTATCATTATCTTGGGTGAAATTGTTAATTGTTTCTATAATTTGCTCTTTCACCCAGTCATTCTTTAAGATGAGATTATTCAGTTTCCAATTACTTTTTGGTCTATTTACCCCTAACTTTTTACTGAATGTAGCTTTTATTGCATCGTGATCTGAGAAGAAGGCATTTATTATTTCTGCCTTCCTACATTTAATTTTGAGATCTTTATGTCCTAATATATGGTCAATTTTTGTATAGGATCCATGAACTGCTGAGAAGAAAGTATATTCCTTCCTATTGCCATTCAGTTTTCTCCAAAGGTCTATCATACCTAGTTTTTCTAATGTTCTATTTACTTTTTTCATTTCTTTCTTGTTTGTTTTGTGGTTTGATTTGTCTAAATCTGAGAGTGCAAGGTTGAGATCTCCCACGATTATAGTTTTACTGTCTATTTCTTCTTGCAGTTCTCTTAACTTTTCCTTTAGAAAGTTAGATGCTATACCACTTGGTGCATATATGTTTAGTATTGATATGGCTTCATTATTTATGCTACCTTTCAGCAGGATATAGTTTCCTTCCTTATCTTTTTTAACAAGATCTACTTCTGCTTTTGCTTGATCTGAGATAAGGATAGCTACCCCTGCTTTTTTGGCTTTACCTGAAGCATAATAGGCTCTGTTCCAACCTTTTACCTTTACTCTGTATGTATCTCCCTGCTTTAAGTGTGTTTCCTGTAGACAACATATTGTAGGGTTCTGCTTTTTGATCCAATCTGCTATCCGTCTCCGTTTGATGGGATCGTTCATCCCATTTACATTTACAGTTAAAATTACTAATTCTGTGTTTCCTGCCATCGTATTATCCCCAGATTATACTTTTTTCCCTTGACCCCCCTGATCCCCCTCCCGGATATTTAATTTACAGACCCCCCTTGTGGCGCGCAACCCTCCCTCTTTTTTTTTTTTTTTTAGGATCCCTCCCCCCTCCCTCCAAGTCCCTTCACTTATTCTCCTTTTCCTTTCCCCTTTTCCTCTCCCCCCTTTTAATGAGGTGAGCGAAAATTCTCTGAAAAACAAATATGTTAATTATTTACTCTTTGAGCCTCTTCTGATGAGAGTAAGATTCACACAATGATTCTCCCCCTCACTAAGTTCCCTCAGATATGGTGTATTTTCTATGCCTCTTCCTGGGATGTAGTTTCCCTCTTTTTATCACTCCTTCCCCTTGTTCTGAACCGACCTCCTTCCCTTTACCACACCCCCCTTTTTTTCTTTTATATCAGTAAAATCAAATTATCCTTGAGTATTTTTTATATACCCACAACAGAGTTACAGTTCTCAAGGGTTCTGTGTACCTTTTTCTGTTTCTCTTCAGTCTTGTGGATGTAGATCAAATTTTTTGTTTAAGTCTGGTTTTTTTCTTAGAAACATATAGAATTCCTCTGTTTCATTGAATGACCATCTTCTTCCATGGAAAAAGATGCTAAACTTAGCTGGGTAGTTCATTCTTGGTTGCAGTCCTTGATCTTTTGCCTTTTGGAATATCAGGTTCCAGGCCCTTCTATCTTTGAATGTGGAGGCAGCCAGATCTTGGGTGACTCTTATTGTGGCACCTTGGTATTTAAATTGTTTTTTTCTAGCTGCTTGCAGGATTTTCTCCTTTGTGTGGTAATTCTGCAGCTTAGCCACAATATTCCGTGGTGTTCTTTTTTTAGGGTCTATTTCAGAAGGAGTTCGATGAATTCTTTCCCCAACTACTTTCCCTTCTGTTTCTATTATCTCTGGACAGTTCTCTTTGATAATTTCCTGTAAAATAGAATCTAGGCTCTTTTTTTGGTCATAGTTTTCTGGAAGTCCAATAATCCGCAGATTATCTCTCCTAGATCTATTTTCCAGGTCTATAGATTTTCCCAGTAAGTATTTGACGTTGTTCTCCAGCTTCTCATTTTTTTTGTTTTGTTTGACTGATTCTTGGGTTCTCTGTGAATCATTCATTTCTATTTGTTCCATCCTGACTTTTAAGGAGTTATTTTCTTCTTTCACCGTTTTTAGTTCTTTTTGTAAATGCCCAATTTCGTTTTTAAATGAATTATTTTGCTCTATTGAGTTTTTTTCCATTTCCCTAATTTTTTTTTTTGAGAATTATTTTCTTTTTCCAATTCAGAAATTCTATTTTCTTGAGACTTTTTTATCTTTTCCAATTCAGAAATCCTACTTTCCTGTGTTTTTTTAACCTTTTCCAATTCACTAATTTTGTTTCCCTGCATCTCCTGTGAATTCTTTATTTTTTCCAACTCCAATTTCAGGACGTTGTTATTCTCTATCATAACTTCCCTTTCTTTTCCCCATTTTTCTTCAATCTCCCTCAATTTTTTAAGAGCTTCTTCTAGGAGAGAGTTATGTGATGGGGGGCAGCAATCGTTCCCCTTTAGGTTGTTATCTGATTCTCTGCTGTCAACTTCCTCAGGGTTGGATACCCGCTCTTTCTCTGTATAGAAGGAATCTATGGTTTTTCTAGCTTTTTTGCTCATACTTAAAAAAATCTTTTGGGGTCTGTCTCTGGGGTAGGAAATTATTTACTTCTTTACCAGCTTCCTCCCAGACGGGATGGATGCATCGGCTCCTGAGCCCGAGCTAAGAGAGAGCTCTGGGAGAGAGTTCCCCACCCCCTCCCTGGAAGTGCCTCAGAGGTGATTAGCACTACTGTGCTTCGAGGGCGTAGAATAGTGAAGACAGCACGAAGCCCAGCCTATGTGTCCGGGTGAGGAGTGGATGTCTGCAGCAGGTGATGTGAGAAGCCCCTGCGCTCAAACTGGAAGTGTCTGCCAGAAACCGCGGTCCCTAGTTCAAAGGTTCTGCTTCTCTGGGACTTCCTGGAGCTGAGTTCCACTCCCTCCAGCTAAGCTAGGCAGTGTGTGTTGCCTTGGGCCGTATCCACCCACTTGTCAATCTCTTAACTATTCTCAGGTGGTAGCTGAGGCCACACCCCCTGGTGCCGGGTCTGTTGAGTCACCCCCAGGGTCCGGGGAAAATCTAATCTGAGTTTTAAAATATTTTGGCTTTCTCTTCTGAGCTGCTAAATAATTAGCAGAGAAGAGCTAACAGCCTGTGCCAGATTCCTTTACCTCAGTGGCTTCTCTGATCCCAGAGCCCCTCCCAGCGCAATGGGCGCAGTGTGCCCCTACCCCACCGTCTGTGCTGGTCTTTCTTATTCCTCCCCTGAGAACTGACCTTTCCTGTTGAAACTCCAGATTCTCTTCAGCTGGTAAGTCGTGCTTCCAGTCCTTGTGGTATTTATCAGTCCTGAGCTAATTTTGAGACTTAATTTATCTAATTGGTTGTGAGGGAGTGAGGACGTTCACTGAGTCGTGTGTTTCTTCTCCTCCATCTTGGCTCCGCCCCTGATTGAACATTTTCAATTCATTTTCCAAAATGACCATGCATCCAAAGAACATAGTACAGTCATTCCATAGATCTATATACTTTGCATTTCAAGGGGTAAATAGAAAACCCCAGAATATTAAAATTCAAGCAAATTCCCTAGAGATCATTTCATCCAAATTCTTGATTTCACAGGGAAAACTGCATATATCAAAGGGTTATTAAATTTCTCAAGACCACATAGCTGGGGTGGAATCAATGTATCAGTTATTTGCAATTTTGAAAACATGAAACTTTATCTCCCATTTCGCAGCTTTTAAGATTTACCTCTTATAAAATATAAGCTTAGCCATAGAATAAAATAAATGGTTGTCTTTGAGTGAATATTTTTTTATTTTTTTGATTAAAGATGTTCATTTTTAAAACATACATATAGATAATTTTCAACATTCCTCTTTGCAAAACATTGCATTCCATTGTTTTCTTCCATTCCCCCCCATCTCTTATCCTAGACAGCAATTAATCCAATATGTTAAACATGTGCAATTCATGAATACATTTTTTAAAGTTCTCAATAAATAAAAACGAATGCAACTAAGATGAGAAAAGAAATGTTGATTGGGAAAATCATCAGCTAAAGCAAGTCTCTCTAATATAGTATCATTGGATTTATACACTAAGAAACATTATTCAAATAATATAAACAGGAAGTTCTTAAGAGAAAAAAGTTTTTAAGCATTATCAATAATCATAGAAAATGTTCCTAATTAGTAATAATTAGAAAAATGCAAGTTAAAACAGATCTGAGGTTTGACCTCATGCCCATCCAACAGATTGTTGAAACTGAAAAAAAAGATGAGAGAGAAAACTGATAATTATTTGCTGTATTGAAAAAGATCATGTAATCCCACAAACCTGAGAAAAACAAACCAACCGATTATAATAACAATTTTCTGAAATCATGATATAATAAAGGACTATTTTATTTTTTCTTTGAATCCTCTATACATAACATTTTCCCTGATATATAGAAGGAATTAAATAAATGTTCAATGAACTGTCTTTGACTTCTTTTCTTCACCCAGAACTTAACTCCATGTCCAACACATAATAGGCTACTTATAAATACTTATTGAAAGACTGAATCAGACTATTCAACTCCATGAGTCTTAAAGAAATATGTTCCTCTATGCCCAAAGGGCTATCAAATTGTGGATATCCTTTGATCCAGCAATGTCTGTACTGGGTCTGTATCCCACAGATTATAAAAAAAGGAAAAAGGACCTACTTATGCAAAAAAATGTTTATAGCACCCCTTTTTGCAGTGACAAGTAACTGGAAACTGAGTAGATGTCCCTCCATTGCAGAATGGCTGAATAAGTTATGGTTTATGAATTATGAAACATTATTGTTCCATAAGAAACAATCAGCAGAATGATTTCAGAAAGGCATAAAGAGACCTAAGTGATTCTAAGTGAAGTGAGCAGAACAAGGAGATCACTGTACATGGCAAAAGCAAAATTAAACGAGGATCAATTCTGATGAATCTCTTGAATAATGAGATGATTCAAACCAATTTCAATGATCAATCTTGTGATGAAGAGAGCCATCTTAACTCAGAGAGAGGAGTGTGGGCACTGATTGTGAATCACAGTGTAAGTCTTTTTACTCTTTTTATTTGTTTGCTTGTATTTTGTTTTCTTTTTCATTTTTTTTTTCCTTTTAGATCTGATTTTTTGTAGCCCAAAGATAATTGTGGCTATGAATATACATGTGTGTGTGTGTGTGTGTGTGTGTGTGTGTGTGTGTATGAATTGCATATATTTAACATATTGGATTACTTGCCTTTTAGGGGAGGTAGGGAAGGTGAAAAATTGGAACACATAGTTTTGCAAAGGTGAATGTTGAAAATTATCTATGTAAGATAATGAAGCAGTATCAATATTAAACATATACGCACCAAGTGGTGCAGCATCTAAATTCTTAAAAGATAAATTAAGAGAGCTGCAAAAAGAAATAGACAGCAAAACTATAATAGTGGGAGATCTCAACCTTGCACTCTCAGAATTAGATAAATCAAACCACAAAATAAATAAGAAAGGTCAAAGAGGTAAATAGAATACTAGAAAAGTTTGATATGATAGATCTTTGGCGAAAGCTAAATGGAGACAGAAAGGAGTACACTTTCTTCTCAGCAGTTCATGGAACGTATACAAAAATTAATCATATACCAGGACATAAAAACCTCAAAATCAAATGCAGGAAGGCAGAAATAGTAAATGCATCCTTTTCAGTCCACAATGCAATTAAAATTACATTTAATAAAAAGCCAGGGGAAAAAAACCAAAAAATAACTGGAAACTAAATAATCTTATACTAAAGAATGATTGGGTAAAACAGCAAATCATATACATAATTAATGACTTCACCCAAGAAAATTACAATAATGAGACATCATACCAAAATGTTTGGGATACAGCCAAAGCAGTAATAAGGGGAAGTTTTATATCTCTAGAGGCCTAATTGCATAAAATAGAGAAAGAGAGGGTCAACAAATTGGGCTTACAACTAAAATTGCTAGAAAAGGAACAAATTAAAACCCCCCAGACAAACAGAAACTTAAAATTCTAAAAATAAAAGGTGAGATTAATAAAATTGAAAATAAAAAAAAAAACTATTGAATTAATTAATAAAACTAAGAGTTGCTTCTATGAAAAAACCAACAAAATAGACAAATCCTTAGTAAATCTAATTTAAAAAAGAAAAGAGGAAAAGCAAATTGTTAGTCTTAAAAATGAAAAGGGAGAACATACCACTAATGAAAAGGAAATTAGAACAATAGTTAGGAGCTACTTTGTTCAACTTTATGCCAATAAATTAGATAACTTAAATGAAATGGAAGAACATCTTCAAAAATATAGCTTGCGCAGATTAACAAAGGAAGAAGTAAATAGTCTAAATAGTCCCATTTTAGAAAAAGAGATAGAACAAATATTAATCAACTCCCTAAGAAAAAATCCCCAGAACCAGATGAATTTACATGTGAATTTAAAATTTAAAGAACAACTAACTCCAATGCTATATAAACTATTTGAATAATTAGGGATTTAAGGAGTTCTACCAAATTCCTTTTATGACACAGACATGCTACTGATACCTAAACCAGGTAGGCTGAAAACTGACAAAGAAAATTATAGACCAATCTCCCTAATGAATATTGATGCCAAAATCTTAAATAAAATATTAGCAAAAAGACTACAGAAAATCATCCCCAGGATAATATACTATGACCAAGTGGGATTTATACCAGGAAGGCAGGGCTGGTTCAATATTAGGAAAATTATTAGCATAATAAACTATATCAATAACCAAATTAACAAAAACCATATGAACATCTCAACATATGCAGAAAAAGCATTTGATAAAATCCAACATCCATTCCTACTAAAACCACTTGAGAGTATAGGAATAAATGGACTGTTCTTTAAAATAATAAGGAGCATATATTTAAAACCGGCAGTAAATATCATATGTAATGGCGATAAACTGGAGCCTTTCCCAGTAAGATCAGGAGTGAAACAAGGTTGCCCACTAATACCATTACTATTCAATATTTTATTAGAAATGAAAGCCTCAGCCATAAGAGTCAAGAGAGGGATTAAAGGAATTAGAGTAGGTAAGAAGGAAACCAAACTACCACTCTTTGTAGATGATATGATGATATACTTAGAGAACCCCACAGATTCTGAAAAAAATGCTAGTAGAAATAATTCACAACTTTAGCAAAGTTGCATTATACAAAATAAATCCACATAAATCCTCACCATTTTTATACATTACCAACAAAATCTAACAGCAAGAGATACAAAGAAAAATTCCATTCAAAATAACTGTTGATAGTATAAAATATTTGGAAATCTATCTACCAAAGGAAAGTCAGAAATTATATCAGCAAAATTACAAAACACTTACCACAAAAAGTCAGATTTAAATAATTGGAAAGCCATTAAGTGCTCTTGGATAGGCCTAGTGAATATAATTAAGATGATAATACTCCCTAAACTAATCTATTTATTTAGTGTTATACCAATCAGACTCCCAAGAAACTATTTTAATGACCTAGAAAAAATAACAACAAAATTCATATGGAAGAACAAAAGGTCGAGAATTCCAAGGGAAGTAATGAAAAATAAATAAATAAATAAATAAAATGAAGGTGGCCTAGCTGTACCTGATCTAGAACTGTATTATAAAGCAGTAATCACCAAAACCATTTATTATTGGCTAAGAAATAGACTAGTTGATTAGTGGAATAGGTTAGGTTCACAGGGCAAGATAGCGAATAAAAATAACAATATAGTGTTTGACAAACCCAAAGATCCCAACTTTTGGGATAAAAATTCATTATTTGACAAAAACTGCTGGGAAAACTGGAAATTAGTATGGCAGAAACTAAGCATGGACCCACATTTAACACCACATACTAAGATAAGATCAAAATGAGTCCATGATTTAGGCATAAAGAATGAGATCATAAATACATTAGAGGAACATAGGATAGTTTACTTCTCAGACTTGTGGAGGAGGAAGGAGTTTGTGTCCAAAAGAGAGCTAGAGATCATTATTGATCACAAAATAGAAAATTCTGATTACATTAAATTAAAAAGCTTTTGCATAAAAAAAAAAAAAAAAAAAAAAACTAATACAAACAAGATTATAAGGGAAGTAACAAATTGGAGAAACATTTTTACAGTTAAAGGTTCTGATAAAGGTCTCATCTCCAAAATATATAGAGAATTGACTTTAATTTATAAGAAATAAAGCCATTCTCCAATTGATAAATGGTCAAAGGATATGAACAGACAATTTTCAGATGATGAAATTAAAACTATTTCCACTCATATGAAAGAGTGTTCCAAATTACTTTTGATCAAAGAAATGCAAATTAAGACAACTCTGAAATACCAGTACACACCTGTTAGATTGGCTAAGATGACAGGAACAAATAATGATGAATGTTGGAGGGGATGTGGGAAAACTGGGACACTGATGCATTGTTGGTGGAGTTGTGAATGAATCCAGCCATTCTGGAGAGCAACCTGGAACTTTGCCCAAAAAGTTATCAAACTGTGCATACCCTTTGATCCAGCATTGCTACTACTGGGCTTATATCCCAAGAAGGGAAAGGAACCTGTATGTGCCAACATATTTGTGGCAGATCTTTTTGTATTGGCTAGAAACTGAAAAATGAATGGATGTCCATCAATTGGAGAATGTTTGGGTAAATTATGGTATATGAATGTTATGGAATATTATCATTCTGTAAGAAATGACCAACAGGAGACATACACAGAGGCTTGGAGAGACTTACATCAACTGATGCTGAGTGAAACGAGCAGAACTAGGAGATCATTATACACTTCAACAATGATACTGTATGAGGATGTATTCTGATGGAAGTAGATATCTTCAACATAGAGAAGAGCTAATCCAATTCCAATTGATCATTATGGACAGAATCAGCTACACCCAGAAAAGGAACACTGGGAAATGAATGTAAACTGTTAGCATTTTTTTATTTTTCTCCCCAGATTATTTTTACCTTCCGAATACAATTCTTCCTTTGCAACAACAACAACAACAAAATTCGGTTCTGCACATATTTATTGTACCTAAGATATACTATAAGATATTTAATATGTATGGGAATGCCTGACATCTAGGGGAGGGGGTGGAGGGAGGGAAGAAAAATGTTGGAACAGAAGTGAGTACAAGGGATAATGTTGTAAAAAAAAATTACCTATAGATATGTACTGTCAAAAAATATCATAATTATGAAAATTATGCATATGTTTTGAAAACAAATCTTTAATTAAAAAATAACATGCTCCTTAATTTTTAAAAAATTTAATAACTTTATTGACAGATTAATGGGTAATTTTTTACAACATTATCCCTTGCACTCACTTCTGTTCCATCTTTTTTTTTCCCTCCCTCCACCCCCTCCCCTAGATGGTAGGCGATCTTATACATGTTAAATGTTATAATATATGCTAGATATAATATATGTGTGCAGAACCATACAGTTCTCTTGTTGGACAAGAAGTATTGGATTCAGAAGGTAAAAATAACCTGAGAAGAAAAACAAAAATGCAAGTAGTTCACATTCTTTTCCCAGTGTTCCTTCTCTGGGTGTATCTGATTCTGTCCATCATTGATCAATTGGAACTGAATTAGATCTTCTCTTTGTTGAAGATTTCCACTTCCATCAGAATACATCCTCATACAGTATTGTTGTTGATGTGTATAATGATCTCCTGGTTCTGCTCATTTCACTTAGCATCAGTTTCTGTAAGTCTCTCCAAGCCTCTTTGTATTCATCCTGCTGCTCATTTCTTACAGAACAATAATATTCCATAACATTCATATACCATAATTTACTCAGCCATTCTCCAACTGGTTTTCAATTCATTCAGTTTTCAATTTCTGGCCACTACAAAAAGGGCTGCCACAAACATTTTGCCACATACAGGTCCCTTTCCCTTCTTTAGTATCTCTTTGGAATATAAGCCCAGTAGTAACACTGCTGGATCAAAGGATAAGCACAGTTTGATACACGTTCTTTAATTTTAAGTTCAGATCAGTAAAGTTATTGTGGAACACTTAAATTCTTTGAGTTCAGGAAGTCTTTCCTGTTGGCTTTAGTATTTCTATACATAGCGTAGTACGTAACATTGCTGGAATTTAATAAATGTTACTTGATTAATATTTCAATTTTAAAATGGTGAAATAATTTCCATTGATGCTGAGAAAAGTATTATCATTATGAACTCCCTGTGTCAGCCTGGCATAATGGAGGTGCAGGAAGAGGAGGAACAAACCATACCCTATAAATTATTTTAATATGTTTTTAATAGTAATATTCTGCCTTTCTCTGTTTATCTTTCTCTCTGTCTCTCTATCTTTCTCTGTCTCTCCATTTCTGTCTTCCTGTCTCTGTGTGTCTCTTTCTGTCACTGTTTCTATGTGTGTGTCTCTGTTTCTGTCAGTCTTTCTCTTTTTCTTTTTTTTCTGTCTCTATTTCTCTTTCTGTCTCTGTTACTATCTCTGTCTCTGTTTCTATGTATCACTCTTTGTGTGTCTCTCTTTCTGTGTGTGTGTCTCTGTCTCTGTCACTATCTCTTTGTCTCTGTTTTTCTCTGTCTCTCTGTGTCTCTGCATCTTTGTCTCTGTCACTGTCTCTCTCTCTCTGTTTCTCTCTGTGTGTCTCTTTCTCCTCTGTTATAAGATCCATTTGCTAGTGTCTGCTGTGAATCTAATTCTGGCCAGCAGAATAGATCTCTTCATGTGAGAGGATGATAACAGTACAAGGAGACTGAGAGGCAGTTGCATTCTCTGACCTCCCTCTGCTCTTCCCTCTTGTCTCCAATTTTTTTTCATTCACAATTCACAAGCAACCTCTGTGCCAGTAAAAGCTGATTTGCAATTCCTTCAGGGGTGTTATGATTCACAGCTGTGGGGACTTTCAAAGAACTGACCTGCCCCTTCATGCAATTAGGTATGGTCATTAACACTCCTCCTTCCCTCCCTCCTTCCCCTTCTTCTTCCTCCTCCTCCTCCTCCTCTTCCTTCTCTTCCTCCTCCTCCTCCTCTTCCTTCTCCTCCTCCTCCTCCTCTTACTTCTCTTCCTCCTCCTTTCTTCTTCTTCTTCTTCTTCTTCTTCTTCTTCTTCTTCTTCTTCTTCTTCTTCTTCTTCTTCTTCTTCTTCTTCTTCTTCTTCTTCTTCTTCTTCTTCTTCTTCTTCTTCTTCTTCTTCTTCTTCTTCTTCTTCTCCTTCTCCTTCTCCTCCTCCTCCTCCTCCTCCTCCTCCTCCTCCTCCTCCTCCTCCTCCTCCTCCTCCTCCTCCTCCTCCTCCTCCTCCTCCTCCTCCTCCTCCTCCTCCTCCTCCTCCTCCTCCTCCTCCTCCTCCTCCTCCTCCTCCTCCTCCTCCTCCTCCTCCTCCTCTCCTCCTCTCTCTCTCTCTCTCTCTCTCTCTCTCTCTCTCTCTCTCTCTCTCTCTCTCTCTCTCTCTCTCTCTCCTCTCTCTCCCCTCTCTTCTTCTGTCTCTCTCCTCTTTGTCTTTCAGGGTCTCTCTGTTTATCTCTCTCACTGTCTCTGTCTCTCTTTCTGTGTTCCTCAGTTCCTCTATGTGTCTGTCTCTCTCTGTCCCTATCACTATATTTTTCTGTTTCTCTATTTTTCCCTGTTTCTTTCTGTCTCTCTATTTGAGTCTCTTCTCTCTGTCATTGTCTCTCTCTGTCTCAGTTTTTGTGTATCTCTCTATGATTATCTCTATATCTCTGTCTCTGTTTCTGTCACTATCTCTCTGTCTCTCTCCCTTTCTTTCTGTGTCTGTTTCTGTCTCTGTGTGTCTCTGTCTCTCTTTTTCTGTGTGTTTCTGTTTCTGTCTCTCTGTGTCTCTGTCTCTATCACTGTCTCTCTCTGGTTCTCTTTCTGTGTCTCTGTCTCTCTGTTTCCTTTTGTATCTCTCTTTTTTGTGTCTCTGGCTCTGTCACTGTTTCTCTTTGTCTCTGCCTCTCTGTCTCTCTGTCTCTTTGTTTCTGTGTGTGTGTCTCCCTCTCTCTTTATAAATAGCTTGAAAAAGAAAAGCAGGATATCCATGTAAATGCTAAGCCCCAGAGATTTTGTGCTGTGCATCACATGACTAGTGATGCTGAACATTAGTGTCAAGGCTATTGTAATAGAGATGCTATTCTTTAATGATATCTTTTCCACTTGTCCAATTATACTGAAGAATGAGGAGCAGAGTGCCTTGCATATAGGGTAGGTTCCGCTGAAACAAAGCTGTGATTTATGGTCCAGAGCAGAAGTAGATCATGTCTTTGCTGCAGGTATAAAAGCATGCATGCATGCATGTGTGTGTGTGTGTGTGTGTGTGTGTCTGTGTGTCTGTGTTTAAACTGATTCACTATGATACAAAATAAATAATAGGCAATCTTGTCATTCCTATCTCACTAATGAGAAATTCTGCCAAGAAAGCAAGAGTTCCATTCATTATTTGATAATTTTCTTGCTGACAGTTTCTCCAAAGGTCCCAGTGTGAAAACACTAAAAAACATTGACTTCCCCCTCATTAATCAGACTTGGAAAGAAGGCAGATTAAAAAAAAAATAATAAGGGAATGAGTTTGCTGACCACTCTGGCACATTTCTCTACTGTCTTTTAGAGTATCCAATGAGTGCCAAGATTGTCTGTTGAATTTGATAGAAAGAGTTAAATTCTTACCTAGCACGCTGAAAAAGGGTAATGCTTGCCGTTGAGCAGCATTTATATCAGCATTTGTCTATCCTGGATTCTTTCCAAGTAGATTTATTTATTGCTATGTCACAAGGACATTCTTACAAGACAGTCTCACCCAAATTGAAGTTCCACAGTGTGGACCTATGACATTTATTTTTATGTATAGGTTTGAATTTGCAAGCTCACCAGTCAAGACACTATTTATTTGCTTTTTTACACTTTTCCTGCAATTGGGATGCATTGCCACCCAGGAACTCATATTGATTATGGTTTCAATCTCTGAAGAATTAGGAATGATTAGCAAGTAAGAAAAAGTACAGGATGTCACTCAGTTGACATTTTGAAGAAGAGTATTTTATAATGTAGCTTTATTAACACATTTTAAAAGGAAGCCATCAAGACTTGGATTCAAATCATGCCTTTGACACATGCAAGTTGTGTAACTTCAATAAATACATGCCTTTCAGTGTTATAGGCAATTCTCCAAGATTCTAGGTTGCAGAGAAGTTTATGGTCTTCATTTGTAAAAGGATGTTACTCTCCCAGAAATTCCCTGTTGGAAAGAAATCAAAGGTACACCCTAAAAATGAAGCATTTTTAAACAGAGAAATAAATTGGTTACCATCTATTCCATGTCCTATCTTCTTAAAAAAAAACAACTTTATATTTTGGGGGGAAATTGTGTATTAAATCTAGGAGTGTTTTTGAGGCTGCTCATACTGGCTTAGGAAAGCTGATAGTAAAATTTCACAGTTCGTTAAAAATTTCAGTATGAGCATTGACTGTTCAAAAATAGACAAAATAATACAAACCAGGGCTTGTATGTTGTCTGTTTATTGCTTAAATTTGAGGGGGTAATAAGGGAAAGGTTAACAATGCATATTAAGTTTAAAAGTGTATTGTGTGCATACCCCTTCCTCTCATTCTGCCTCAAATTCCTCCAGTTGCTTTTTAAATATTAATCAGCAAACCAATAACTACATTCCACACATCAGATTTTTTGACTTCTAAGATTTTGGATAGAGATATAAATTTATGAGGAGTGGCTTTCTATCTTTTCTATCTTTTCTACCTTATCTTCAGTGATGAAGTATAACTACTAGGAATTCTATTTTTCTTCTATTTTTCCACTTTTTCAATATTCTTCTTTTTTTTTTCATTTTATCCTCATGAAAACTCTGGAAGAGAAATGCCACCCACTAAACAATCCTATGAAAATAATCCAAAATCAGATTTAAAAAGCCTAGAAAGAATGACATATTTTGAATATTTGCAATTTTGCAATTCTCCATGCATTCTGTTTTTATATGTTTGACTTTTTAAGGTTTTGTTTGTTTTTATTTATTTAAATTAACATGCCTAAGAGCTATGATTGAATTAAAATGAAAAATTCCTAGTGTGAATGATCATACCAATACAGTTTACATCCATTATCAGGTCTATGTCTGCATAACTCAGTCTAATGGAGTTGCTTGAAGAACTTAACAATTAGGACTTACCTAGGTTTACACAAGTGTTAAACATCAGAGACTGGAGGTGAAAACAAGTCCATGAACTCCAATGAGAATTCTCCTACAACAGCAGTAAAATGAAAAAAAAAATGCTTCTCCTCCCATTCTACTGTCTTCAGTAGATTTATGACAGTAGAAACAAAACAGCTTGTTAATTCTATTATGCTACATATTAATTCAATTCCCTTCTATTTTGGGGTAAAGGATGAAGACATTGAAATATATCTTTATTATATTTTTTACTTCACTGAATCTTTTGAATATCTGAATTAATTTTTTATCATAATACATTTTGTTAATGACTTTTGTCTGTGCATCACAGTCATTTTGGGAAAAAGCAAAGAAAATTCTCCTCTATCCCTTATAGAATTATTCTCCCCTCTCCCTTATGATAATCAACCAGCAAAAATATTCAGTGCAGTGAGAATATCTGCTTATTTGATGATCAATTGCAGCATTTATGTAGTCCTTTAAGATTCACAAAGTATTTTACAAATATCCTATTTTATCTTAACTACAGCTTTGGGAGGAAAATGCTGTTATTATCCCTATTTTTACATGAGGAAAATGAAGAGTTTAAACGTGTGTCCAGTATGACTCAATTTATAAGTTTCTAAGACTGGATTTCAACTCAAATCTTAAAAATTCTAGTTCTAGTTCTCTATGTATGATACCATCTGGTTGTCTAAACTTTGAATCCATTTATACAATTCATTCCACATTTCTCTGACTCATTATTTCTTACTGAAAACATTATATTTATAAGTTCACAGACTGAAAACCGGAAGGGATGTGGAAAGCCATTATATTCAAGGTTGTGATAATTTCTTTAGCTATTCATGTACAGATGAATATCTATCTTATTTCCAGTTCCATACTCAAAATTTGACCTTTTTTTTCTTTCTTCATGCCATTACTAACCATATTAATGGATCAAAACTTATAGAAAATTTAGTTATTTTACTTGGCATATTATATTTTAACAAAAAAACAATTCAGGAAATTCAGACTCTATTTTTTTCCTTCCAATTTCTTAGTATTTCTAATTTTTAGCAATCTAGTCTTCCATTGCAATCTCTCTCACAAAGTATTCTTTTAATATTTTAGAAAATTTGAGATATTGTTCATTCAGGTTAACTATTCCCTTCTATTTGAGTATACTGTTATACATTAATACTATAAATCTCCCACTTTTTCCTATCCTTCTCTTAAATATATATATATTTTTCAAATTCTACCTACCCTTCAAAGACCCAGATCAAGTTGTACCATGAAAATTTTATTTCTCAACTAGAAGTCTCCTGTATCACCTGAAAACACTTTGGAAAACTTAAAACAATATCCAGTTATTGTATTTGTATTTGTACGCATATACACTGTTGTATTTCTGAGCAACTTGGACAGTATACTAGCTCCATGTCAGGAAACTGAATCACTTCCAATTTATTAATTCTGAAGATCACCTGGCAGGATAAAACACCTGACACTGAACTTTCTTGAACTAAAATGCCAAGCAATCCAACTCTACAACACAGAGCACAATTCCATTGGGCTGGTCACATTGTTTAAAAACCAAATGTATGATTTCTAGAAAGACTATTTTGTGGAGCACTCACACAAGGCAAGCTCTTAGAAGGTGATCAAAAAAAGCAATATAAGGTCACTCTCTAGGTCTCTGATGTAGAGCCAAGATGATGGAGTAAAGGCAAGAACTTACCCAAAATCTTCCTAAAACTACTCCAAATTTTCTTAAGTAATGATTATAAACAAATTTTTAGAGTGTCAGAATATCCTCCAATAAACAAAATAGAATATTTTACAATAATAACTTTTTAGGTCATCAAAGGCCTAAAAAGTCAACAGAAAAGATCTGTGATATTAGAATGGGAGTGCAGCATGCAGTTCCTGTGCAGGCTATGTCAAGCTCCAGTTCCTAGCCACACCAAGAAAAAAATGGGTGTATGGACCTCTGAACTACTGTGGTTTCCAGACTTTTCAGTCCAGAAACATGAAAAAGGACTTGAAACATCAACAAAATAGATCTGTGGTAACATGGTAGGAGTACGGAGTACAATCCCAATGCAAGAGTTATGGGCCCAGTCCTGATCCCAAGGCCATCAAAGCAGGACTCCATTGATTTAATACATTAGATTTTACAGATATTGTGGGCTGGGGACACTCCTAAAAAAGTTCCAGGAAAAAAAAAAAAAGTTAAGTTAACTAGACCACATTAAAATTAAAATTAAAAGTTATTGGTCTACCTGAAGGCCATGACCAAAAAAAAGGAACCTGGATGGCATTCTTCAAGAAATCAAGGAAAAGTACCCTGATATCTGAAAAAGAAAAATGGAAATAATAATTAAAAAAATACACCATATTTTTATTTCAAATGGTGTGACATAATAATTGCCCCAAAGAGATGAGATTGGCATGGATTTTTTTGTTTGTTTTGTTTTGCTTTTTTGGTGCTTGACTCAGGATTTAAAAACTGGAACAGTGAAGGTGATGACCAGTCTAAGCATGTTGGAGGCAAACACCCCCAAAGTTCTACAATGCATCTTGAGGATTCTGATTGTACATTTGTTCTGTTTTGTTTTTAAGCCATTCCAAATATTGTTTAATGCCTTGTTACAGAGAGTTATTTTCCTCTATGAAAGCTGTCCTGCTCTTATACATAGAGAAAAGGAGCTACTTCATGAAAATCCAGTCAGGGAGTGGGGGGAGGAGGGAAAGTACTATTATTGCTTTATATGTAAATTGTGTAATCCTTTAAAACAGAACAAATTTTTAAAAAAATGTATCTCACATCTTAATACTTTCTTTTCTTTTTAATTGTCAGAGCCATAAAGAATAGCTACATTCCCTACCTAGCCCCAACATCCATGTGCATGCAGACTTTACAATCTCCCAGCAAGTTTTAAGTTTTGTGCTAGTATTTGGGTGAGGGGAGGAGCTTTAGCTGTACACTGACTTAAGATCAGATCAAATAAAAGTGCACACATTAAAGAAAAAAAAAATACACCATTCACCTTCAGAAAGAGATCCCACATGGAAAACTACAAGGAAAATTGTTGCAAAACTCTAGAAATTTCAAAGAAAAAATACAAATAGCCAGACAAAAGCAATTTAAGTATGAAGGAGCAACAGTCAGGCTTACACAGGATTTGGCAGCTTCTATGATAAAGGATCATAGGAGATTTTCCAGAAGACAAAGGACCTGGAGTTACAACAAAAAATTAACTACCCTCAAAGACCCACATCATCATTCTGGGGAGGAGACAATATTCAAAGAAGTAAGAGAATTTCAATCATTTGTATTGAAAAAAAAATGGAACTAAACCAAAAATTTTGATTTTCAAACACAGGACTCAAGAGAGAAAGGTAAACAGGAAAAAATATTATTTAATATTATTTATTAATATATAATAATATATAATCAATTAATAATATGCATTATATATGTAACATATATAATATATTATTTAAAAGCTAAACTGTTTGCATTCCCAAATGGGAAAATGATATCTATAACTTTTGAGAACTGTTTCTGTTGGGACAGTAACAGGAGGCAGCACATGAACAGCACATGAACAGCACATGGACAACATATGAACAGCAAATGAATAGACTTTGATGTGATCAAGAAAAAGACATTAAGGACTGGAAAAAGAACAGTACTTTGAAAAGAGGAAAGGGTAGTTATAATGGTACAAATTTGACCACTTTAATAAAAAGGTTAAAAAATCGGTTATAATGTAAGGAATGAAAGAAGAGGGTGAGCATTTTCTGAAGCTTGATCATATTAATTTTACCTCAAAAAGGGAATAACAATCATTTGACTGAGTATAGAAATCTATAAATCTGTAAAGAAGGAGGACAAAGTTAAAAGAAAAGAGAGGGGCTGGATAGAAAGGAAGACAGGTAGTGGTTGAAGTGAGTTAAAAATAAAATACTAGAAATTAAGGAAAGGGTGGAAAGAGAAATACAGAAGTGGTAAACATAACTGTGAATGTGAATGGGATGAACTCTCCCATAAAAAGAAAGCAAATACCAAAATGGATTTAAAAAGACTCTGACAATATGTTGTTTACATTAAACACATGTGAAACAGATATTAAAACAGTTACAGCAAGAAATAGACAGTAAAATTATATTAATGGGGAACTTCAACCTTCACCTCTCAGAATCAGATAAATCTAACTACAAAATAAACAAGAATGAATCTAAGGGTGTTATAAAATGCCAGAAGATTTAGATATAATAGATCTCTGGAGAAAAGTGAATAGAGACAGAAAAAAATAAACCTTTTTTTTTTTCTCAGCAGTACATGGCACCTACACAAAAACTGACCATGTATTAATCATAAAAAACTCATAATCAAATGCAGAAAGGCAGAAATGCTTCTTTTTCAGACCACAATGCAAATAAATTTATTTTCAATAAATATAGATTTAAAACAAAAATAAATTAAATATTTAAATTAACAATTAAAATGTAATCAATTAAATAATCTGATTCTAAGTAATGAATAGGTCAAACAAAAAATCAGAAAAAATCCATAATTTCATCAGAGAATGACAAGACATGAAATAACAATGCAAGATACATGGGATGCAAGGAAAGCAGTTCTTAGGGAAAATTTTTCTTTATTTCTAAATACTTACATGAATAAAATGGAGAAAGAGAGGAGATTAATGAATTGTGTATATAACCAAAAATGCTAGAAAAAGAACAAATTAAAAACTCACAATTAAATACCAAATTAGAAATTCCTAAATTGAAAAGAGAGATTTAAAAAAATAGACTAAGAAAACTATTGAACTAATTAATAAAACTAAGAGTTGATTTTATGAAAAAAAAACAATATATATAAACTTTTCATTAATTCTATTAGGAAAAGGGAGAAAAAGAAATTACAGCATGAAAGGTAAAAAGGGTGAACTTACCACCAAAGAAGAAGAAATTAAAAGAATAAGTAGAAGCTATTTTGCCCAACTGAATGTAAGCTAATGCATCAATCAAATCAAAATGGATGAATATTTACAAAAATGTAAATTTCCCAGCTTAACAGAAGAGGAAAAAAATTACTTAAAGAATCCAATTTTAAAAAAAGCAACTGAACATCCCATCAACTCACTTCTCAAGAAATAATCTTCAGGAACAGATGGATTCACAAGTGCATTCAACCAAACATTTAAAGAACAATTAATTTCAATATTATGTCATCTATTTGGAAAAATAGTTAAAGAAGAGGTCCTGACAAAATCCTTCTATGACACTAATGTGTTACCTTTACCTAAACCAGAAAGTGCCAAAATGTAAAGAAAATTGCAGACAAATCTCTCTAATGAATATTGATGAACAACTTTTAAATAAAATATTAGCAAAAAAATTATAGCAACTTATCAGCAGATTACTTTACTATGACCAAGTGTGATTTATATCAGAAATGCAGGTTTAGTCTAATATCAGGAAAACTATTACCATAATCTACCATATCTATAACAAAACCACCAGAAATCATATAATATCAATAGATGCAGAAAACGATTTTGACAAAATACAGCATCCATTCCTATTAGAAAATGCTAGAGAGCATAGGGATAAAGGAAGTTTTCTTTAAAATATTAATCTATATCTAGCTGAAAGCAAAAAAAAAAAAAAAACATTATAATTGAGAGAAGCTAGGCCCATTTGTATTAAGAGCAGGGGTGAAACAAGTAAACCAATTATCACAACTATATTCAATATTGTATGATTCAATATTGTATTGTATTGTTGTCCTTAGCAATAAGAAAAGAAAAAGGAATCAAAAGAATTAGAATAGGCCATAAGGAGATAAAACTCTCACTTTGAAGTTGATATGATGACATACTTTGATAATCTTAGAAAACCAAACAAAACCCTAATTTAAACAATTAACAGCTTTAGCAAAGCTGCAGAATATAAAATAAACCCACAGAAATCATCAGCATTTTTATATATTACTGACAAAGGAAAAAAATTCCATTTAAAATAGCTACACAAAATAAAGTATTTGTGTGTCTACCTATCAAGACAAACATGGGAATTATATGAACACAATTACAAAATACTTCTCACACAAATAAAGTCAGATCTAAACAAAAGGAAAAATATCACATGGATAGCCTAGGCTAATATAATAAAAATGATAATTCTGCCTAAATTAGTCTACTTGTTCAGTAGCATACCAAACTGCAAAAAAATATTTATAGAGAAAAAAAAGATAAAATTCAGAACAATAGTTCAAGAATATCATGGGAATTAATTTTAAAAAAAAGTATTATAGCCTAGCAGTACCTAAAACTATATATAAAGCAGGAATCATCCAAATTATTTGGTACTGGCTAAGAAAAGAGTGGAATAGATCAATGGAATAGGTTAGGTACACTTGACAAAATAATCAATATCTATAGTAATCAAGTGCTTGATAAACTCCCAAACTCTAGCTTCTGGGATGAGAACTTACTATTTCATAAAAATTCCTGGGAAAACTGAAAATAATATGTGAGAAACTAAGCATAGATTTACATCTCATAATCCTTACTAAAATGTGATCAAAATTAATACATGATTTGGACATAAAGGATGATCCTATTAGCAAATTAGGAGAGCAAGGGATAATTAACCTATCAAATCTTTGGAGGATGGGGGAATTTATGACCAAACAAAACTAGAGAACATTTTGAAATGCAAAATGGACAACTTTTTTTTTTTTCTTTGAGGCAACTGCGGTTAAGTGACTTGTCCAGGATCACACAGCTAGGAAGTATTAAGTGTCTGAAGCCAGATTTGAACTCCATTGTGCCATCTAGCTGCCTTGAAAATGGACAACTTTACATTTAAATTTAAAAGTTTTTGCACAAACCAAACCAACATAAACAAAATTAAAAGAGAGGTATCATAGATATAAACACACACACACACACACACACACACACACATATCTCTTTTCTGTCTCTGCTGACTCCTCTTTAATTCTGCTTCTTAACTTGCCTTATTTTCACTTAACCTCCTCACAGCCATTGATCTGTCCCTTATCTTGTTCCCACACCCTTTGCTTTCCTATTTATTCATCTTCCCCCCCCCCTTATTTCTTTATATATTTTGAAGGCAGCTATATCCTTCATGGTATATATGTAGTGTTGCCTATTTACCCCATTCCCAAAGGGAGTACATTTTAAGAACTATGAGCCCTCCTTCCTACCTCTAATGCCTTTGTGTCTATTCTACCTCTGTACCTCATTTGTATGACATAAATACTATTTTTACCTTATCTCTACTCTCAATTTTTTTGAGCTATCCATTTGTTGATATCAATGTTAAACATATGGTATACTTTTTGCATTTAAAAATAAACAATTTGCCATTTTAATTTTTTTACACTAATCTTTCTTTTTGGCACTTATATGTTGTTTTCTATTAAGCTCAAGTTTAATTGATAGAAAGTCCTGAACATGTGTGAGTTCATTCAATGACCATTTTCCCCCATCCATATTAGTTTGGCTAGATATGATATGTTTGGCTGCAGGCCTAGTTTTTTTTTTTTTTTTTTTTTAATTGTTGGTAGATATGATTCCAAAAGATGTGTGCTTTTATTGTAGCTGCTCATAAATCCTGTACAATTTGTAATTGTAGCTCTAGCATATTGAATTTACATTTTTTCCTTGTTTCTTGAAATTTTTTTCTCTTTGATCTTGGGGCTTTCAAAATTTGCCAGTAATAAATATTTCTATGTGTTTTCCACAAAGGATAATGTTGAAGTGGTTATAGGTGTTTTGTTTGCTTGTTTGTTTGTTTTCTATTTCTACTTTTGCCTCATGTTCTATCACTCCAGGACTATTTTCTTAGATTATTTCTTGCATTTTTGTGTCAAAGTTATTTTTTTTTTTGGTCACAACTTTCAGGGAATATAATTATTATATTTTATCTTAATCTTTTCTTATAAAATATTCCACATTCTGCTTTATTTTTCATTCTTTATATGTTTTGTTATTTCTTTGTCTCTCATAACTTCACTGGTTTCCCTCGCCCAATTCTAATTTTCAATGACATTTTCATCTTTGAAAAAGTATATCTTTTTCTAGTTGGTACACTTTTTTTGTAATCGTTTTGTTCTTCTTGAATGGTTTTCATTTTTGTTTTTTGTTTTTTTGTTTTTTGTTGTTGTTTTGTTTTGTTTTTTTGTTTTTTCTCAATGTCTTTCATTTGACTTTTAAATTCTTTTTTGAGTTCTCTAAATTCTCTCTGAAAAATAAACATTTCACAATACTTTTTGGAATAGAAGCCTTTATTTTAACTTTGGTGGCCTTATATGTGAAGGTATACAAAACCTTTCTATTAGTCATATTGTGAAAGAAAACTTATCTACCACCCTTAAAAAAACTCTCAAGAAAAAATAAAAGAGAGAGAAAGAGACAGAGACAGAAAGAATTATTATCTGGTTATGGACAGGATTTTATAAGTCCTTCAGTATAGCCATGGATCTTTGTACTGATGAGCATAGCAAAGTCATTTACAAGGAATTATTCCAGAACATTGCTATTACTTTGTATACAGTGTTCATGAATGACTTTCAAGGTTTTTGTTTTGTTTTGTTTTTTTCAGAGAGTATTCTGTTCATTTCCCATATAACAATAATATTCCATCATAATCACATATCACAATTTATTCAGTCATTTCCCAATAGATGGACATCCCCTAAATTTCCAATATTGTGTCCTGAAAACAGAGCTGCTATAATTTTTTATACATATAAATCCCTTTTCTTTTTTAAAAAATCTCTTTTGAGATTTATGTCTAGTAGTGGTATTGTTAGGTCAAAGGATATGTATAAATGCATGCCTTTTGGATATAGATCATGACTTTTGACCACTTATTGAGGACTCAGTTTTTATAAGTATGACTCAATTCCACTGATGTTTGAGAAATAAGGCCTTATCAGAGAAACTTGCTTCAAAATTCATTTTACAATTACTATTGCTAATTGAATTTCACCCAATTTATTCTATTCTTCCTCTCTCTTTTCACCTTGCTCCTCCTCAAAAGTGTTTTGTTGCTGATCATTCCCTCCCTCTATATATTCTTGCTTTTATTATCCTATTCCTTTCTTGTATCAAATTTTCTATTCAGCTCTGATCTTTTCATCAAGAATGATTGAAAATTCTCCATTTCCTTGAATATCCACCTTTCCCCCTGCAGGTTTATTAGTTTTGCTGGGTAGATGGTCCTTGATTATAGTCCTAGCTTCATTGTAGTCCAGGATATCATATTCCAAACCCTTCTAGCCTTTAATGTGGAAGCTACTAAAACTTGTGTTATCCTCACTGTGGCTTTCCTATACTTGGCTTATTTCTTTTTGGTTGCTTGCATTTTTTTTTTCCTTGAGCTGGTAGTTCCAGGATTTGCCTACAATATTTCTGGGAATTTCCATTTTGTTATCTATTTCATAAAGTGATCGGTGGGTTCTTTCAATTTCTGTTTTATCATTTGAGTTCTAGAGTGTCAAGAGAGTTGTCCCTGATAATTTCTTGAAAGATTATGTCCCGGCTCCTTTTTTGATCATGGCTTTCAAGTGCATCAATAATTTTAAAATTAATAGCAGAAACTAGGCATGGACCCACATTTAACACCACATACTAAGATAAGATCAAAATGGGTCCAAGATTTAGGCATAATGAAATCAGGGCGGAGCCAAGATGGGGGAGAAGATACACGTAATTTTGTGAGCTCCCTTCTTCCCTCAATACCAATTAGTTAAATCAGCCTCAAAAATAGTGCTGGACTGATAGAAACCACAAGGAATGGAAGCACCACTTACCAGCTGAAGAGAAACTGGAGTTTCAACAGAAAAGGTTGGTTCCCAGGGGAGGAAGAAGAAAGGCCAGCACAGACGGTTGGGTGGTAGCGCACTGCGCCTGATCACACTGGGGAGGGCTCTGGGATCAGAGAAGCAACGGAGATAGAAGAATCTGGCACAGGCTGTTAGCTCTTCTCTGCTTATAAAACAGCAGTTCAGAAGAGAAATCAAGCCACTTTAAAATATAAAGCCAGATACTAGAACCACCCTAATCTGAAAGTGACTCAATGTGGGTGTGGCCGACTTAGGCTGGGCTTTCATCTGGGGGTAGTTAAGAAATTGAAAAGCAGGGGGACACAGCCCAAGGTAACACATAGTGCCTGGTTTGGCTGGAGGCTGTGGAACTCAGCCCCGGAAGTCCCAGAGAAGCAGAACCTTTGAAATAGGGACCGCGGTTTCAGGGCAGACACTTCCAGTTTGAGTGCAGCAGCTTTTCAGCCATCTAATCTTTGACAAACCCAAAGATACCAACATTAGGGATAAAAATTCATTATTTGGAAAGAACTGTTGGGAAAACTGGAAATTAGTATAACAGAAATTAGATATAGATCCACACTTAATACCATATACCAAGATAAGATCAAAATGGGTCCATGATTTAGGCATAAAGAATGAGATAATAAATAGATTAGAGAAACAGAAAATAGTCTACCTCTCAGACCTGTGGAGGAGGAAGGAACTTATGACCAGAGGAGAACTAGAGATCATTATTGATCACAAAATAGAAGATTTTGATTACATCAAACTAAAAAGTTTCTGTACAAATAATACTAATGCAAACAAAATTAGAAGGGAAGTAACAAATTGGGAAATATTTTTAAAGTTAAAGGTTCTGACAAAGGTCTCATTTCCAAAATATATAGAGAATTGACCCTAATTTATAAGAAATCAAACCATTCTCCAATTGATAAATGGTCAAAGGATATGAACAGACAATTCTCAGATGAAGAAATTGAAACTATATCCACTCACATGAAAGAGTGTTCCAAATCACTACTGATCAGAGAAATGCAAATTAAGACAACTCTGAGATACCACTACACACCTGTCAGATTGGCTAAGATGACAGGAACAAATAATGATGAATGTTGGAGAGGATGTGGGAAAACTGGGACACTGATACATTGTTGGTGGAGTTGTGAAAGAATTCAGCCATTCTGGAGAGCAATTTGGAACTATGCCCAAAAAGTTATCAAACTGTGCATACCCTTTGACCCAGCATTGCTGCTATTGGGCTTATATCCCAAAGAAATACTAAAGAGCGGAAAGGGACCTGTATGTGCCAAAATATTTGTGGCAGCTCTTTTTTTTTTTTGTAGCTAGAAACTGGAAGATGAATGGATGTCCATCAATTGGAGAATGGTTGGGTAAATTATGGTATGTGAAGGTTATGGAATATTATTGCTCTGTAAGAAATGACCAGCAGGAGGAATACAGAGAGGCTTGGAGAGACTTACATCAACTGATGCTGAGTGAAATGAATAGAACCAGAAGATCTCTGTACACTTCAATGCTGTATGAAGATGTATTCTGATGGAAGTGGTTATCTTCAACATAAAGAAGATCCAACTCACTTCCAGTTGATCAATGATGGACAGAAATAACTACACCCAGAGAAGGAACACTGGGAAGCGAATGTAAATTGTTAGCACTACTGTCTATCTACCCAGGTTACTTATACCTTCGGAAGCTAATAATTAATGTGCAACAAGAAAATGGTATTTACACACATATATTGTATTTAGGTTTTATTGTAACACATGTAAAATGTATGGGATTGCCTGTCATCGGGGGGAGGATGTGGAGGGAGGGGGGAGATAAATTGGAAAAATGAATACAAGGGACAATATTATTAAAAAAATTACTCATGCATATATACTGTGGGAAAAATTTCTAAATAAAAATAAATAAATTTAAAAAATATTTTATTAAAAAAAAAAAAAGAATGAAATCATAAATAAATTAGAGGAACATAGGATAGTTTACCTCTCAGACATGTGGAGGAGGAAAGAATTTGTGTCTAAAGGAGAACTAGAGAACATTATTGATCACAAAATAGAAAATTTTGATTACACCAAATTAAAAAGTTTCTGCACAAACAAAACTAATGCAAAAACGATTATAAGGGAAGTAACAAATTGGGAAAACATTTTTACAGTTAAAGGTTCTGATAAAGGTCTCATATCCAAAATATATAGAGAATTGACTTTAATTTATAAGAAATCAAGCCATTCTCCAATTGATAAATTGTCAAAGAATATGAAAAGACAATTTTCAGATGATAAAATTAAAACTATTTCCACTCATATGAAAGAGTGTTCCAAATCACTATTGATCAGAGAAATGTAAATTAAGACAACTCTGAGATATCATTACACACCTGTCAGATTGGCTAAGATGACAGGAACAAATAATGATGAATGTTGGAGTGGCTTTGGGAAAACTGGGACACTGAGGCAGTGAGTTGTGGAGTTGTGAAAGAATCCAACCATTCTGGAGAGCAATCTGGAATTATGCCCAAAAGTTATCAACATGTGCATACCCTTTGATCCAGCAGTGCTACTCCTGAGCTTATATCCCAAGGAAATACTAAAGAAGGGAAAGGGACCTGTATGTGCCAAAATGTTTGTGGCAGCCCTTTTTGTAGTGGCTAGAAACTGGAAAATGAATGGATGCCCATCAATTGGAGAATTTTTGGGTAAATTATGATATATGAATGTTATGGAATATTATTGTTCTGTAAGAAATGACCAACAGAAGGAATACAGAGAGGCTTGGAGAGACTTATATCAACTGATGCTGAGTGAAATGAGCAGAACCAGGAATCATATACTTCAACAATGATATTGTATGAAGATCCATGTTTGAGGGGATGTGGGAAAACTAGAACCCTAATTCATTCTTGGTGTACTTGTGAAATAATCCAACCATTCTGGGCTATCAAACTGTGTATACCTGTGACTCAGCAGTGCCCTTATAGGTTCTGTATCCCAAGGAAATCATAAAGAGGAGAAAATGACCCACACCTACAAAAATATTTGCAGCAGCTCTTTTTGTGGGGGCGAAGAATTAGTAAATGAATAGATGCCTATTGGTTGGGGAGTGACTAAAAGTTATGGTAAAAAGCAAAACAAGTAGAACCAATAACACATTGCAAATAATAAAAGCAAGGATTTGCAATGATCAACTATGAAAGATTTGGTTCTTCTCAGTGTTTCAATAATCCAAAGCAATCTAAATAGACTTTGTATTGAAAAATGCCAACTGCATCCGGAAAAATAGCTATAGATTGAAAGTAAATGAACACATTTTATATGCATTTCTGTTTTCTTTTTTCCTCCCCCATAGATTTTCCATTTTGTCCTGATTTTTCTCTGCCAACATGATTCATAAAGTAATGTGTATTAAAAATAAATAAATGTTTAAAATAAAATAAAGTAAAAAGGTGCACAACAAAGGACAAAAAGAACACTTTAGAAAAAAGTAAAGATGAACACTCATGGATATAATTTCTTATACACACACACACACACACACACACACACATATATGTATATATATATAATATGTGTGTATATATATATACTATATATCACTCATGATATACATGATATACATATATATATGTGTGTATATATATGTATATATATATATACTATATATCACTCATGAATATAATTATATATACATATATTTATATATTCTTAAACTGTTAATTCATTGTTTTGCATTCTTCTTGATGTTCTGCTGGAATCATGACAATATCTTCTTTTTGTTTTGTTTTGTTTTGTTTTGTGTTTCTTTTTTTTCCTTTTTTCTTATTTTTAAAAATAAAACAAAATTTTAAAAATAACTTCACATATGGGTTCTGGAGGTGGGTATAGGGAAAATAATCTGGAACTCCAAAGTTTTGAAAAAAATGTAAAAAAAATGGTTGAATATAACTGTAGAAATTGTTAAATAAATACATGAACTTTTTAAAATAAAAAAGAAGTTTTGAATTGTTTATATGGCATGGGAGACATTGAGCACAAAAACATTCAGCACTGCATGCCTTCATCAGAGAAGCTGCTCCATGAGAAAAACAGAATTTAGGTAACCAAAGAAAATATGAGATGTGCAAATAGAGAAGCCACCCCAAATGTTTATAGACACTCTGTTTCTGATTGTGGTACAGCATTTCTAGCTCATATTCATCTTATCAGTCACAATCAGACATATTATAACTTCACTCTAACATCGTAATATCATTTTGTTCCTCTTCAAGAAGAAATCACAGAAACTAACCAAACATAGATATATACACAACTATATGCACATGCATGTATATATATCTATATATCTATATATGATATATATACATATATATACACACATATATATGTATATATATATAGGTATAGATATGACAAAGATATTTATTTGCATGTACATTTATGTACACATATACTTATGCCTATATAATCTCTCTACCATTAATGTCAAGTATGTTTTTTATATAGTATATAATCAAAGTGTGCTAAATAGACTATTTAAATGGCTATACTCAAAACATTGTGACAATTGATAAAATGAATTATACTGATGTCTTAAGGCATCTATAGGAAATGGTTTCTGGAACATATACAGAGCATTTCTGTTTCTATGGCACCAGTTGGAAGAGCATAGGAGAATTAGGGAGGCTTTCCCAATAGCCATTTCTCAATTTTTTTTTAAATTAAAAAGTCTGTGGAATGTTATACAAAATTTAAATATTATACACTCTTTAGGGAACAGAAAATTTCATGCAGTTTGATATTTTTCTTTTAACAAATATCCTACTTCTCATTTAGCAGTGATGGCACCTTCTTTGAGAAGCTTCAAAATTAGAAATGCTATTAACATATCCAAAAATGTTTGTGTATAACCAGCCAAACTGTTCCTGATTACTACTCTCTGTTGGGTCATATTCTTATGTAATAAAGAAAATAGGCAATTACTAAGACAGCTAGCTCTAAATGAACACAGCCAGAAACAAATTTGAACAAATGACTAATTATTGACTCCAGTTGTGTTTATCAGTATTTTGCTTCTATTTTTAAAAATAATGTTGCTATTCTTTTTATATATTTTTTTATAATTTCTTCCTTACTATTGGTTTTAGATTAGATTGCTTTTGAAGACTTTGTTAACTTTATGACAGAAATGTACATAATCTTCTGTTTTACCTGAATACTCTAAATTTTGATGTTTCCTCATTTTTACTACTCTTTTCTTAAGAGTTGCTCATTGTTTCTAATTATCTTTTGCTTTTCTGCCATTGCGATACAGCTCTGTAAAAGTTTTGACAAGTTTTTGACACCAACATTTATTTTTCTTCTTATACTTCTTACATAGTCTCCAAAGGATGATTTTCTAGATTCAATTTAAAAAGAAAAAAAAAGATGAAAATCAGAAATAATATACAGATTAAGTAAGTAGAAATTAACTCACTTAAAAAAAAAACTACTTTATCACAATACCAGTTAGTAGTCATTATTTTTGTTTTTTTTTTTATTTTTAGTAGCTTAATCTTAATCATAAAGCTTAAACTTTGTGTTATGCATGCCTTTGGCAGTTGGTGAAACCTATATATCTCTTCTCAGAATAACATTTTAAATACATAAAATATAATACATAGGATTATAAAGGAAACCAATTACATTGAAATATAGTTATCAAGTTATAGAAAAATCAAGTCCATAGGACCCAAGTCAAGGATACCATTAATCCTAGGATCTTGTTTCTATTTTTCCTTCACAATTTGTCTTGACTGCAATTATTTTCACAACAGATAGTTCTCCTAGAACTGAAAATTCTGCTTCCTAGTGGTGATGAATTCATAGATTTCATACTATAATGGATATTAGAACTTACTACTTCTTCTTTCCATTTTTCAGATGAGGAAAATGAACTAGGAAGGTAAGTTCCATTGCTCAATATCATACCTAGCATAAATAGCAAAGATGATTTTTGAACCCATCTCCTCTAATTTCAGACTCAGCATTCTTCCTATTAAGTCATATTGACTCTAAGGCATCGAAAGAGACTTCAAATACGTTTTCTTCTTCTTTTTTTATTAAAACACCTGGTCTTTTCTGAAATAAAATAAAACCAGTGTTTCATTCTTGATAAGGCATTATGATTTATAAATAGACTGATAAAATCTAGCTGAAAAAATTTAAAAAGCCCTATCTTCAAGGAACTTAAGTTTTAAAAGGGTACAACATGAAAACCATCAAGCATGTATAAATTATAAATAATATAAAATTCATTTATAGAATTGAGCATAAGAGAGATCAGATAGATATAGATATAGAGAAATACACAAGGAGGAATAGAACAGCATAAGTGAGCAGAGACGGGAGTAAACAACATTACATTATATCCTACTTATTGTCATTGCTTTTTCTCTCCTTTGTATAAAACTTAGAAAAGTTAAAATACAAATATAGTATTTAAAATCCTAAAAGTAGGTGGTGCAGTGGGGAGAGCATCAATCAGGAAAAATACCTATATTCAAATCCAATTTTAGACACTTAATACTATATGCCTTAGTTTTCATATTTATAAAATGAGCTGAAGAAGGAAATGCCAAATAACTTCAGTATACATATCAATAAAACCCCAAATCAGCTCCTAAAGAGTAGGCTACAATTGAAATGAATGTATATTCAGGCACCTGTTAAATCTGGCCAACAGAAAACAACTGTAATTTGCTGGACTGTGTGCACCTCAATCTACACAGAAAGAAATAACACAAAAGAGATAGAAAACAATTTTGGAATGCTTTACTGGCCCTGTCCTTTTCTGAATGGAAATCAATAAGCTGCCAAGTTAAACATAGCTTAGCCCTGTCTTTCATATTCCCTATGGTGTATTTAGGAAGAAAGAGGCTTAATTTCTATCAGTTTTTCTTTCAAATTTAGTAAAAACAAAACAAAACAAAACATAAGCACCTTATAAATCTTAGGCTGAATACTATTTTCCCATCTACCTTAGTAGACTATCATTCATGTGTGTGTTAAAGTGGGGGTATTGAGTAAAGGAAAACTTGTCTGCTATTTCAGGAGAATCAGGAAATGTGTTTTTGGGGAGCACAATTATGAAAAATATTCAGGGAGAAAAACTGGAAATAGTTAAAGTTTCAGCAGGGCATGCAAAGTTTCACATGCAATTTAGACAAAGCCTGAGTAAGTAGAATACATCACTTGTATTAAACCAGAGAATAAAAGATGAAAAGTGCATTGTTGGAACTCATTATTTTTACTCTTCCAGATAACAGAACACATCTGTTAAATCACTTAATAAAATGTAGTTAATATAGAGAACAGAGGTAATATTCTAATATGACAGTGATTTGAAATATTCATTTTAAATATAATACTAGTATTTCATTAAAAAAGAAAAACAGAAGGAAAACCATTTTGATTTTGATTTCCCAGATGTAAAAGTGTCATAGAACTAATTTCAACTAAGCTTAGTTTTTGTTATATCATAGTTTTTGATAGGCTATGGTGGTCTGTAAGGAACCATGATTTTTGTAGAAATGGTCAAATTTTTTTTCATTTATATGGGGTTATTAAGAAAGGTAGTATATCATGCTTTCATTGTCTTTCAGTTAGAAAGCTTAATGTTTAAGTCATGCTTTTGACATATACAAGCTATAGGACTATGGACAAATCACACTTTCTCATTTCCCCAATCAACTTAACACTAAATCCCAAATGACGCTTTAGTGTACCAATGGAAGGAATTTCTATATTGTAAATTCCATATAAGAAGTAATACATTTGGATGCCCTTTCCTTCAGAAAGATAGGACTAAAGATAAGTCTGGGGATATTGGACTGGGGATAGATAATAGGAAGTCAGATGAAAGAATTATATCAGAAAAATGCGATAGAATTACATGTAAATTAATTAAGATCATCGGAAAAGCATTTCCTTAGCTGACTGAAAAATTGTTCAGGGTACTAGTTTTGTATGGAAATTAATTTAGGCTAGAAATCTGACTACGAAATAATGTGTTTATTGAATGAATGACAACATTTCTAAAATCTGGATAAGTTAAAGTGTCATTAAGTAAATTAATCAATAATTATTTTCAGCACATTTTCTATGTAACAAGTATTTTAAGTGTTTTTAAGAGTTAATTCCAAAAGGTTAACATTCTTCATATGAGTTAAGAAGCCATGCTTATATTTTATATATTAAATTTTCCTTGTAAATTTAACTCATGTTGGTCATTATAGTCTCAAAACTATAAGTGAAACCTTCCATACTTTCATTCAAAAGTGATTTTACTTGTATGACTGAAGAAGGGAACTGGTATTTGCAGAGCAAACGTGTTAAGCTTTAAGTAAGATTTTAATCCCGAAATTTGAAGAATTAAACATTTGAGAGCAATTCTGATTTACTTTCCTACCTGAATCATGTTTCCCTTCTTTAAAGCATAAATTAGTTTCTTAGCTTTTTAAATTTTTTTTTATATATTAGAAATACTCTTGCTGCAACTAACAAACTTCATCTTTTAGATCCTTCATGTATTATAACAGGGATGGTTAACAAGTAACACTTGTAACATAAACCACCATCTTTCCTGATATTTAACAAGACTAATGGTTCCCATAACCCAATAGGTAAAAAATAGTAGAGATCCTGCCTCAGGAAAGTGGTTCAGATATTCTTGTTGCTATGGAAACTGCCCTCAGCAAAGCAGTTAGCACAGGGATGTTCTATACCAAGATCTATTACTTCCTGGGGCATGAAATTCACATTTTTAGCCCCCACCAGAGCCCCTTTTCAAATTGGAATCATCTAAAATCAAGTCTAAAGAGAATCTGAAATTTAAGCAATGTTTTTTCATTTATGTATACTTTTAATATATTTGGTTTAAAATAATAGAAATAGGAATCTATAAATGTTTCTTTTGTGGAATCATATTTAATAAACTAATTACATATGCCTTAATAAGAGTCATTCTGTCATATAAAATCCTTACTTGCATAAATTAGTTACCCTATCCTTGAACACAGTCTTCCTATACTAAATTAGAAGAAGAATTTCAAGCATACAAAATAGGCTAAAATAGAATGAGAGCTGACCATTTCTTGTGTCATTCCAGATGAGGTGAAAGT
Organism: Sminthopsis crassicaudata; assembly: GCF_048593235.1. Taxonomy (NCBI): domain Eukaryota; kingdom Metazoa; phylum Chordata; class Mammalia; order Dasyuromorphia; family Dasyuridae; genus Sminthopsis; species Sminthopsis crassicaudata. The sequence goes on from NC_133620.1 coordinate 359,234,246, forward strand.
TCTGATGATGACCTTAGTTGTAGTGTACCTACAGTATCTCATCCTGCGTATTCTGGAAGATGAGTTAAAACATGATTCCTAACTGCTTTATGCTTTCAGATGTCAACATTATTTTTTTTACTATTTTATTCACCAGTCCTTAAAATCAAAGATTGAGTTAAGCACAAAATATGTTCCAGTTCTACTATCATAATAATAGGACTAAGACCAAGAGAGGTAATGTGTTAGACATTGGGACAGATTAGGCTGCATGACCTTAAGGATTTTAAGTGTAAATATAATCTTTATTCAGGGAACTTCAAATCTGAGAAAGGTTAACAATATTTTTAGTCAATCTTAAACAAACTGTATCAAAAAAAGGAAGATAAGTATTTGACTTTCACCTATGTTTAAATTTCTATTTAGAGTACAAGATAGGCAGGTTATATTTTAATTTGAAAAAAAAAATTTGTATATTTTTATTTATTTTAAACAAATTCAAAATTAGAAAAGAAAACAGAACATTTCCCATGCACTCAGCAAAATACAAGAGAGGATGCAATATAGAACAATGCATTTCCATCTCCAAAAAAGTACATATTGTTTTCATTGTTTTATTTTTTCTGGTTATATGTGTATATGAATCTTTTTGAATACACATTTCTTTTTTTTTCTTTTTTTTATTAATTTTATAATTATACATTTTTTGACAGTATATATGCATGAGTAATTTTTATAACATTATCCCTTGTATTCATTTTTCCAAATTTTCCCTTCCCTCCCTCTACTCCCTCCCCTAGATGATAGGCGATCCCATACATTTTACATGTGTTACAGTATAACCTAGATACAATATATGTGTGTAAATCCAATTTTCTTCTTGCATGTTAAGTATTAGATTCCGAAGGTATAAGTAACCTGGATAGATAGACAGTAGTGCTAACAATTTACATTCAATTCCCAGTGTTCATTCTCTGGGTGTAGTTGTTTCTGTCCATTATTGATCAACTAGAAGTGAGTTGGATTTTCTTTATGTTGAAGATAACCACTTCCATCAGAATACGTCATCATACAGTATTGTTGTTGAATTGTATAGTGATCTTCTGGTCCTGCTCATTTCACTCAGCATCAGTTCATGTAAGTCTCTCCAAACCATTCTGAATTCATCCTGTTGGTCATTTTTTACAGAGCAATAATATTCCATAACCTTCACATATCATAATTTACCCAACCATTCTCCAATTGATGGACATCCATTCATTTTCCAGTTTCTAGCCACTACGAATAGAACTGCCACAAACATTTTGGCACATACAGGTCCCTTTCCCTTCTTTAGTATTTCTTTGAGATATAAGCATAGTAGTAGCACTGCTGGATCAAAGTATGTACACAGTTTGATAACTTGTTGGGCATAGTTCCAAATTGCTCTCCAGAATGGCCGGATTCTTTCACAGCTCCACCAACAATGTATTAGTGTCCCATTTTTCCCACATCCCCTCCAAGATTCATCATTATTTGTTCCTGTCATCTTGGCCAATCTGACAGGTGTGCAGTGGTATCTCAGAGTTGTCTTAATTTTCATTTCTCTGATCAGTAGTGATTTGGAACACTCTTTCATATGAGTAGGTATAGTTTCAATTTCATCACCTGAGAAATGTCTATTCATATCATTTTACCATTTATCAATTGGGGAATGGTTTGATTTCTTATAGATTAGAGTCAGTTCTCTATATATTTTAGAAATGAGACCTTTATCAGAACCTTTAACTGTAAAAATATTTTCCCAATTTGATACTTCCCTTCTAATCTTGTTTGTATTAGTATTGTTTGTACAGAAACTTTTTAGTTTGATGTAATCAAAATCTTCTATTTTGTGATCAATAATGACCTCCAGTTCTCTTCTGGTCATAAATTCCTTCCTCCTCCACAGGTCTGAGAGGTAGACTATCTTCTATTCCTCTAATCTATTTATGATCTCATTCTTTCTTCCTAAATCATGGACCCATCTTGATCTTATCTTGGTATATGGTGTTAAGTGTGTATCCATATCTAATTTCTGCTATACTAATTTCCAGTTTTCCCAACAGTTTTTTTTCAAATAATGAATTTTTATCCCAAATGTTGGCATTTTTGGGTTTGTCAAACACTAGATTGCTATAGATCTACCCTTTTTTGTCCTTTGTACCTAATCTGTTCCATTGATCAACTGGTCTATTTCTTAGCCAATACCAAATGGTTTTGGTGACTGCTGCTATATAATACAGCTTTAGAACAGGTACACCTAGGCCACCTTCATCTGACTTTTTTTTTCATTAATTCCCTTGAAATTCTCTACCTTTTTTCTTCCATATGAATTTTGTTGTTATTTTTTTAGGTCATTAAAATAGTTTCTTGGGAGTTTGATTGGTATAGCACTAAATAAACAGATTAGTTTGGGGAGTATTGTCATCTTTATTATATTTGCTTGGCCTATCCACAAGCACTGAATGTCTTTCCAACTCTTTAAATCTGACTTTATTTTTGTGACAAGTGTTTTGTAATTTTGCTCATATAATTCCTGACTTTTCTTTGGTAGATGGATTCCTGTAGTGAGCTGTCATAGTAATCCTAACAGATTCCCAAATATTTTATACATTCAACATCTGTTTTGAATGGAATTTCTCTTGCTGTTGCAGTTTGTTGGTGATGTATAAAAATGCTGAGGATTTATGTGGATTTATTTTGTATCCAACAACTTTGCTAAAGTTGTGAATTATTTCTAATATTTCTAATTTCTAATGACTTTTTATTAGAATCTCTGAGGTTCTCTAAGTATACCATCATATCATCTGCAAAGAGTGACAGTTTGATTTCCTTATTTGTAATGTGCTGTCGTCTCCTGAAACTGCTGATCACTCTCTGGTCTAGAGGAGAGACTTCTTCCTCCAGAGAGCTGCCTCAAGTCTGGCCCAGACAAGACTCTTTCTCCTCCAGAGAGTAGCTCCAACTCTGACTTAGAGTAGAGACTCTTTTCTACTCTCCAGTGTCACTCTCTTTTATCTTCCCAGAGAATGGGCATGGGATGATGCAAGGGCTTCTGGGAAAAATTACTTCAACCAATGAACATGCTCCTCTTAAGCATGTAAGCTCCTCCACAGGAGTTCACAGAAGTAAAACTCCCAGTAAAGGCCGGAAGTAGAGAATTGTTAAGTACCGACTTAGCACTTAGTAAGAACCTAATATCTCATTAACACTTAGTAAGAACCTAACACTCATTACCTACTCTTATTCCTTTAATCTCTTTCTCAACTCTTATAGCTGAGGCTAGCATTTCTAATACAACATTGAACAGTAATGGTGATAGTGGGCTACCTTGTTTCACTCCTGATCTTACTGGGAAAGGTTCCAGTTTATCTCCATTATATATTATGCTTACTGATGGTCTTAAATATATGCTCCTGACTATTTTAAGGAATAGTCCAGTTATTCCTATACTGTCAAGCATTTTCAGTAGGAATGGATGTTGAATTTTATCAAATGCTTTTTCTGCATCTATTGAGATGATCATATGGTTTTTATTAATTTGATTATTATTATGGTCAATTATACTAATAGTTTTCCTAATATTAAACCAGCCCTGCATTCCTGGTATAAATCCTACTTGATCATAGTGTATTATCCTGGGGATGATTTTCTGAAGTCTTTTTGCTAATATTTTATTTAAAATTTTAGCATCAATATTCATTAAGGAAATTGGTCTATAATTTTCTTTCTCAGTTTTCAATCAACCTGGTTTAGGTATCAGTACCATGTCTGTGTCATAAAAGGAGTTTGGTAGGACTCCTTCATCCCCTATTTTTTCAAATAATTTATATAACATTGGGGCTAATTGTTCTTTAAATGTTTGGTAGAATTCACATTTGAATCCATCTGGTGCTGGGGATTTTTTCCTGGGGACTTGATTAATAGCTTGTTCTATTTCTTTTTTCTGAAATGGGACTATTTAAACAATTTATCTCCTCCTCTGTTAATCTAGGGAGCCTATATTTTTGGAGGAAGTCATCCATTTCACTTAAGTTATCAAATTTATTGGCATAAAGTTGGGCAAAGTAACTCCTTATTATTTCTCTAATTTCCTCTTCATTGGTGGAAAGATCCCCCTTTTCATTTGTAAGACTAACAATTTGATTTTCCTCTTTCTTTTTTCTGATCAAATTTACCAAAGGTTTATCTATTTTATTGGCTTTTTCATAAAACCATCTCTTGGTTTTATTTATTAATTCAATAGTTTTTTTACTTTCAATATTATTGATTTCTCCTTTTAATTTTTTTATTTCAAGTTTAATTTTTCATTGGGGATTTATAATTTGGTCTTTTTCTAGCCTTTTAAGTTGTAAGCCCAATTCATTAATCTTCTCTTTCTCTATTTTCTTCAAATAAGCCTCTAAAGATATAAAATTTCCCCTTATTACTGCTTTAGCTGCATCCTACAAATTTTGGTATGATGTCTCATTGTTGTCATTATCTTGGGTGAAATTATTACTTGTTTCTATGATTTGCTGTTTCACTCAGTGATTCTTTAAGATGAGATTATTCAGTTTCCAATTATTTTTGGTCTATTTACCCCTAACTTCTTATTGAATATAGTTTTTATTGCATTGTGGTCTGAGAAGAAGGCATTTATTATTTCTGCCTTCCTACATTTAATTTTGAGATCTTTATGTCGTAATATATGGTCATTTTTTGTATAGGTTCCATGAACTGCTGAGAAGAAAGTATACTCTTTTCTATCACCATTCAGTTTTCTCCAAAGGTCTATCATACCTAGTTTTTCTAATGTTCTATTTATCTCTTTAATTTATTTCTTATTTGTTTTGTGGTTTGATTTATGTAATTCTGAGAGTACAAGGTTGAGATCTCCCACTATTATAGTTTTGCTGTCTATTTCTTCTTAATTTTTCCTTTAGGAAGTTAGATGCTATACCACTTGGTGCATATATGTTTAGTATTGATATGGCTTCATTGTCTATGCTACCTTTTAGCAGGATATAGTTTCCTTCCTTATCTCTTTTAATTAGATCAATTTCTGCTTTTGCTTGATCTGAGATAAGGATGGCAACCCCTGCTTTTTTGGCTTTACCTGAAGCATAATAGATTCTGCTTCAACCTTTTACCTTTATTCTGTATATATCTCCCTGCTTTAAGTGTGTGTTTCCTGTAAACAACATATTGTAGGGTTCTGACGTTTGATCCAGTCTGCTATCTGTCTCCGTTTGATGGGAGCATTCATCCCATTCACATTTACAGTTAAAATTACCAATTCTGTATTTCCTGCCATCATATTATCCCCTGATTATTTTTTTTCCTCCTTTGACCCTCCTGAACCTCTTCCCCAATATTTATTTTATAGACCCCACTTGTGACCGCACAGCCCTCCCTTTTTAGTAACCCTTCCCCCTCCTTTTAAGTCCCTTCCCCTTTCTTGTACCCTTCCCTTATTCCCCTTTTCCTTTTCCCTTTTTCTCTCCCCCCTTTTAATGAGGTGAAAGAGAATTCTCTGAAAAACAAATATGTCAATTATTTACTCTTTGAGCCTGCTCTAATGAGAGTAAGATTCACACAATATTTCTCCCCCTCTCTAAATTCCCTCAGATGTGGTAGATTTTCTATCCCTCTTCCTGGGATGTAATTTCTCTCTTTTTATTTCTTCTTCCCGTTTTTTTGATACTATCTCCTTCCCTTTACTACTTCCCTTTTTTTAAATATTATATCAGTAAAATGTAATTATCCATGTGAACTTTCTGTATATCCACAACAGAGATACAGTTCTCAAAAGTTCTTTTTACCTTTTTCTGCTTCTCTTCAGTCTTGTGGATGTAGATCAAATTTTTGTTTAAGTTTGGTTTTTTTCTTAGAAACAAATGGAATTCCTCTGTTTCATTAAATGACCATCTTCTTCCATGGAAGAGAATGCTAAACTTAGCTGGGTAATTTATTCTTGGTTATAATCTTTGTCCTTTTGCCTTTCAGAATATCAGGTTCCAGGCCCTTCGATCCTTTAATGTGGAGGAAGCCAGATCTTGTGTGACCCTTACTGTGATACCATGATATTTAAATTATTTTTTTCTAGCTGCTTCCAATATTTTTTCCTTAGTTTGGTAGTTCTGCAGCTTAGCCACAATGTTCCATGGAGTTCTTTTTTTAGGGTCTTTTTCAGAAGGTGTTTGATAAATTCTTTCAATGCCTATTTTCCCTTCTGTTTCTATTATCTCTGGACAGTTCTCTTTGATGATTTCCTGTAAAATAGAATCTAAGCTCTTTTTTTGATCATAATTTTCAGGAAGTCCAATGATCTTCAGAATATCTCTCCTAGATCTATTTTCCAGGTCTATAGATTTTTCCAGTAAGTATTTGACATTATTCTCCAGCTTTTCTTTTTTTTTTTTTTTTTTTTTTTTTTTTTGTTTTTGTTTTTTGTTTTGTTTTGTTTTGTTTGACTGATTCTTGGTTTCTCAATTAATCATCCATTTCTATTTGTTCTGTCCTGATTTTTAATGAGTTATTTTCTTCATTCACATTTTTTTTTATTCTTTTTGTATACCCAATTGAGTTTTTAAATGAATTATTTTGCTCTGTTGAATTTTTTTTTCCATTTCACTATTTTTAGTGAGTTATTTTCTTTTTCCAATTCAGAAATCCTACTTTCCTGTGGTTTTTAAACCTTTTCTAATTCACAAATTTTGTTTCCCTGTATCTCCTGTGAATTCTTTATTTTTTCCTACTCAAATTTCAGGACGTTGTTATTTTCTGTCATAGCTTCTCTTTCCTTTTCCCATTTTTCTTCAAACTCTCTTAACTTTTTAATAATCTCTTCTAGGAGAGAGTTATGTGATAGGGGGCAGGTATCATTCCCCTTTAGGGTGTTATTTGGAGACTGCCTGGTGTTGGCTTCCTTGGGGTTCTATACCCACTCTTTCTCTGTGTATAAGGTGTCAATTGTTCTCTTCAGCTTCTTACTCATTGTTAAAAATCTGTTGATTCCTCCCAGACTGGATAGATGCAGAGTCCTGTGCCCAAGCTAAGAGAGAGCTCTGGGAGAGAGTTCTCCTCCCCCCCCCCCCCAGGAAATGCCTCAGAAGTGGTTAGTTTGGCTGCAGCTTTGAGGAGTGCCCAGTGAAGGACCCTGCTGTGTGGCCTAGTGACTGCCCTAAGGTTTAAGGATGAACAGTGAAGTCACAAACCCCAGCCAATGCATCCTGTTGGGCATGGATATCAGCAGCTGATGTGAAAAGCTCCTGTGCTCAAACCAGAAGTGTCTGCCCAGAAACCGTGGTCCCTACTTCTCTGCTTCTCTGGGAATTCCAGGGCTGCTAGAATTCCACTGCCTCAAGCTGAGCCCCACTATGTGGATTAGAGGCTGCCTTGGGCTGTGTCCCCACTGTTCAGGCTCTTAACTACCCCATGGCAAAGCCCCGGGCAGCAGAAGGAAGCTGCACAGCCGTGCAGAGATCTTTTAGGTCACTTCCGGATTGGGATGGTTCTAGGATCTGGCTTTATATTTTAAAGTGGCTTAATTTCTCTTCTGAACTGCTGTTTTATAAACAGAGAAGAGTTTACAGCCTGTGTCAGATTCCTCTATCTCAGTGGCTTCTCTGATCCCAGAGTTCTCCCCGGCTTGATCAGCACAGTGTGCTAACACCTAACCCTGTCTGTGCTACTCTTTTTTTTTTTTTTTCCTCCCCTCAGAACCATCCTTCTCTGTGAAATTCCAGAGTCTCTTCAGCTGGTAAGTTGTGCTTCTAATCCTTGTGATTTTTATCAGTCCAGTGTTATTTTTGAGGCTGATTTAACTAATTGGTATTGAGGGAAGAAAGGAGCTTACAAATTCATGTGTATCTTCTCTGCCATCTTGGCTCCGCTTGAATACACATTTCTTTATGAATCATCTTGGGAGATAAATATCATAACAAAAGGGAAAAACTAGAGAGAGAGAAAAAAAAACAGAAAATAGATGTGAAAAAGTAAAAAGTGAAAAAAGTGTTTTCTTTTTCACCTACCCCCCTCTACCTGCCCAACCAAATGTCACCCCTTCCTCTTCTCTTACGCCTTTTTCCTAATGCTCCTGCCCTCTCTTCTACCCAGGCACTGACCCTTTCACTTCCTATTTTTAATATGATAATTTCTATACTAAATTGAATGATTAAGTTGTTCCCTCGTTGACCCAAAACTGATGAGATTAAGCTTTAGACAGTGTTCATATCCCTCTTTTCTTTCTCTCTATTGTAACAGATCTTTTGTACCTCTTCATGTGATCTAATTTGACCAGTTTCCTTTTCTACCACTAAAATCCTTTTTCTACTCCTTAATGACTTTTTCTGTAATATCACATTAGAGTCCAATCACAACCATACCTTTCATTTATGTGATACTCATTCTAGATGCCCCAATAAAAGATATAATTCTCAAGAGTCAGAGATATCATTTTCCCATCTAGGGATGTAAATAGTTTAATCTTTAAATAGTATATCAACCTTTCCCATGTTTACTTTTCTATGCTTCTGTTGAGTCCTGGGCTTTAAAATCTTTTTTTTTTCCTGTTTAGTTCTGGTTTTTTCAATAGAAATAATTGAAAATTCCTTTATTGAAGATCCATCCATCTCATCCCCTAAAAGATGAAGTTCAGTCTCACTAGGCAATTAATTCTTGGTTGTAACCCTAGGTCCTTTGCTTTCAGGAATATGGTGTTCCATGCCCTCTGATCCTTTTTTATAGAGGCTGCCAGATTCTGGGTAATCCTGACTGTTGCTCCTTGATACTTGAATTGATTTTGTTTGGCAGCTTGTACTATTTTTCCCTTGAGATGAGAGTTTCAGAGTTTTGCAACAATGTTCGTTGGGGATTTCATTGTGGAATCTCTTTCTAAAAGTGATCTGTGGATTGTTATAATTATTTCCCTTTTGTTTCAAATATATCAGGGCCATTTTAATACACATTGCTTTATGAATAATGTTGGGAGAGAAAAATCAGGACAAAAGAAGAAAACCATGGGAGAGGTTAAAAAAAAAAACATAAAAAAGAAGTGAACATAGCATGTATAGATTTATATTTACTCTTCATAATTTTTTCTATATGCAAATAATGTTTTCTATCCAAAGTTTATTGGGGTTACCTTGAATCACTGAATCACTGAGAATTGCTTTCATAGATGATCACTGAATATTCTTGCTGTTACTCTGTACAATGTATTTCTAGTTCTGTTTGTTTCTCTGAACATCAGTTTGCTTAATTCTTCCAGGCCTTTTTAAAATCAGCCTGTTAATTATTTTTTGTAAAACAAAAATATCCCATCATCTTAATATATCACAACTTATTCAGCCCTTTCTCAATTGATTGGACTATACTCATTTACCAATTTTTTGCCATTGTAAAAAAGACCTGCTACAAACATTTTTGCACATGCAGGTCATTTTCACTTCTTTTATGATTTCTTTGGGTACATACCTGGGAATATCTCTGTTAAGTCAAAGGGCATGCACAATTTTATAGTCCTGTGGGAATAGTTCCAAATTGTTGTATCATTTCATAATTACATCAACAATGCATTAGTGTCCCAGGTTTCCCACATCCCTTCTAACATTTATCATTATCTTTTCCTGTCATCTCAGTCAATCTGAGAAATGTGAGATGGTACCTCAGAGTTATTATAATTTGCATTTCTCTAATCAATAGAGATTTAGAGTATTTTTTTCATATGATTATAGATGGCTTTAATTTCATCATATGAAAATTGTCAGTTCATATTCTTTTACCATGTATCATTTGGGGAATGACTTGTATTCTTAGAAATTTGAAAAAGTTCTTTATATATTTTAGAAATGAGGCTTTTATCAAAACACTAGCTGTATTTTTTTCCTGGCTTTGACCTTTCCTTTTAATTTTGTTTGTGTTAGTTTTGTTTGTGCAAAAAGCATTTTAATTTAATTTAATTAAAACAGTCCATTTTGCCTTTTATAATATTCTCTAGTTCTTTAGTCATAAATTCCTCCCTACTCCAAAGATCTACTAGGTTAATCATCCCTTGTTCTCCTAAATTGCTTATGGTACCACCCTTTATGCCAAATCATGTAACAATTTTGATTTTATTTTGCTGTGGGTTGTGAGATGTAGATCAATGTTGAGTTTCTGACATTTTTTTCAGGATTTTTGTGAAATAGTGAATTTCTCTCTCAGAAGCTAGAATTCTGGGATTTTACAATTACTAAATTATCATAAGTAATGATCATTGTGTCATGTGTATCTAATCTATGTGTACCTAACCTATTCCACTACTCCACCCCTCATGTTTCTTAGCCAGTACCAAATTTTTTTGATGACTTCCTCTTTTACAATATAGTTTTAGGTCTGTACTACTAAGTCAAGATCCTTTGTATTTTTTTTCATTAATACACTTGAAATCTTAGATTTTCTGTTCTTCCAGATGAATTATGTTATCATTTTTCTAGCTCTATAAAATAATTTTTGGTGATGTGATTGGTATGGCACTGAACAAGCAAACCAAATTAGGCAGAATTGCCACTTTTATTATATTAGCTCAGCCATGAGTAATTGATATTTTTCCAATTGTGTATTTGCATTAGAAGTGTTTTGTAACTATGTTCATATACTTTGTGGGATTGTCTTGACAAGTAGACACCCACATATTTTATGTTGTCTGCAATTCTTTTAAATTGAAATTCTCTTTTTATCTCTTGTTGCTGGGCTTTGTCAGTAATATGTGTGTTAATATATATGTTATATATATATACATATGTATGTATATAAAAATACTGATGGTTTCTGTGGGTATGATCTGCATCTTTGCTAAAGCTGTTAATTATTTCCAGTAAGTTTTTGGATGATTGTCTAGAATTCTTTGAATATATCATCATATAATTTTGAAAATATATATGGAAGATTTGTACATGTTTAACATAATGTATTACTTGACATCTATGGGAGAAGGTAAGGACAAAGAGGGAAAAATTGTAATACAAGGTTTTGCAAAGGTAAATGCTGAAAATTGTCTATGCATATGTTTTGAAAATAAAAGCTTTAATCAAAAAAAATTAAAATAAATAAATAGGTATCATAACATCTTCAAAGAGTGATAGTTTTATCTTCTCATTGTCTATAATAATTGCTTTAACTACTTTTTCTTTTCTTATTGCTAAATCCAAAATTTCTAGTGCAATATTGAATAACAGTGGTGATAATGGGCAATCTTGTTTCACTCCTGATCTTATTGGGAATGAATCCAGCATCTCTCCATTCCAAATAATACTTGCTGCTGGTTTTAGATAGATACTGTTTAAATTTAAAAAATATATATTTTTTCTTATGCTCTCTAGTGTTTTGTATAGGAATGGGTGCTATATTTGGTCAAAAGCTTTTTCTGCATCTATTGTGATGATCATATGATATCTGCTAGTTTTGTAATTGTTATAGTAATTATGACAATAGTTTTTCTTACATTATATCTTCTTTGCATTGATAGCATAATCCTATTTGGTTTTAGTGTATTACCCTGCTGATAAATTCCTGTAATCTATTTGCTTATATTTTATTTAAACATTCTCTATCAATATTTTATTAGAAAGATTGGTCTATATTTTTTTTCTCTGTTTTGGCTCTTCTTGTTTTAGGTATCAACACCATACTTATGTATAAAAGGAATATGACAGCATTAATTCATCTGTTTTTTCAAATAGTTTGCATAGCACTGGAATTAATTTTTCTTTAAATGTTTGGTAGAATTCACTTGAATACCCATCCTGCACTGGAGATTTTTTTCTTAGATAATATATTTATGGCTTGTTCAATTTCTTTTTATAAAATAGGACTAGTTAAGCAATTTATTTCTTCCGTTAATCTTGGCAATTTATATTTTTGGAAATATTCATCCATTTTGGTTGGATTGTTAGATTTGCTCCCATACAATTGAGCAAAATAGCTCCTAATTATTGCTGGGTTTTTTTTTTCCATTGGTGGTAAGTTCACCATTTTTATTTTTGATGTGGCTAATTTGTGGTTTTTCTTTTTCTAATCATATTGACCAAAGGTTTATCTATTTTTTTAATGAAACCAGCTTTTAGTTGGTTTTAATTAAGTTTTAACTTTTAGTTATTTAATTTGATAGTTTTGTTAGTTTCAATTTTTTTTAATGTTTCTTTTGAGTTTCAGAATTTCTAATTTGGTATTTATTTGGAAGTTTTTAATTTGCTCTTTTTCTAGGTTTTTTTTTTAATTTCATGTCCAATTCATTGACCTCCTCTTTCTCCATTTTAGTCATGTAACTATTTAGATATTTAATAAAACTTACCCTTACAATTTCTTTGACCATATCCCATATGTTTTATTAAGTTCTCATTATTATAATTTTCTTGTATAAAATTGTGACTTGTTTATCTGTCTTGTTATTTGACTCAATCATTATTTAGAATTATATTATTTAATTTCCAATTGTTTTTAGTCTATCTTTCTCTTGTTATTTATTGACTATATTTTTTTGCATCATGGTCTTAAAATGAAGCTTTTATTACTTCTGCTTTTCTACATTTTATTGTGTGTGTTCTGTGACCTAATATATGGTCAATTTTTTTTTTTTTGTAGAATCTAGGTACTGACCAGAAAAAGGTGTATTCCTTTCTGTCCCTAATTTTTTTTCCAGAAGTCTGTCATATCTAGGTTTTCTAGGATTTTATTAACCTCCCTACTTTCTTTGTTGCTTATTTTGTGATTAGATTTGTCTAATTTTGAGAGTGGAAAGTTGAGGTGCCCCACCAATTAATTTTGCAGTCTATTTCTTCCTGTAACAGGCTTAATAGCTTCTCTAGAAATCTGTATGCTTTATCACTTGTTGCATTCTTACTACTTCATTGTCTGTGGTTCCCTTTAATAATATGTACTTACCATCCTTATCTCTTTCAATTAGGTCTATTTTTACTTTTGTTTTATCTAAGGTCAGAATGACTACCTTTGCCTTTTTTAATTTTTTGTTTGTTTGTTTCAGCCGAACTGTAAATTCTGGTCCAGCCTTTTACCTTTATTTTGTATTTCTCTGTGTCAATTGTATTTCTTGTAAGCAACATATTGTAGAATATTTTTAATCCATTCTATTAGCTTTCATTTAATGGAAGAGTTCATTCCATTCACATTCACAGTTATGATTACCATCTCTGTGTTTCCATCCATCCTATTTTCTCCTCTGTTTATACTTTTATTCTCTCTTTCTGCCCTGTCTTTCCTTAATAGTTTTTTGTTTTAAACTCACTCCATGCACTATCTGCCCTATTTCCTATCACCCCTCCCTCCTTCTCTTACTCCTATCTCCTGGTGTTTCTCTCTTCCTTTCTATTTAGTCCCTCCCTTTTATTTTCTCTTTGTCCTCTTACTTTTTTATAGGGTAAGATAAATTTCTATACCTAGTTGAATGATTAAATTATTTCTTCTTTGAGGCAAAACTAATGAGAAGAACCTTCAAACAATCCTCACTCCCCTCCTTTCTTTTCTTCTATTGTAACAGGTCTTTTTTTTTTTTGCCTCCCTCTTCATGTGATCTAATTTGTTCCTTTTTCTCTTTTTCCAGTACAGTTCTTTTTCCACCCCTTAATGGCTCTTTCTTTCATAACATCACATCAGAATTCATTTATAACTACACCTTCTTTAGCTTGACTTGTTCTTAAGTCTGATTTCCCAGGATTTGACTTCTGAGATGATATCAGGAGCTGCTCCATTGGTTTGCTATAGTACTGAGCCAGAACCAAGGGTCTTAGTTGATAATTTGCTATGTTTAAGACCCTCTCATTGGCTTTCCCAAAGTCCATCTGAGCAGACCTGAACACCCCTTTTCCTCCTGTGAGATTTACCTTTCTTGATGTTCTTCCAATCTGTTTTCAAGGAAAGTGGTTTCATTTCATCAAACTCTAATCAGAGGCTTAGTTTCATATGTTTTTTGAGAGCAACTAGGAGAATTTGAGCAGCTTCCTGGTTCCACTCCCAGAAGTAGTCAGCTTCTTTTAAGATTCACCTCAAACATCATCTTTTTCAGGAATCCTTAACTGGTCCAGGGAGTTAAAAATGCTTTCTCTGGTAAGTTTTCAATCATCAAATCTGTATATATCTCTTATTCACTGATTTATAAAAATACACAAAATATATATCTAATCTTTCTGTAAAGATTTCCAAGGAATAAAAATCTATTAAATTCCCAGCCAGCCCATTCTACTTTGGTATTGCTCTAATTGATAGAAAGTTTTTGAGACTTAGGCTTCAATTTTCCTCTTTGCTGTATCAACCACTTCCTACTAATTCTTTCCTCAGCACTCAAAGAGAACATTTCAAATCATTCCTTGCACATTACCTTTTAAGTCAAGTCAAGTAAACAAGCAATTATGAATTATTTATTTTGTTTTTGCACTTTACAGAGCACTGTGAATTAAAATACAAGCAAAAGAGAAAGTCAGTTCTTGTTCTCAAGGAGTTTAAACTCTAATGGAGGAAGGTAATAAATAAAAAGAAGCTAAAATGAAAGGTAAGGCAGTAAAGTACTTGCATAGGAACTGGAATAAAGATATGGAGAGTTAGAAGAAGAACTGAACAAGTAGAAACGGTATGAGTATTGGGGTATCCCTGTGCAATAATTCAAAATGGAGGCTCTTGGAAGAAGTTAGTATTTAGAAAATGGAATTATAGGAGTAAGGATAAGATATTCCAAGATAAGAAACTCAGAGATTTGGAGATATCTTCAACAGGTTTAAGAAAGCTTTATTGGAACTGAGAAGTCCAGAGACTCATACAGAAGAGTGAAAGAGTGAATTCAGAGTTGGTTTATCATTTTTTTCTCAAAATAAATAGTCTATGAAAATGTTGCAAAGCAGAGGACTAATGAGAAAACTAGACCATAAGGGCAGAGTATTATGGAATTGTGGCATAAGCTGCACTGGGATTACCCTCTTGCCACAGATCTCTCCATTGACCTTTGAAGTTCTCCCTTGCTGTCCCCAGGTTAGGAACCCTTTAGCACTATAGCTTATTCAGAGGCCCTGCCTAACTGACACTGGGGCCCAAATCAGGGCCACTGATACATTGGTGCAGCCTGTGCTGGGATTATACACTAGGCTCTCACTCTAGTTCCACAGACCTTTTCTGATGACCTTCCAGGTCCTCTTTGATATCTCTAGGCTGAATGTCTGGAAGCCCCTAGTACTGTTGCTGATTCAGAGGTCTTGCTGGGACCAGGCAAGAACTGGGGCTAGGGATAGGGCTGAGGCTGGGGCTGCACTGGCCAGGACTTCAACAGGACTGAACACTGAACTTACATCCAGAAGCCACAGATATTGTCTTCTAACCTTTTATGTTGTCTTTGACTGAAAAATGGTCTTCTCTATTTTTCTGGATGTTCTAATGCTCTAAAATTTGCTTAATTATTTAAAGGAATTCTTAGGGGTCTGGAGAAAGGCTGGGCAAGTTTCTGACTTTACGCCACCATCTTGTCTTTGCTTCCCCATCAATATAATTTCTAAGCTGTGATGTCTAGAATTTAACACAATTTTCCCAATGTCGTCTAAGCAATGCAAATAGAAGACAATCAGATATTTATGCTCAAATCCTTTTCATGCAGGCTGAGACTGACAGCTTTGTTAGACAATTCAGTGAGTTAGGGGAAAAAGTGCTGGGCTTAGAGTCAGAAAGACCAGTGCTCACATTTGAACTCAGATATTTACTACATGTATGACTGTAGGCAAGTTATTTGATTTCTGTTTACCTTAATTTCCTCGACTGTAAAATGGGGATAACAGCCACATCCACTTGAAATGTAAAGTGCTTAGCACAGTGGCTAGTATTTATTAAGTAGGCACTTAATAAAGGCTTATTCTCTTCCCCTTCCTTTCTTGATTTCTTCATCATCAAACTGTTAATTCCTATAAGCTTGCCATCTAGCAAAATAGTCCTTTCCCAGTTGCTACTATATCAAACTAAGACTTCCAAATTTTGCACTTGTGAAGTGGATTTTTAGCACAAATGTAAAGTTTTAATATGTATTTCTAATGTTTCCTCTTATTTGATTTAGCCCAATTTTCTTGGCTGCCAAGACCTTTTTTTTTTTCCAATCCTGACTCTGATATCTAGTGTGTTAGCTATATCTCACAGTTAGAGCTGTCACTACCAACTTTAAAAAAAATTGTGTAGTGAGCTTTGATTTCTGAAGAAAAATGAAAAACTTTTATTCAATTGTTATATATTTCAGTCTATTTTGTTCATTCAATGGCACTAAAGATTCAGGATCATTGCTAATTCTACTAGATAAATTTAATACTTTCATTTCTATTTTAAAAAGAAAAGTCATTAATATT
This sequence comes from Sminthopsis crassicaudata, assembly GCF_048593235.1. Lineage (NCBI taxonomy): Eukaryota > Metazoa > Chordata > Mammalia > Dasyuromorphia > Dasyuridae > Sminthopsis > Sminthopsis crassicaudata. The sequence continues at coordinate 359,250,595 of NC_133620.1, forward strand.
GTATTTGATATGTGTTCTTCCTTGTTTCAAATAATTTCTTTGGTCTTTAGCCTCCCAATATGTTGGATTTCATCAGCATTAATTAGGGTATTTTCCTAATGAAAGAGAAATGAGAAAAAGACAAGTTCAATAGGAAGTTATGTTTTTTACACACAAGTGAAGTATCAAGGGAGTAACTCATACCTATTTGAGGAGATTTTCAATCACCTGCAATGTTAAATGAAATAGATTATTGTTTTTAAGGCAATTTATAACATAGGAACTATAAAAGATTGATTATCTGAGCATTATCTGTTCCCTTTCATTTCCTACAAAAGCAAACTGTTCCTATTCTATTCGCTCTCACTTTCCTGGACTCCTTCTATGCCTTTTCTCTTGTTCTTGCTTCCTTTTTGAAATAGATTAATAAGTAATGGTGTTATACAGAACAAGCACATGACAGGGAATGACTGGTACTTATTTGCAATGTGGGAGGAAGGGTGTTCAAGAATATTGTTTATGAATACCAATCTTTTGTGTAGTTAAGAATTTCTTAGCAGCAAGATTCAAAAATATAGACTCCCAACCAATAAAAAAAGATTATTTATGTAGAATCAGTTTTGACAGTTGTTTGTGAATAAACCCAAGTTTCAGATTTCATGAGTTTGGGCTTCCAATTTTTTAAAGAAAGAGAATTTCCTGATAGATCATGGATTGATACTGCAGAGAGATCCTAAAATTAATACTACTCAATAAGCTTTTTAAAAAAAAATTCAAGTATGGCTCCCCTGTGATGAAATTGGTTTTAGAAATAAAGGTAATATAAAAAAACAAAGGGAAAAGGGAGCAGAGTCAAGATAGAATAATGAGAGACAGCATTTTTTGCCTTAGCTTCTTTACAGCAATCTAGAAAACATTCCAGATTGAATTCTGATCACAATAGCCAAGAAAAAAAAAAAAAGTTGCTCTAAGTCATTTTTCTATCCCAGACAGCTTAGGAAGATAGAGAGGTCTTCAGAAAGTAGACAAATGGTATCAATAGGCTCAAGCAGCAATAGGCTGCATTGGAGACAGCAACATCAGGGAGCAACCCAGGGTAAAGGACAGTAACGGGGTTGAATGTTTGTGAAGAAAGAAAGATCAGAAGACTACTGCATAGCATTGGAAGCATGATCAAGTACCACTTGGCATCTCTATCACTAAATAACTAGTTCCAGGTCAGTTAATTATGTTGTCACTTCTACTGAAATGTGCTCTAAAATCATTATTGTTCAGAGAAATGTAAACTAAAACAACTCTAAGGTATCACCACACATCTCTCAGAATGGCTAAAATGACAGGAAAAGATAATGATGAATGGTGGAGGGGATGTGGGAAAATTGGGACACTGATGTATTGTTGGAGGAGTTGTGAATGAATCCAACCATTCTGGAGAGCAATTTGCTACTGTGCCTAAAGGACTATCAACCTGTCCTTTGATCCAGCAGTGCTTTTACTGGTCTTGTATCTGAAGGAGATCTTGAAGAAGGGAAAGGGACCTACATGTACAAAAATGTTTGTGGCAGTCCTTTTTATACTGGCAATAAACTGGAAACTGAATGGATGCCCATCAGTTGGAGAATGGCTGAATAAGCTATGAAATATGAATGTTATGGAATATTATTGTTCTGTAAGAAACGATCAGCAGGATGATTTCAGAGAGGCCTGGAGAGACCTACATGAACTGATGCTGAGTGAAATGAGCAGAACCAGGAGATCATTGCACATGGCAACAACAAGATTATATGATAATCAATTCTGATGGACATGGCTCTTTTCAACAGTGAGGTAATTCACAGCAGTTTCAATGATCTTATTATGAAGAAAGCCATCTATACCCAGAGAGAGGACAGTGGGAACTGAATGTGGGCCACAACATAGTATTTTCACTCTTTTTCGTGTTATTTGCTTGCATTTTGTTTTCTTTCTCATCTTTTTTCCCTTTTTGAGCTGACTTTCCTTGTGCAGCATATTTGTAGAAATATGTACAGAGGAATTGTACATGTTCAACATACTTGCTGACTTGGGAAGAGGATGGGGGAAGGGAAGGAAAAATTAGAACACAGGATTTTGCAGAAGTGAATGTCAAAAAGTATCCATGTATATATTTAAAAAATAAAACTTTAAGAAAAAAATAAAAATCAAATTAACCAAAAACAAAGAAAAATATATTGGGTAACTTTTGATTTTTTTTTAAAGAGAAAGATGGTTGTTTAAAATTTACCAAAATACCCTTGCTAATAGACCAGTTAATAGTATTCTGATTGCAGAAAAGCATTTTGTGAAGGAAAAAGTATATCATAGGCAAAATGGTTAAATGAGAATTTGATTATTTTATTATTAAATATATTTGTAATTGTCTAAATATATTGATAATTATTTGCAGAAGACTTTTAGGAGTTTCTATGCCAAGCCTGTGTCTGATCTTAATAGCAGAAAAGGATTTGACCTGCTGTCATTGGCCCTAAAGGGCACAACTAAAATGACTGAGGAAAAATAGCAAAAAGGAAAATTTAGGCTTGATAACTAGAAAGTGAAGCAAAGCAAAACTTGAACAATTTGAGCTTTCAAGCAATAGAATATAATACCTCAAAAAGTAAACAGTTTTTTGGACATCTTTAAGACTCATAATAATGACAATCATCATAACTGGCATTTGCAAAGTGTTTTATCTTTGAAAAAATACTCCAAATATACATTTCTTTCTCATTTGATGATCTACTCTTTGAGGTTCATTGCTGTTTGCTACGGCTCACTTCCTCTACCCCCCACCTACCCCACCAATACCTTGCCCATTTTCATTATCATTTGTGTGTTTTAATAGATGACTTTATATATGTATGTGTTTACAAACTAAATAACTAGATAGCTTCTGAAATATTTTTCAACACTCAAATTTTATGATTGATTTTTAAATTAATAATCTCATGTCTTTATAACTTTATAAAATGGTGTACTGAAAAACAAAAATTGTCATTTATATAACTGTTTTAGCTTTGTGAAGCAGTTTACATGTATTATCCCATTTAAACCTCACAAAAAAACTTGTGATACAGAAATGTTCTACATTTTACAGATGTAGGGACTGACACTAGGGAAGTGAAATAGATATACTTGTCTAAGCCTGTTACATTTTTGCTATGCCACATGACCAACAAGACAGAATGCAATAAGAGTAAAGGACTGTTCTTAAGCCTTTCCCTTCTTCCTTCTTTCTTTCCTCCTTGCTAGAAATTGCACTGAAGTAGATTTCAGTTCAATAGAAAAATCTTTTAAATGATGACATATATTCAAAGTAAGAATGGAAAACCTGATGAGGCAGTGAATTGCATATCACTTTATTCTCTTACTATAGGAGGTACTGAACTATGTTTATTAATGGAAAATATTTTAATAAATGTATAAATTAATTAATTTGAAAAATATTTTAAGACATTGCGATATGTCATATTATATTAAGTACTGGGGATATAAACATAAAAGCAAAACAATAATTCCTGCTCTCAAGGAGCTTATACTCTAATGAGAGAAAAATAATACAAGGGAGCAATGACAGACAAAGGCTTTCTCAATAAATAAATGAAATAAGATATATGTGTGGCTCTATGATACTTTCTATACCACTTGGTGCATATATATGTTTAGAATTAATATTGCTTCATTATCTATGGTAACCTTTATCAAGATATAGTTTTCTTCCTTATTTCATTTAATTAGATCTATTTTTGTGTTTGCTTGATCTGAGGTCAGTATCACCATTCCTGCTTTTTTTGCTTCACCTGAAGCATAATAGATTCTGCTCCAGCTTTTTATTTTACTCCGTATATATCACTCTGCTTTAAATATGTTTCTTGTAAGCAACATATTTTAGGATTCTGGATTTTAAACCAGTCTGCTATTTCCTTCCATTTTATGGGAGAGTTCATCCCATTCACATTCACAGTTAAAAATGATTAATTCTGTATTTCCTGCCAACTTATTTATCCCGTTATGCTTTTCTTTTTCTCCTTCCTTTCTTCCCAGTATTTTACATCTGATCACCATCTCCCTCAAAACATCTTCCCCCTTCATAACCTGTCCCCCTTTCTTTCACCTTTCCCCTACTACTTCTGTTTTCCCTTCTATTTTTCCCTCTCCCGCTCCTACTTCCCTATAAGGTAAGACAAGTTTCTCTGTAAAAACAAATATGTCTGATATTCTCTTTGAGCCAAATCTGATGAGAATAAAATTCACACAATGTTAATCCTCCTCCCTTCTTTCCCTCAATTATAAAAGATCTTCTTTCCCCTTTCATGAGATGCAATTTCCCTCATTTTACCTCCATTTTCCTCCTTCTCCAGTACAATCCCCTTTTCACCTCTAGTTTATTTTTCATATTATCATAATAAAATCAAATTATACCTGTACTCTCTAAGTATATCCATAAGAGAAATATAGTTCTCAAGAGTTCTTTGCTTTTTACCTTTTCATGCTTCCCTTGAGTTCTGTATTTAGAGATCAAATATTTTGGTCATGTCCAGTCTTTTCATCAGAAATAAATGAAATTCACCTGTATCATTAAATGTCCATCTTCTTCCCTGAAAGATAATGTTCAATTTATTTGGATAGTTGATTTTTTTGATCCTTTAAGGTGGAAGCAGCTAGGTCCTGGGTAAATCTCATCATGGCTCCTTGATATTTGAATTGCTTCCTTCTGGCTGCCTGCAATATTTTGTCCTTGATTCTATCATTCTGAAATTTAGCCTTGTTATTCCTTGAAGTTTTCATTTGGGGATCTCTTTCAGAAGTTGGTTGGTGTATTCTTTCAATGGTTAGTTTACCTTCTGGTTCTAGAATATCAGAGCAGTTTTCCTTGATGATTTCCTGAACCATCATGTCTAGGATCTTTTTTTTTTCCATCATGGCTTTCTGGAAATCCAATAATCTTTAGATTGTCTCTCCTAGATCTATTTTCCATGTCAGTTGTTTTTCCTAGGAGGTATTTCATATTTTCTTCTATTATTTCATTTATTTGGTTTTGTTTGACTGATTCATGAACTCTTCCATTTGTTCAATTCTAATGGTTAGTGTGTTTTCTCTAGTTATGTTTTTTAGCTTCTTTTGTATTCAGCCAATTGAATTTTTAAATGAGTTGTTTTGTTCATTGCATTTTTTCCATTTCACAAAATTTGTTTTTCAATGAGTGGGTATCTTTTTCATATCTTACTTTATCTGCTTATATATATATGTTATATGTTTTATAGGAAGTTATATGTTTTTCCCATTTTATCATATCCATTTTAAGGAATTTTCTTCAGATAAATTATGTGTTCCCTTTTCCAAATGCTCTTTTTTTTCTTCTAACCCTCTTTTGACATCATTTTTGAAGTCTGCCAAGAAAGCCTTGTGAAATGGAAACCAGCTCATATCTCCCTTGGGGGCTTCACCTGGAATTGATTGGCCTTTAGATTTGAGGTCTATTCTCTCTCTCCATAAAAGTTGTCTATTGTCAGATTTCTTTTTTGCTTTTTTGCTCATTTTTAAAAGATTGAGGTCTGCTCTTATTGCAAAGGAGTGATGGCAGCTTTTGTTTCCCTTGGGAAAGTTCTGCTGACTGATTTCTGCTATTGGGTCATGTCCCCATTCTTCTTCCTGGGGTTCAGTGGCTTGAAATTTATTTTTTGTATTTTCTTTTGGATATTTTACAGCAAATCTGCTAACCCCTCACTTACAACCAGGACAGAGTAGCCTAAGAACCTCATAGAAGATTTCCCAGTGCCCGGATGACACATTGCTCTGACTCCTTACTCCAACTTTTTGTCCTGGGCTTCCTACACTGCAGTTTGGGCTTGGCAGCCTTGCCCCCTGCCCAATTGAAACAGAGCTGTTCTTCTAAAGTATCGTCTTTTGGAAATGTGTTTTACTCCAAATATATGTTGGTTCTTTCACTTCAAATCCAGTTTATAGGCTTAATTTGCTATTGGTTTGAGAAAAGTCAGAGAAGTTCAGATATATCCATGTCTACTTTCTGCCATCTTGACTCTGCTCCTATAATTCTCTATGATACTTTCTATAGATCTACTCTTGAGCCCCCTTTAGATAAAATACTTTGATTGGGCATAATGTCTTCCCTTAGACTGTGAACCTCAGAGCAATGATTATATTTTACTTTTTTTGTTATCCCTTGCACTTAGCATAGTGTTTGGATCATAGAAAGTGCTTAATAAATGTTTATTGACAATTATTATTGACATTATGATATTTATTTTTGCTGACCTCCACAAGTGAAGCAACTATTTGGATTAGAAGATGAGCTTAAATAGTTAATACCTAAATTTACTTCCAGATAACTATTTGAAAGATTGGTGTTTGCTAGTATTACAGTTTTAAATGAGTACACTCTAATCTCATAAGCAAAGGACTGTGATCTTGGGGGGGAACAAAAAAAAAACATGATATATAATCATCACAGATAGAATGAGAACAAATAGAGTGTAGTGTTCTTACAAAACTGAGATTACCTCATTACTCAACCACTCTACATTTCATGTTTTGGACAACAAAGCACAAAGATTGATTGACCCCTGGCCAACAGCAACAAAATGAACAGCATAAATTAGGTGGATTGCTATGTTGACTGCCTATAATATCTTATTTATTTGGTTTTCACCCACATCCAAGCTAACTATAAAATCCTGTTTGTGTGCATTTATGGGAATTGCAGCCATCTAAACCAAAGAGAAATTATTGATATTGGATTAAGCTTTGCATTTGGAATTGGAAAACATGGATTCTAGTAAAGACTTTTCTTAATTCACTGTGTGACTTTAGGCAAGTCATATTTCTGGGCCACAAGAATCTCTAAAGTTTCTTCTAACTTAATTTAAAAAACAACACTATATCTTTCTACAAAGCTATAATATAAGATAGGTACAGTTTAATGCATTATTTTAGATGCTATAGGACCAAACATATATAGAAAGTTTGTCCAGAATAAGTAAGATATTTTCTATGTCCAAGCCTAGAGACTCATTAGAAATTCCTAGTACTTCATTTCCCATAAAATCTGTGTGTATCCTGATTCCAAGAAAAAGAAAATATCGAATATATTTCTAGGGCAAAGAACATTTGGGACTGAAATGCTGTTGTCCAAGATTTCCGGAGTTTTAACATCTTTATGTGATTTTCTGAAGTAAAGAAATAAGATATTTGATTGGAATGAACCTGATATTGTCAAGGAAAGGAAAAGAGGAGCCTTCAAGCAGTGATTAAGAAGGCTTCTTTCATTGAATGTCTCTGTATATTTTCATTCAGTTGCTAGAAATGGAGAGAAAAACAAGAACAACAGATACTTATGGAAGCAGTTTTTAGCTGTGACTTAAAGATTAATGTTATTAACTTTACAATTTTAAGGTAATACTTCAAATCAAACTCAGGAATGTTAGAGTCAATAAAAGGTCAGAATGAATCTTTTTTTTCAACCCAAGAAAATTTAGGAGATAAGCAAATGAGGTCTATGTCAATGAATTCAGAACTAGCCCAAAGCACAAAGAAACACTGTGGGGGTAACATCTACAGCAGTACACAATAGTGGTAAAGGCAAATTTAGGAAGTCTCATGCTAGAATATTAAGGGTGTTGGACCCTTTTTTTACAAAAAAAAAAAAAAAAAGTTATAGGGAATCCTTTCTTGGCTTTGGGTTGGGTGCAGGACCCAGCATGAGCTATATGAACTTGTGGGTCACAGTCCCAGAGGAAAGAAGAACACTAACACTTGTGACCACAAGAGATCAGGGCACCTGTTCACAGTTTCAAGGCAGAAGATACTTTTCATGGGCCCTCATCTATGAGTATTGAGGCCCTGGTCTCAGTCCCAATGAAAAAAGTAAGATTCCAGGGTTAAGAGAAGCAGTAGCAATTAGAACTGCAAAAAAGCAAGGTCACTTCTAGGGCAAACTAGAGCATAGGCCAGGAGAGAAGTTATCATATCACATTGCAAGCATCAAAATATGACAAATTCCAGAACTGTTTCTGAAAACAGTTACATGAAATGCTTGAAACTTGGGATACAACCCCCTACAAACTGGGAGTAAAGTCCAACTTTAATATAAAGTGAAAAGTCAAGAAAAAAGCTGGGAAATAAGAGAGCAAATAATAAACTCAAACCTGAACATAAAATGCTAGTATAGTGACAAGGCAGATCAAAATATAAACTCATAAGAAAACTGATTGTAAAAGAGTTATAAAGTCTTAAATAAAAATAATATTTAAACACAAACTCAACAAAAATTTCTTGAAAATATAAAAAAATAAATAAAATATTATAGATTGAGGAAAAATGAGAATAAATGAGAGTGATGCAACAAAAATATTGAAGAGTCTTTATTTAAAATGGGAAAATATATTGAAGAGAAGAAAACCTTAAATAGTATAATTGGTAAAAATGTAAAGAGAGGTACACAAATTTCCTGAAAAATAAATTTTTACAAAACAAAATTGGATAGAAAAGCTACCAAAGCTCAAAACAAAAATTTACTCTTTGGGCAAGAATTGTGCAAGTAGAAGTTAGTAACAACATGAAAAATCATGTAATAGTAATAATTAAACAAATTTTTAAAAATAATAAAAATAGCTCCAAAAGATTAAATACCATAAGAAAAACAACTGATAGAAACAGATTGAGGGAATATAATTTAAGAATTATTGGACTAACTGAAAGCTGTGATGAAAACATAAACATCACATTTCTAAAATAAAAATTAAGAAGAAAAATTGCCCTATTTCCTGAAACCAGTAAGTAAAATTGAAATTGAAAGAATCCATCAATTACCTCCTTGAAAGACATTCTAAAATGAAAATATTAAAGAATATAATAGCCAGATTCCAGAATTTTCCCATCAAGAAGAAAATATTGCAAGCAGCCAGAAAGAAACAATTCAAATATCAATGAGTCACAGTCAAGATTATACTTGATCTAGCATCTTTTGACATTAAAGAATCAAAGGACTTGAAATATGATTTTTTTAGAAAGTAAAGGGACTAAGATTACATCCAAGAATTGAACAAAAACTGAGTATTTTTTTTTCATAAGAGAAACTGATAAATTTCTAGCATTCTTTATGAAAAGACCCAGAGATGAATTAAATAAAGTCATTCAAGCAGAATACTCAAGAAAAGTATAAAAAGGTACACATGAAAGAGTAATTATAAGGGACTCAAGGGAGTTAGTCTGCTTACATTTTGACACAGAATGCTGATTCTTTTAATTCTTAAGAAGATTATCATTCTTAGGACAGTTGGAAAAATATACATAGACAGAGGGCTTGGGTATGAGTTGATTAAAATGGAATAATCTCAAAAATAATAATTAAGATATGAGAAAAGAGGTGTCCCAAGAGAAGAGGGAAGGAAGAGGAAAAAATGAGGGAAATTATGTCACATAAAAGAGGCTTGCAAGGAAGAATTTGTGTAGTGGAGAAAAAACTGGAATGGTGTTGGCAAGCAAAACTTGAACCTCATTTCATCAGATTTAATTTAAAGAGAAAATAACACATACAGTATGTTAGCTATAGAAATCTGTTTTTCTATTAAAGACGTATGAAGAGAAAGACATAAGAGAAAGGGGTGCTGATAGAAGAAAAGTTTGATTGAAGCAAGCGGTGGCTAGAAGCAAAACAGAATTTTAAAGAAGAACAGGCAGAAAATTAAGAGAAAGATAAATGGGAAAATATAATGGAAGGAAACACACTGTCTAGTAATCATAACTGTGAATGTGATGAGCTCACCATAAAAGAAAACTGGATAGAAGAATGAACAAAAGACAAGAATCAAACAACATGTTGTCCATAAGAAACACACATAATAGAGAGACCCACACAGTATAAAATTAGGGGGTGGAACAGAAGCTGTTATGCTTTAGTGAAGGAATAAAAGTCAGAGGCAGCAATCATGATCTCAAATCAAAACAAGCAGAACAAAACAAAACAAAAAAAATTAGTATTAGCTAAAAGCTAAATTAAAAAGGAAACATTTTGTTAAAAGACTATGACATAATATCAACACTAAACATGTCATAGCATCCAAATTCTAAAAGGAAAAGTTAAATGAATCATGGGAGGAAATAGACAGGAAAATTATATTGGTGATGTACATGAACTTTCCCCTCTCAGACCTAGATAATTCTGACCATAAAATAAATAAGAAAAATTAAGGAGATGAACAGAATTCTAGGGGGAAAAATAAATATGATAAACCTGCAGGGAAAATGGAAATAGAAATAAGTATATCTTTTTTTCTTAGGTGCACATGGTATCTTCACAAAAATTACCTATGTATTAAAGCACAAAAATCTTTCCAAAATGCAGAAAAGCAGGATTATTATGTAAATGTTTCTTAGATTATGAAACAATACAAATTACATTTAATAAAGGACCATGGAAACATATGTTAAAATAAATTAGAAACTAAATAATATAATCCTAAAGTATAACACATTATTGAAACAATCACTAAATTCTATAAAAAAAGAATGACAGTAATCAGAAATTCCCACAAAATGGGCCTCTATTAAATTACTACCTGCCCTGACAGAGGGCAGGCAGAACAGAGGGGCTGGCATAATTAAAGTATAAATTATGACATTTAATCTTCCAAATGAATTTTGTAATTTGTTGTAGCTTTATGAAATATTTTTGGGAGCTTGATTGGTATGAAACTGAATAAACAAATTAATTCATGTACAATTATTGTTTTATAAACTACTGAAACATCCTTTCCATGAACAATTGATTTTTTCCCAATTTTTAAGATATGAATTTATTTGCATAAAAAAGTGTTCATATAGTCAAATTCTGGGTTTGTCTTGCAAACTAGACACCCAATTATTTGATGTGGTCTGAATTAATTTTAAATAGAACGTTTCTTTCTTCTTGTAGTTGCGGAACTTTTTTGGTAAAATATAGGAATGTTGATGATTTATTCAGGTTTTCTTAATATTCTGAGACTTTGTTAATATTTTTAATATTTTCAATTTAGGATTCTCTAAGTCTACTATCATATAATCTGAAAAAAATGATAGTTTTATTTTTTTATAATCTAATCTAAAATCTTTTATATTTTTTTTTTGTCTTACTATTTCCAGAACAATACTGAATAATAATAGTGATAATAGACATCCTTGTTTTATCCTAACTTTACTGGGAAAGCTTCTTAATTTCTATTTATTTTGTGCAAGTTTTTCTACTTTTTTAAAATCATTGAGCTAATCATTTCTTCTAGTACAGTAATATTGCAATAGCACTATACAATTACATTAACTTAAAAAGATTTTATTTAAATAAAATAAATACAACCACTATCAGCAAAAGATCATAAAATTTGGAGGTGATATAGTATTTCAGATAAAGGTCTGATATTTCAAATATATAAAGAACTTTGTCAAATAATAATATGAATCATTTCTGAATTAATAAATAGTCAAAGACTATGAATAAGATCCATTTTTGGATCATTTCATAATTATTTGAAGATGTTTCAGGACAATTCAGGTAAGTTCATGGTTTACTCCACTATCATTGCTTTATCCTCTCTAGTCACATGATTTAGACAAAAAAAGAAACTCTATAAGTAAATGAAATGAACATGGAATAGTTGGCCTGTCAGATCTATGGGGAAGGAAAAATTTGTGATCGAACAAGAAATTTTAAAAGATTACAAAAAATAAAATGGATTGTTTTAATTCCATAAAATTAAAAAGATTTTACATAGATAAAACTAAGGTATGCAAAATTAGAAGAAACATGGGAAACTAGGGGGAAAATTTTATAGTAAGTTTGTCTGATAAAAACCTAATTTTTCAAGTATATAAAAAACTGAGTCAAATTGATAAGACTATGAGTTATTCTTCAATTGATTGATAAGTTATCAAAGATATTCTTCAAAAGAAGATATCAAAACTTTAGGTTATCTAATGGAAAAATTGCTCTAAATCACCATGTATTAGAAAATGTTAGTTAAAACAATTCTGAAGTATCACTTTATACCTATCAAATTGACCAATATGACAAAAAAAAAAAAATGAAAATGAGGATGAAAACTTGGAAAATTGGGACAACAATGTATTATTGGAGGAGTTATGATCTTATCCAATCATTTTAAAGAACACTTGAGAACTATGATCAAAAGATAATAAAACTATGAATACCTTTAATCCAGAAGTACTTTTACTATAAGATTAAAAAAAGAAAATATTATATATGTTTAAAATATTTGTAGTAGTTTTTTATGGTGACAAAGATGTGGAAATTGAGGAAGAGTTGAACAACATGATTTTAATGGAGTTCTATAATTTTGGGGGAAATGATGAGTAGGATGGCTTCAAAAAATTTATAGAAATTCCTATATGAATTGATGAAAACTGAGGTGAGTAGAAGCAGTAAATGAATGTGCACAGTATCAATTATTGTATGAAGATCACCTGTGAATGACTTAGCTATTCTCAGCAATGAAATGATCTAAGATAATTCCAAAGCACTTATTATAAAAATTGCTATTCATTTCCAAAGAAATATGAGATTGAATATGAATGCAGATTGATGTACATTTTTCCATTTTATTTACTTATTTTTGGGCAACATGTCCACTATGGAAATGTTTTGCATGATTCTACACATATATTGATATTAAATTTCTTACCTTTTCAATATGTGGAGGAAATTCAGAAGAAAGGAAGATAATTTGAAACTTGAAATTTTAGCAAAATTGACTTTAGTCTTAAATAATATATTTTTAATTATGTGCTCTGCCACATGGTATATTCATGTGCAACATTATGCTGTCTTTTAGCATAACTAAGTTTCCTTTTTTTAACCCCTTTTAATTAGGTCTATTTTTGCTGTTGCTTTACCTGAGATCATGATTTATACCCCTGACATTTTTTTTTCTTTTTAATTTCAGATGATGAATAATAGATTTTTCCCCAGGCACTTATTTTAACTCTCAGTATAGTTTTGTTTTGTTTTTTTTTTTTGTTTTTGTTTTTTCCCCCAAGTATACTTTTTTCTAAGGCACATATTGTTAGACTATTTTGTAATCTATTCTGCTATATTCTTCCTTTTTATTGATAAGTTCATCCAATTCATATTCTTAGTTATAATTGCAGCTATGTATTTCTCCAAAACTATTTTCTTATGTTTTTCCTTCTCTTTGTTCCCTACCCATTCCTTAAGAATTTGTTTTGGTTCTTACTAATTTCTCTCTTTTAATAACCTCCCTATATTTCTTTATGTTTATTATAATTTACCTGTTGTGTAAAGTAAAATTTGTACCTGATTATTGTATGTTTAATTATATGCATGAATTTTGTATTATGTATGCAAGCAATTATATTCCTTCCTGCTTTAGCCAGCTCTGTAGAACAAAGATCAAGTGTCACTCATGACCATTTTCTGTCCTGTTCATTGTACAAATATCTACTTGCACATCTTATTTATGTGAGATAAGTTTTGCTCTTCTTCATCTGTTACCTCTTTTCAGTTCTTTGTAATCTTCATTTAGAATCATCAAACCATTACAGAATTATTCACTTTATCCCCACCTAATGAGAAGACCTTCATGACCCTCATATTTACCATTTTATGCTTCTCTTGACTTCTCTATTTGTATGTCAACTTTTCTACTGAGCTCTAGTCTTTTTATCAGAAATGCTTGGGGGAAGAGAGGGCATGGAGCCAAGATAGCAGAGAGGAGACACATTTTTTCCTGAGCTTTCCTCATGACCTTCAGACTAACAACAAATCTAACCTGTGAACTGGTTTTGGAGTGCAGAACCCATGAATATTGGGAGTATCACAAATTTCCAGCACAACATAATGTTGAAGATCTTCAGAAAAGGTCTGTTTATAACAGGAAGAGAGGAGGCTGGCCAAGGACAGGCAAGTCAAGTATAGGTGACCAGTGTAGGCAGTGCAGTCCCAGGACAGTGTAGGCTCTGTGTGCTGGAGAATCTACTGGGAGGATTTGACCACAGTGTTGGCTTTCCTGTCCTGGTTGCAAGCCAGTAGATCAGCAGACTAGTTAAGATGTCCACCACAAATACAAAAGGTAAATGATGAGTGCCTAAATACCAGAATTGTACAGGAAGGACCTGGCCACAGCCATCCAGCACCTAAAGTCAATCACCACAGGACCTAGCCAGCCACTGCCCCCTGTAGAGAAAGCTTGGACAATCTCCCTTTTGTCCTAAAAGCAGATCTCACCTTTTTTAACAATAACAACAAAAAAGTTAACAAAACAGCCAAGAAAACTCTGACTGTAGTTTTTGTGGAGAAAGAGAAGAACAGATTTCAAACCCTTAAGACACTAAAAGCAGATTGTCTACAGATGAAGTCCCAAAGGGTGATATAAATTGGTCTTCATTTCATAAGGGTTTTTTTTTTGGAAGAACTCAAAAAGCACCTTAAAAGAGAGCTAGAAGAAAAATGGGGAAAGGAAAGGAGAACTTTGTTAGAGGGTTTAGAAAAGAAAACACAGAAATTATCTGGAGAAAACTCCTTACAAAATAGATTTAGTGAAATGGAAAAAAGTATATAACTTCTTACAAAATAAATTTGATAAAATGGAAAAAGAAAAGAGCCCCCTGAAAAAACAGAATTTGTGAAATGGAAAAAAGAAAATAAATTCTTAAAAAACAGAAATTGTGAAATAGGGAAAAAAATCCATAGAAAACAACTCATTTAAAATTCATTTGGCCAAATATAAAAAGAAGTAAAAAGGTAACTGAAGAAAATAATTCACTAAAAATTATAACTGAACACATGGAAGTGAATGACTCAATGAGACATCAAAAATCAGTCAAGCAAAACCAAAAAAAAAAAAAAAAATTTAAAATAGAAGAAAATGTAAAATACCTCCGGGGCGAGGGGGGAACTGATCTGGAAAATACACTTAGGAGAGATACTGTAAGGATTATTACATTTCCTGAAAACCATGATGAAAAAAGAGCCTAGAAATTATTTTTCAATAATTTCCTCATAATCATTGAAGAAAACTTCCCTGGTGTCCTAAAATCAGAAGATAAAATAGCCATTGAAAGAAATCACTGATCACCTCCTGAAAGAGACCCCAAAATGAAAATTCCCAGGAATATTGTAGCTAAATTTCAGAAATATTAGACCAAGGAAAAATATTGCAAGCAGCCATAAAAAACAAAACAAAACAAAAACAATTAAAATACCATAGATGATGAAGTAATATCAGCATTTAATATATATGCATCAAGTTGTCTATGATGCATAAAAGGGAAGTTAAGAGAGCTGCAAGGAAAAATAGACAGCAAAACTATAATAATGGGGGAATCTTAAACTTGCTTTCTCTGAACTAGATAAACTGAACCTCAAAAAAAAATAAGAAAGAAGCTAAGGAGGTAAATATAATTTTAGAAAAATTAAGTATGATAGATCTTAGGAGAAAATTAAATGGAGACAGAAAGGAGAACCTATACAAAATGTGATCATATAATAGGGCATAAAGATGTCAAAATCAAATGCAGAAAGACAGAAATAGTAAATGCATTTTTTTTCAGATCACAATGTCACAAAAATTACCTTTAATCAAAGGTCAGGGGAAAAGAAACCAAGGATTAATTGGAAACTAAATAATGTAATCCCAAAGAATGAATGGGTGAAAGAGCAAATCATAGACAGAATCAATAACTTCATCCAAGAGAATTACAATAATAAAACAATATGCCATGATTTGTGGGATACAGCCAATGCAGTAATTAGTGGAAATTTTATATCTTTGGATGCTTAATTGCATAAAAATAGAGAAAGAGAAGATCAATGAATTGGGCTTGCAACTAAAAAAGCTAGAAAAAGAACAAATTAAAAACTCCCAATTAAATACCAAATTAGAAAATCTAAAAATAAAAGGGGAGAATCCTAAAATTGAAAGTAAGAAAACTACTGAATTAGTAAATAAAACTAAAAGTTGGTTTTATGAAAAAAAAAAAAAGATAAACCTTCAGTTAATTTGATTAGAAAAAGGAAAGAGGAACATGAAATTGTTAGTCTCAAAAATGAAAAGGAAAGGGAGAACTTTCCACAAATGAAGAAGAAATTAGGGCAATAACTAGGAGTTATTTTGCCCAAGTGAAATGGAGTAATACCTAGAAACATATAGATAGCCCAGATTAACAGAAAAGGATTTAAATTATTTAAATAATCCCATTTACGAAAAAGAAATAAAATAAGCTATTAATCAACTACCTAAGAAAAAAAATCTTCAAGACCAGATAGATTTACATGTGACTTCTACTAAACATTTAAAGAATAATTAACTCCAATACTTTGCAAACTGTTTGAAAAAATAGGTAAAGAAGGACTCCTACCAAATTCTGTTCATGACACAGACATGGTACTGCTACTTAAAGCATGGTACTGCTACTTAAAACAGAGAAATAAAATTATAGACCAATTTCCTTAATGAATATTGATGCAAAAATCATAAACAAAATATTACAAAGAGATTATAGTTTTCCCCAAGATAATACACCATGACCAAGTAGGATTTATACCAGGAATGGAGGGCTAGTTCAATATTAAGAAAACTGTTAACAAAATTTACTATATCAATAAATAAACTAATAGAAACCATATGATAATCTCAATAGATGCAGGAAAAGCATTTGATAAAATCCATTATCCATTTCTATTAAAAACTTTAAAGAGTATAGGAGTAAATGAACTTTTCTTTAAAATGATAAGTAGCATCTATTTAAAACCATTAGGAAGCATTAAATGTAATGGAGACAAACTAGAATCATTCCCAATAAGATCATGATTGAAACAAGCTTGCCCCTTATCACCATTATTATTTAATATTGTATTAGAAGCATTAGCTTTGGCAATAAGAGAAAAAAAAGATTAAGAATTTCTAGGGAATTAATTTTTATAATACAAATTAATGTAGCCAACTTTGCTAGATCTAAAACTGTGTTATCAAGCAGCAGCCACCAAAAACATTTGGTACTGACTAGTAAATAGAGTAGCTGATCGGTGGATAGTTGAAGTTTACATGACAATATAGTAAAAGACTATTGTAATCTAACTTTTGAGAAACACAAAGACCCTAGCTTTTGGCATTGAAACTCACTATTTGACAAAAACTGCTGGGAAAATTGGAAACTTATATGGCAGAAATTAGGCATTGACCTATACCTTACACCCTTACCATGATAAAGTCATTCATGATCCAGTCAAAAAGCAAATTAGAAGAACATAGGATACATTACCTTTCAGCTTCCTGGAGGAGGAAGGAATTTGTGACCAAAGAAGAACTGGTGATCATTATTGATCACAAAATATAATTTCATTTTGTTAAGTTATAAAGTTTTTATACAAATAAAACTAATGCAGACAAGATTAGAAGGGAAGCAATAAACTTGGAAAATATGTTTACATTTAATGCTTCTGATAAAGCCCTCATTTCTAAAATATATATGGAATTAACTCAAACTTATTCTAGCCATTAAACAATTTTCAAATGAAGAAATTGAAACCATTTCTAGTTATATGAAAAGGTGTTCCAAACACTGTTGATCAGAGAAATGCTAATACATTGCTGCTTGAATTGTGAACAGATCCATTTTAGAGAGCAATTTGGAATTATACTCACAAAATTATCAAACTGTCCATATCATTTGAACCAATAGTGTTTCCCCTGGGTCTGTATCCCAAAGAGATCTTAAAGGAGGGAAAAGAACCCACATGTGAAAAAATGTTCGTGGCAGCCTTTTTCATAGTGTCAAGAAACTGGAAACTGAGAGGATGCCCATCAATTGGAGAATGGCTGAATAAATTATGGTATATGAATGTTATGGAATATTATTGTTCTATAAGAAATGTTCAGGAGGATGATTTCAGAGAGACCTGGAGAGACTTACATGAACTGATGCTAAATGAAATGAGCAGAATCAGGAGATCATTTTACACAGCAATAACAAGAATATAAGATGATCAGTTCTGATGATCTCTTCAACAATGAGATAATTCAGACCATTTCCAATGATCTTATGATAAAGAGAGCCATCTACAACTTTAGAGAAGACTGTGGGAACTGATTGTGGTTCACATTTTTTTCGTTGTTGTTTCTATCTCACTTTTTTTCTTGTTTGATTTTATTTTTCTTGTGCAGCAAGATAATTGCATAAATATGTATGCATATATTGAATGTAGCATATATTTATATGTTTAACATATATTGGATAATTTATCATTTAGGGGAGAGGGTAGGGGAAAGGTGGGGAAATTGAAACACAAGGTTTTGCAAGGGTCAATATCGAAAAATTATCCATGCATATGTTTTGAAAATAAAAAAGATTTAATAAATAAAAAGAGGAGATAAACAGTCTGTCAAAGAAGTATAAACATGTGTAAATGTAATGGAAGCAATTTGTAGTTTGAAGTTAAAATGCATATTATACTTATACTGAACTACAATGTTATTATATCAATTTTTATAAATATCATTTCACTTAAAATATTAAAAACAGATGCTTGGTAGATTCATTTTTGTGGGGTTTCATTAAATAATAGTTTATGCATGCATTCAGGCCACTACCTGATTTAATGTGACATAAAAATGCTATTTAATAAAGTGTACTGACAAATAGCCTAGATATCTTACTTTCTGGAATAGCATACTCTAAACTAGCTCTCTAGGCCTTTAGTAATGTGGCTACTAAATTGAATATGATCCTATCTGTTATTTCTTCATATATGCATTCTTTCCTTCTGACTACTTCCAGTATTATGTCTTTGATTCATGAAATCATGGTTTTGGATATAAGGTTTCTGGGACTTTTCTTTCTTTCTTTTATACTGTAGAAGATGACTGGAGATATTTATGTGACTTTTCCCTGATTTCTAAGATTCTTAAGTATTTTTTTTGTTATGGCTTTCAAATGATATCTCTATGATATTCTTTCCAACTCTGTTTTTCTTAAATGAAATACTTCACAGTTTTTTTTAATTTTGCTTTTAATATTTTAATGCATTGTTCATTCTTTACTTTCTACTTGGTCAATTTTTCCCCCCAAAGTTAAGCTAATAATTATTTTTTGACATCTTCATTTCTTTCTTTAAACATTTTTTTTTTCTTCCCACTTGTTTTTCATATAAAACTTTTGGGTTTTTTAAAGTTTTTTTTTAAATCCTTGCTTTATTTGTTCTAGGAATTCTAATTGGATGTGTGGCCATGTTGCATTTTTCTTTGAAAGTTGTTTGCAAATGTTTTTGAGTAATTCTTTTGTTCTGGATTTATATCTTAGGCTTCTCTATGTTTTTTATGGTGAACCTACTGATTGTTTCTTTGTTTTGTTTTGACCATTCTTCCAGCCTGTTTTCTCTTCTTTGGACTTTATATTAGCCCTGGGATCTGTGTATTAATTGGTGAAATATTTGGACTGTTTCTGACTCTCTTTTTTTATGTTTTTACGATTAAGGCTGGCAACCTGGACTTCTCAGTGATCCCAAAGTTATGAAATTCAGGACAAAGACTCTCCTGGTCTGACTTCTATAAGTTCTTAATCCAGCATTGGTTTTATTGGCATTTATGTAATTGGGAGTTTCAGTAAACTATTGAAGGACTTCATCACTTCAAGTATATTTGAGGACTTTTCACAATGAATGACTGAATTGCACAGGTTCTCTTTGGTCCTGGATTCCTGTTGTGGTTATTTCACTGTTGACATTCACCCTGGGTTAGAGGATATAATTGAATTTCTGCTTTTCCCTGGGAACAGATCCATAAAATTTCTATCTGCCTCTGTACTTGTTCCTTGATAATGACATCTTTCCATCACCCCTAGGTACAGTTTCCATGCCTCAGCCTAATCTAGTATTGAATAGTGAGTAACAATGCTGCCAGATGACCCCCATTCCTTCACACTTCACTAATTTCATGCTCTTCTAGAATTCTTTTCTGAATCAATGCCTTCTTCCCTGGTTCTGAATCTCAACTTTCAATTGCTGAGATTTGTAATATTCCATATGCAACACTCTCAGTGAGAACCGTTTCCCAATGTCTGAATACTTCTTTATTTCCCTTAGCTGAACTGAACTGAAAAAGTAGAACCAAATGACCTCTTCTTTTTTATTTAGAATTTTTTTCCACAGTATATATGCATGAGTAATTTTTTTTTATAATTTATCCCTTGTATTCATTTTTCCAAATTATCCCCCCGTCCCTCCACACCTTCCCCCCGATGACAGACAATCCCATACATTTTACATATGTTACAATATATGTGTGTAAATCCCATTATCTTGTTGCACATTAAGTATTAGCTTCCGAAGGTATAAGTAACCTGGGTAGAGAGACAGTAGTGCTAACAGTTTACATTCATTTCCCAGTGTTCCTTCTCTGGGTGTAGTTATTTCTGTCCATCATTGATCAACTGGAAGTGAGTTGGATCTTCTTTATGTTGAAGATATCCACTTCCATCAGAATACATCTTCATACAACGTTGAAGTGTACAGAGATCTTCTGGTTCTATTCATTTCACTCAGCATCAGTTGATGTAAGTCTCTCCAAGCCTCTCTGTATTCCTCCTGCTGGTCATTTCTTACAGAGCAATAATCCATAACCTTCATATACCACAATTTACCCAACCATTCTCCAATTGATGGACATCCGTTCATCTTCCAGTTTCTAGCTACAACAAAAAGAGCTGCCACAAACATTTTGGCACATACAGGTCCCTTTCCACTCTTTAGTATTTCTTTGGGATATAAGCCCAATAGCAGCACTGCTGGGTCAAAGGGTATGCAGAGTTTGATAACTTTTTGGGCATAGTTCCAAATTGCTCTCCAGAATGGCTGGATTCTTTCACAACTCCACCAACAATGTATCAGTGTCCCAGTTTTCCCACATCCCCTCCAAAATTCATCATTATTTGTTCCTGCCAATGACCTCTTCTTTTATTTCTTAACTGGAATTTGGTGTCTTAAATGATTGTGGAAGATTTTTAGTTGGGGAATAAGGCTGTACTTCTTCCTACTACTTTGCCACCTTAACTCCATTCCACTCAGATCCTCCTCAATACATCTTGTGATTTAAAACTACCTTTGAGACTCAGATCAAGTATTATCTCCTTCAAAAGGCCTTTTTTATTGCCTATTGTGTGTGTGTGTGTGAGTATGTATGTGTGTATGTTCCTTTCAATTATTTTTCCAAACAATTTGTGAATGCATTATATTCTCCTATTAAAACCTCATTTCTTACACTATCCTATCACCTTTATGTTTGTAACCCAAGTGTGAAATACAGTGGTATGCAATCCAACCATTCTGGAGAGCAATCTGGAATTATGCCCAAAAAGTTATCAAAATGTGCATACCCTTTGACCCAGCCATACTACTACTGGGCTTATACCCCAAGGAACTACTAGAGAAGGGAAAGGGTCCTGTATGTGCCAAAATGTTTGTGGCAGCCCTTTTCATAGTGGCTAGAAGCTGGAAGATGAATGGATGTCCATCAATTGGAGAATGGTTGGGTAAACTATGGTATATGAATGTTATGGAATATTATTGTTCTATAAGAAATGACCAACAGGAGAAATATAGAGAGGCTTGGAGAGACTTACATCAACTGATGCTGAGTGAAACGAGCAGAACCAGAAGATCATTATACACTTCAACAATGATACTGTACGAGGATGTATGCTGATGGAAGTGGATTTCTTCAACATAGAGAAGAGCTAATCCAATTCCAATTGATTAATGATGGAAAGAACCAGATACATCCAGAAAAGGAACAATGGGAAATGAATGTAAACTGTTATTTTTACCTTCTGAATCCAATTCTTCCTGTGCAACAAAAAATTCGGTTCTACACACATATATTGTATCTAAATTATACTGTAATATATTTAACATATATAAGACTGCTTGCCATCTGGGGGAGGGGTTTGGGGGAGGAAGGGAAAAAATCTGAATAGAAGTAAGTGCAAGGGATAATGTTATAAAAAATTACCCATGCATATGTATTGTCAAAAAATGTTATAATTATAAAATAAAATAAAAATAAATTAAAAAAAAAAAAAAAAAAGAAATACAGTGGTATGCATTAGGCACAATAAATGTTTGTGAAATCCTAAAAAATGGTAAAAACCTAACTTCTTTAAACATTTAATAATCAAATATAAACTTTTCTATTTCATATTTAAGGCTCATAATTTCTATCTTTTCATACTATGTTTATGTCCCTTCCCTTCCTACATTCTGCCATCCAACAAGATAATCTTTCCTGTTCCTCACACAGGACACTCCAGGTCTTATCTCATTGACTTTGCACTAAGGCATGCCTTTCTAGAATTTACACTCTCTTTATCTCTCCCTCATAGAAACAATTGTTCCCTTCAAAATTCAGCTCAATTCATTAGATACCAAGCTTTTTATAATCTCATCTACCACTGCCTCCTCCCTACCCAATAATCTTGTATTTATTTTGCATTCAGGTAGGCGTAAGTATGAGCATTGAATCTTTTCAAGTGGTCATATGTATTTAGGATTTACATTACTTTTTTCTTACCCTTGTCAAATGCTTGGAATTTATATATATATATATATATATATATATACACTTTAAAATTATTTTTATCTAGGTACTTTTAAAACATATTTTCTTTGAGTCATATTGTGAGAGAAAAATCGATGGCTTGATTTGGTGTTGATTTGAGGGATATCAGGGAGAGCTCAGATAAAGATGTGTCTCCCCTCCACCATCTTGGCTCTTCCCCTGATTTATACTATTTCAAATGATAATTATATAAAATATTTTAATATTTTTTAACCCAATGGAAACATGTCTTCATAATTTTTCAATAATCACTTCAGAAAATTCACTGTTAGTAATAAATAATAATAATAATAAAAATACAATAAGTGACTTGTTGTATTTTGCATATACTTACACACACACACATATATACATACATACATATATGTATGTATATATGTGTGAGTATATATATATATGTGTGTGTGTGTATATATATATATACACACACACACACACACACACACACACATATATATATATATATATATATATATATATATATATAATCTCTTGATAGAATGTAAACTTCTGAGAACAAGAAGTATGTTATTTTTGTTTTTGTATCCCATGATCTTCACATTAGATACCTATTAAATATTTGTTAAACAAATTGATCGACTGATTCACACTTTCCAGAAGAATAAATTAAGGCTAAAAGAAATTAAGTGACATCATGAAGCTAAGAAAGGCAGTAAGAGTCAAAGTTATGATTGAAACTTAAAATTCCTAATTCTAAATTACCTTTACATTACACTGGGCTGATTTTCCCAGTACCCTAGTTGTTCTTTCACAAGAGTTCAAAAGCCAGAGTATAATTATTTGATGACAAAAAGGTCTCTACGGAGAACATCTATTTCAGGATAAGTTAATTAATTGAGAAATGGATATTTGAATTTGACAGAATATTACAAAGGTAGTTGCAGCAAGTCACCTTGCAGAAATCTGGAATAACTTGCCAACACAAATAGATGAGATATCCAATAATTTAGAACTTAAAAGTGTAAGCATCTGAAAGCTCTAAATAATTCTAGGTATATTGAGCTCACAGGTACTGCTCCAGAAATTTCATTATTAAAACTATTAAATCATATCATATTTAAGAAAGATTAAATACTTAAAAAAAAGAAAAGAGAAGAAAAGAGATCATACATTCTTCAGAATTTGGGGGAACTACAGTTTCATTTTTGAGGTTTTCTTGAAGGAGAAAAGAGTAAAACAAATAAAAATCCAGTGTAAAATATTCACTGCAACTGATATAATGAGAAAATTAGTCCAAAGAACCGCATAAAACAACTCAGATCTAAATGAAGATTAAATTATCAGAGATGTTATGAATCTGAAACGAAATTAAAGTTTCATTTTAACAGCAATGCATGCAAATGTCCTCAGCTCATTACTCTTCAGATAGTTTTCATTACTCCACAGACCAGGATGAGAATTTGCATTTCCCTAGGTAATGTTTCTGTATGTGCTAGACCATAAGAGGCTTTTCTTCCTATTCTGAACATTAATGGGCAACATACCTATTAACAACAGAAGGAACCAACAATTTAAATACATGTGAACCCTTTTTTGGCAAAGTGCTTCTAGGGCAAGTATTGTTTTTATTCCCCCATAATCTTCCTTCCTCTCAGTGGTATCTCAGAAACCAAACTGAAATGGCCACTTCTATCTGGCTGGGGCGGGGAGGAAGGCAGGAATTGGCAGATGATTTTTCATATTGGGGAACTATACCACCCATTTTTCACATCTCTTCCCTACAGCCCTATTTCTCCTATTTATTTCCTATGGGTTTGAAGAAGCTAGAATTAAAAATGAATGACATTCTTTACAACCCATAAGAGGTTTGCCTTAAGCCAAACTCATGCTTTCACTTTATACAGAATTTAACTCTCCAGATGCTGCCATGAGACTGTCAACTGAGAGCTTCAAAGGAGCTACAAGCACTAAGGCAAAGCTGGAGGAGAGAAGAGAGGAGTGATTGGGAACTGGGGAATTGGGAAAGGAAGTCAGCAAATGGTAGCAGACACAAAGGACTCCTGGCAGAGAATGACTCTCACAGTCAGAATATTAGAGCATAAATGAAAATGAATCTTTGCTGTTCTTTGAATGGCTGACTGTAAGGGCCCTTTAAATGGGCGGGCACAGTGCAACAGGAGATTTGAGTGGCCCAGAAGTATTCTCTGTGGATATAGGACTGCCCTGTGGGTGGGATCCTGGCCATATTGAGATAGCTTCATAATGGGTGATGACTCTCTCGATGATTGGCTGTGTGTATGACCTCTCAGGCCCTTTATAAGCCCACTGCAGACAGCAGTCGCTCTCTTTAACCTGGCTCCCTAGCCTAGGGTGGCTAAGCCAAGCTGATAGATAGCCGTGAGAGGTAAGAAGTCTGGTAGTGAACACATAGATCTTCAGACCAGGTGTTCACTAGGGAACTAACAAGTCAGGGAAACAAGTCAGGGCATTATGTGAGTAGGTATGATAAAGGCTTTTAAGATTACATGTAGCTGTTCTTGAGTGAGCTACTGGTTATTAAATTATAGATTCAAGAAATCATGACCAGAGACCTTTGAAGACCTCAGAGGAGGTGAGCCGGGTAGAGTTAACACTGCAAAGGTCAGTGGTCAAAGGTACTCTGTTGGGCCTTGGACAGACTGGTAATAGTAACTGCCAGGAGTGCATGCTACAAATGGCGCCCAATGTGGGGCGCCAATATGTAATGTGCTGTTGTCTCCAGAAACTGCCGAGAGCCTCTCCAACTCTGACCTAGAGTTGAGACTCTTTTCCTTCCTCCAGAGAGCTGCCCCAGGTCTGGCCCAGACAAGACTCTCAATCTCTCAAGTGCCACCCTCTTTTATCCTCCCAGAGAATGAGTGTGGGATAACGCAAGGGCTTCTGGGAAAAATTATTGCAACCAATGAACTTGCTCCTCCTAAGCATGCAAGCTCCTCCCCAGGAGTTCACAGGAGTAAAACTCCCCTAAAGGCCGGAACTAGAGAATTGTTAAGTACCAATTTAGCACTTAGTAAGAACCTAATATCTCATTATCTCATTAGCACTTGGTAAGAACCTAACAGCTGACAACTCTCTGACAAGGTTCAAAAGGCACAATACAGGATGAAAACTAGATTAAAAAGTTTAGGACTTGTGACATGCAAGAGACAGTATAAATTTTGTAACTGAAACACTATTCAAATCTTCATTTACCCCTTTTCCATAGACAAGAAGAGAATCATTAAATAATAGTGCAATATTTGAAATGGAATTTGTAATTAGTGATTGTTATATCTAAGACAAAATTGATTAACTCCGCTCATGCTATTTCTACCTATGCCACTCTGCATATCAAATTATGTGTAAGCTTATTCCATGCACCTCCTCTTGAACCTTGTTTCCATTGTATACTTTATCACTGAATTAATTCTTTTATCTCAAGCATAAAAAATGTTAGCCAATTAGTTTCAACAATGATAAGTAAAAACTGCCTTTACAACACTAAAATATTTGATAGATTGTTTTCCAAGTTGCAACTTCTACATCCCCTCCTCTCTTCTTTCCTTATCCTTGGAATAATATCTGAGAAAAAAAAGTCACACAGTATCATGGGTTTCAGCATCATTCTTTTTCTCATTTTCCTTTTACACATTTACAAATTGTTTCAATGATTTTTTTTCTGTACCTCATGCATGATTTAGCATTTCATAGTCAAACACCCATTTGACTATAAGTTTTGTTTCTGTTTTCTGAATCAATTACTATTTTTATTACATTATGATCTGGAAAGTAGAGGTTCAATTTCTTACTTTTTATATTGGAAATATCTCTGCCCTAGGATATGATTATTTTTTTCTTTAAAGTTCCATATGCTATATGAATTATTTAAGAAAAGAGAGGGGAAAAGAATCCTACCAAATTTCATTGATGACATAGATATGGTGCTGATCTCTAAATCAGGACATTCCAAAATAGAGAAAAAAAAATTGTAGAGTAGTTGCCCTAATGAATATTTATGCAAAAATGTTAAAATATGAAGAATAAGATTATAGCAGTTTATCATCTGGATAATACACTATGATCAAGTGGGAATGGTGGACTAATCTAATATCAGGAAAATTATCAGCATAACAGACCATATCAATAACAAAACTAAGAGGAGACAGATCTTTGTCTGAGCTCTTCCTAGCTTCCCTCAGATCAATACCAGATCAAGTCTCTGAAGGGATTTTTGAAGTGACAGAACCCACAAGATATTTTGGAAGAATTTCAAGAAAAGTCTGTCTCAATCAGGTGGAGGGGAGGGGAGAGGTAGCACAGAATAGGAACAGTGCACAGGGTAGAAAGAACTCCAGGCACTGGGAAAATATACTGAGAGGCTCTTAGCCAAAACACAGCAGTGTTGGCTAATCTGTACTGCTTTAGAGGCCAGTGGATCAACAGAGTAGTTGTGAGACATCCAAAGCAATTACAGAAGGGAAATCCCTGAACCAAACATAACAAACAGGATTTGGCCAAGCCCACCCAGCTTGGGAAGGTAGCTAGCTACATTGGCCCTAGGCCAGAATGAAGCTGTTATACCTGGAGAGGTATTTTAATATAATCCCCACTTTGTCCTAAGAGCATGCCTCAACCTTTTAAAATGAGCAAAAAGACAAAAAGAGATCAGACCATAGATACCTTTATTGGAGATAGGTAAGGACAGACCTCGAACCTTGAGGACACTAAAGAGAAAATATCTTCAGATGAAACTTCAAAGATTGATATAAGTTGGTCTCCAGTTCACAAGGATCTTATGGAAGAATTGAAAAAGGATTGTAAAAGAGAGTCAGAAGAAAATGGGGAAAAGAAATGACAATATTAAAGGAGGATTTGGAAAAGGAAACAAATTATCTGAAGAAAACTTTTTAAAAAGATATTTAGCAAAATAGAAAAGGCATATAATTCCTTAAAAATAGATTTGCTGAAATGCAAAAGGAAAACAGATCTTTGAAAAACAGAATTTGTGAAATGAAAAAAAAAAAATTCAAAGAACAAAAGAATTCATTTAAAAGTATAATTGGCCAAATGCAAAAGTTAATTGAAGAAAATAATTCACTAAAAATTAGAATTGAGCAAATGTAAGTGAATGACTTAATAAAACATCAAAAATCAGTTAAACAAAAGCAAAAAAAAAAAAAGAAGAAGAAGAAGAAAATGTAAAATAACTCTTTGCAAAAATAACTGATCTGGAAATCGGATGCAGGAGAGACAATATAAGATCGATTGGATTACCTGTAAACCATGATGAAAATAAGAGCCTAGATAACATCTTTCAAGAAATCAAGGAAAACTGTTCTGATGTCTTAGAACTAGAGGGAAAAATAGCCATTGAAAGAATTCACCAATCAAAGACACCCCAAAAATAAAAACTCCTAAGAATATAATAGCTAGGCTTCCAGATGATCAGTTCAGGAAGAAAATACTGTGAACAGCCAGTAAGAAAGAATTCAACTCTCAAAGAGCCAAAATTAGGATTAGCCAGGACTTAGCTGGTTTTACCTTAGAGGATCAAAGGGCCTGGAATATGATATTGCAAATGGGTAAAGGAGCTTTGAATACAACCAAGAATCAACTATCCAGCAAAATTAAGCATTATCTTCAGGAGAAAAGATGGAGATTGAATGAAATAGTGAATTTTATTTTTTTTAATTAAAAAAAAAAGAGATGAAGAGAAAATTTGATCTTCAAATACAGATTTCAAGACAAGCATAAAAAAAGTGAAAAGGAAAGAAAAATCTATGTTGTTTTTTAAAGTTAAAATTCTTTTAGAACACAGATATGGTGATACCTAAACCAGATAAGGTCAAAGGAGAGAAAGAAAATAGACAAATTTCCCTAATGATTAAAAAAAAAAAAAAAAAAAAAACCTAAATAAAATATTAGCAAGAGATTACAGCAAGTTGTCACAGGATAATACATAATGACCAATTGGGATTTGTACAAGGAACACAGGCTTTGCTCTATATTAGGAAAACTATTAGCACAATACACTATATCAATAGCAAAACGAACAGGTCATACTTATTATTTCAATAAATGCAGAAAAAACATTTCACAAAATCAAAAATCCATTCCTATTAAAAACACCATAGAGTATGGAAACAAATGGAGTTTTCTTAAAATGATCAGTAGCATATACTTAAATCCGTCAACAAACATCATATGTAATGGGAGAAAACTTCAACCATTCCCAATAAGTGGTGAAACAAGTTTGCTATCACCATTACTTTTCAATGTTGTATTTGAAGGGCAAAAGTTGGAACAAAAGGTTTTGCAGTTGTCAATGCTGAAAAATTACCCATGCATATATCTTGTAAATAAAAAAGGTATAATAAAAATGATGTATTTGAAATGATTAGCTTAAGCAATAAGAAAAAAACATAAAGAAATAAAGTATGTAACATTGAAACCAAATTATTGCTCTTTGCAGATGATATAATGGTATACTTAGATAATCCTAGAGAATCAGCTAAAAAAACTACTAGAAAAAAATTCACAACTTTAGCCGTTTCAAGATGCAAAATAAATCCTCAGAAATCATCAGCATTTTTAGATATTACCAATAAAGACCAGCAACAACCAATACAAAGAGAAATGCCATTTAAGATAACTATAGATAACATAAAATATTGGGGAGGAGTCTATCTGCAACATAGTCAGGAAGCATATATTTAGAATTACAGAACACTTTCCATATAAATTACATTAGATCTAAACAATTAAGACAACTGCTTATGGGTAGTGCGAGCTAAAATAATAAAAACAATAATTCCACTTTGAGTAATCTTATTCTGTGTCATACAAATCAAATTACCAAGGAATTAGAGAGTTAGAAAAAGTAATAACAAAGTTCATCTGGAAGAAAAACAGTTCAAGAATTTTGAGGGAATTAATGAAAAAAAAAAAAAATGGAAATGAAGGTGGCCTAGCTATACCATGCCTCAAACTATATTATAAAGCAGCAGTCATCTAAACCTTTTGATGTTACTTGAGAAATAGAGTAGTTGATCAGTGGAAAATGTTAGGTACCAAGACATTCTAGGCAATTACTATAATAATCTAGTGTTTGATAAAAAACAAAGACTCTAGCCTCTGGGGTAAGAACTCATTATTTGACAAAAATTGTTGGAAAAATTGTAAAATACTATGGCAGAAACTAAGCATTGACTAACACCTAACATCCTATACCAAGATAAGGTAGAAATGGTTCATGATTTAGACATAAAGATTGATAATATAAGCAAATTAGAAGAACAAAGGATAGTCTGATTCTCAGATTGTCAAGAGGAAGGAATTTGTAGCCAAAGAAGAACTTTGAGTACATTATGAAATGCAAAATGGATAAAAATAAAACCAAGTCAGTCAAGATTAAAAGAAAAGCAGAAAACTTTTTTTAGATGCAAGAGTTCTGATAAACACCTAATTTTTAATATGTATAAAGAATTGTCTCAAATGTGTAAGGATAAAAGTATTTCCCCAACTGATTAATGGTTAAAGGATAAAAGAGTTTTTTGTTTTGTTTTGTTTTGTTTTTTTTTTTCAGAAAAGAAATTGAAGTTTTTTCTAGTCATATGAAAAAAATTCTCTAAATCATTATTGATTAGAGAAATGCAAAATAAGACAACTTTGAGTTACCACTTCATACCTCTCAGATTGACTCAGATGACAGTTAAAGATAATGATAAATGTTGGAAGGGATATAGGGAAACTGGAACATTAATGCTTGGGTGGAGTTGGGAACCAATCTAACCATTCTGAAGAGCAATTTGAAACTATGCCTAAATAGATATAAAACTGTGCAGACCCCTTGATCCAGCAGTTTGTCTACTGAGTCTATATTCCAGAGGTCATAAAAGAGGAATAAATTTATATTGAAATAGTCCCATTTTAGTAAAGGAAATTGAACAAGTCATTAATAAATTCTCTAAAAAAAAAAAAATCTATAGGGCTAGATTGAATCACATTTAAAGAATGGTCTATTCCAATCCTATGTAAACTATTTGTGAAAATAGGTAATGAAGGAGTACTGATAAATTCCTTCTATGAAACAAATATAGTACTGATACTTAAACCAGGAATGCCTAAAATAGAGAAAGAAAATTACAGAGTAATCTCCCTAATGAATATTAATGCAAAAATTTTAATAAAGTGTAGGTTCTTATGCAGATGCTAGACTACAAGTGGTCGCACCATCCCTGACTTTTCAGAGAGGTGAGAACCCAAAAAAAAGGAGGTGATCATGCCCCCCCCTTACTTCTCAGGAGGGGAGATGAAAGCACTAAAAAGGAGGTGACCACACCCCCCCTGACATCTCAGGAAGGGAGATGAAAAGCACCAAAGAGAAGTGGGTATTGCTAACGGGTTTCTGGGTTGAAGGGCCTTATTAGAGACAAGTATGCAGAAAACCCATTAGCATGAGAGTTATTACACAAGCACATAGTAATAACACAGAGGCTATTAGTGATGACTTTCCCCACAGTCAGTGCACACTCGATGTGGTGTAACAAACAGGAATTGTACATGCAAGTAGTGATATAACAAACAATATAAATCAACATGGTTTTGTAAAAGATTTCCAGAAGTCCTAGAGAAGGAGGGTATGCAACCAATCTATTGTCCATTGCTTCATGTGTTAGGGAATCCAATGATCCCCACAAGTTTTTGAAGTCCTACATCAGTCTTTTTATATGTTAGGGAATCCAATGATCCGTATAGGTTTTGAAGTCCCTCAACAGTCTTATGATGCCTCAGAGAATCCAATGATTCCTGAGGGTTTTCAAGTCCTATAATGGTCTTTTCACATCTCAGAGAATCCAATGATTTCTGAGGATTTTCAAGTCCAACAATAAAGTATTAGCAAAGAGATTACAGCAACTTATCAGCAGGATAATAAACTGTGCCCAAGTAGGACTTATACCAGGAATGCAGAGTTGGTTCAATAATCAGGAAAACTATTATCATAGTTGACCATATAATAACACAGCCAACAAAAAACATATGATAATGTCAATAGATGCAGAAAAAGCTTTTGAGAAAATACAGCATCCATTACTATTAAAAACACTTGAGAAGGCAGGGATAATGGGAGCTTTCCTTAAATAATAAGCAGTATCTGTCTAAAACCTACAGCAAGCATTATTTGTTATGTAGAGAAGCAAGACACATTTCCAATGACATCAGGAGTAAAAGAAGGATATCTAGAACTAGAAATGTCAGTTTTAGCAAGAAGCAAAGAAAAAGGAATAAAATGAATTAGAATAGTCAATGAGAAAATAACATTATCACTCTTTGCAGATGATATGATAAATTTAGAGAATCTTAGAAAATCATCCACAATCCTACTGGAAACAATTCACAGCTTTAGCAAAGTGGCAGAATATATAATAAAGCCAGACAAATCATTAGCATTTTTATTTATTACTGACAAAGTCCATCAGCAAGATATAGAAAAAAAGAAATTCCATTTAAAATTACTGTATACAAAATAAAGTACGTGGGGGTCTACCTGCCAAGACAAACCTAAGAACTATATGAACACAATTACAAAACACTTCTCACACAAATAAAAATAAGATCTAAACAATTGGAAATTTATCAATTATTCATGGCTAGGCCGAGCTAATATAATAAAAATGAAATTTTGCCTAAATTAGTCTACTTGTTCATTGCCCTACCAATCAAATAGTAACAAAATTAATCTAGAACAAAAGGTCAAGAATATCAAGGGAAGTAATTTTTAAAATACAAAGCATGGTGTCTTAGCAGTACCAAAGTTAAAACTTTATAATAAATTAGCAATAATCAAAACCATTGTTTACAGGCTAAGAAATAAAGTGGTGGTTCTGTGTAATAGATTAAATGCCCACAACACAATAATCAAGGCCTATAGAAACTAGTATTTGATAAATACCCAAATTCTCGCTTCTGGAATATAAGCTCAATATTTGACAAAAAAAAAAAAATTCTGGGAAAACTGGAAAATAATACATCAGAAAATTGGCATAGACCTACATCTCACACCCTATACTAAAATAAGGTCAACATGGATACATGATTTGTACATAAAGGAAGATACCTAAACAAATTAGGAGAAGAAGGGATAATTTACCTACCAGATCTTTGGAGAAAGGAGGAATTTGGGACCAAAGAAGTATAGAGAACATTATGAAAGGCAAAAATGGACAGTTTTCATTACATTAAATTTTTTTTAAAATTGCACAAATTAAACCAAAAAAAGATTAAAAGTAACTACAGTGCTGGGGAAAAAATCTTTATAGACAGTATTTTTCATAAAGGTCTCATTTCTCAAATATATAAATAATTGTGTCAAATTTATAAGAATACAAGTCATTCTCCAATTGATAAATGATCTATTTGACAAACAGTTGCCATGAAAATTGGAAACTAGTACGGCAGAAACTAAACATTGACCCACACCTAACCACATATATCAAGTTAAGGTCAAAATGTGTTTGTGATTTAGACATAAAGAGAGATATTATAAGCAAATTAGAAGAACATAGGATAGTTTACCTCTCAGATCTTTGGAAAAGGAAGGAATTTGCAATCAAAAAAAGATCTGGAACTCATAATTGAACACCAAATCAATAATTTTTATTATTAAGTTAAAAGGTTTTTATGCAAACAAAACTATTGCAAACAAGATTAGAAGGGAAGCAATAAACTGGGAAAATATTTTTACATTGAAGGGTTCTGATAAAGACTTCATTTATAGATAGATAGATAGATAGATATATGTATATAATATATCTATATATATATAGAGAGAGAGATACACACATACATACAGAGAGAGAGGGAGAGAGAGAGAGAGAGAGAGAGAGAGAGAGAGAGAGAGAGAGAGAGAGAGAGAGAGAGAGAGAGAACTGATACAAATTTAAAGAAATTCAAGCCATTCCCCATTGAGAAATAGTCAAAGGATATGAACAGGCAATTTTCAGATGAAGAAATTGAAACTATTTCTAGTCATATGAAAAGATGCTCTAAATCACTACTGATCAGAGAAATTCAAATTGAGACAACTTTGAGATACCACTACATACCTCTCAAATTGGCTAAGATGACAAGAAAAGATAATGATGAATGTTGGAGG
The DNA here is from genome assembly GCF_048593235.1 of Sminthopsis crassicaudata. Lineage (NCBI taxonomy): Eukaryota > Metazoa > Chordata > Mammalia > Dasyuromorphia > Dasyuridae > Sminthopsis > Sminthopsis crassicaudata. The sequence goes on from NC_133620.1 coordinate 359,284,363, forward strand.
GGATATGGTAAAACTGGGACACAATACATTGTTATTGGAATTATAAACAGCTCCAGCCATTCTGGAAAGCAATTTGGAACTATGCTCAAAAACTATCAAACTGTGCATACTCTTTGATCCAGCAGTGTTTCTACTGGGCTTATCTCCTAAAGATATCTTAAAGGAGGGAAAAGGACCTATATGTGCAAAAATATTTGTGGCAGCCCTTTTTGTAGTGGCAAGAAACTGGAAACTGAGTGGATGCCCATCAATTGGAGAATGGCTGAATAAATTATGGTATATGAATGTTATGGAATATTATTGTTCTAATAAGAAGTGATCAGCAGAATGATTTTTGAGGCCAGGAGAGATTTACATGAAATGATGCTAAGTGAAATGAGTAGAACTAGGGGATCATTGTACATAGCGACAGCAATATTATATGATGATCAATTCGGATGGATGTGGCTCTTTTCAACAATGAGGTGATTGATACCAGTTCCAATGATCCTATTATAAGAAGAGCTGTAATGTTCTCTCTAAAATGTAATGTTCTCTGTTGAGGTTTTCTTGGGGTCTCTGGAAGCAGCTTTCATTTAAGTTCAATAATCACCACAAGTGCAGCCAGGTATTAAAGTCCAAATCCTTTACTGTCTCCTTCAAAGTCTTATCTCCTTCACTTGAAGCTTGGATAGTTTTCTGGGGCTTTTCTGTTGTCTTGGTTTCAGTGGAGAAGTGAAGGAAGAGAGACTGCCACCAAGGTGGTGTGAGATGGTATGAATCCATCTGAGTCTCCAGCCTTCTTTCTGCTTGTCTCTCTGAACCTCCCTGGCTGAGGCTTCTACTTTATAAACTCTACACTGAGTACAAACCAATCATTTCATCACTAGGAAACCATTATTTGTTGTAGGATTAAATCAATGCTAAACTAGATTTAACCATTGTCTCCTCAATTCCACTTAGTATCTTGTTTCAAGTTCTGGCCTATAACATCTCCTTGTAGGATTAAATCAATCACACTGAACCATGCTAAATTAGATAACTATTATCTCTATCAATTCCTTAGTACCTTGTAAGACTTAGTACCTTGTAAGAATCCTTTGTTTCAACTTCAGAGTTCTGACCCATAATGGAGAGCCATCTACACCCAGAGAAAGGACCATGGGAAGTGAGTGTAAATGTTAATATATTATTCTACTTTTTGTTGTTGGTCACTTGCATTTTATTTTCTTTCCTTTTTGATCTGTTTTTTCTTATGCAGCAAAGTAATTGTATGAATATGTTTACATATATTTGATTTAGCATATATTTTAATATGTATAATATATATTGAATTGTTTGCCATTTAGGGGAGGGGGTGGGGGAAAGAGAGGATTATTTTTAACATAAGGCTATGCAAGAGTCAGTGTTGAAAAATTATTCCTCTATGTGTTTTGAAAATAAAAAGCTTCAATAAGAAAAGAAAAACAACCCAAGAAACCTTTATGTTAGTACATCATGGAATGGAATAAATGAAAGAAAAAAATTGCCATGTGAACATGCATACACATACATGCACATATTCATGGGTAAACAGACACACATATAATGTCAGCTTTCAGTCTTCCTATTAAGTAGAACTTTGCTTTCCTTCATATCTCAGGTTTGTTTTTTTTTTTCCTACACTAGGTATAAGTTTGCTGTATTAATTTGTTAACATTTGAAATATCATTGCTTTACTCATCTCAAATAGGATTTATTGTTTTTGTGGGGAAAAAATTTCTTGACTTGAGATTTATAACATAATTTTATAGTTGGTGTTGCTGTTTTTGTTTTTCTTATTTTTTATTTTCCCCTCCTATGAACTGGTGGTGTCAATCTAGTAAAGGTCTTTTCCACTATAAATTTTTGATTCTGAAATTTCCACCAATTTCTGAATATGAAAACCTTGCAGGCTACTGCCAGTTTGGGATTTTGTTTTCAATTACTTCAAAATATGAAGGTGTATTCCAAATAATTTACACCATAACTCTGTGCTTGCCATTTATACTTTCTTCCTTGGACCTTGTACAGCTCATAGAGCAGGAAATAGTTTTTTGAAAGCTGTGGGAATTAAATCATCAGTCCCACTCTCTGGAGCTCACTTCCAAGGTATTGTCCCTGATTAAAGAAAATGTTACTTCTTGAAAATGTCGAATTCTACCTGGTACAGGCACAGGCAGCCTGACAATGACTGAGTGTTATGCTCTATTCTACATCTCTCTTCAGATTTCCTGCTATGCCCCATTTTTATTCACATCCATTCCTCCATGTTGTCACTCATGTGGAAGACAGGCAGCAAAACATCTAAGATATGTGGAATTGAGATTAGTTCTTTCCTCCCCTGGTGGTGTAGAGAAGCACTGAAATAGCTTGTTATTATCTTGTTAACTGTTGGCCAATACACCTGTGTAATGCTTGCTAAAGCATCCTTCATTTTCACAGCCTGAACTTGCTTTCCTTTGCGTTTTAAAAATCTTAGGCAACAAAGAAAGACAGAAGTATGGAGGGAAGTCCTACAGAAAGCTGATAAAAAGGGTAGACACTTTTTCAACTTTTATGTAACACTGGGATGAAAATGTTACAGTATTTTCAAGTGAATTTTCTCTTGAGTTTCTGGATAGGTCTATGAGACATTGGTAGGAGATGTATAAAAGTATGCTGGCTCTTGTTTTTCTTCATTCTCAAAAAGGTCCATGACATCAGGGAGATGATGCTATGGCATGCAAATGAGTTGGATTTAAGTAATATTAAGCTCCTCTGAAGTCATTTGGCTGCAGTAACAAGATATAGATTAAGATTATTGGAAATGACTCTGGATGTAGTGTGAAATTTTGGCCTTTTATAAGCTAAAATATTTTAAACTATATTTAATATTTTCCACAGTTGCATTCAACAAAATTTCTTTTATATTTTTTATGATTTTTGAAATCTAGATTCTTTCTCTTATCCCTACCCTCAATTAAGAAACCATATGTGAAATTATGCAAAACATTTCCATAACATTCAAATTATAAAAGAAAACATAGATGTCCAACCCTATGAAAATAAAAACCATCAAGAAAAATTAAGTTTAAAATAAGGCGAGAGATAGAGTAATAGAGAATGATTTGATCTATGCACAGACTCAAATCAGTTCTTTCTCTGGGTATAGATAGGAATTTTATCATAAGTCTTTCAGAGTAGACCTGAATGATTGTACTCCTGAAGATCACAAAATAATTTACAGCTGGTCATCCCAGAACATTGCTATTAGTATATATACAGTATAGTTGACTTTGTTCATGGAGGACTTGAGTGTCCTGCTCATCATTTTCCAAAGAACAATAATATTCCACTAGAGAAACTTCAAAAAAATTTTACAATTGCTATTCCTAATTGCATTTCCCCCTATTTATTCTCTCTCCTTTCACTCTGTCCCTCCTCAAAAGTGTTTTGCTACTGACCACTCTGTCCCACAATATGCCCTCTCTTTTATAATCCTTCCCCAGTTCTCCTACCTTATTCCTCTCCTATTTTCTTCAGGGTAAGATGGATTTTCATACCTCTAATGATAAGTATGTTATTTCCTATTTGAGCCAATTCTGGTGAGAGTAAGCTTCACTCAGTCACTCCCTTTTCCTCCTCTTCACTTCCATTGTAAAAGCTTTTTTTTTTCCTCTTTTTTAAATGACAGATAATTTGCAGCATTCCACTTCTGCCTTTCCTTTTCTCTCTGTACATTCCTCTCTCATACTTTAATTTCATCATTTTTTAAAAGAAGCTATTATCCTTTCATATTCAACTCACACCCATGCCCTCTTTACATATATATACTCCTGATGGGGGTTGAGGTCCCTTTAAGATTCCTTTCTGATTCCCCAACCCCCATGGCTGACCTTTGATTTACAAATCTTGGTCATTGGGCTTTCCCAGGCCCCACTAACTGCTCAGGTTTCCCAACCCCTACAAACAGCTTATTCCTTATTTAAAAACCCACCAGGAGCCTGGGACTCCACCAACCTTCAAGGTCACCAAGAGCCCCCATTATAAAAGGGGCAACCCTAGAGTCCATGCTTTGCAGAAGTCCCAAACATGGAACCTTTATGTCAGTCATATCAAGAGTTTCTGCTCACTGGACCTATTCCGGTGCTCTGTTATCTCCACTCTCAACTTTACTAACTAAAATTTACTTCCAAACCCCTACAATAAACTTGTTTATCGATCTAGGTTTTCGGGATTGTAAATTCCTTACAGGGGACTCTGCTCTGTCACTGGACTATCTTTGTGCTGACCCAAAAGAGGTTCCCTCTTTCCTAACTCTCATTACTCCCAACTGTCATAATAATGAGAATGTTCTAATGAATTACAATTATCATCCTCCCATGCAGGAATGTAAACAAATAAACCATTTTAAATTCTTTATGATATCGCTTTCCTGATTATCTCTATGTTTCTCCAGTGTCCTGTATTTGAAAATTATATTTTCCATTCAGTTCTGGTCTTTTCACCACAAATGTTTGAAAATTCTCTGTTTCATTGAATAACAACCTTTTCCTCTGAAGGTTTATATTTAATTTGGCTGGGTAGAAGATTCTTGGTTGAAATCTTAGTTCCATTGCTCTCTGAACTATCATATTCCAACCCTTCTGGTTTTTTAATGTACAAGCAGCAAAATCTTGTGTTATCCTGATTGTGGCTCCAATATACTTAAATTGTATCTTTCTGGATGCTTGCAATATTTTCTCCTTAACCTAAAAGTTCTGGAGTTTGGTTATAATATTCCTGGGAGTTTTTCAGGATTCTTTTAATTTCTGTTTTATTCGCTGGTTCTAGAATATCAGGACAATTTTCCTTGATAATTTCTTGAAAGACAATGTCCATGTTCTATTTTTTTTAGTCATGACTTTCAGGTGGACCTATAATTTTTAAAATTATCTCTCCTGGATTTATTTTTTTAGCTCAGTTGTTTTTCAAATGAGATATTTCACTTTTCCCCCCACTTTATTTATTTATTTATTGGTTTTGATTTATTGTGTCTTGATTTCTCATAAAGTCATTAATTTCCATTTGCTCAATTTTATTTTTTAAGGAATTATTTTCCTCAATGAACTTTATATGTCCTTTCCCAGGAGACTAATTTTGCTTTTTAAGGCATTTAAACCTCTCTCTATTCTTTCTCTAATTCTTCCTCTCTCTTATTTGATTTTCAAAGTCCCTTTTGAGCTGTTGTTCCATGGCCTGACCCCAATTCTTATTTTTTTCTTCAAGATTTTGGATGTAGGAGATTTGACTTTGTAATCATTTTCTGAATATGTATTTTAATCCTCATTTTCACCAAAATAACTTTCAATGGTCAGAAAAAAAATTTTTGGTTGTTTTCTGCTCATTTTCCCAGCCCATTACTCAACTTTAGTCTCTTTGAGATGCATTATCCCAAGCTTCTGGGGTTTTATGTAGCTGTTTTCAGAAATCTTTCTAGGAAATTTAATAGAAGCATTCTTTTCTGCCCTGAAGCTGTTAGGTGTGCCCCCCCCCCTTCCTCTCCCTCCCCCCTCCCCCCCCACTGTAGTGGCAAGATCTAGTGTGCTGGCCTGGGCTGGGCTTTACTGAACTGGACTGCCCTGTGACTCTTACCCCATTGTCATAGACCATCTTCTCTGAACTTCTGAATCCTCCCTGGTGTCTCCTGATGGAGAAGTACAGAAGCCTCCAGCACTGCTGCTGATTCAAAGGTCCCATTGATGGGGTGTGAGAGTTGAGGGTAAAAGACCCCTTCTGGTCTATGTCACAGATCTCTTGGGAAAGAATTCACAGACCTGAAGTTCTTGGCAAAAGGGGATTTATTTGCATTAAAAAAGCTTGCTAAGAAGACAGCTTTCTTAGTGGGCAAGGTCCTGTTAGGACAATTGCAAAGATGGGTTACACTGAAAGGAAAATATCTTCATCAGTGGGCCTTCCTAATTAGGAATTTTGCAAAGATTCAGGGTTCAGAGGTTTGAGGATTTTTTGATCTTTGAATGAATTTAAGAGACTGACTTTCAATTCAATTCTGTTCAAAACTGAATGAGTTTACTTACCTGGGAGTTTGAGCCACTCAATAGAGGACATTGACGATGCCCCAGGCTGGGATTTCCAAATGAATGAGATTACTTAACATGAATGGGTGTAGCCCCTCACAAAGGCTGGGAGAGTTTGAGACTTAGGAATGCCATCCCAAAAGGGGGACAAAATTTACATCAGGATCTCCTAAAGGTTAAAGGGGATACAATTTATATCACCATCTCACTGTTTCTGGGGTCCATGGCCTGAGTTGCACTGCCATAGTCTGTGCTAGCATTGCATGTTGATCTCTCATCCTGATTCCACAGACTTTGTCTGCTGACTTTCTAAAGTCTTCTTTGGTGTCTCAGGACTGAAAATTCTGTAAGGCGCCAGTATGCTGCTGATTCAGAGGTCAGCTCTGGTCAAAATTTAAGTCTATTTTATCTAAAATTAAGTAGTTTATATAGAAAATAGAAGAATTCTTTTCTGGGTTTCTGAATTACTAAAGTAATTATGAAACTCCTTTCTCAAATGGAAAAAAGATTATCAAAGGGCTTTAATTTAGGCTGGCTTATGGTATCTCTTTTTTTCTATAGGCCATTAACAGTGTCAGTAAGAAAAATCAAGAGATTTTAAGAGAAAAATAGTTGTTTATTCCTAATCATAGTAAAATCTAATATTGGATTTATCTTGTTAGAATAAAGATTCTGAGAGCTGGAAGAGAGAGAGAGAGAGAGAGAGAGAGAGAGAGAGAGAGAGAAAAGATTGCAAGTTGTTTTTTTTTTTTTTTTTTCATGTGATAATGGAATGGGTCTATCCCAAAATGAAAACTAGAAATTATACTAAGTAGAAATAATCCAAAATAAATGGCATTTAATTTATAGAATAAGTCAGAAGGGGTCAATGAAGGGAGGGAAATAGGTTCAAGTATGTAAGGCAAAATTTGTGTCCTGAAAGTCAAAAGGTAATTAAGATTGGCTCTAACAAAAACTAAAATGTAAACATAACACATGCTTAAGTCCACTATATATTTCTTGATAGGTATGTTTATTGATATATAAATCAATCTCCAAAGTATCCCTACATATACATTCCTTTTCTTTTGTATAGTCTGTGATAACAATTCTAGAACCGATATGTGTTGGTGCCTTTCATATTGGGGATATCCATCCATTCACTGATCCCTGGACAAGAGTATAACTCTTAACAGATGATATTTATTATCAGCCTAAAAACTATGATTCTTCTTGCGATCTTATAAGTTTGCTTTTACAAGATAGTCATTTTATATTTTTCTTAGTTTCATAGGAAGATTACCCTGGCCAAAGAATTAATCGCCAAGTCTGATAACTATAATGGTGAGCTTTTCTATATTTAGCTAGCCTAGTCCTCAGAAATTTATCTGTCTATCTATCTATCTATCTATCTATCTATCTATCTATCTATCTATCTATCTGTCTGCCTGTCTCTATTTCAGGATGGTAAAATAACATATTATTTGTATTCTCCTGAAGTAATTTTTGAGAACCAAATATCATTTCTACTGTCCAAGGAGGCTTTATAGCAGGATCTGCATATAGGGACAATGTATTGTAGTAGATACTGAACTAGGGTTAGCATCAGGATAACTGAACTCTAATATTATGCCTTCTTTCTATGTTTAAGTCACAAAACCTCACAGTTTGAATATATATATATATATATATATATATATATATATATATATATATATATATATATATATATATAACAACAGACTATGAATATATCACTTAAAATTTCTAAATCTTTTTTATAAAAGCAATATAATATTTGTATGATTTTTATTATTATTAGGTAATGTCTAGATTTTTTATTAGTGTGTCAGATTTTTGTCACTAACAGGATAATAACACTTTCCTACCTACTTTACAGGCTTATAGTGAACATGATGTTTTTTTTTTTCTTTTTCAATTAATTGATTAATTAATTTTGGGAGGAGCACAGGTTGCTTTATGAATTATGTTGGGAGAGAAAAATCAGAGCAAAAGGGAAAACCTATGGGAGAATTAAAAAATCAGAAAAAAGAAGTGAACATACACTGTGTTGATTTACATTCAGTCCCTTAAGTTCTTTTTTTGGATGCAGATGGCATTTTCTATTTAAAGTCAATTGGGATTGCTTTGTATCACTGAATCACTGAGAAGAACCAAGTCTTTCATAGTTGATCATCACACATTCTTGCTGTTATTGTGTACAATTTATTCCTGGTTCTGTATTGGAATACACGGGAGCTATTGGAATATATGGGAGTCACCTGACAGTGGCTGCTGGAGATCCAGTCCAGAATGGATCTCCGCTTGTAAGAGGATGATACAAGGAGACTGAGAGGCAGTTGCTGTTCTCTGACCACTTTGAGTGAGAGGCTGTTGCAGTGTCTGACCTCTGTCCTCTTCCCTCTGCCTCCAATTTATCTCATTCCCAGTCCATAACACTTGTGTCTGCAAAGACTTCCTTGAAACTCCTTCAGTTGCTATGATCCATACCTGTGGAGACTCTCAGAGAATTGACCTGTCCCTTAACAATTCTGCTTGTTTTGCTCAGCATAGGTTTGTGTAAATCTTTCCAGGATTTTATAAAATCAGCCTGTTCATCATTTTTATAGGACAATAATATTCCATTACCTTTATATACCACAAATTTTTCAGCCATTACCCAATTGATGGACCTCTATTCATTTTCTAATTCTTTGCTAGCACAAAAGGAGCTGCTTTAAGAATTTTTGCAAATGCGGGTTCTTTTTCCTCCTTTATGATTTCCTTAAGATACAGACCCATAATGGCACTGCTGGGTCAGAGTATGCACAGTTTTATAGCCCTTTGGACATAGTTCAAGATTGCTTTCCAGAATGGTTGGATCAATTCACAACTCCACCAACAATGAATTAGTGTTCCAGTTTTCCCACATCCCTTTCAACATTTAGAACATGATTTTTTTTTCAAATTTTAAAATAATACATAAAATTCAGGGAAGATACTGTATGCAAACTTCAATAATTTATCCTGTTAGAATGACATATTGACTGAAATTAGGATAAAAAGGAATTTAAAAATATTTTAATAGAGATATTTAAGGATTATAAAGTGCTCTACAAATATTGTACCATTTGATCTTCACAACAATCCTGGAAGGTAAGTAATATCCATTTTACAGATGAGAAACATAAGTTACACAGAAGATATGTGTTTTAAAACATCTGAGGCTGGATTTAAACTCAGGTCTTCTTGATTCCAAAAACAGTATTCTCTTCATTATGCCACCTAGCTTCCCTAAATTTAACAATATTTAAAATGTCTCCAAAATCAGAGGAACAAAAATAGCCAAACACCCCTCAGCCAATAAAAACTTAATTTCATTGCCAAGAGAGAAAATTAAAAAGTTATCAGGAGTGTATAGGATATGTTTATTTACAAAATAATTCCAAAGAAAAGAATGGAATTTTAAGTGAAGTATCATCTCATAATAACAATGGAGAACAAGTCTAGAGGGGGAAAAAAAACAAACAAACAAACAAACAAACAAAAAAAAACTAAACATATTGCATAACTATCAATCTGAGATAATGAGATGATCACAATGATGATGATGATGATGATGACTAACATTTGTATAAGGCTTCAAATTTTGCCAAGTAAGTTGTGTGTGTGTGTGTGTGTGTGTGTGTGTGTGTGTGTGTGTGCGTGCGTGTAAAATCTCATTTTCTTGTTCATTTGTTTCAATAATTTAAGATTCATTGTGAGCCTATTTCAAGTTTTCCTGGCAAAGACACTAGAGTAGTTTGCCATTTCCTTGTCCAGTTCATTATAAAGATGAAGAACCTAAATTAAGTGACTGGCCAAAGTCATATATCTAGTTTTTGAATGCAAGAAAATAAATAAGTTTTCCTGACACTAGGCTCCACACTCTATCCATTGTTCCACCTAACTGCTCCCATAATATCATTGGAGTTACAGAATAACACTATGAAAGAGGTAGTACAGGTATTATCTTTTTTTTTTTTTTTTCACAGATAAGATTCAGAAAGATCAAGATTTTGTCAATAGTCACACAGCTCATTAATTTCATAGGTCTAGTGTTTAATAAAACACTGAGAAAGATTTTGGGAAAAGAAATCACTGTTTGATAAAAATTGCTAGGAAAAACTGGAAAACAGTTTGACAGAAACTAAATAAAAACCAATACTTCACACCATATACTGAGGTAAGGTCAAAACATCCTTAGAAATAAAGGATGATATCATAAGTAAATTAGAGAATCATGGAATATTTTGACTGTCAGATATATGGATAACAAAGAAATTTATGACCAAACAAGAGATGACACAAACAAAATGTAAAGTACTTACTTTTGATATTGTTGTTTTCATTGTTGTTCAGTAATGTCTGATCTTCATGATCCCTTTTGGAGTCATTTCCTTTTTCAGTTTATTTTACAGATAAGGAAATTAAAGCAAATACAGTTAACTTATTTGATCGGTGTTCCATACCTAGTAAGTTTCTGAGACTGATAATTTTATAAATTTGCCTCAGAGAGAAAGAGAGAATGAGTCAAATTTATAAGAATATTTTTCATTTCCCAATTGGTAATTTGCTAGAAGGTTTATGAACAGGTTTTCAAAAGAAAAAATCAAAGCTATCTATAGACATATGAACATATCCTCAAAATCACTATTGGTTAGAGAAATGTAAATTAAAACAATTCTGAGGTATCACCTGATACCCAGCAAATTTTGCTTAATATGATAGAAAAGGAAAATAACAAATATTGGAGAGAATGTGGAAAAATAGGGACACATGCACTATTGTTAGTGAACTCAAGTTGTGAATTTATCCAATCTTTTTGGAGAAAAATTTGAAACAATACCCAAAGAACTACAAATCTATGCATATCCAGAAATCCACCAGTGCCAGTATTAGGTCTGTTCCCCAAATAGATCATTAAGAAAGGGAAAAGGACTCACATGTGCAAAAAGTTTGTGGCAGCTCTTTTTGTGGTGCCAAGGAACTTGAAAGTGAGTGGATGCCCACCAATTGGGGAATGACTGAGTAAGTTATAGGATATGAATGCAGTGAAATACTATTGTTCAATAAGAAAAGATGAGCAGGGTGATTTCCGAAAAGCCTGGAAAGATTTATATGAACTGATACTTAGTGAAGTGAGCAGAATCAGTAGAACACTCTACATTAATAGCAAGATTGAGTAATGATCAACCATGGCAGATTTAACTCTTGTCAGCAATACAGATTTTCAAAACAATTCCAATAGACTTAGGATGAAAAATGTCATCTTCATTCAGAGAAAGAACCATGCAGATTGAACATGGATTGAAGCATAGTATTTTCCCCTTTTTTGTTTTGTTTTGTTTTTTTTTTTCTTTCTCATGGTTTTATCCCTTTTGTTCTAATTTTTCTTTTACAACATATCTAATATGGAAATATGCTTAACATGACTATACATGTATAAGATATATCAGATTGCTTGTTCTCTTGAGGAGGGGAGTAAAGAAGAAAAGAAGAAAAAAACTGGAACTAAAAATCTTACAAAAGTGAATGTTGTAAATTATATTTACATGAAATTGGAAAAAAAATAAAATACTATTAAGTGAAAAAATAGACAAGGCAAGAACTTTCTAAATTTTATATATTTTAAATTTTTCTTTTATTTTTTAATTTAGGGAGCAAAATAAGCATTTCTATAATACAATATAAAAAAAGATGATTGCACATGAAACTGCAAATATATTATATATAACTTCCTATTCAAAGTTATCATGTAAATTTCATTTCCCTCTTTTATTTCCTCCCCCTTTAGAAATTGTCACCATTAGACACAAATAGGTAAATAAATATAAAATTATTTTATAAATACTTCTATTTATCAGTTCTTTTACTGAATTCAGAAAGAATCCTTCTTCATATAACCCTTATTGAAAAATTGAGTATTTATAATATTCAAGGTAATTTATTCACAATAATATTCACTCAAAGTCATTCTAAAAAAAAAAATATTGCTGTTAAAATTTCCCATTGTTCTATTTTACTCAGTTATTTTTGTAAATCTTTCCATGTTTTCTGAGATGATTGAACTCATAATTTTTATATCACAGTAATCTTCCAATATAATCATATGCTCCAACTTTTTTGGTCATTCCCTAATTCATAGGTATTTCTGAAATTTCCAGTTTTTGCAACCTCTAAAAGAATGTTATAAATATTTTAGGACATATAGATTCCTTTTATTTTTCCCTAATTATTTTAAAAACCCTAAGGGGGCAGCTAGGTGGTGCAGTGGATAGAGCACCAGCCCTGAATTCAGAAGGATCTGAGTTCAAATGTGATATCAGACATTTTATACTTCCTAGCTGTGTGACCCTGGGCAAGTCCCTTAACCCCAGCCTCAGAAAAAAACAAAAACAAAAAAATAAAACAAACAAACAAAAAACAAACAAACAAACAAACAAACAAACTCTAATAATGGTTTGCTGAATCAAAGAGTACAAGAGTACATAACAGTTTAATAACTATTTATACATAATACCAGATTACTCTCTAAAATGTATGGATCAGTTCACAATTCCACCAATAATGGATTAGTGACGCTGTTTTTTATATCCCCTCCAACATTTCTTTTGCTTTTTCCTGCCATCATTTTGGCTAATCTGGTAAGTACAAAATTATTTTTGAAGGTTGTTTTGATTTGCATTTCTCTAGTAATGTTAGATGATTATAATTTATTTATTTATTGGAAATCAATTTATTAATAGCTTTTGATCATTTATCCATTGAGGAATGATAATTTTTTTTCTCCATAATATTTTATTTTTCTCAATTATGTGCAAAGATAGTTTTTAACATTCATTTCTCTAAGATTTTGTGTTCCCGGTTCTTTTCTCCCTTCTTTCCAAACCTCCACTCTACCCAAGGCAGCAAGAAATCTGATATAGATTATACATGCACAATCATCTTAAAGATGTTTCCATATTAGTCATTATGTGAAAAAAAATTAAAATAAAAGGGAAAAACCATGAGAAAGGAAAAAAAAATAAAAAAGATGAAAATAGCATGGTTCAATAAGCACTCAGTCTTCATAGTTCTCTCTTAGGAAACAAATGGAACTTTTGTCTTGGATTACTCTCTTGCTAAATAGAGCTAAGTTTATCATAGTTGATCATCATATATTCTTGCTGTTTCTTTGTACAATGTTCTCCTGGTTCTTCTCACTTCACTGAGCATCAGTTCATGTCAGTCTTACTACGCTTTTCTGAAATCATCCTGCTTGTCTTTTGTTATAAAGCAATTCTATTCAATGACATTCATGTACCATAATTTATTCAGCCATTCCCCAATTGATGGACATCAACTCAATTTCCAATTGCTTCCCACCACATAAAGCTGCTGCAAACTTTTTTGGGCAAATCTTTTTCTGTCTTTTATTATTTGGCATATAGATGCAGTAGCGACATTGCTGAATCAAAGGATATACATAGATTTTTAGCCCTTTGGGTGTAGTTCCAAGTTGCTCTCCAGAATGGCTAGAGCAGTTCACAATGCCCCCCCCAAAAAATGACAATTTTTATATTTTTGGCAAAGTTTTTTTTTATATATTTGTAATATAAGACCTTCATCTGAGAAGCTGTTTAGTATTTTCATCCACCTCCATATTCTCCTTTCCTTCTCATCTTAGCTATATTTTTTTTATTTGAACAAAACCCATTTTAGTTTAATTTAATAAAAATTACCCATTTTAAATTTACCTTTTCTTTTTGTCTATGTACATACTCATATAATTTTATGATTGATATTTAGTCAGTTGTATCCAACTCCTTGTGATTCTATAAACTAATTATCCATGGTGTTTTCTTGGCAAAAATAGTGGAGTGTTTACCATCCCCTTCTTCAGTGAATCTTTTTGTCAGGTAATTGAATTTAATGACTTGCCCACAGTGACATAGCTGGAAATATCTGAAGCTGGATTTGAACTCAAATCTTCCTTATTCTAGGGCTAGTATTCTATCTACTTAGCTACCAGCTGCCTATATATAATAAATAATATATGTTGCATGTATTTGTCATTCCCCATTAGAATATTAGTTCCTTATGATTATGGATTAATTTAATCATTTTTACTTGAAAACCTATTGTAAAGGGCTGAAACTCTGAATAGGTGCACTTGAATCTGACAACCAAGCACTTAAGACTAATTACCTATTTGAAATAAGACAATGACTCTATTAGCATATGTTTGGAATTGCTTTTCTCACAATTAATGCTGGCTCAATGTTTGGGGTTAAGAAAATTGTAGGTAAGGATTAAGGGGTGGGGTGAAAGAGGCTAGAGAACTTCACTTTGTGGCAGGACCAGGAGAAGGGAGATTGATGGCCAGCTTGTGCCAGTTTGTCTCCTCTACTTCTACACCTAAAGACCAAGGACTTATACTTATCCTAACTCTGGCTGTTCCTGAGGCCTCCAGGGTGCTAGCCCAAACTTCAGAGCCTAACTATATAGCCTGACAGTTTACATGTAGTAAACATTAAATGAAAACTTGATGGGTTGATTATTTTATTTTATTTTGTAGAACAAGTATTCAAACTATTGTTCTCATTTACAAAAGAAGAATCTAAGACCCTGAGATATTCAATGAAAATTTGATTGTCTCATTTGATGTTATGGGACAAATACTAAAAACATCATTAACTCTTTTTTTTTTTTTTTTTTTTCAGGTAAGGCATCTGAAGCCTGAAGAGGTTGAGTAGTTTTTTGTTCGTTTGTTTGTTTAGAAATTACATAACTAGTAAGTATGAGGAGGTTTCAACCCAGTCATAAAATTAATGACTGAACCCAGATTTCTAAATTCAGACTTTTGCCTATAAATAAAAAGTTACATTTCCTGTTGGTTCCATAAACATATGATTCATGTAATGACACTTTCTACGTAGTAACATAATTATAGAATATATAAAGGGCAATGGAAAGGTATGAGTATGAGGCTGTTATACATTACCAGTGATGATTTGTAAGCAAGTGATATAAAAGACATAAATTAATGACACAATACATTATGAAAAGAGATACACCAGTTATATAACATGGGTGAAAGACCATAGATGGATAATAATTCATTTGTTGCATTTCTACATATGACATATTAACAGGTCCAAGTCATGGTCTTCAGCATATTGGACAATTTTTCTATAGTAGCTTTTAGGAGGCCATGGGAAAAACACAGGCCATTTTGTTACAGAAATAAATTTATACTACTGGAAGAAATATTCAAAACCTTATTTGATATTTCGTGATTAGTAGGTACTAAAATATTTTAGTCATTTGTTAAAGAAATTAATGCTAAATGTTATATTTAGTTGCTTTAATAAAAGTATAAAAGAAAGAGCTTTATTTTTGATGGAATACTTGTTCATTCCTGTAGTGAATCACATAAATGAGGGTCATATTTGTCTCTTGCTAGTTTGTGCAATTTTAATAACAACTGATTAAAATCTTTATATGTCTTTAGAACTTGAGGAATATGCATTAGATGGAATAGAAATAAATAAAATTGTTATACAATAATATTAAAAAACACATATCCTCTTTATCTCTTCTGCAGGCATAATAATAAACTTAGTGGAAGTCCTTGTGATTATAATTCAGTTTAATTCACCAATCATTGATTTAATTCCTGATTTGTATAAGGCACCATGATAGGCTGGGATCCAAGGACAAAAATAAAAACTAAAGCTTGCCCTCAAGATTTTTCAGTCTCCTGGAAAGACACACAGTAGAAATAGAATAAAGATAAGGATCCTTTTTTTTCTGCCAAGAGCCATTTGTATATTATAACATCATTTACCGACTTATAGAACTCACACAGTGGAAGGTTGCTCTATGTAGTTTCAGCTCATCATGGTCTGGTGATTGATTATTCTTATACAGTCTACTGGTCAGAGATTCTCCATCCCTGATATAGAGAAACAAGTGCAAGATGAGTTGTAGAAGCAGATATACTATTGGCCTCTCTCTACTTTCTCCAAATGAATCTTGTAATTGTCTTCACACTTATGAAGCATTCAATAAGGAACTCTCAACACATGTGAGAAAATGTTATTTATAACATTATAAATTATTCAGGTGTATGTGATGTTCAGTCAGAATATGTACTGCTTTGGTGAGTTTGGCAAGCCCTTTTCAGATCTGCTTATCCACTTTTGGTGACCATCTTTCATAAAGACACACCATAGCAAAATTTTCTTGGCAGCTGGGATAAACCAGATTGATGAGTTAAACCTACTGATGAGTTAAGAGATACCTACCCAAAGTAGGTAAAGACTCTCAGTAGCAGAATGAGTAGAAGAAAGCGATTTGTTCCAATGGCCAAGAAAATGGTTGGAAAAGGTGTAATTGAGTGCTTAAAACTCATTTAGCCTTCCAAGATGCCAAAGTCATACACTGCATTCTGGACCAAAGCCAATCATCCTAATTTCTATTTTGACACTAGAATTTAATGATCCTGAAAGAGAGAGTGAGACTGGCAACTTTGTGAAATTGCCTTACTTAAATCCAATTCAAGGCAAATCAAGACATCATCTTGACATGTCATTGGTCCAAAAGAAAGGAAGGCAGGAAGGAAGGAAGGAAGGAAGGAAGGAACAAAGGAAGGAAGGAAGGAAGGAAAGAAGGAACACAGGAAAGAAGGAACAAAGGAAGGAAGGAAGGACTCTATTATTTTGTCTATACTCAGGTCTGGGTCATAATCCTAAGTGGCAGTCACAGAATGAGGAGGAGCATTAGCACACTAGAATTTATTGCTATAGAAGAGAAGGAAACCTCCTCAGAGCTCCAGAACAGAAAGGAGTGTTTGAGAACACTCAAAGACAAGAACATAGGCCAGAAAAGTAGTAACACCTCTCCTTAGATCAAACTAGCTTTGAAAAACTAAAAACTGACAGATCCCTAGAAGAGTCTCAGAAAACAGCTCAACAAAACTATGAAGTTTGGGACAGTGAACTCACCACACTCATAGCAGAGTTGTACTTTAATAAAAGTTAAAAATCAAGAAATAAACTGAGGAAATAAACAAACAATATAAAGATTCTGAGCAGAGAAAGTTACAATAGTGACAAGAACAAAATATACACTCAGAAGAAGATAAGAAATTCAAAGTTATTACATTCAAAGCCTCCAAGAAAAACATATATTAGAGCCAATCCATGAAAATACTAAAAAAAGATTTTGAAAATCAAGTAAAAGAAATAGAGAAAAAAAAACAGGAAGAGAAATGAGAGTAATGCAAGAAAATCATGAAAAGTAAGTCAACAGCTTGCTAAAGGAAATAAAAAAGTACTGAAAAAAATAATAACTTAACAAACAGAATAGGTCAAATTGTAAAGAAAGTACAAAAAATCAGAGGAGAAGAGAGCCTTCAAAAGCAGAATTAACCAAATGGAAAGAAAGGCAGAAAAAAATTCACTGGGAAAAAACACAACTTCCTCAAAAGTTGAATTGGCCAAATGGAAAAAGGAGGTACACAATCTCAGTGAAGAATATAATTCTTTAAAAATTAGAACTGGAAAACAGGAATCTAATGACTCTATGAAACATCAAAAATTGGTCAAAATTTAAAAAAATGAAAAAATATTGAAGAAAATGTAAAATACCTCATTGAAAAAAATACTTGGAAAATAGATTCAGGAGAGATAATTTAAGTATTATGGAACTATCTGAAATACATGATTTAAAAAAATCTAGACAGTATCTTTCAAGAAAATATTAAGAAAAATTCTCCTGGTACCCTAGAATCAGATGATAAAATAGTTATTTAAAGAATCCCCTGATTACTTCCTGAAAGATATCCCAAAATGAAAAATTCAAGTAATAATATAGCCAATATAGCCTTCTAAAATTTTGAGATAAAAATTTGAGGTAAAAAAGAAAATATTGCTAGGACGTAAAGAAATCATTCAAATGTCAAGGAACCACAGTCAGGATTATATAAGACTTATGAGCTTCCTAGATAACTGGGAATATGATATTCCAAAAGGCAAAAAAAAATTTGAATTAAAACTAAGAATCAACCACTCAGAAAATTGAACATAATCTTTCAGGGAAAAAGGTGAATATTAAATGAAAGAGGGTACCTTGAAAATTTCCTGATAAAAAAACCAGAGATGAAGAAAAAAATTTGTGATCTTCAAATATAAGACTGAAGAGAAACATAAAAAAGAAATTGGAAAAAATCCTGTTTTTCAGAGATTACAGTTTTTATATCCCTAATGGGCAAGTGATATCTTTAAGTCTTGAGAACTGTGTCTCTCTCAGAAAAGTTAGAAATATTGTACACAGACAGAGGATATATTGATTTTTTGTGATGATGCAAAAAATAAGGGATGAGAGGAAAGGATTATACTAGAAGAGGAAAGTAGGAGGCAAAAATGGTTAAGTTACTGTGCATACCCTTTGACCCAGCAGCGCTACTACTGGGATTATATCCCAAAGAAATACTAAAGAGCGGAAAGAGACATATATGTGCCAAAATGTTTGTGGCAGCTCTTTTTGTTGTAGCTAGAAACTGGAAGATGAATGGATGTCCATCAGTTGGAGAATGGTTGGGTAAATTGTGGTATATGAAAGTTATGGAATATTATTGCTCAGTAAGAAATGACCAGCAGGAGGAATACAGAGAGGGTTGGAGAGACTTAAATCAACTGATGCTGAGTGAAATGAGCAGAACCAGAAGATCACTGTATACTTCAACAACGATACTGTATGAGGATGTATTCTGATGGAAGTGGAAATCTTCAACATAAAGAAGATCCAACTCACTTCCAGTTGATCAATGATGGACAGAGGTAGCTACACCCAGAGAAGAAACACTGGGAGGGGAATGTAAATTGTTAGCACTAATATCTGTCTGCCCAGGTTGCATGTACCTTCGGATTCTAATGTTTATTGTGCAACAAGAAAATGATATTCACACACATGTATTGTACTTAGACTATATTGTAACACATGTAAAATGTATGGTATTGCCTGTCGTCGGGGGGAGGGAATAAGGGAGGGGGGGTAATTTGGAAAAATGAATACAAGGGATAATATTATAAAATATATATATATATATAATAAAAAAAAAATTTAAAAAAAAATCTTAATAAAAAAAAATGGTTAAGTTACATACGTGAAGAGGTGCAAATTATTTTAAAATTTTGTTCAGAGAGAATTTTGTTGTGTCACACATACAGAATTGGGTATGTATATATGTGTATTTATATGTACTACTAAGTAGTATTACATCCAAATTCTTCAAAGAAAAGTGAATTACAGAAAAAAAATAGACAATAAACATATAGTCATGGGGGATTTCATATTCCCACTCTCAAAACTAGATAAATATGTCCACAAAATAAATATAAAAGAAGTTAAAAAGGAAAATAGAATTTTATATGTTATACATTATAGACTTCTGGAGAAAATTAAAGGAGATAGAAAAGAATATACTTTCATCAGTGGTACATTGCACATGTTTTAGGGAATAAAAACTTTACAACAAACTGCACAAAAACAGAATTATTAAATGCATCCTTTTCAGATCATGATGCAATAAAAGCAAATGTAATAAATGACTATGAAAAGATATGTAACAAAATAATTGAAAAGTAAATAATCTGATACTAAAGGAAGAATGGATCAAAATACAAATCACAGAAATAATGATTTCATTCAAGAGAAGGACAATAATGAAACAATGTATCAAAATTTATTGGTTGCACCAAAACAGTTCTTAAAGAAAAATTTTACTTGATTCTTACTTGAATAAAGAATGAGCAGATCAATGAATTGGGCACGTAATTAAAAAGAATTAGGAAAAAAAAAGAACAAATTAAAACTCCCCATTTAAATACTATTAAAAATTCTGAAAATCTAGGAACAGATAAATAAAATTGAAAGTAAAAAATGCATTCAAATCATGAATAAAAATTAGAGTAGTGATTCAGTGGAATAGGTTAAGTACATAGGACATAGTAGGAAATTACTATAGTATTCTGCTGTTTTATAAACCCCAAAACTCCAGTTTCAGGAATAAAACTCCAGTTTCATTTGGCAAAATCTGATGGAAAAAATTGTAAAACAGAATAGTAGAAACTAGACATAGATAAGATTGTCACACTGAGTAACAAGTCAAAGTCAAAATGGGTACATAATCTAAATCATGTAGACAAAAGTTGATAACATAAGCAAATTAGGAAAGCAAGAAGCAGTTTATTGTCAGATCTATAAAAAAGGGCAGAATTTATGACTAAATAGGAGATAGAGAACTTTATGAAATGTAAAATGGATAATTTTGAATACATTAAATTAAAAAGGTTTTCCAACCAAAATTAGATAGAAAGCAGAAAGCTGGGAAATAATTTTTATAGCCAGTATTTCTGATAAAGGCCTCATTTCTCAAACACATAAAGGGCAGAGTTAAATTTACAAGATAAGTCATTCTCTAATGTTTTCACATGAAGAAATTAAAGCTATATAAAATCATATGAAAAAATTATTTTAAATCATTACTTATTCGAGAAATGCAAATCAAAAAAACTCTGAGGAAGCACCTCACAACTATCATATTGGCTAATATGAAAAAAGCGGGAAAATGATAAATGTTGGAGATGTGATAAAATTGGAACACATGCATTATTTAGAAGGATTGTGAGAGCAATTCTATAGAGGGATTTTGATTTATGTTCAAAAGGCAATCAAATTTTGCATACCATTTCATGCAACAATTCTAGTAGTAGTGACCTATATCCAAAAGAGCTCATGAAAAAATAAAAAAAAGGAAAAGGACCTACTTATACAAAAATATAGCAGTAATAACAAAGAATTGGAAATCAAAGGGATGTCCATCAACTGAGGAATGTTGAAGTGACAAGTGTTTTCATGTAATGGAATACTAAGGTTCCCTAAGAAATGATGAGCAAGTGAATTAAAAAAAAACAAACAAAAAAAAAAAAAACACCTGGAGAGACTTACATGAATTTATGCTAAAGGAAATGAATAGACCCAGGAGTGCATTGTACACAATAACCACAACAATGACCAACTATGATTTAATTAGCTTTTCTCAAGTATGCAATGATCAAAGACAATCCAAAAGACTCATGATGGAAAATGTTATCCATATCAAGAGAAAGAACTAAGAAGTCTCAATACACATTGAAAATACTATTTTTTCACCTTAAAAAAAAACCTTTTTATTGTTTTTCCATTTTGTTCTAATTCTTATTTCACAACATGGCTAATATAGAAATATCTTTATTATGATTGTATAGGTATTACTTATATCAGATTGCTTGCTGACTTAGGAAGGAGGTGAAGGGAGAGCTGGAGAAAGAAAAGCTTGGAACTTAAAATCTTATAAAAATGATTGTTGAAAACTATCTCTCTATGTAATTGGAAAAAAAACTAAAATACTATTAAGTGTGGGGGAAGACACAGAGAGCAAAGGATTCCCTTAATATCTCTTTTCACTGTGATAATTCTTGACTCAATAGCTATTTCATCAGCAAATGAATTCCCAAAGGAAAGAGATATTGAATCGCTTTCTGCATTTTTGGTTCATAAAGTGTGCACACAGAGAATGCAGTTTTGATTAAAAAGTAATAAATTGCAAAGAAGATATCACAGCAGAAACATTTAATTTTTTTTTTGCTAACACTATGGTTTTCTTTCTAATACTGCAGACCAAAGACAAGATACAACATCATTGCCAGAAGTAGTAAAACAACCAGCATCATCATTTTTGCTTCTTATTTTATGTTATTATATTGTGTGATATTCAATGTAAACATAAAACATATTTCTGATTTTCTGGATATTAGTTTTACGAGTGTACAAACCAATTGTCCTTTGGACAATACCCAGTACCTGTTATTGGAACTACCATTTGGCATCACAGAAGATAGCATCAAGATTATATATATATATATATATATATATATATATATATATATATATATTCTAACTTCTGCAAATCCCCAAATCTAGTGTTTCCAGAGCAGGAAGAAAGAAAGCACACAGTGCATGTGAGGACAAGTTTTGAGCACATTTTTCTCTCTTGATTACCTTCACTAATGGCATGGAGCACTGATGTGGATAATCCAAAACACAGATAATCCTGATTTCATTTCTATTTGGTTTTGAAATGAATTTTAATTTTATGCAATAAATTTACCTTGCTAATTTCAGTTTGGATAGAGCTAATGTAAAAATGAGTTTGTTTTCCCTAAGCACACAATAATACTAAAAATTCAGGACATGAATGTGCTGAACACTATCATAAACTCATGGGAACATAGATTTAATATTGGGGGTTAAAATTTTTCTTCAGAGTAAATAAGAGTGGATATACCCAAAAGAGGTAACTGAAGGTTGAATATACACAGAACTGTTTTCCATAATATATGACCAGCACTATGCTATTTTCTAATTTTCATCATTTTTATATGCATTATAAGCTCCACACAAGGAAGGATCACTTCATTCTCTGTACTTGTTTCCTCAGTACCTAGCACAGTTCCCAGTATATAGTAAATGCTTAATAACAATCTTTGAATATAGAGATGGAAACTCTTTGTGACCCAGAACAAAATGGAACTAAGAACAAGACTGCATTTATATGTGAGGGAACCAAGAGAGAATTGAAAATTTCTTTCCTGGCCAATATTTGGAGGAAATATTGAACTTTGGATTCAGAAGGAATCAAATCCTAAGTGACCTGAATAAGTCTCTACTGTGAGGCGAAATGATTGGATTTAGATTATAAGAGAATATTGGTTCATATCATGATTTTGCTACTTAAGAAGTCTTTTAAATTCTCTGGATCTTGATTTTTTTCATCTGTATAATAAAGACATGGGACTAAATAATACTAATTAGAAAAAAAAAGATGAAAGCTAAGTCCTTTCCAGCTTCAAATATTTTGATTTGAAGTAACTTAATGACAGATTGTACTGGTTACATAACACTGCCCAGTTATATATATATATATATATATATATATATATATATATATATATATATATATATATATATATATATATATATCTCCCCACCATTGGCTACTGTGTTCTGTTGCTTTGTACTCTTGCATCTTCTCTGCAATATAGAAGAATATAGAAAATATTCTAGACTTTCTTGAAAGTTATTTTCTGTTTTAAATATATGGCACATCTGAAAATCTCTCCTAAGAGATCAGGCAAAGGAACAAGAGGTGAATGAGTAGATGCCCATCAATTGGGGAATAACTGAATGCATTGTAGTATATGAAAGTAATAGAATATAATTGTTCTATAAAAGTGATGAATGAGCTGATTTTAGATTTACAAGATGCTAATATGACACAATTAGTGTTAGGGTTTTTACTCTCCTAACTAATGCTAATCTGTCCTTATTTCTAGACCTATCAGAGAAAATCTGGTGAATATACTATCAATCTTGCCTCTGTTTTGAGGTCCTCAGAATCCTCCAGCTACTATTTCATATGGAGTAGTTTGAAGCACAACAGAGCACCTGAGAGTTTAGATGAGCAACCTTAAAACTTCATTCCCGTAAATCTACTCTATGACCTCCTGCACCTACCTTAATAGCGACCTCCCAGTCTAGTCTCCAGGTGGTAAAAGGAGAGAAGAGAAAAGGGAAGAGAAAAAAGGGGGAAAAGGGAGAGCTCTTCCTTTCCAGAGCTTAAAGAGGATCAATGAGATCACAGACACAAGCCAATCAACGATGAAGGTTATATCCTGAACTTGACCAAGACTTCAGAGCAAGATCTAGGTTCCCGCCATGGGTGGAGGTCCCACCCACGAAGGAAGTCCTAAGTTCTCAACTCTTAAGCACATCTGGGTATCCTAAAGACCCTTGGTCCACTTACATCTCAATTGTGCTTGCCTGACCTACTAGGATCCTTACAAATTAGAACCTGAAATATTTGTAGACAGTAATAGCAAGATTGTGCAATGATCAACTATGAAATATTTGCTTTTTCTCATTAATTCAATGGTCCAAGGCAAGCCCAATAAATTTTGGTTAGAAAATGCCATCTACATCCAGAAAGAGAATGTTGAAGATAGAATGTAAATTAAAAAGTGCTATGTTCACTTCTTTGTAGTGTTTTTTTTTCCTCTCCTGTGTTTTTTTTTCCTTTTGTTCTGATTTTCTCTCTCAACATGATACATAAAGAAATATTTATTTAAAAAGTTAATATTCATGCATAACTAGAAAAAATTAAATAAAATGTTAAAAAAGAAGAAATTCTATGGACATGCTCTAAAGTCAACTAAATGCTCTCAAAGAAGACAAAAGAAAAAAGACTTTTCCCCAGCAGTGGGTCTTTCATAGCTCAGAGAAATAACAGTGACATCAATCATGGAAAGTGACAAGGTACATTTTATTTCTGGCAATTGAGATAGTGGGAGGTTTTCTAAGTCTTCTCACCCTCAAACAACTGAAAACTCCATGCCATTCTGTATAAAAACAATTTTAGAAAAATCTCAGGGAACACATCCAAAAAATTAGCAAATGTTCTAAAAAGAGCAGCCAAACCCAGCAATCAAACAGCGGATACAAGGAATGCTGGCTTTGTTTTCATGAGGTATACATGATGGGGAGAGAATTGGTAATGCAGGTCTTTGGTACTTTAGAATGTTTCCAATCAAAAGTTATGTGGAAACAAGATGTAAACCCAATTTATTGTTTAGCAGCAAAGTAAAGAGAGGGCTGATTTCAAAGACAGAAAGTCTCCTGATATATTCTAATTGTGTGACTCCTTAGAACCTTATTTAACGTTTTAGTTCCACAAACAACTCTCTAAAGCAGTTGTCAATCTGGATCTGGATAGATTGAGAAGTTTTCTCATCTAGAAATTCCCTAAAACAAAGAAATCTAGGGTTCATCCCTCATCCATGTACCCATTTATATAGAAAGAAAGAACATTTTATTAAGAATATATTATGATTTTTTAAATTGTGTAAAATAGTATCGGGATACAATTGCATGGAAGTAAGATGGCCCCAGACTCTAATTTCAATGAATTTATATAACTAGTAGGAGAAAAAGAGAAGCTGCAAGTGGGTAAGATGTATGGTATATAAAAACAGATTATATATAGCCATCCTAATATTAGTTTGCCACTGGATGCTGATAAATCTGGAAGAGAAAGTGAGGCTGATGGTTGTACAACTCTGTTTCACTTAAATCAAATTCATGTTCAACTCAAGACATCACCCATCATTTACTGCTTCATCAACCTTAAAGTCCTATGCTGACACATGAATGATAAACTAGCAAATGTGGATACACTGGGAGTTGTAGTCACAACATTGCATACAGGTGGATCAGGGCACTTAGTCAATTAAGGCAGCTGTGGGATTCAGCAACCCCTTGGGTTTCTGAGGAGCCTTTTAAGAATTTCAATGCCCATGTCCTGGAAAGAGGAAGGGATTTAAAAGAAGGTGCTCTGCATATTGTCTGCTTCACCCAACTATAGTCTACTTACTGAAGCAGGAATTCCACCCTGAGGTCAATCTTTCTTTCTACTCATGCACTACACATTCTGCATTATTCCACTCAATACTGCTCCTACTTATGGATAACATAAAACAGCTCTTGTGAGAGAAATCATCAGATATTGCATTTAATTAATGGCCCTAAAGGTAGACAGACAAAGGACAACTTACTGAAATCAGAACTAGATATAAGTTTTCTTAGTGGTTTCAGTGAAGGAGAGTGCTTTCTTAATCAGATAAATTTAGTCAATATGATTGCATGCTTCCCAAAAGGAGCAGATGATAGGCTGATGACAACGTTATTGCCACTTAAAGAAAAGTGCCTCACTCCACATCATGTTTGCATGATTCCAACATGATGACCTCTGATGGGGTCAAAGAAAAATTCTATGAAGACTATGAAAACATTCATTGTTAGTGTGCCAAAAGAAAACAAGTTTATAATTCTGGTTGAGCTTAATGATGATGTAGCCACAAACTATCAGAAATGGAGGGGCAGTTCTTGGAAGGAATAGAGTCAGAAATAGCAATAGCAACAGTTACTATTAAGACTATTAAGACTTGTCTGTCTGGTGGCTCTTATCACTAATCCTGTCTTTAACTGGAATAAAACATTGTGAATGCACCCTGAGAGGTAGCACTGACATTTGTTAGACTCTGCCATTGTCGGAAAAGGCAAGCAGGAGGTGGGAGTGACAAGTGCAATGTGTGGTACAGAATGCTGGACCAATCACAGATTCATCCTCTTCAAGCTAAAAATTTGCATTCAGCAAAAGTGGTGACCCTAAAGCAAGATGACTATTAGGAGAATCAGCATTAACAGACTATAGTGTTTCTCTCTAGATGAACAGTTTATTGCTGACCTGCAGGGGAAACTGAGTCAGCAAAAAGAGTTAGCAATGATGGAGCAGAAGAGGAGTGTTCAGCTTTCAGATGCTTGGTATACAGCCCTAAATTAACTCCTCTGGAAGAGAATACCCATAAGCATCAGGATTCATTCAAGGAAATGATAGGACATTTCAGAAACTGAGTTTATCAGAAGAATAACTTGTGTTTCCAAGAAGAAAGCACTTATATCCAATAAAGCAAAGTGCAAGCAAAGCATACAGAGTTGTGGGATTTTTGGTTTGGCAAGAAGGCAAGGCAATTCTATGCTGATAGCAATAATCCCAAACATTCTATGATGCCAATTATTTATGGGACAAAGACCTCTGGTGTATTTCAATTAATGTACAATGATGGAGCCACAATAATTGATGACAAGAATATGATCTCAGAGAGACAGGTTGAACATTTCTACAGTGTTATTCATAAGCAAACCTTAATAATTAATGCTTATAAAGATCCAGAACTCTGGAGAAGTATACTTGAAATAAGGTGGTAACTCAGAGGAATTGATGAGACAATGGTTATCTAGTTTACATATACTTAGTACTTAGCATGGTGATGTAATGGTTCTCTAAATTCACACATGCATAGTGTGCTGTAATGATGTAATTGTAAGAAAGTACATAAGGACCAACAAGGACTAGAAAAGAGACATTCCATTTCCCACCATCCTGGTGGCTCTCCTGCCTCTGGCATTCATCTACTAGACCAAAGCCTATCTAAAAGTCCCCCAGAAAGCTAGCCTGGCCCCAGGCAAAGGAGACAGACTATGAAGGGGATAATAAAGACTTTAGACTTTATTCCTAACTATTCTTGTGGTGATTATTCTGCTGAAACCAAGGCCCATTTGAAGGGCCCTGATATGTTTAAAACATAAGTAATTTTTATGACTTTATAACTTAAAAGGTCATAAACTTCCTTTTACCTTTTTTTTTTTTTTGTGTTCCCAGTGCTTAGCAGAGTACCTGATATATAGTAGGTGCTTTATAAGTATTGTTTTATTGAATAAACAATCATGCCTCCCAAACTTTGTTCTTATTAATTTGATTTTGTGTGACCATATATAAGACTTTACATATAACCCTATTGAATTTATCTACATTCAAACCTATGTACAACATGATCATTAACTCTTTCATGTCATGGACCATTCTGGTAGTCTGGAAAAGCCAAATGATTTCTCCTGAGAATAACATTTTTAAATGCATAAAAACTATATATACTATATATACTATATATACAAATATATATATATATACAAATATATATATATATATATATATATTTACAAGAGAAGCTAATTGCAGTGAGAGTTGTTTCTTTCAAGATCATAGAATCCAAGTTTTATAACTTTTACTTTAGATTTTATAGATTCTTTTAGATTCTGATTCTGTTATTCCTCCTGTTTTGCATTGCATCTCCTCCATTACCCATCAGTAGTAAAAATGTTAAACAACTCAAATCAAGTTCAAATCTGTGAGATAATCCACAAGGTGCCACCTTCCATGTTAACACTAAATAGCTACCAAATACTTTTTGAGTTTGGCCATACAGCTAATCCTAATTATACTTCTAATTGTTTATATATATATATATATATATATATATATATATATATATATATATATATATATATATATAATTGTACTATCATTGTAGCGAGCTGTCGTCTCCAGAAGCTGCCGGATCACTCTCTGGGAAGAGATCTGTTGTGTCTACTCAAATCTCTCAGACAGATTCTTCTTCCTGTAATGAACCGTTGTCTCCAGGCAGTTGCTGTTAACTCTTGTCCAAAGAAGTGACTTCCCTTCCTGCAGAGAGCCCCGTCAAGCCTGATGCAATTCAGAGTCTTCCTCTTTCTCTGAGAGTCCTCTTCTTTTATTCTCCCAGAGAATGGGCGTGGGATAATGCAAGGGCTTCTGGGAAGAACCACCCCAGCCAATGAGCTTGCCCCCTCTATCAAGTCAACCTGAGTTCTCACCTTGTAACCGTCCAGAAAACCTGAGTTCTCACCCAGTAATCCTAACATCTCCCCCTTTCTTTTGATTTAGAACATAGGACAGTCATGACCTTGAAACATAAATCCATCAATATGGGAAGTATTACAGATAATTACATAAATGACCTTGAAACATAAATCCATCAATATGGGAAGTATTACAGATAATTACATAAATTACATAAGCATATAGTAACATAGTAACATAACACATGCTAGAAGTATATAACATAATCATAAATTGAAAATTTATAAATGTCCATAAGTCCATTGTCCATTAGTCTCATCTTGTGTGAGGAAGTCCAATGATTCCTGCTGGTTTTAAAGTTCTTTAACAGTCTTCTTATTATCCATGCTCTTTCAGTGTCAGATGTTTCTTAGATCTTCTCCTTTATTTTGAGGTCTTTCTCTTTTTCTGTCTCTCTCTGATGGACAAGGCGAATATGACTTGTTGGCACCCATCTGATTCCTTCTCCTGCTGAAGAAATACAAGCAAACCCTCTCTCCCAGGCAGTTAACCTATCTAATTTCCTTCTATTTACCACTTTCTAAATCTCTTCTCATCATCTGACAATTACATTGGAGTTGTTTGCACTGGGCACGGCCCTGTTGGTTTAAAAGGCCTGTATTCTCCCCAAGTGTAATCCATTTTTGCAATCTGATTGCCTTTTGGCTCACTTATCAGGTAATCCCTTTCTACCATGTGATTGCTTTTCTGCTGATTGATTAAATCAGAGTCCTGGCCTTCTAAAGGCTCTTTAGGTGTAACATCAGCTGCCATCATGCCCCAAGTCTTTTTTGCCTGGGGCCCTGGATCTGGGCCCCTCATCCTATTTCCCTGAATTAGTTTACACTCTGATGCCCAATGGAGTCCTCTGTTGCATTTTGGACATGGGGTTTTAGGTCTTCTCTCACCCTGTCTTCTCACTGTATCTCCATACCTACACTGAGCTCTTAGATGTCCAATTTTTCCACATTGAAAACATCGCCGAGTTTCTCTAGAAGGCCCTTGCCAGGAGGGACCCTGTCTTTCCACATTCATCATTGTCCGGGTGTAAAAAGCATTTGTTCCCACTGTAGCACAGCGTCTTATGATCTCCTCTAAAGGAGCATCTTTGTCTAATCCCCATATAATTCTTTTGCAAATCTCATTGGCATTTTCCTTAGCCAGATGTCTGGTCATTATTTCTGTAGCTGAATTTTCTCCAATAGTTCTTTTGACAGCAGTTTGCAAACGTCCCACAAAATCTGCAAAAGGTTCATTGGGACCTTGCTGTATTTTAGTGAAAGCCTCTCCACGATCTTTCTGTCCAGGAAGGACACCCCAAGCTTTTATTGCAGCCTTAGCAATTTGCTCATATATTGTCATGGTATAATTAATCTGTTCCGAATTCTCTCCATATCGACCTTCACCAGCCAAGTGCTCAAAAGTGAATTGTGTGTTAACTCCTATTTCCAAATTGCATCTGACTTGAATTTTACATAATTCATGAAATTCCGCAAGCCATAATAAATTTTCTCCAGGTTCCAGGCATATCCTTGCTATGGATTTCCAATCATTCGGGGTTAGGACTTCATAAGACAAACCATCTAGTAACATTTTGACATAAGCTGATGTAGTCCCATAAAGGGTACAACCTTTTTTCAAATCCTTAATTGTATTCAAATCTAAAGGTGCATATCTTCTCCTTTTTTTACCTACAGAGTCAGTATTTTCAATCACAGGATATGCATGTATAAAATCACTTATATCCTGTCCTTCTCTCTTAGCTTTAACCAATGCTTTTTCTAATCTTGTCATAGGCTTAGGCTTCTTCACAGGCAATTCTGTTTGTGTTTCTGCCTCTTCCCCTCTTTCTTCCTCCATCTCTGAAGGTGGGGTTGATGTGGGCCTGTCAATAATCTGTTCTCTAGGCAGGGTTGAAGCTTCTTCAAGAGAATCATACCATAATTCCTCATTTAAATCCTCTTGCTCTAGGGAAAGATCTTGATCTTTCCTTTTTTCCTCACACTTCCTCCTCTGTTCATTTTTAGAACTTTTCCTTCTCCTACAACTTGCTTGATAGTTTAAGGCTAATTGAACTATGTTGTAGATATAAAATACTTCTGCAGAAATTGAACGAGGCCCATTTTTTGCTTGAAATTCTTTCATTTCATATCCCACTAGCTTCCATTTATCTACATCTATCTTTTCTTCCTCTAAGAACCAAGGGGATGTGCGTCTTAATGCAGCCAAGAGTTTAGCAATCTGTACCCAGGTTACAAGTAAACTCTGCTCCTCAATTATCTTGATTATACTCTCTATAGTACCACTCCTGAATGGAGCTGAGGTTGCGTCTGGGGCTGAGGTTGAGTCGGCTGAGGTCCAGGGATTGAATATAGCTAACATCTGCCCCATTTCAGCTATAAGAGATTCCTGGTTTAGCCCTTAACAAGTTAAGTTCCTTATTTATCTATTAGCACGCTCACTTAATCTTTAACAAAGTTTCCTCGTTACTCACGGTTCTGGGTCAGAGAGACTGAGATCTAGATTGGAAGCTTTTCCACTGGAATCAGGACTGTGTCTGTCCCTGTTCGGGCGCCAAATTGCAAAGGTCTGGACTAGCTCTTCTTGTCAGGATAAGCAAATGTCCTTGCCCCACGTGTGGACGCCAATTGTAGCGAGCTGTCGTCTCCAGAAGCTGCCGGATCACTCTCTGGGAAGAGATCTGTTGTGTCTACTCAAATCTCTCAGACAGATTCTTCTTCCTGTAATGAACCGTTGTCTCCAGGCAGTTGCTGTTAACTCTTGTCCAAAGAAGTGACTTCCCTTCCTGCAGAGAGCCCCGTCAAGCCTGATGCAATTCAGAGTCTTCCTCTTTCTCTGAGAGTCCTCTTCTTTTATTCTCCCAGAGAATGGGCGTGGGATAATGCAAGGGCTTCTGGGAAGAACCACCCCAGCCAATGAGCTTGCCCCCTCTATCAAGTCAACCTGAGTTCTCACCTTGTAACCGTCCAGAAAACCTGAGTTCTCACCCAGTAATCCTAACATATCATCTAATCTATATCTTTCCATCTAATCCCTAAGAATAGAATAAGATAATTTATTAGAAGCATTTCTAAAATCTAGGTAAACTATTATCACTGAATTACTTTTATTGCTAGTTTAGTAATACTGTTAAAATTAAATGAATTTAATCTAACAAGACCTGTTCTTGATGAAGGTATGCTGAAAACCACATTCTTTCTAGGTGTTTGTCAGCTAATGCTTAACTGCTCTAGATGTTTCCCCCTAGGAAATGAAATCAAGATCATTTGTCTGAGATTAAAATCTCTGTCCTCTTCCTTTTAAAAAATGAAACATTTGCTATTCTTCAGTCTTATAGATCTTACCCATTCATTTTCCATAATCTTTCAGATAAATTTATAGCAGCTTAGAAATTTCATCTGTCTGTTCTTTCAGTCTTTGGGGATTGATATGAGTTCGATGACTTTAACTGACCAGAGTCTAGATGCTCTCATGCTATCTCCTTTATCTTGGGAATAAACTTGCTTTTAGTGATTTGTATTCTGTCATGTCCAGGGCACAATTCTCTCTTCTTGGCAGAGAATCAAGTAAAACAACAACTGAAAAGCTCTTTCCTCTTG
Organism: Sminthopsis crassicaudata; assembly: GCF_048593235.1. Lineage (NCBI taxonomy): Eukaryota > Metazoa > Chordata > Mammalia > Dasyuromorphia > Dasyuridae > Sminthopsis > Sminthopsis crassicaudata. The sequence continues at coordinate 359,316,477 of NC_133620.1, forward strand.
TGGCAATTTGAGACAAGTACATTGTCACAAGAAATTATAGAAAAGTTATTATCCTTGATGATTTCAGGCTTCGTGTTCAATGTAGTTCATGTAAGAAAATCAAAGAAATCGTAATACATCAATTAAGGCTAGATAAAATTAGTGATTCCTAAATATCTAAAAAAGGATGATTAGGAAACAAGAGATAATCTCATGATGTTTTCACGGACGATCAGATGAAAATTTTTCATACTATAAATATAGATCCTAAAATATTTGGGAGAATTTGTCCAATAACGTGTACTAGAAACACCCCATTATCACAGAACAAACAGTTGACCACATTTGCCTGGAAACACTGATGTAGAAAAAAAAAAAAAAGTTAAAAGCTAAAAGTCAACATTTTAGCATATGTTGCAAAGCAATTACTAACAATATACAAGTTACATGAAATTATTTTTCATTCATAATTAGCTAGAGTGTTATCTCATTTTCTTGAATCATTTTATACCTGAATAAACTATTCTAGAACTTCTCTGACTTTTCCATTATATCCCAACAGCTTTTTATTGGGATAACCACATCATCTTTTAAGATTTCATCAGTTTTGTTACTCCACTCCATCACTACCTTCTACTTCCCTGATTAAACAATAGGGTCATGAACTTTAAACCTTCCTTTAAGGGAAAAAAATCAGTTCAAATATTATTTTCCCACTGCACTATTCTGAGACTTCAGTGACTTTTTTTTAACCACACTTATATATCAGGTACCTTTCTTTCCTTTGTTCATCTCCACCCTATTTTATAGCTTCTTTTTTGGTTTTGTCTTTTACCTGTTGGATTGTAAGCTCTGTGAAAGCAGGAATTATCTTTTCTTGATATTTGCATCCCCACTGACACAGAAAAGGTGCTTGATGCCTACTAATTATTAATAAGTTTATTGCATGAAAACTTTGAATATCCAGCAAAAGAATTTACATCTTAATAGTTTTAATCCCTTAAAATGTAATTATTTCATTAGCGAATAAAAAAGTCTACAGAAAATTAAAGATAATATGGAGTCTTGTCTCAGGACTATTTCTATCTAAATTCCAGTGAAAATATTAGAAGTATGAGATGACAATATTGATAATAATGATTCTTTACCTTGAAGTTTGAAATGTGTTTTACATACATTATCTTGTTTGAGTCACTTATCAAGGGCTAAAGAACCACTTTAGCTTTGGTTTACCACTGAAAGTAGTTTAAGTGGCTTTTATATATCTTTGTATTTATGTGTGTTTAGTATGCTTCATCTTGAGACATTTCCTGTGAAATAAATAGCTATTTCCTTAATGAAAATGTTAACATTGCTCTGCCCTTGTACAACACAACCTAGGTAGGTTTTGGTACAGCACTATTGAATAGTCAATTGTGGTCACTTAAAGTGTCTCTTAATTACAAGGGTCATGAAAAAGATCATTGGTAGAAGAAGAGAAGTGGGAAGGGGCTGGCAGATATGCCCTCCTCAAAATGGGCAAAACTCAAATTAATTCTCTTTTCTCTGTTAGCAAAGAATATAATTGAGGTCAAAGTGATTCATAAGGTGTTTTGTTAACTGTCAGTTTGTTTTCTCCCATAAACATCACTAAGTTTTCAAGGTCAAGGAACTGCAAATGAATTCTCCCATTGGCTGCTTTTGAAAGGCTTTTGATAGGCCAGAATAAATTGCAACTCAAATTCTTAGATAACTTTTTATCTCATCTTAAAAATCACTGTTATAATTCAACTGAGGTAATAAATCTAATAATGATGCATAATTTTTTCAGTTATAGAACTGGTACTTACTTGAAAATAATTGTAACTATTCAGATTCTCTTTCTGTAACTTCAGGAAAGATTTTCTTTTACACTGTATGCTTTAGGTTGGCTATATTAAAGAATCAATGTGGCAAAATATTTTAATTCTCTCCTCAGTATTACAGTAGAAATTCTGTAATGAAAGATTTAATTGGAAAGCTCCAAAGAGTTAAATTTTATCTTTTATTCAAATAGAAAGTTATAAAATTTATTCAATTTATAATTGTTAGTGGCACATGTAAATAAAAAAAAATAATTGTTTTAATCCCTTAAAATTTAAATGATCTATGTATCTCTATATATTTATATATAATTGAATATATAATTGAATTTAAAAATGATTAAACATAGAATTACATATTTATTTCAATCCCTTAACAAAAACTGTATTTAAATGTATATATTCATACCTACATACATATATACATGTATGTGTGTATGTTGAAGTTAATTTTGCTAACAATTATAATGATAGAGAAACTCAAATGAGGTCATGGGTAAGATGATATCTGAAAGTTCCACATTAAGTTTTCATCAAAAATTAAAACTATGTAAGCAGGATCTTTACTCTGATGAGCACTGATCTATAGATGACAAACTGGCCAATACTTGTGAATTTGACATTGCATTATATTATAAATGCAAGGGGGTGAACCGGCAAAAGGGAGGAAAAGGAATGCCCTAACTACCACTAGTGGTACCATGACAGCAAAAGATAACTTTGTTATCTTGATATTATGGTTTCTGGTTATGGTAGACTAAAATACTTATATTAGTAGAATGGTAAATGGTAATGGACTAGATATAGGAAATGCAGTGAATAGAGTTTTGGTCTAAGTCAGGAGAACTAAATTGCAATCCCATCTCACACTAGTTGTATAACCCTGAGTCATTCAGTTAAGTCTTCTAAATCTCCTTTTCTCCTGTTTATATTACAGGCATACTGCCATGAGCTAGGGGATCCCATAAGACCTCTGGTTTGAATGAAGCTTACATTTTTTATTTGACAGGCTGATTCTAAAATATCTTTTTTAACTCTGTTACTCAAGATTTAGTTTAGACTGCTGGCATAGGTCAAAATTACATATTTTTTGTTATATGGCTTGACTTTCTAGACAAACATTGCTTGTGGGAATCCTGCCTTTTCCAATATAGGACGAGGAAAAAGAATGATCATAGTAGCAGAATGACATGTGAAACAGTAAGAAATAAATTCCTCTTTCATAGGAATCCAATCAGTCAATTCTATCTGTCTCCAACTAGCAAAAGCTCTGTACTACTCCTTGCAAAAAAACTGAAATGAAAAGTTTCCAGTTGATGAAGTCCTTACATGATATTTCACACCCACAGCATTATTCTAAATCATCATTTCTCAATGTGACATTTGGAAATCCTTATGCAACAATGATAACATGTTAGAGGGTCCATGAGATGGAAATTATTTTGATAATAGTACAAACAAGTTTTAATTTATGAGATATATTCTTTAGGTGGAGTTGTGAATAGGCCCAATCACCCTAGAAAACAATTTGGAACAATGAAGAAAAGATCATAAAATTATGCAAAATCTTTGACTAAGCAATACCACTATTATGTCAATACCCCAAAAAATCAAAAAGAAAAAAAAATGACCTACAAGAACAAAAATATTTATATCACAGTTTGTTTGGGGGTCAAAGATTTAAAAATTGAGAATATAACAATCATCTGGGGAATAGCAGAACAAGTTGTAGCATTTGATTGTTATGGAATATTATTGTACAATAAAAAAATATTATTATTATAATTAGGATAGTTTCAGAAAAAAGGAAGCAAATTCAAAGTGAAGTGAACAAAACAGAATAACCCCAATATTGTACAATGATCAGGTGTAAATACCCTAGCTATTTTAATACAAACAATGATACAAAACAATTCTGAACAACATATTATGAAAATGTTATCCTCTTCCACAGTGAAAATTTATAGAGTCTAAGGGGTTAGATTTTATATTTTTTCACTTTATTTTTCTAGTCCATTTTGTGTCTTCATCTTTCCTATCATAATAACTTTATATGGTATTATGATAAAATTTTACATAATTTCACATGTACAATTGATATATAATTCTTTGCATTCTAAATAGATAGGAAAAGCATGAGAGTGTTGTGATATAGGAGCCACCTGCCAGTGGCTGCTGGAGGTCTGACTCAGACCTGTAGAATGGATCTCTTCATATGAGAGGATGATGATGATATAAGGACTCGAGAGGCAGTTGCATTCTCTGATCTCTCTCCTCTTCCCTCTTGTCTACAATTTATTTCATTCCCAATTCACAAGAAACATCTGTGTTAATAAAGGCTGCTTTGCAATTGCTTCAAGTGTTATGATTCACAGCTGTGAAGGCTCTTGAAGAATTGACCTGCCTCTGCACTTAGACATGATCCTTAACATGAGAGGATAGAAAAATTAAAATTTAAAAAATGTTAAAAATATTTTTTAAATTTTAATTTGTAATATGGCAAATATTGATATATTTATTTGTTTCATATAAACAAAAGCTCTTCAAATAAGAATTCTCATTGATTTTTTACAAAAGGTCTTGATGTTTGAGAATCACTATCTTATACAATTAAAAATTACAGGGCTGGAGCCAAGATGATGGAGTGAAGCCAGAGAGCTGTTCAAGCTTTCCCTATGAAATCAGGCCTCTAAATAGAGTTTTATGGAATGAAACCACTCTCCTATTCAAGATAGATTGGAAGGACTTCAAGAAAGTTCAGACTCACTGGAGTGAAAGGGGTGTTCAGCCCAGCTCTGTCAAGGGAAAAACCAGTGAGAGGACCTTAAACATAGCAGATCAGCAACTAAGACAATCAATCCTGGGTCAGTAGAGAAGCAAACCAGTGGGAGCAGAATTCAACCATAAAATTCACAAAGGAGGAAATGTCAAAAGAAAAGGAAAGAAAATGAGCAAGAAATAGAAAAGAACCTTGATCATAAAAACTACTATGGTGACTTGGAAAACAACAACAACAACAACAACAAAACAAACAAACAAACAAAAAAACAACAAAAAAAACACCAAATCAGAGGAAGACAAAATATTCATGGGGAAAGAAGAGAAACAAGATTGCAGAAAGTAGATAGGTCTTTATCTAAGTTTCTACTGGCATCACTCATATCAAGACTCTAAAATGGTTTTGGAATAACAAAACCCACAAATATTTGGAGTGTTACAAATTTTCAGCAGAAGATATTTGGAAGAACTTCAGAAAAGGTTTGTTTCAACTGGGCATGAGCAGGGGGGAGGCAAATGAGTACAGGCACAGCACAGGGAGCCAGGGCAGTGTGGCACGGGGATCATATTTGGAAGTTCAGACAAAATACAGTGGGTGTAAGCTGCTCTGCATGGTTGCAAGGAAGTGGATCAGCAAATTAGTTGTGAGACATCCAACACAAATACAAAAGACAAATAGTGAGCCTCTAAAGCCCAGAATAATGTGGGACTGGCCACAACTATCTAGTACTGAAAGTCAGTCAGCACTAGTCCAGAGCAGCCTAAAGTCACTGTAATCTGTACAAAAAGCTTGGGACAATCTCCCCTCTGCCCTAAGATAAGACCTCAAATTTGAAGAAAAAAAAAAGTTGAAAAAAATGAGCATAAAAGCAAAAAGAACTCTGATCATAGATAGTTTCTGTGGAGAAAGAAAAGAACAGTCTTCAAACACTTAGCATTCTAAAGGCAAATTATCTCCAACGAAGCAGCAAAGGATACTATGAGTTGGTCCCCATTTCACAAAGGATCTTTAAAAAGAGTTAGAAGAAAAATGGGGAAAATGAGAACTTGTCAAGAAAGTTTGAAAAAGAAAAAAAAAGCAGAAATTAGATTTAGTGAAAATAGATTTAACAAAATGGGGAAAACAGCATGTAACTCAAAAGAGATAGGAAAATGAAAGCAAAATTCATTGAAAACCAAAATATATGAAATGGGAAAAAAATCCAATGGAAAAAACACCTCATTTAAAAGTTAAATTAGCCAAATGAAAAAGGAAATAAAAAATCTAACTGAAGAAAATGATTGATTAAAAATTTAGAATTGAATAAATGAAGTTGATAACTCAATGAGACTTCAGAAATCAGTCAAACAAAAACAAAATATGAAAAAATAGAATAAATTGTAAAATATTTCATACTTTACTCATATCCCAAGTCATAATCTGGGAAATGAACATAGGAGAGACAAACTAAGAATTATTAGACCTCCTGAAAATCATGATGAGCAAAAGAATGTAGACATCATCTTTGAGGAAATCATTAAGGAAAACTTCCCTAATGTCCTAAAACCAGAGGATAAAAGAGCCAATGAAAGAATTTACCAATCACCTCCTGAAAGAGATACCAAAATGAAAACTCCAAGGAAATTTATAGGTAAATTTCAGAATTATCAGCTCAAGGAGAAAATATCTGAAGCAGCCAGAAAGAAACAATTCAAATATGGAAGAGGCACAAGCAGGATTAATCAAGACCTAGCTTCCACAATAGAGAATCAAAGCACATGGAATTTGATAATTCTCATAGGCAAAGGAACTTGTACAGCAACCAAGAATCAACTATTCAGCAAAGTTAAGCATTATCGTTCAGGGAAAAAAAGATGGATATTCAATGAAATAGGTGAATTTCATTCATTTCTTATGAAAAAAAAACAAAAAACAAAGGTGAACAAAAAATTAATCTTCAAATACATAACTGAAGGGAGACATAAAAAGGCAAAAAGGAAAGAAAAAAAACTTTATTTTAAAAATCAAAAATCTTATATCCTTATATGAGACTATGATATGTTTTACTCTTGAGATCGCTCTCTTTGTCAGGGTATACTTAGAGGGTGCAGACATGATTTCATTTTATTGTGATTATATTTAAAAAGTTGGAATGGGAACTCTACTAGAAGAAGAGGAAAATAGAATTAAAACAGGGTAAATTACATCTCATAAAGAGGCAAAAAATATTTATTACAATTGAGAGAAAGAAGGGAGAAGGGTTGGATCTTACTCTCATCAGATTTGACTCAAAGGGACAATATCAGAGTTATTTAGTTACACAGAGAAGCTTGTCTCACCCTATAGAAAAGTAAAATGGGAAGGGGGAAAAGAAAAGGGGAGCATAATAAAAGAGAGAACTGAAGTAGAGGAAAAAAGGCATAAGAAAGGGGAGAAGGCTCTAAAAGTGGAGGGCTGTTTGAGGGAGTAGTAGTTAGAAGCACCAGGGAGAAGGGAAAATGGAAACGAAAAACAAAAGTATAATTTGGGGAAAACAAGATGGTGTGAAATAGAGTTAGTAATTTCAATCATGAATGTGAATAGGAAAAATTCTGCTATTAAACTAAAGCAGATAGCAGGCTGGATTAAAAGCCAGAATCCTACAATATGTTGTTTACAAGAAGTACATTTAACATGAGTGATACATTCAGAGTAAAGGTAAACGGCTAGAGCAGAATCATGCATTCTTCCTCTTCCCATAGATCAGATGGGTAGACCATTCTTTGTTGCTTTATTACTCTCCTGGGTCTATACATGATCAGAAGCAGTCTTTTTGCCCTGGAATTGTAAATAGGATCCACTGAGGCTAGAAGGTCTGGTGTACTAGTATTTCTTCTCACCTTTGGACTGTTATCCAGAACTGTGACCCAGATCTGAGCATGAACAAAGTAACAGTAGTCCTGCCTCAGTGCTAGCAAAAAAGACCCTGTAATATCCTGCTGACCAGTTGTTTGATATATCTATCTTTTCTGTCTATGGGCTGATTGACTCAGAAGCTTCTACTGCCATAATTGAGTCAGTGACTCACATTGCCTGTTCCTGGTTTGTTGGGGACAGGGCTGTACTAGTGTGGTCTACACTGGACTGGTCTTCTTCATCCTGCTGCCACAAACCTTTTTTGCTGACCTTCTAATTTGTCTTTGGCTTCCATGGGCTGAAAGATTTGAAAACTGCCACTGCTGCCACTAATTTAATCATCCCAAGGCTTATTCCTGGATGGCTATGTTTGGAGATATGTTGGTTCAACCTGAACTGGACTGGCCTTTATTCACCTTGTGCAACAGACCTTTCCTGCTTACCTCAAAGTTATCTTGGGCTGGAAAATTATTTCACTTCATCTTTTTTGTGAGTTCTGCAACTCCAGAATTTGTTTAGAATCATTATTTATAAGTATTTGGATGGGTTTGGGGAAGAGTTTGAGTAAATCCCTGCCTTTATTCTTGATTCTGCATCATATATTATTTTTTAAGGGTTGTAAATTGTATTATTTTCTAGATACTCTCGACCTAGGCAGTCATAGGACTGAACCATAACTGCAGATTAATCTGCCTCCTGACAGCTAAATATCTCAACCCACCCAGATCAGATAATTTATTTATAATGTTTTTTCTTTCTCAAAGATATCTATTAATGTAAAATCCACAGATTCCCTGAATAGTTCATTACAATATTCCTATAACCCTGATAATAATTATGTTCTTACCTCCAATTGAAATCTTCTTTAATAGAAGCCCATCTCCACTTCATTGATTTTCCAAAGGCATTGAGACTACCATAACCACATCTTTCTCATAGAAATCATTCATATTCTTGAAGAAAATAGGATGCTATGAAGCTGTAAGGACTATTTTAGTATTTCTTATTCATTCCAAATTCCTACCACTCTTCTCCTCATCTCTAGCTTCCCTCCCACAGACATGCTGAGAGATCTAAATCCAGCCACATGAATATGTCTTTTAAAATTAAGAAGAGTTTACTGTATGGCCATAGGCAATGACTCTAAGCTGAGAGTAATTTAAAAGGGGCAAACATGTTGGTATTGTCAAATTTTAATGAAGCCAATAAACTTTTTGACAATGTTTTTAAACCACTCAAGCTAAGCTAGGCACAATCCCTAATATATTTGATAGATTTATCCTAAAATATGATTACTTGGAGTATTCTTGTAATTTGTATACAGAATTTAACTGATAATATTCTAGAACACAGATACTATCACTTTTATTACTTTCTAATGAGTGAAAAAAGAACATGCTTAAATTAATTCCTTAAGTTAATCAGTCTAATTTTATAATATGCTTTTGATAATTTCATTGCTAGCTGTACTTATATATAAAGAGAGTGAACAAGCTTACATGATTTTTTCAAAGATAAATAATAAGAATATTTAGCTCAAAATTTCTTAGTATGAACCATTCTTATGTTCTTTAGTGGTAACTCAATGGAACTAATGCAAAACGATACAAGTATAATGACAAAAGCACTATTTACAATGGCTGTACTATCATATGTAAAAATAACATCAGTAAAATTACTGAAACTATATGCTATATAATTCTACAAATAAAGCTTAATCCTCCAAAAAAGGTATGATATCATACTTCACTCCCTTTTCTTTACTATGATCTTATATATAATACCAGACTTTTGTGTCAGTAACTTTACTAAAGTATTTCATTTATTTCCTCTTTTTCATTCTTTGTTATAAGATTATTTGGGTAAGGAAAAATAGATGATATAATCATTATAAATCATTAAATTATAATTAAATTACAGTTAAAATTACAAAAACAATTCTCTTTTTCTTATCAGGCCTTCTTCTTGCCCAGGATCATTCTATCTACTCCCATATACAATTTGTCATACATCTGCTCAAAATATATTGCTAGTTCTTCCCTGACAAACTTTATACTTTATTTAGTATATATCCACTTCATTAGTTATTTTTTATGCTCCTTAAACCACTGAAATAATTTTCCATGTAATTCAATTGAAAAACTTATTAACTAATTACTATGTTGAGATTTAATCTAGTAGTTGATAATACAAAGAGAAAAAAGTGACATCTTGCTTTCAAGAATCTATGTTCTATTAAAAACAACAGTGAACTCAAACCCTGATCCCAGTACTAGTCTTTCTTTTCTCATCTGATTTCAATCATGGAGTGAGACTTGGTTCCCTGCAATTTAAGGATTTTAAGGTTATGTTCACTTTTAATAGCAAGGGGACCCGAGTGGAGTCCAAGGTGGATCTGAGAGGGTAAGGGACACTAACACAAGACTGCTGCAATGTGGAAAATCATGATATTGGAATTTTACTAGCATCTCCATCAACTCCCCAATGAGATGGGTATTAGAGGGGAGGAAGAGGAAAAAGAGGATATTTTTTAAAATCTGTAATATACAATTAGGAGGGAAAACAATATTTTTGTAAAGAGCATCTGACATTGAGTAGTGCCTTTCCAGTAACTATATATGGCATGGAACTTGGAATAGAGAATGCAAGTATTTATTGTTCTGATATATTTTGCCTATATCCTGTGAAATAGGATAACAGATTTCAAAATGCATTTGCAATTGAATATTTCTTATCTGATTCCCTCTGAAGAGGTGGCAAGTTATTGCTTTTGGGCTTCTAGAAGATGGCTTTGTGCCATGATAGTTTCTTAGGAGTTGACATCCAGATTCTCCTTGGGTTCCATCAGAATTCTATCTTACAGTACCCTGACTGCTTTCAGGCCTTTCTAAAATACAAAGACTGCTTTCCCTAAAGAATCTATGACTCTCCAAGTCAAATGACTCTAACCCTTTTACCAGAGCGGAGATATAGTTCCATTTGCATACTTTCTGCAAAAGTAATTCCCCCCCCCCAAAGCCTTTAATGTGTCCTAAAATTGTTAGTTAAACCTCAGAAGCAAATCATCCTTTACCTCATCTTGACCCCTAAACTCTGAAATTGTTATTTGACTTGATAAGGCTTAAAAGAACAACAATAACAGCAAGCAAAAACTTTGTTCAGTGATATTAGTAGTTCAGGGAACTTCTAATGAGGAATGTATTCTAGTCCACAGAAAGACAATTGATTTTCAACTTATTGTTTTAAAGTTGTGTAAATCTCAAAGAGATTAAATGACTTGCTTGATTATAAAGGTAGTAAGAGCCAGAAGATACACTTAAGGCCTGATTTCCCTGGCTCTAAGGCTAGCTTACTCTCTATAAAAAAAAAAAAAAACATGTTGCATATGACAAATATGGAACTACATTATGTTAAAGATCTTTGGAAAAGCATATCCTGCAAGTAAATTTTGATTTTTCTATTATTGGTATTATGCAACTTAACCTTGGATCATAAGAAAGGATAAAACAGCAATTCTAGAAAACTGTTGTTTATTTGAAATATTTAAAATATCCAAAATTACAGCAGTCATTTCCTAGATATCCTGTAGGTTTCTTTCTTTCTTTCTTTCTCTCCCTTCCTTTTCTCCTTCCTTTCCTTCCTTCCTTCTTTCTTTCCTTCCTTCCTTTCCTTCCTTCCTTCCTTCCCTTCCTTCCTTCCTTCCTTCCTTTCCTTCTTCCCTTTCCTTCCTTCCTTTCCTTCCTTTTTCTTTCCTTCCTTTCCTTCCTTCCTTCCTTTCCTTCCTTTCCTTCCTTTCCTTCCTTCCTTCCTTTCCTTCCTTTCCTTCCTTCCTTCCTTCCTTCCTTCCTTTCCTTCCTTTCCTTCCTTTCCTTCCTCCCTCCCTTCCTTCCTTTCCTTCCTTTCCTTCCTCCCTCCTTCCTTCCTTCCTCCCTTCCCTCCCTCCCTCCCTCTCTCCCTCCCTCCCTTCTTTTCTTCCTTCCTTCCTTCCTTCCTTCCTTCCTTCCTTCCTTCCTTCCTTCCTTCCTTCCTTCCTTCCTTCCTTCCTTCCTTCCTTCTTTCCTTCCTTCCTTTCTTCCTTCCTTCCTTCCTTCCTTCCTTCCTTCCTTCCTTCCTTCCTTCCTTCCTTCCTTCCTTCCTTCCTTCCTTCCTTCCTTCCTTCCTTCCTTTGTTTCCTTCCTTCCTTCCTTCCCTCCTTCTTTTTCTTATATGCAATCCATGTAAATAGTACATTCTTATTCAAATAATACTTAAAGGGAAAAAAAAATGTCACTTTTGGCAAAATTGTGAATGTCACCCCTAATTGGATTGGAATTTCTTTGTAAGTTACTGTTGTATATGTCTGTATATATATGAATGTATACACATATATGTATATGCATGCTTATAAGTGCACCATACACATGAACATATCTATATACAAATATGTACAATACGTTGTGAATACAAATAAACGTAACAGTGCATATATATGTCTATATATGTATTGTGAATGTGTATATTCATAAACGTATGTATATATGTGTGTGTTGTATTCATGTAAATGTATGTGTGTATATATGTATCATCTTCTTTCAAACTTTCTAGTGATTACTCTTTCTGAATTTAGCAGGACCAGTCTTCAGATTACATCCCAAGGAAGGGAGATTGCTGAAATATTACGAAATAAGGACATAGAGGGGTTTTTTGGTTTGTTTGTTTGTTTTGCTGCTTAGTAGCCATGTCTGACTCTTTGTGATCCCATTTGGGGTATGCTTAGCAAAGATACTGCCATTTTCTTCTCTATTTCATTTAACAATGAGAAAAATGAGCAGACAGGGTTAAGTGACTTGCTCAGGGTCATATAGCTAGTAATAATCAGAGGCCATATTTGAACTCAGGAAGATGAATCTTCCTAACTCTAGGGCCAGTGCTCTGTCTGCTGTGCCACCTAAGGCCCCTGAATAGAGGCTTTAAAAGTGGTAATAGTAAAGAAGAGAAGTTTGCTGATAAAAGTTGTAAAGGAAATGCTAACAAGATCTGGGACCTGCCAGATACAAGGAAAAAAGTCAATAATAACTAAGCTGTGGAGGTCTAAGTGACTAGGAGGATACTGGTGTCATTAATAGCAAAATAAAAGTCAGAAAGAGATAGGCAGAGTTCTTACAATCTATGTGCAGCTCTGACTATGACTTGAGGGAAGGAGAAAATAATGGTTTATATAATGTTATCTTTTGCATTCTGATTTATTTTTACTGCGAGAATGTGCAAGTTTCCCATTAGCACTTCATAAATTAAGCATTACTGCTGCCAGTATAATTAAAATATTGATTGCTTGGAGGAAATAAAGATGGCTATCGGCTCAATCTGGTAGTAGAGACCTTTTCTTTTCTTTCTTTCCTTTTTAGGAAAATCAGACTTGTGATTTCATCAGAGTGGGGGAACCCCTGATGTAGAACTCTCTTGCCTCAGACCACACAGCCTATTTGTACCAAAGATTTTAGATTCCATGTTCTCCTGACTCAGGTATTAGTTTTCTTGTAGGGAATACACTTGCTTTCTTGTAGGGGAAAAAAAAAAACCTATAGTCAATCAGTCAGTAAATATTTATTAAGTTCCTACTATATGCCAAGCATTTTACTAAGTAGTGAAGATAAAAATAAACATAAAAAGACAGGTCTCTTCTCATAGAACTCACTATCTAATGAATGAGATAACAGCCAAACCACTACATATGGATAAATTTATACATGTAATGAATAGAAATAATCATCAGAGGGAGGATACTAGAATTAAGAAGTATTGATACAGACTTCCTTGAGAAGATAGGATTTAGCAGAGAATTGAAGGAATCAAGGAATCTAAAGGTGGGGATGGAAAGAGATGAACATGTCAAGCATGGAGAACTAACTAGGGAAATGCTTGTTGTTGGGAGATGCAATGTCTTCTTTGAGGAATAGCAAGGAAGCCTATGTCTTTGGAACACAAGAGTAAATTCAGTGTAAAAAAGAGGACACACACACAAATATACAAATAGATATGTATATATTATGTATGGGCATATGCATATTTGTACACATATATGTGTCAATTAATGTATGCACATTCACATAGACATATATACATGTACTTTTGTATAAACATGAGCATACACATAGATACATGCGTGCATTATTTGTTTTCAACTTGTGGTAGACAATTATGAGCTCATATTGGCCTAATCAGCCACAGTTGGACATGGACATGTAATCAGTCACAGTTGGATTCCAACATATTGCTGTCCTTTTGATCCCCTTCAGAAGGAAGGACAACCTGCAATCAACCATGTAAGTGTGCATGTATATACATACATACATTCATATAAATACACACACACACATACACACACACCCCAATATTTTACCACTAATGAAAGAGAATTACCTAGTAGACAGAGAAATGGACACTGAACCAGGAATACTTGGGTCCAAATATTTTTTTACCATACACTGCCTGTGACAAGTCACCCTGAACAAATCATTTATTCTTTTAATGTTCCAGGTAAATCTCTAAGACAACATAGGATCATTTAATAATTAATTCAGAGCTGTAAACAACCTCCTCAGCCTTCTAATCCAGTCTCTTCACTTTTAATTTCAAGACACTGAGGACTAAGGATGTTAAATTATTTTCTTAAAGGTCATAGAAGAAGTAATATGAATTTGAAGCAAATTCCCTAATTCAAGATCCATTTTATTTTCTCTTCACTTCATGGTAAAGAACTATACAACTATATGAGTCTGAAGAATTTTGTCAGAGGGAGCTCCTTGTTGTTTAGCCTCATTTTTTTAGTCATGTCTGACTCTTTATAGCTCCCCTGTGGAATTTGTCATTTCCTTCTATAATTCATTTTATGGATGAATAAACGGAGGCATTATTTCTAAGTATCATGGTTGGATCAACATTAATACACAGATGTATTCTGAATCTTGGCTCAGATCAAGTTCACTTTCTTTTCCATAGTTTCTCTCTTGATGATCTCATCAGTTTCCATGAGTTCCATTATTATAACTATGCAGATAGGTACAAAATCTACTTAATGAAGTCCTTCTCAATGATAATTCCCATCACCATCACTACCTCTTGTAAATCTCCAAATACAGGTAAGTAGGCATTTCAAATTAAAAAGGTCCAAAATCAATGTTTCCTCATAAGACAACTTCTCTTTCTAATCTTTCTGTTTCTGTTCCATGCAACACCATTTTCCCCAGATATTCAAACTTTGAGCCAAGGAATCTTTCTTGACTTTTCATACTCATTATTGCATCTTTTTCTATTTCACATACATAATGTTTTTCATATTTGTCCCCTTCTCTCTACCACATGACCTGGTTTGGGCCTTAATCACTTCTTTCTTGGGCTATTACATTAACTCTTTGATTGTTCCCTGTTTCTAGGATCTCCCTTTCTAATATGTAATCTATAGAGCTGCCAAATTGCTATTCCAATAACACAAGACTAACTATATTATTCCCCCAATTAATATTCTTTAGGAGCCCCTATTGTGATTAGTGTAACATACAAATTCCATTTTTGTCTCCCTGTTTTTATATCTATTTCCTTCTCTTGCCTTTCTTTTCCCCACTCCATTATAACATATGACCTTTCAATTTTTCCAAATGTAGAAAATGCTCTGTGGGTTCTTCATCCTCTGCATTTCTCAGAAATAGAGACTGCAGGCTAGTGAGTGATGTTTCCCACTGAGAAGCTCTATTTGAGCTGTATTTGTTGACATGACAATGTACAGAGTTAGTACGAATTACTAGTTATTCTGCCTGTAGATTACCAATTTAAGAATGATGCAATCTGCAGAAAATATCCAGTCATAAAAACAAAGTAGCTAAATATGAAGATATGACAACCCAAAAACAATAAAATCCTGATAATTTAGAAATATTTGAGTAAATTTATTTTTTGTAAATTTACCCATTCTGTGCTAATGTTTGCTTTTGTATTTGCTATGAAATTAGAGTTTATGCTAAACAACATCATAGTGAAAACAAATTTACAGAAGAGTATCTAAATTGCAAGGTAGAACATCATAATTTTAAAAAATAAGCAATAATTATATGCTTGCACAAAAATAACATGTTAATTGCATATATCTTGTATGAAATGGGTAGTAAGGCAGATATGAAACAAGTCTCCTTGGCAATATTCTGGTAATAAGTAATTGAAGTCACCAAAATCACTGGAAAGCAAGTGTTCTATTTTTTAATAGTATTCCATTTTTCCAAATACATATGAAGACAGTTTGCAACATCCATTTTTATAAACTTTGTGTTCCAAATTTTTCTCCCTAGGTTCTTTACTTTTCCCCTCCCCAAGATAAAAAAATAATCTGATATAGATTCATTATGTGCAATTCTTTTAAACATTTCAATATTTGTCAAGTTGTACAAGAAAAATCAAACCAAAATAAAAGAGAAAAAAAAACAAGTAAACAAATAAACAGCAAAAAAGGGTGAAATAGCTATGTTTTAATCTACATTTGCTCTCCATAGTTCTTCCTCTGGATGTAGCTGACATTTTCTATCCCACATGTATTGGAATTGCCTTGAATCACCTTATTGTTGAAAAAAGCCAAATCTATCACAGTGGATCATTACATAATTTTGTTGTTACTTTATACAATGTTCTCTTGGCTCTGCTGACTTCACTCAGCATCAATTCATGTATTTTCAAACTTTTCTCAAATCAATCTGCTCAATATTTCTTATAGAACAATAATATTTCATTGCTTTCATATGCCATAAGTTATTCAGCCATTCCCCAACAGATAGACATCAACTCGATTTCCAGTTCCTTGATACTCTAAAAAGAGCTGCTACTTACATTTTAGCACATGTGAGTTCTTTTTCCTCTTTTCATGATCTCTTAGAGATACAGACCCAGGAGTGACACTGTTAGATCAATGGATATTCACAGTTTAATAGCCCTTTAGGCATAGTTCCAAACTGCTTTCCATTATGGTTGAAGCATTTCACAAGTTATCTAACAAAACATTAGTGTCCTAGTTTTCTCATATACCTCACACATTTATTATTATCTTTTCCTGTCATCTAAGCCAGTCTGAAAGCTGTGAAGTGGTGCCTCAGAGTAATGTTAATTTGCATTTCTCTACTTAAAAGCAGTTTAGATAATTTTTCATGTGACTAGAAATGGTTTTAATTTCTTCATCTGCAAATTGTCTGTTTATATCCTTTGACTATTTATGAAATGGGTAATGACTTGTATTCTTATATTTTTGAGTTAATTCTCTATATATTTTAGAATAGATGCCTTTATCAGAAATGTGACTATAAAAATTATTTTTTCAGCTTTCTGCTTCCTTTCTAATCTTGTCTGCATTGATTTTGCTTATGCAAAATTGTTTTAATTTAATATAATCAAAATCAAAGTAATGTTCAATATAAATATGAAAGTAAGGAAAATACATTCCTTTTTTTTCAAATAGTAAACAAAATTTAAAAAAAATAAGAATGATCAGAAGTTTGGTTAGCTATGGAAAGATAAGTAGGCTTTTAGAGGAGATATAAATTGATCCAACCACTCAGTGAGAAATTATGCAATATATTGCAACAAACCTTCCCATTCTTCACAATTGTGAAAGTAAGGAATTAAAATAGATGTGATATAAAATATTCATAATTTTTGGAGTTTTGTAACAAAGAAAAAGAACAATGTTGGGGGAAATTATTAAAGAATTTTATGTATATAAAAGAAGATAGTATTATATAGTAATCTATTTGACAGAATTAAATGGATATATTTGTATGAACTGAGTGGATGCCCATCAATTGGAGAATAGCTGAGTAAATTATGGTATATGAATGTTATGGAATATTATTTTCCGTAAGAAAAGACCAGCAGGATGAATACAGACAGACTTGGAACTGATGCTGAGTGAAATGAGCAGAACCAGGAGATCATTATACACTTCAACAACAATGTTATATGAGTATCAACTCTGATCGAAGTGGTAACTTTGGCAATAAGAGGATCCAATTAAAATCCAATTGATCAGTGATAAACAGAATCAACTATACTCAGGGAAAGAACATTGAGAAATAAATGTAGAGTGCTTGCATTTTTGTTTTTCTTCCCAGTTTATTTTTACCTTCTGAATCCGAATTTTTTGTGCAACAAGAGAACTGTATAAATATGTACAAATATATTGTATTTTAGATATACTTTAACATTTTTAACATGCATGAGACTGTCTGCCATCTAAAGGAGGGGATGGAGGAAAGGAAGGGAAATTTGGAGCAGAAGTGATTACAAGGGTCAGCATTGAAAAACTGCTCATGCATATGCTCTGTCAAAAAATCTATAATAAAATAAATAAATAAATAATGGAGTTGGCAAAAAAAAAAAAAGTCCACTGGAAAAAATACACAGTCCTTTAAAAATAGAAATAGACAAATGGGGGGAAATATAGAAAAGCTTACTGAAGAAAAGTTAACCTTAAAAACTAGAAATGGACAAATGGAATCTAATGATTCTACGAGTTATTAAGAATCAGTCAAAAAAATAGAAGAAAAGGTAAAGTGGCTCATTAAAAAAAAACAAAAACAAAAACAAAAACAAACAACTAAGCTGCATAATAGATCCTGAAGAGATAACTTAAGAATTATTGGAGGACATGAAAAGCATAATCAAAAAAGAATGTATACATCATTTTTAAGATATCATTAATGAAAATACCATGTATAGACCCACAGGATAAAATATTTTTCAAAAGAATACAATGATCAATTCCCAAAAGAGATCCCCAGATGAAAACTCCAAAGATTATTTTAGCCTAACTCAAAAATTATTAAGCCAAGCTACATAGTAAGTACATAACAGATGTTTATTGGTGGAAAACAGTGTAACAGAAGCTAAGTATTGACCAGCAACTCACACTATATACCAAGATAAGGTGAAAATAAATATATAATTAAGAGATAAAGGGTGATGACATAAGTGAATTAGGAAGGCAAGGAATAGTTTACCTGACAGATCTATGGAGAAGGAAAAAAAAATGACAAACAAAAGATAGTGAACAGTATGGAATACAAAATGGATAATTTTGATTACATTAAACTAAAACATTTTTATATTCAAAAGTCAAAGTAATCAATATTATTATGACAGTTGGAAACTATTTTTACAGTTAGTGCTTCTGATAAATGTCTCATTTCTCAAATAAATACAAAAGTAAGCTGAATTTATGAGAATAAAACTTTTCCCCAATTAATAAATGGTCAAAAAATGAACAGGTCATTTTCAAAGGAAGAAATTGAAATTATCTATACTCATATTAAAAAAATAAAATGGTCTACAGTACTATTGATTAGGGGAATTAAAATTAAAACACATAACACCAAACAGATTGGCTAACATGACAGAAAAGGAAAATGATAAATCTTGGAGAGGCTGTAGGAAAATTGCAACACTGATGTACTGTTGGTGAAAGTGTAAATTGATCCAACCACTCTTGAGAGATTTGGAACTATGCTCAAAAATTTATCCAGTAGTATAACTATGAGTGCTACATCCCAAAAAGATCATACAAAGGTACACACATGTATAAAAATGTTTGTAAAAGCTCTATTTGTGGTGGCAAAGGGAATTAGACATGGATGAGATATCTATCAATTCAGGAATGGATGAACACATTGTGGTATGTGCATGTAATGGAATACTATTGTTCTATAAAAAATGATGACCAGACATTTCAGAAAAAGTGGGAAAAACTTATGTAAACTGATGCTGAATGAAGTGAACAAAACCAGGCAAACCTATATACAGTATTAGCAACATTTTGTGGTGGTCACCTGATCAATTTTGCTTTTTTCAGCAATACAATGATCAATTCCAAAAGACTCATAATGGAAAATAATATCTACATCCAGAGAAAGAACCATGGGGTCTGAATGCAGATGGAGGCATACTATTTTTACTTTGTTTTTTTTTCCTGTTTCTTTTCTTTCTTATGTTTTTTTCCCATATATCAGATTACTTGCCATCTTGGGGAGAGGGAGAAAAAATGGAAATAAAAATCTTATAAAAGTAAATATTGAATGCTATCTTTACATGGAACTGGAAAAAATAAAATATTATTGAGAGGGAAAGAGAAAGGTAGGACAGAGAGATTAGTGACTTTTACAATAGATCCACAGCAATGTGAAGGTTTAAAAGCATTTTGTCATATCTGTGAGTCTTTTTAAAAATAATTTTAGCCCAGGAATATACTGCATGAGTAGTTGAGAGATAATCAGACAAAACAGTTAAGGTACTAAATAGCAACAGTCTAGACCAACTCATGACCAGTCTTCTTTGAAGTCCATAAAAGCACAATGTCACTTTATTAATATATAGCCAACAAAGGAATATAGTATATAATTTTTTACCTGATTGCTGCATACTAGGTCTTCCAGTGACCTCTTCAAGGTTCCTCTGACACAATCATAAAATCTATAAAATTCCATAACCCATTCACCCCAGTCCATTACCCAAACATACAGGGTTAGGAGGAGGATAAATATTGTTTAGGATCATAAAAAGAGGAGTGTCTATATATTTATAGCCCTCATATCATATATCTGAGAAGGCTCTTGAATCAACTTTGATCCTCTAAATTTGTATAATATAAGCAATCATTTTTTGCCACAAAAACAAAATAGTGGGAAAATAATTAAATATAACAAGAACATCACACAGTCCTTTGTCCAGTTGTCTCCCCCAAGCCTTCTACAACAGATTCTTTCTAGCATTTCTTGATAAGATGACAGGGGTATTTTGTATGCATTGTGCTATCCCTTCTTCACACCAAAAAGTTTCAAAAAGATACTTCCACCTGCCTTTATTACCAGCAAAACAAAGAAAAAACTTTAGGAGAACACATGGTTTGATGCATCCTTCTCCTTTTCTTCTCACATACATGATTGATAATGATAGTAATGTCTGGCCAGCCTCATTTATTTCCAGTCATATCAGATGATTATACTTTTTGGTATTCATATTGGTGTCATAACTCTTGTTCAATACTGACCTGAAAGTAGCATCATTAAAAACAATCATTATCATTAAAATAAAATGTTACAGACCCTGGAGCTATTGCAATAATTACTGATGTGACTCTTAGGTGATTTTTCTCTATATATATCTGTGTGTGTGTGTGTGTGTGTGTGTGTGTATGAATCTTTCTGTCTCTATCCTTCTGTCTCTGTTTCTGTTCCTCTTTTTCTCTGTCTATATCGCTGTCTTTCTCTCTCTCCTACTATATGATGCTTTCAGTCCCCATAGGTAGTTGGTATTAGCCTGTCTGACCATCAACTGCCCAACTCCTCCCCAGCAAGATCCAATTGTCTGTACTTCAATCCATGAAGAATTTGATTTTGAAGAACATCAGATGAAAGGGGCAGGGGGAGGAGCATCCAATTCCATATTCTGAAACTTGAGTTTTATTCCCACTCTTTACTATTTCATATCTGCTTCCTTTAATAAACAAATGTTCTCCAACTAGTACTTCCCCTGTCCCTGGAGCAAATGATATTTTGAGAGATATAGAAGAATATATGAACATCAGTTACATAATTAAGCAGATGAATTTCTTTTTTACTCTAAGTATAGGGTGAGCTGAAGGATAAATGCATTCAGAAGTTAGACTGCATGGTAAATCTCACTTGGTTTTGCATTCCAAAGCAGGAAGTTAGATTTATGTTAGTGAAGCATGTTTACTATGAGAATAAATATGAAAATGCTAAATAGAGTTGGTTTCCCCTTCACCTTCCCCCAATGCAAATAGGAAGGTATGACCTTTCTCTGCTTTGATACAAAGAAGAAATAGCTATCTAAAATTCTTTAATTTATGCAAAATAAAATGCAAGATCAGGTAGTCTTGACCCACCACGTACAGTTGTAATATATTTTTTACTAAAGAGAAGATAATGCTTTGGAATCCTAGATTACAAGGAATATTAACATAGTGCACATGTGAAAATATAAAGCCTGTAAATATTCTGGAGTTTAATTCCTGTGAAATGAATTTGTTTCTCAATATTTACGACTTATTGGCACTTGATCTTAGTGTAAACCCCCCTGGTAGAAAAGCAGCAACTACTAATAGAAACAAGTGCTGACTTAAAGGTTTTTATTCCATTTCATCATACTACTGCCAGAAAATGCTGCCTTATTCCTAGAGAAATATAAAAGGCAATCATCTTCTGTAGTCAAGGACAAAATCAAACACATAGAAAAGAGAGGGGTTGTTTCCAAATTGCTGATGCTTACAAATAGACTATCAGACTGACCTAACTTTATCAAAATACACTCACCATCCAAAAACCATGGATTTAGAACAGTTTTCTGGGGGGAAAGTTATAAAAAAATTATTAAAGAAATGACTGCTGATTGTTTACAAAGAAAGAGGTGATCACTAGGAGACAACATGTGTTCACATGCTGAATTCACTTGAATTCACTTTGCATCCCATTCCTTTTTCTTATAATAAGCATGATTTGGTTGAGTCATTTAATCCTTAATGGGCACAAGTTTTCTCATCTGTAAAAATTATCCAGTCATGGATTTTTAACAAATACATATTGAATGTGTTTGTATGCGTGTATATATGACAGCAATTTCTTTTAGAAGTCTCATGAAGCTTATTGTTCCTATCTCAGTATAACATTTTTGTCAACCAATAAAATACATAGAATTATAAGAGAAGACAATGATATGGAAATATTATATATAAATGCATATATTTATGTATGTATATGTTCAGGTTAAGGACTCCTGAACTAGAAGATTTAAATTCTGTTCTAACACTAAAACCTGTAACCTTCTGTTGCTCTTTTGAATAATAGATAAATGAATGACATAGATAAATTATATTTTGATTTAAATGAGGCCATTTCCAGAATCTCCTGAAATACCCTTGTGGATAAGAGAAATATATGTGGCCTAGATTCTAGCAGTTAGTTGGTATTATACTTACTTAAGCATTCATACTCAAAGAGTACTAAAAGTGCATTCATTTCTACTTGAGAGAAAATATTCAGGGATGTGATAGGAATCTGCCCTTTAACTAATTTTATTAATACTTTGATCAATGACTTAGATAAGCACATGGTAGAAATTCTTATAAACATCTACAATGGATTGTTAATTTGGTAAATGACAGGCTGAAAACACAAATTGATCTCAATTGGTTACAAGGACTTGAGACCAAAGAGGGTAATATTTAATTGGTATACTATGAAGTTCTCTATTTATAATGACATACATACTAGAGGAGATGTAGATTGACACCATTTCATTTGAATAAAGACCTACATAATTTTTAAAAGATGAATCTATTATGTAAAATGGGTCTACCCCTCTCAAAAAGCCTAATATAAAAGTAGACTTCATCAAAAGAAATATATCAAAGGAGATTATAATTCCATTATACTCTGTAAATGTAAGAGCACCGATAGAATATTACATTTATTTGTCATGATCACATTTTAAGAAAAATTGGTATAGAAGGAAGAAAAAGAAAAAAAAAAAAAAACAAAGGATGATGACCAGGATGATGACAATTCTGAAAATAATAGTATAAGAGAAACTAAAGAGAGAACTAGGAGCCTCGAAAAAAGACGACTTAGGAAAGACACAATCTTCTTCAAGTATTTGAAAACTTTCATAATATATTTCCAAATATCATTGTCAAAATATCACTCTATATTTACTCTTTATGGTCTTGAAAGCTGGAAAATAAATTATAAAGTGCTTTGTTCAAGTCTCATTGATATTTTCTCTTTCACATGTTCTCTCAGTTTTAAGATCATGTACGATTATGCAGTATTATTACCCTACCCATTTCTGTTTCGTGTACGTCTTTTCAGATGTATTTACCAAAGTGCATCACAAGAAACATGTTTTTGATACTAAGAATATTATATGCTCATAATTATGAATATGCTAATTTAATTATCAAAAGTCAACCAAGGAAACAAATTTTTGTGTTTAAAAATAAATGTTTAAAAACAAACATAAAGAAACACATAAATAAAACCAGATAAATAGAATACAATTTTTCATAGCAAAAAAGCCCCAATGATTCATGTTCATATTTCTATCATGTTGGAACAGTAGATCCAAGGTGCTATAGTGCATTAAGTGATTGAATTAACAAGAAAGTTACTATGCTTTTTAATGAAATGAACATAGATCTCTACTCCGCTCCAAAACCCTTTTGTATTCTTTAATAACATGTAATATTATTTTGCCAGCAATAAAAGGGACTATCAAATCAAATGGCACGACATACAGTTAAGTTATTAAATTAGAGACTTGAGATATGAAGTGTCCTAATAGTCGAAGTATATGTGCATTATAATAAAAAAATTATCAGCTACCACATTTTGTTTGTTCTATTTTGTTTAAACAGCATTATGAATTTTTTTTTTTCCATTTTGAAATCCACATGGTAGAAACTTTATCTATCCTAGTCTTCAAATTGACATCAAGCAGAAAGTCTATGAATGACATTCCAAGTATCTTCACAGAATAATTGTTTGGAATATTTGCCAGAAGACCAGAGGATTTGAAGTGAGAAAACCTGGTAACCATTTCAAGGGTCTATTCAAACTCATATTAGAATTCTTCACATACAAGAGTCTTCTCTCAACTCCATGTCTTTGAACAGAAAGGCTGCCATGAATGAAGTGAATTCTCTTATTATTTCTGCTTCTTAGAAATTCTGCTTTTCCTTTTACTTTGTTTTGATTGTTGTTTTTATTTTTAATTAAAGCTTTTTATGTTCAAAACATATGCATAGATAATTTTCAACATTTATTCTTACAAAACTTTGTGTCCCAAATTTTTCCTTTCCTCCCCTACTGTAGGCTTCAAGTAATACATTATATGTTAAATATGTGCAATTCTTCTATTCTTCCTGTGCAACAAGATAACTGTATAAATATATATACATATATTGTGTTTAACATATACTTTAACATATTTAACATGTATGGCACTACCTGCCATCTAGGGGAGGGGGTGGGGGGGAAGGAGGGCAAACGTTGGAACAGAAGTTTTTGCAAGGGTCAATGTTGAAAAATTACCCATGCATAGGTTTTGTACATTAAAAGTTATAATAAAAATAAAATTTAAAGAAAAGAAATGAGGTCTTCATAGGAACTCCTGAATGTAAACATTTATTCCCACTTTATTGCTTCCATTCTAATGTTGGGTGCATTGGTTTTGTTTATACAAAAACTTTTAAACTTAATATAATTATAATAATATATGCCCGAATATATCAAAATTAATAAAATCAAAATTATCTTTAATGTACTTTAGGTCTTCTTTGGCCACATATCCCTTCCTTCTCAACAGATCTGAGAGAAAGATTATCTTTTGTTAACCTAATTCACTTATAATATCACACTTTATATCTAACTCATGAACCCATTTCTACCTGACCTTGGTATAGGATATTAGGGGGTAATGCCTAGTTTCTGTCATATTAATTTCCAAATTTCCCAGCAATTTTTTGTCAAGTAGTTACTTTTTATCTCAGAAGTGGAGGTTTTTTTTTGATTTATAAAGCAAAAGATTATTATAGTCATTGATTATTATGTCTTGTGAACCTAACCTATTTGAGTGATCAACTATTCTATTTCTTAGCCACTACAAAATGTTTTTGAAGACCACTGCTTTATAATACAGTTTTAAATCTGGTATAGCGAGGCCACCTTCATTTGTAATTTTTTTCATTAATTTCCTTGAAATTCTTGATCTTTTGTTTTTCCAGATAAACTTTGTTACTATTTTTTCTAGTTCTGTAAAATAATTTATCAGGAGTTTGTTTGTTATGGCACTGAATAAGAGCTTAATCTAGGCAGCATTGTTATTTTTATTATATTAGCTCAGCCTACCAATGAGCACTTAATATTCTTTCAGTTGATTAGATCTGACTTTATAAAGTGTTTTGTAATTTTGTTCATATAGTTCTTGACTTTACCCTGGCAGGTAGACTCCCAAATATTTTATATTATCTACAGTTATATTAATTGAATTTCTCTTTGCATTTCTTGCAAAGAGACCTTTTTGGTAATATATATAAAAATGCTAACAATTTATGTGGATTTATTTCATATCACGCAATTTTGCCAAAGTTATGAATTGTTTCTAGGAGTTTTTTAGTTGATTCTCTAAATATACCATCATATCATCAGCAAAGAGTGATAATTTGGTTTCCACATTAATTGCTTTAATTCCTTTAATCTCTTTTTATTCTCTAATTGTCAAAGCTAACATTTATAATATAATATTGAATAATAATGGTGATAGTTGGTAACGTTGTTTCACCCTTGATCTTTTTTGAGAATAGTTTCAATTGATTCCTGTTACAGATGGTGCTTGCTAATGGTTTTAAATATATGCTACTCATTTTAAAGAACACTCCATTTATGCCTATACTCTTTAGTGTTTTTAACAGGAATGGATATTGTATTTGGTCAAAAGTTTTTTTTCTGCATGTATTGAGATAACCATATGATATTTGTTAGTTTGGTTATTGATATAGTCAATTATGTTAATAGTTTTCCTAATATTGGACCAGCCTTATATTACTGTTATAAATCCTACTTCATCATGTTGTATTATCCTGGGGATAAGTTGCTATAATTGCTTTGCTAATATTAGATTTAAGATATTTTCATCAATATTCATTAGGGAAATTGGTATTCTTTTTCTGTTTTGACCCCACTTGATTTAGATATCAGTACCATATCTGTGTCATAAAAGGAATTTGGTAGGACTTCTATTTCCCTATTTTTTCAAATAGTTTGTACAGTATTGGAATTAATTATTGTTTAAATGTTTGTTATAATTAACATATAATTCACTTGGACTTAAAGAATTTTTCTTAGGAAGTTCATTAATAGCTAAATGGGACTATTTATGTAATTTATTTCCTCTTCTGTTAATCTAATCTATATTTTTAAGTATTCAACAATTTCATTTAGATTATCAGATTTCTTGATAGAGATTTGGGCAAAATAGCTCCTAATTATTGCTCTAATTTCCTCTTCATTGGTGTAAAGTTCTCCCATTTCATTTTTGATAGAAACAATTTGAATGTTTTCTTTACTTTTTCTAATCAAATTAACTAAAGGTTTATTTGTTTTTTTGATTTTTTTCATAAAACCAACTTTTACTTTTGCTTATTAGATCAACATTTTCTGTCAATTTTATTCTCCTCTTTTATTTGAAGAATTTCAAATTTGGTACTTAATTGGGAGTTTTTAATTTGTTCTTTTTCTAGCTTTTTTAGTTGTATTCCCAGTTAATTGATTTTCTCTTTCTCTATTTTATGCAAGTTTACATTTAAGAACTGCTTTGGCTATTTTCCATAATTTTTGGTATGTTTTTCTCATTATTGTCATTCTCTTAGATGAACTTATCAATTGTATATATGATTTGTTGTTTTACCTACTCATTTAGGATTACGTTATTTAGTTTCCAATTAATTTTTGGTCCATTTTCTCCTGCACATTTATTGTAAGTATTTTTTTATCACATCATGATCTGAAAAAAAATGCATTTACTATTTCTGTCTTTCTGCATTTGAGTTTGGAATTTTTGTGACTTCAAGCACAGCCAGTTTTTATGTAGATTCCATATACTCCTGGGGGGGGGGGGAGAGAGAGAGATATTTCTTTCTGTCTCCATTCAATTTTCTCAAAAGGCTTATAATACCAAACTTTTCTAAAATTCTATTTACCTTTTTAACTTCTTTCTTATTTATTTTGTGGATCAATTTTTCTGTTTATAAGAGAGCAAGATTGAGATTCCCCATTATCATAGTTTTGTGGTCTAATTTTTTCTTGCAATTCTCTTAACTTCTACTCTAGGAATTTGTATGCTATACCCCTTGGTGCATATATGTTTAGTATTGATATTATCTCATTATCTATGATACACTTCAGCAAGATGTAGTATCTTTCCTTATCTCTTTTAGTTAGGTCTAATTTGCTTTTGCTTGATCTTAGGTTAGCATCACTATTCCTGCTTTTTTTCTTCAGCTGAAGCATGATAGATTCTGCTCCACCTTTTACCATTTCTCTGTATGTATCATTCTACTTTAAATTTATTCCTTTTAAACAACATATTGTAGGATTCTGGATTTTAATGCAATCTGGTATATGCTCCCATTTTGTGGATGAGTTCATCCCACTGAAATTCACAGTTAATATTATTAACTCTTTATTTCCCACCATCTTATTTTCCCCAAGTTACACTGTTTCGTTTCCCCCTTTCCCTCCTTGCCTGTATTTTGCTTCTGATCACCACTCCTTCAAAATAGCTCTCCCATATTACAGCATCTCCTCCTTTCTTATAACTTTCCCATTCTTTATCTATTCTTTCTTCTCATAGTCTCCCCCTTTTCTTTCCCCTTTCAAAAAGTTTCTCTGTGAAGTTATGTATGTTTGATATTTTCACTTTCAGTCAAATCTGCTGGGAATAAGATTCACACAAGGCTCCTCTCCCTCCCTTCTTTCCTTCAATTGTAATAGGCTTTTTTTGCTTCTTCATTTTTCCTTCATTTTCCTCTTTGTCCAGTACATTCCTCTTTCCACCTCTAGTTTCTTTTTTATTTCATCACAATAACATCAAATTATACCTGCACCAATCAAGTATACTCATAACAAAGATACAGTTCTCAAGAGTTAAGTACATTATCTATCCACATAAGGATGTTAACTTTTAAACTTTTTTTTTGGCTGAGACAATTGGGATTAAGTGACATGCCCAGGATCACACAACTAGAAAGTGTTAAGTGTCTGAATTCAGATTTGAACTCAGGCGCTCCTGATTTCAGGTCTGATGATCTACCCACTGCACCAGCCAGCTGCCCCAACTTTTTAACTTTTAAAAAAAGTAATTTTTCTTTTCTTTTTACCTTTTTATGCTTCTCTTATGTTCTATATTTGAATATCAATGTTATAACATTATGTTAAACATATTTCCATATTAGTCATGTTGTGCAAGAAAAATCAGACTAAAAGGGAAAAAATAAGAAAGGAAAAACAAACAAAAACAGTAAAAAATAATATGCTTTGATCCATATTCAGTCCCCATACTTCTTATTCTAGATGTGGATGGCATTTTCCATTCCAAACCTATTGGAACTGCTTTGAATCACTACCTTGTTGAGAAGTGTCAAGTTCATATAATCTTGTTACAAGATTTTGGTTCTGCTCACTTCACTCAGCTTATTTTTTACCCTTATTTATTTTCTGATTTCCATATTCCATATTCACTCCTCAGCTCCTATTAACTAAACGCTTGCCTTCTTTTTTTTTGGATCACAATTAAATCAAAGATGTTATTGCTTCTGGAAATATTACCATATGACTTCATTTGCTAATATTGTATGAGACAGAGATACACATATACATATATGTGTACATGTATTTACACATATGTGTGTGTCCTTCTTAGCCGCTACTCCTCTTAAATTTGCTGCCTTATCCACTGGAATGTAAGCTTCCTGAGAGAAATCTGTACAAATACAAATACTTGTATACCAGAATTGTCAGTTCCTGGGGATTTCTACTGCTGTCTTTGACCAAACACTTTACCTTATCTTTCATGTTTCCATGCCTTATATGTATTATCTTCTTGGTACTTGACTACCTATGAACCTTGGTCTCATCTTGATGTATTTCTGTCTGACCCAACTTTTGTGTATCTGTTTCCTCCCAAAAAAGACTTTCATTCATTTATGATCTTGAATAGTTTAAATGTAGTATGATAGCTTATCAATCACTTTGCATAGACTTTAAATTTTAGTTTTTTTTTTTTTTTTTTTTTTTTACTTTGTATCATTATTATTTTGTATTTCTATATTTTACTGCTACTTATATGACCTTGCCACTTGGGTTCCTAACTTTAAGCTGCATATAATTATCCTATGTTTGTCACAAAATGCATGTGATTGGAAGCAGGAAGAGAGAATAGAATAGTAAATAAAATAATGAAATAATGTGCAATTGGTAGTTGAAATGTCGGGCCCAATTTTAGAAATCCTTTTTATTTTAATGGCTTGGATTAGCAAATGCAACTTTATTTCTTCAACATTCAAATTAGACATTGTTTCATGTGTGACTTATTTTAATAATCATATTTAAAAGTTTCAAGTAGGCATTGGAGTAGCATTTTGGCAATATACAAGCACAAATTAAAATATAAACTTTTGTTCAAATTGAATATTTTCTTCAAAGTGGTACTTAGATAGTATTTCTTTCTTTAAATGCAGTACATTTGAAGAGAGAAAGAGAAGGTAGAATAGGTCTTAAATGGGCTTGTGAGCTAATAACATAAGCCCATAAAAGTCATCTTAGCAATAATGGCATCAAATGAGATGTGAGGAGCAGAACTTTAATGTCTTCATAATGATTTCACTTCCATGTAAACCTTTGCTATAACATTGCTACAAGCCACATTAAATGACATAATTATTTAAATGTGTAAATTACAAATGCTAAATTAAAAAATATATATTGAACATTCTTGATAAATGCCTATTAAATCTTTGGTCATAGAGGAAAAATAAAATTTTATCACAGGTGAATAACTTCAGGATATTTCACTTTTCTTTTGTCTGCTTAGCATACCTGTAAATCACCAGAACAGATTATTATTCTCCTCTTCCTTCTACAGAGGGGAGAAATATCATAATACAGAGGGATATTAGAAACTTTTGTAGGTTTACCAAATGAACTACACACATTTTGTTTGTATCTCTTTGTGTGGGGTCACATAGTAATAGAGATAGGAATTTTGCCTTGGATCCATAAAGACCTGGATTCAGTTCCCTTATCTGAGACTATGTGATTCTGAGTAAATTATTTTCCCTTTCATTGCTGTAGAGAATTATCTAAAATTATAAATTACACAGAAAGTGTTAACCTATATTAGTATAGGGAGTTCCTACATCTGGAACTGTTCTATACTAATGAAGTCACTAGTCCTGTTCCTCTTTCCTATTTGCCATCTCTATGCATGGTTAAGCTTATCTTGTTGATGTCATATACCTCAGGAGAATGACAATTTATATTGTTCAACTATTATCACATTATACAAGTGAAGGCTTAATAAATATCATTCTTATTTTGATTTAGAGTCCATTTCAAAAAATAAGTTAAAAACTAATGCAAAGTGACTGAATAGAATTGTTTGTTCATCATGTCAGTTATGTAAGATTTAGTTAAATTTGTAAGTGTAATGTATACATGAAAATCTTTCCAGACAGACTATCACAATTTTATAATAGATGGGTGCTTAATAAATATAATTTGATATTAACAGTCACAATAATTAATCATGACATATATGGTGGCTATGCAATATGGTAGAAGGGAAAACTGAATTTCATTTATAGGTAGCAAAGGATAGAAGACAAATGGATGGTATAATGTAAGGAGTACTGAGCCTGAATTCAAGAAGATTCATCTTTGTGAATTCAAATAGAGCCTCAGATACTTACCAGTTGTGTAACTTTGAGCAAGACACTTAACCCTGTTTGCCTCAGTTTCTCATCTATAAGTAGCTAAGTGTCATAATGTTTAGACACCAGGAAAGATGTCAGGAAGACTTATCTTCCTGAGTTCAAATTTATTCTCAGATATTTACTCATTGTGTAAGTAAGCCATTTAATTTTGTTTGCCTTAATTCTTCATCTGTAAAATGAGTTGAAGAATTAAATGGAAAATCCTCATTATCTTTGCCAAAAAGCCCCAAATAGAGATATGAAGAGTTATCCACAACAGAATAAAAATGACTGAACAATTTCAATAACATTAAGGACAACTAGATGATTTATATGTGATCAGTCCTAGGCCAGATGGACCAACTATTGTTGTAGTTATCAGATCTATTCATTCCTGATTCAATATGGAATGAGAACTTTGACAAGCATTCTCCAAAGCACACTCTTTACAAAGCTTCTGTGGGGGTTGCATGAGAAGGTAACAGGAAATGTTCATCTAGCTATAATTCCTTTGAATTGGGTTCATATCCTAGTTCTGATTCTAATTTCATGGTGGGAGACAAAT
This sequence comes from Sminthopsis crassicaudata, assembly GCF_048593235.1. Lineage (NCBI taxonomy): Eukaryota > Metazoa > Chordata > Mammalia > Dasyuromorphia > Dasyuridae > Sminthopsis > Sminthopsis crassicaudata. The sequence goes on from NC_133620.1 coordinate 359,348,066, forward strand.
TAGCTCACCTTTGTGACTCATTGAACTCTATAATCTGAGAAGACTGTACCAGTTGATCTCTGTGTGCTCTTTCAATTCCAATTTCCATGAAATAACATATTTTAAATTATGCTAAGGATAGGGGTGTTTCTCATATTTATTTATTATCTTATCTTACCTAATCAGCTCCTTAGTAAGTTAAGAGCAAACTCCAAGAGTTTATGCTGGACCCCCCTTTTTTTTTTCTTTATATATATTTTTCTCTTGATCTTGATCTCATCAAATACTATGACTCCAAATATTAATCTCTATCTATATGATTTCAAATCTTCATATCCATTCCTAATGGTTCTCTACATTTTCCCAAATCTTACTTGTTTCCTAAATTTTAGTTGTACTACCACCCTTTCAGTTACCCAGGTGTGAAAATCCATACTTGATTCTTAACTTTTCCCTTACTACCACTACCTGTAATCCTATCTTCCTTCACAACATCACTCATGTCTTTCTCTACTCTCCATGCCTTTTTCTTAGCTCTACCAGGCCCTCATCAATTCCAGCTTGACCTATTAAATCAGTCTCCAAATTGATTGCATGCCTTCAGTTACTCCCATTTACCTACGGCTGCCAAATCTATATTCTTATAAAATAAATGTGAATAAAATACAAAATCCTGATATAAAAATTTTGTTGTAATGTAGCTAACATGAAATTTTTCCATTATTTTTCATTTCCATTTATTTTATACAGTCCAGTTCTAGGTAAACTTGTTTGATAGTTGTTTTGCACAAAGCATTTCCTCTACCACCTCTATACCTTTATGTAGATGGCTTTCAATGTCTTTGAATGTCCTCTTCACATCTGCTCCTAGAATGCTTATGAAAGAGGGTTGCTTCAGAATGGTTGCAGCTAATTCTGGAAAAGACTTACATAAACTGATAAGTGAAGTGAGCAGAACCCAGAAAATATTGCACACATCAACAGCAAGATTGTGTAGCTCTTCTCAGCAATACAGTAATCCAAGATAATTCCAATAAATTTTGATGGAAAATGCCATCCCCATACAGAAAGAATTGAAGACTGAATGTGGATCAAAGCATATTACTTTTTTTTCCCTTTTTTCCCCCTTTTGTTCTGATTTTTCTTTCCCAGCATGACTCACAAGGGAATATGTTTTTTTTAAGTTATGGTATATGATTTGATGGAATACTATTGTGCTATGAAAAATAAAAGGAATAATGGTTTCAGAAAAAATCTGGAAAGACTTAAGAATTGATGCAAGGTAAAATGATCAGTGCCAGGAAAACTTTTTATATAATAGCAGCACTATTGTAAGAATGAAAATCAGTGAATGACTTAGCTATTCTGATCAAGACAATGATCCAAAATCAATCAATCAGAACCATTGAATTAAATGTTAACAATCTAAATCAATAAAACTAGGAAGTAGTGAAATTATTCTGGCCATTTAGTAAGGTGAAATGATGCATATAAAGTACATTGGGATTGGTTGAAGACATTCTGTCATATCCTTTGGAGTTTGTATAAAAATAAAATTGTAATTTTAAATAGATCATTCAGTAATGGCTAACATAAAGGAGATCCCAATTCCAGTCAAATTCTTCAGAGGAAATTGCATGGATGGAAGAAAAGAGCCTCTATTCCCTCCTTCTCCTCCTACAGAGAAAGACCTTGTAATGTTTGAAGGGTTCTGAAGATTTGGACTTAAAATCCTAGCAGTATTTTCAAAATGGCATCAGCATTGACTAGAAACATTCTTTGTAATGGAGGGGGGGAAAAACAAACTAGACACATGGAGGAAGGACAACTTTAGGATTTTATAAAAAGTTTAGCAGAAAGTCACATTGCACCAAATGGAAATAAGTATAAGGATTCCAGCAAAACGACTTTCAAGACCTATGAGTTTCCTCCTTTATGATGCATGCTGCTCACTTTCTAGTTCTCACTTTTTCTAGTTTTTGGAGAGTAGTGTCAGAGATTTTGGGATGGGATGAAAGAGGATATTTTCATTAACTGTTCTTACTATGCAATTATACTAAATACACATTTCTAAAAGTTAATTAAATCTGGCTAACTAGTTGACATTAACTTAAAATCACAAAATAAACTGTACCACTAGAGATTCATAAGATCTTATAACAGAAAATTGACTCTCAGAACCTTAATGATTTCTAGAACTCTGAATCAAGAAATAATAGCTGCCTTTTAGAATGTTGACCTGCCAATACGAGTGGGCACTGGGAGAATAATTTCCAAAGCTATGCTACACATACATATATTATCTTTACCTAGTTGCATTCAAGTTGTATCTCTCTAACAGAATGTAATATCCTCTGGGATGGAGGACTGTTTTATTTTTGTCGTTGTATCTCCAGACAAGGTGGATAATAAATATCAGTTGAATTTAGTCATTTAAATGAATTATTTCTGTTTCTGAAAAATTAAAGTTTCTGTATATTCAATTGGATTTTGTATTTAGAAATTTTAAAATTTGAGGTTGGAATAATTCAATTTCATATTCATCAAATGTGTTTTCTAATTTATTTTCAAATAAATTCAAATAAACCCAATAGATATTTGGGTTCCTTGAGTGCTCATGATGGTTGTATACTTGTGATATTTAAGCATGTCTTTGCAATGTCCAATTACTAATAATTGTTTTTTTAAATCATATCTTTTTTATTTTCAAAATATATGCAAAGACAGTTTTCAACATTCATTCCTGCAAATATTTCTTTTTCTGTTTTCTTTACCAACTCCTCCAGATAACAAGCATTCCAATATGTGTCATATATAGTACTAATAACATATGAAAAATTTCATAGGGTCATTACCTCATGAATTGGAAGGAAACTAAGGGGCCATTAAATCCAACTCCTTATGAATTAGAAAACTATGACATAGATAAATGAAGTGATTTATCTAATGTTGCACAACATTAAGTGTCTGTGGCAGGATTCAAATTCAGGTCTTCCTGATTCAAAGTTTAGCACTCTATTCATTATAGAAAATTACTGCTTATCTAATCTTTGACAAACCCAAAGATACCAACAATAGGGACAAAAATTCATTATTCGGAAGAAACTGTTGGGAAAACTGGAAATTAGTATGGCAGAAATTAGATATGGATCCACACTTAACACCATACACCAAGATAAGATCAAAATGGGTCCATGATTTAGGCATAAAGAATGAGATCATAAATAGATTAGAGGAACAGAGAATAGTCTACCTCTCAGACTTGTGGAGGAGGAAGGAATTTATGACCAAAGGAGAACTAGAGATCATTATTGATCACAAAATAGAAGATTTTGATTACATCAAACTAAAAAGTTTCTGTACAAACAATACTAATTCAAACAAGATTAGAAGGGAAGTAACAAATTGGGAAAATATTTTTAAAAGTAAAGGTTCTGACAAAGGTCTCATTTCCAAAATATATAGAGGACTGACCCTGATTTATAGGAAACCAAACCATTCTCCAATTGATAAATGGTCAAGGGATATGAACAGACAATTCTCAGATGATGAAATTGACACTATTTCCACTCACATGCAAGAGTGTTCCAAATCACTACTGATCAGAGAAATGCAAATTAAGACAACTCTGAGATACCACTATATACCTGTCAGATTGGCTAAAATGACAGGAACAAATAATGATGAATGTTAGAGGGGATGTGGGAAAACTGGGACACTAATACATTGTTGGTGGAGTTGTGAAAGAATCCAGCCATTCTGGAGAGCAATCTGGAATTATGCCCAAAAAGTTATCAAACTGTGCATACCCTTTGACCCAGCATTGCTGTTATTGGGATTATATCCTAAAGAAATACTAAAGAGTGGAAAGGGACCTGTATGTGCCAAAATGTTTGTGGCAGCTCTTTTTGTTGTAGCTAGAAACTGGAAGTTGAATGGATGTCCATCAGTTGGAGAATGGTTGGGTAAATTATGGTATATGAAGGTTATGGAATATTATTGCCCTGTAAGAAATGACCAGCAGGAGGAATACAGAGAGGCTTGGAGAGACTTAAATCAACTGTTGCTGAGTGAAATGAATAGAACCAGAAGATCACTATACACTTCAACAACAATACTGTATGAGGATGTATTCTGATGGAAGTGGAAATCTTCAACATAAAGAAGAGCCAACTCACTTCCAGTTGATCAATGATGGACAGAAATAACTATACCCAGAGAAGGAACACTGGGAAGCGAATGTAAATTGTTAGCACTACTGTCTATCTACCCAGGTTACTTATACCTTTGGAAGCTAATAATTAATGTGCAACAAGAAAATGGTATTTACACACATATATTGTATCTAGGTTATATTGTAACACATGTAAAATGTATGGGATTACCTGCCATCGGGGGAGGGAGTGGAGGGAGGGAGGGGATAATTTGGAAAAATGAATTAAAAAAAAAAAAAAAAGAAAATTACTGCTTGTTCAATCACAAAATTGACATGACCAAAATGAAAGAAAGACAGAGGGACTTGCTATATTGCAGTGGAAAGAGTAATAATCAATTTACAATCAGAGTTCTTGGTGATGAATTCTTGTTCTCACTCCTTCATTCATGGCATAAGTTGTAAGCCTGTGATAAAGAGAACTCCAGGATGTCCAAGTCCAGATTAGGCCATGTAACTTTCCAAGGTACTGGGCCCCCTTAGACTTTTATTTCATTCTTTTCCATACTAGGTATCAAGAGTGGGGTTTCAGACCTTTGGAGTTTCAAAGACTAGAACAGTAAGCCAAATGAATCCAAGAGTCAGGAGGCTGTCTAAGTTTTACTGTCAGTGTAGCATCAATGCCCAAGGGAACAAAGAATATTTTTCATTTTCAGGATGAATGAGAATGAAATTCATCTTTTGGGACCCTAGTTTTGGGAAAAATGTTCATTAAATTTTAGAAATTCCTCTATCTAAAAATGAAAGAAAAGCAAAAGCCCTGTTACAAACATATACCATAAAATTGTTCATATTATAGGTTTGAAATAAATATAGCTTCATAAAAATTGCAGTGTTAAGTGGTTAAATACAATTGTGGTGATAGTAACTAGAGTCCTGAAATGCAAAAGATGTAGCCAGTTGGAATTCCAGCATATGTCATAGAAAAGAGATATTCCATAAACTCTTCAGGGTTCACAAAATCCTAATGGAAAAAATATAACAAGATCAAATACGATAATACTTATAAAGTGATAGGATAATACTTAGAAAGTGCTTAACACAATGCCTGATGCATAGTATCTAGTTAATAAATGTGTTTCCTTTTTTCCTTTCTTTCTCTGAGAGAGAGGACTTATAGCCACCATTCTACTTCCTATAAACTTTAAGAGGGGAGGAATTATATTTGTAATCCTTATTGGAGAGTTTACCCCAGCACCCTATGCAACTAGGTTCTTGGTAAATATGAACTGTTAACTGATATTTTTCCTCAGGGCCTATTGTTTTTGTACTAATACAAGAGAAAGAAAATGAGGAGTTATTATGAGAAGAAAAGTAAATCCACTGGGCTCTGCCTCTAACAAATGAGAAATCAGTTATACAGGTCTAGTGTAAATTGCTTCTATGTACCTCAAAGAAAGATGAATTGACCTCTTCTTTTATATTTGACATCACTTACCATAAATAGTTGCAGCTAGATTACAAACATAAGGTAGGAAGTGAAGATTCCCAGGGTAAAGATCTATTTCATATAATCTTATAAAAGGAATCAAAAGCATCTAAAAAGTCATCATTTGGCATCTTTGTCACATATGTACTAGTTTCCCAGTCTTTCATTTTTTATTCTACCTTTCTCCTGCTGTTATTCCTAAAGTTAAATGTCATAAGAATCTTCCTATAAAAACAACAATACCAACCTTGTATGATGGTAATGGTAAGATGGATGTAACCAATAGGTAAGTGAGATGAAAGTGTCTAATTACATTTTTAAACCAATCTTTTATTTATTTATTTTTGTTTTTATGTCAACATAACATACCATTGTATATCTCTACCTATGGCTTCCAGGGGATCATCCCATATGCTAAAAGATATTTATTTTATAAAAGAAAAAAATAGAAGGAAAAAATCAGTAAAACTAAATACTAGCTTGGTAGAGGAAATGAATGCTTGCAAGATTCCTCATTGCTTCTGCAAAATACTCAAGGAAAACATCTTCTCTTCTGTCTTCTATGGGATCATGATTATTCACTATAATTTTGCAGTATTCATTTAGCTCATATTTGTTGTTCTTTCCAATTATATTGTTGCTGTTTTATATATTGTATATTGTCCTCATTAGATTTAATTCAAATTCTGGATGTTAGCATGTATTTACAGATTTGTGATGCTACAGAAACACATGCAAAAATGCATCTATAAATATAGAGAAATGACAATTTTAAATATAATTTTGTTTTGAATTATAGAATTTTAATCATATAAATAAAGCCAAATAAAATGCCACCTTCCCCAAAAAGCAATTAATTATTCTTTTTTTTAAATCTGATTGTGTTTAGTTTATTATAGAATTTGATCCAATTTAACAAGTATCATTAAGTTTCATCTTAAATGCAAGCAGGAATAGTAATTCAGAGAAAATTAGACAGGTTTATATAAATGATTACAGGGCAGAGTTTGATAGAATTGTGTAAAGGGAAACAACAATGAAAAAAATCAGAACTGGTCAATGTATTGACTAATCCTGAGTACACGTGACTGGTAGTGAAACAGTTCTCCAGTCTCTTGGAATAAAAGTGATACCCTCTAGGTGCAGAGTGAGACATATACTTAATATCCCCAATATGTTGTGCTAGTCATTTCATTTGCTTTATATCTTTGTTACAAGAAAGGATTCCAGAGATACTGGTGAGAATGTGTATATGTGGGATTGTGGGTTTAAGAGGGGAATGCTTCCTTAGGAAGCATCAGAATGTAAATAAAAAATGAAATATTTATTAAAGGAAGTATTTTATGATCTTAATTTGGGGATATAATTACAATTGTCAGGTTTTTTGTATTGTTGTTAATAAAAAAATTGAACACATCAGCTTTTATAAATATACATATATATATATATATATATATATATATATATATATATATATATATATATATGTGTATTTTCTTGAAAATGATGAAGACTTCAATTCCATCAGCTTTATAAAACTCTAATTCTTCACAACTCTATAATCTGATTTGGAGAAAGTATTTATACTTTCCTTGATTCAGTCTTATTGGAAAACATTCACAAAATAAATACATTGACATTTGTCTTCAACGTAATTATGTGTTACCTTTCTGTTCAGTTGTCAGCCTGGCCATAACTAGAATTCACTCACCATCTCAATACTAGGTTGCTTTGTTCTGTCTGTGTCTTGGTTTAATATGCTTTGTTAGTAAGAATAGCACTGCCTGAAGACAATTATTTTAAAAAAAGAAAAGAAAAGAAATTTCTGTGTTTCACATCAGAATAAAATGACAGAATAATTTTATTTTATTAGAGAGATAAACTATCTGTTACAATAAGATACAAATCCATATTATTCCTATAATGAGAAACCTCCCTCCTGGCTTTCTCCTGGCTTAGCTGTCTTTGTTAAACATAAATATTTTACATTTTAATTTTTTTGATATGCAGTATATTGATATATTATATTCTGATCTCTACTAGAAACTTAAAAGAAAATACATATTCACAGCTGAACTGAGTGTTCCATATTTGTGTGAATATATATTGTAAGAGAAAGAAAGGAAAAAAAAGAGAAATTGTGTGTGTGTGTTTATGTGTTTATTTTCCATCTTATTCCTTTCTGGGTCAAAGCAAGTAGTTTTGACCTTAGCAAATAATAAGATAGAAAATATTAGGAGGATGGCAGAATCTTTGGGGGGAAATCTAGAATTCATCTCCTTTCCTTGGAACCCAATGTTCACAAGAAAAGTTATTAGAAAAAAAGGGCAAAACAATAACCACCAAAAGGGGGATAAAAAATAAAAACTACTGTAACATAAATATTAGATATTAGGGAAAAATAAATAATGTTTCAACATCCTCAGTGCTACTGGAATTGTCATTTGCTTTCATGGTGCTTTTGTTATGCCATAGTTCTCTTTTATAGCCCTGACTTGGTTTCCCTACTTCTCAGTTCTGCAAAACCTCCCCTCCCTCTTTATCAGAATACTTGATAGAACATCAGAATGCCTCTCCCCATCTCAAGCTATTAGAATATCAGATACTGTCTTATCAAGATGCTTTTCCCCACATCAGTCCCGGTGCCTCCCCCTGATTATGTCATCCCCTCTCCAGAGGCTCACCCCCCCCCCTCAGAATCCCATTCCTGCTCTCAGTACCCTGACTCCGCCCCTGCCTCAGTCTACCCTCTGCCTTTGAGCCAAGTGTATATATGTCATTGAGAACATTGAGATTGTTTGCTGGATTCTTGGAGGGGATAGCCCTGGGACCAAACATGGATCCATTGGTCCCAGTATATCTCTCCATTTAATAAATTATTAAATATTCTCTAATCTCTGTCTTGCTCAGTTTCTCCACCATTATACTTTATCCCTGTTCTTTATGACAATTTGAATTTCAGGCATCAATAAGTTGGCAAAGTGTCAGGATGGATCAAGGACAGAGTTAGTCTTTGCATCTGAGTTGGAAAGGGTGTCATTAAGAGTATAATGAAATTCATGGGATAATTTGAAAGGGAGAAATGGATCCAGCGGTTAAAAAAAATTAGTATAACAGTGAAAACAGGCAGAAAAAAAAAGAATAAATGAGAAAAAAGTGGAAAGAATACTTGAATGTCAAAACTTCTGAGGGTTAATCTCAGCTGTATCTAAGAGAATATTCCCAAATTAATTCTGGAATAGTCTCTTGGAGGCAACTGAGAGACTACTGGTCTAAAAAGAAGAATGAAAAAAATAAAATAAAATAAAAAGAAGAGTGAATCTCTCAAAATGCTTTTTAGAATATATTTATGCTAGAGTGAAGGTCACACATTTTGGACAATTTTAATCATATGAGGTTAGGTTTGTATGTGGGGCTGAAAGTGAGAGTAGTGCAGAGTAGATGAGGGACAAAAGTATTAAACTTAGTTAAAGGATTGAAAATTATCAGCTTATTTAAATTACAGATAACAGTGAAAAATCCTAGCAATTGATAAAGGCAGATAAAAAGTGACTGAGGACAAATGAACTACTTACCTACTTAAAACAAAACAAAACAAACCTAATAGATCTTTCTCAATTAACAAATCTTTTGCAACTCAATTTTTTGTGTGTGCAGTCACTGAGGGACCTAGATACAAGTTTTCAGTTAATTTTAAGGCAATTGGCCTCTGGCTCCCTTTTGACCTTACCTCCCTTGTGTATCCACACTTTTATAGCAAAAAAGAGTAAAACAAACACATTTAAAAAAAAAAAAAAAAAGCTCAATATCTGTATTTAAAGAAGACTTTTTAAAAATATATAAGTAGAAAATAATCAAGGTTTAATTAGAATGAAACACTGAAGAAAAAGCATGCTGAGAGCAATGGGATAGGGCAGAGAGAATAGAGAAGGGGCAACTTTACCATATCTCACAGCATAACAAGCAAATACTTAGAGGGGAAAAAAACAAAATTCTGTGCAGGACCATTTCTCAAGTGGGTCAGTGAGGCAGACAAAGCTCCTATATACAAATAAATAAATAAATAGCTATTTATAGTTATTTTCAATAGCAGTATGGTCCTTTGTCACTGACTCAAAAATTTCCCAAGAGTAAAATTTTCTGGCTATTCCTATACCTTTGACCCTTCAGTCCCTCCTTCCAAGAAAAATTACTTTTCACATCAGACCCTCCCTCTCCTAACAATAACGGGCTACATGACAAAGAAAAATTGTTAGAAAACAAATTCGGTGAAAATTTTGCAGCAATATCTGAAAGACTCCCTGAAACAACACTGGATTAACTCTGAAAATGTAAAGCATGATTCAAAAGAGCAATAAATGAATTAACTAAAAATGTAAAACAAAATATAGAAACTTATTTTTAAGGAAGAATTTCATATGTCTGACAGAGTTTAGAATTTTTAGCAAAAGACAAAAAGAACATTTTCAGAAAATTTCCAGAAAAATAATTGAAAGTCAAAAATGTAGTGAAAGAGAATTAATAGAGCAAAAACCAAAAGACAGACAGAGCATATGAGAATAGTGAAAAATTAAAGACCATTGTGTGAAAGTATACTTTTAGAACTGTAGATTTTCTTTTAAAAATTATCCTAAAATAGTAATTTCCATATATCAGGAAATCATGTGGGAAAGATTCCTAGAAGCGGTAAAGCAGATCACAAAATATATATGACAAGGTTTTATACTATAGTAATGGGGGGTGGGAGGGAAGACAAAGTTTAACTCTCCAAGATACATTTTAATCCAGAGTGATATATACAAATATTGTGGACATAATAAAGTACAGAAAAACTTTTGTTTTTACAATTTAAGGACAAGCAATCGTAGCACAATATTCTTTCTTTAAATAAACAAACTAAAAGGGAAATATTAGAATATGACATTTGGCACAACAAAATATGAAATCATAAAAAAATTTGGGTGTATATGTGTGATGTGTATATGTACATAAATACTCCTATACATACATACATACCTGCATATTATATATTTGTATATATGTACTTACACCTATATATGTGTACATACCTATTATATGTTAATATGTATATATCTATTTCTGTCTATGTTTATTTCTGTACCAAATTCTTGAGCTTTCTTCCATAAGATCTCAGTGAAAATAAACTTGATATGACTATAATAGCAGCATCTGTGTTTCCTCACTGTCCATAGGCAATCCCTCTTCAATTTGAATTTTGCCCCAGTTTTCATTAATAAATCTGACTATCTCTGGTGAACATGTCTTGTTATTCATCTTGTTGAGTCAGTGACACAGAATAGAGTTTTAGGCATGTAATTTGGAAGGCTTCAATGAAAATCTAGTCTAAGAAATTGACTATGGGAAATTGACATAGGCATGTCACTTAACTTCTGTTTGCCTCAGTTTTCTTAATTGTAAAATGAGGATAATAATATCATCTACTTTGTAGAGTTTTTCTGAGGATCAAGTGAGATAATATTTACAAAATACGTTTCAGATTTAATCTGCCACAGGGTGAGATTATATATAGGTATTATACAGATTTTTTTTCCCTTTCCCTCCTTTTATGTCTCTTCTAATGTTAATGATCAAAATGTTATTTGAATAAGGTTATTTCTATTAGTATTCAAATGCATATATAATAGTAATAAACATATACATAAAAGAATACTTATGAAAAATTTTCTCAACAATTTTCTCAATTGATCAAGAAAGAATGCAGTGTAATCACAGATATAAAGTAGGCATTAATATTATTTCCTATAATCTAACAACAATGGGGACAATATGACAAATCAAAATGAGGAGATTATAAGGTCTTTGTCACTGAAAGAATATAACTGCTAAAAGAACATCTTTTGATTGGCTGAGTGAATCTGTCATTCTTCTTGGTACTGTGGTGATATACATGTGGCAAAGTAGCAGGTTTGGATATTCTGGTAGCTGTAGTCACAATCCTGTACATAGATGGTCCAGGCTATAAGGGAGTCTTCTCACTAGCAGCTGCAGTGGGATTTGATATGACCTTGAGTATCTGAGCAGCCTTTTAAGGATTACACTGCACATCTCGTGGTATGAGGAAGGAGCTAGAAAAGGTGCCCTAAAAGTTGTCTGCTTACCAATCTTTACCTGACAGGTGGAGATCCCACCCTGTGGTTAAAACGCACACACAAATATACAAGAACTTCTACAAAGATGATTCCACTCACTTTCAGGACACAGAATGTGCATTGGTTATAGACAACAAAAAATCCAGTATACCTGGAAGATAAACAGTTCATGTCATCAAAGAACTTAGCATGTAAAGCATCCAAATAGCAGCCTTGAGGGAAATAAATCTGACAAATTAAGGCCAGTTTCCTGAAGTCAGACTGGGATACATATGTTTCTCAAGTAAAGAGGATCGTTGTAAATCTGGCTTATATTTTATAATCAAAACTAATCTAATTAACAACTTAGAATGCTCAAAAAAAAAAAGTGAATGACAGACTCATGACAATATGATTGCCACTTTCATGAAAACACCATATCGCCATTATCAGTGTCCATTCTCCCACCATGATGAACTCTGATGAGATCAAAGAAAAAGTTTACGAAAACGTGGAGACCCTTATCAAGAACAAGCTTACAATTCTGAAGGAGTTAAATGCTAGATTATATTCTAACTATCAGATAGAAGTTTGTGCGAGGAGTGGAATCAGAAACAGTGACAGTAATAGTCACTATTAAAGACTTACATGTCTCATGACCTTATCACCAGCATTATCTTCCATTTAATCTAAATACATAAAGCTTTGTGAATGCACCCTCACAGAAAACATTGACATCTAAGAAATTATGTGATGATAAGGAGAATAGATAGACCAAATGTGAGAATGATGAAAGCAATGTGTGGTGCAGAATGCTGGACTCATCATCGACTTAAACTCTGCAAGCCAAATATTCATATTCAACAAAAAGGTTGACCCTGGGGCAAAATAACTAAAAGAAGAATTAATGCCAAGAGATTAGAGTGCTACTCTGAGTGGAACAATTAGTTGCCAACTTAAAAGGAAAATTTAACCAACACACCATTGGCTACAGTGGAACAGAAAATGAGTGGTGACTTTTCATTTGTTCATTTAGATCAGATCACTTACAAACATCAAGATCAGTTTGTTGAAAATCATGGGAAAATTCAAAGGCTTCAAAATGAAAAAAATGAGAATTCCTCAGGGTTTACCAACAGGACAATTCATCCATATCTAGAAGGCAGCATTTGATTCCATCACAATTTAGAATGATGCAGTATTTTTGGCTCAGTAGAAATACAGATGAAATTTAGTTTTATGCTATTAGCAACAATCCAAAGTGCTTTTATGAAGGCCTCAATGTTATTTATGGACTAAATACCTATGATGCATTTTCTGCATTTTCTCTACTAAGTATTGATGAAGTCACATTGATTAGTGATAAGAACCTGATGCTAGAGAGATGAGCTGAATATTTCCTTAGGGTTCTCAAATCAACCACCATCAATCAATGCTGATGCCATTGACTATTTCCCTCAGGTTGAATACATTCCCTCCCTAGTTGAAGTCTCAATTGAGAAAAAATGTTTTGAAGGCACCTAATGCTAATTCTATTCCAGCTGAAATTTACAATGCGGGGAGTTCATTGGTCATAATAAAGCTGACTGAAATTTTCTGGGTTATATGGCAAAAGGAAGTTATCCCACAGGAATTTAAGGATGTCTCTATTGTCCATCTCTATAAAGGTAAAGAGAATAGATTGTCTTGTGACAATCAACAGGAAGCTCTCTTTCTTAGCCATTGCTAGCAAAATTCTTGCCACAACCTTCCTTAATAGTTGGATAGTTTATTTGGAAGATTATCATCTACCTGGGAGCTAGTGTGGCTTCAGAAAGGGCCAGGGATGGTCATTATGATGGTTTTTGTACCACTCTAGAGAAATGCCAGTAATAGGAGCAGGTCTGTACACAACATTTTGTAGAGCTGATCAAGGCTTTTGATACTGTCAGTCATAATACCTTGTGCAAAATTATGTCAACATTTGATTGCTCAGAGTTTATCAGTATTGCATATCAATTTTATGATAGCATTCTTGGACCCAGTTCTGGATAATGGACAATGCATTTACATTTTCAGCCCAAGTTCTAAATAATGAAAAATGGACTCATATTTTCACAGTCATAATAAAGTGAAACAAAGCTGTGTGTTTGCTTCCATGTTTTCAGCCATGTTGGCAAATGCTTTCAGTGAGGATGAACATGGCATCAAGGTGCACAAATGATAAGATTCTTTTTTCCCTAAATTTTTATTGTTTTATTTTTTTCTGGGTATACATGTACATTAATTTTTTAAATATACATTTCTTTATGAATCATGTTGGGAGCTAACATAGCATATTCAATTTCCAGAGTTCTCTTTTTAGGTGCAAGTGATGTTTTCTGTCCAAAGTTTATTAGGATTGCCTTATATTACTGAAAAGGACAGAGCCTTTCATAGTTGATCATCACATAATCTTGTGGTTACTGTGTACAATAAATTGTTGGTTCTGCTAATTTCACTCAGCATCAGTTTGTGTGAATCTTTCCAGGCCTTTATAAAATCAGCATGTTCATTATTTTTATAAAACAATAATATTCTATTACTTTCATGTCCCATAACTTAGTCAGCCATTTCCTAATTGATGGATATCTACTCATTTTCCACTTCTTTGCCACCAGAAAAAGAACTGCTACAAACATTTTTGCACTTGTGGTTCCTTTTCCCTCCTTTATGATTTCCTTGGGATATAAATTCAGTAGTATCACTGATGGGTCAAAGGGTATGCATGGTTTTATAGTTCTTTTGAAGTGGGTTGTGGTCCCTTTAAGAAACAATTCCTTTCAGATTGATTTATTCCTTTTTGATTCCCAACCCTTCCTAGGGATGCATTATAAATTCAGGATGAGGACCTTTGATTCACAAATCCTGGTCAAAAGCATCCTTTTGAATTCCAATGGGAGATCTGGGCTTGTCCCCAGCCCCCATAGGAGCTGAGCTAACTTGGGCTGTCCCAGTCCGCATTGTAATGGTCTGCTCAGGTTTCCCAATCTCACCCAAGAAAATTCTAGCCTTAACTCAAACCCAGTGAAGATCCAAATTGGGACTCAACCCACGGGCCCCTTTTGCTAAATCTCTCATTATAAAAGGAGCCAGACTAAAACCTTCTCTTTGCAGAGGTTCCAAACATGTAAGCTACCATGCTTGGAGCTCCAAGGGCCTCTGCCCATTGGAATACTATTTCCGGTGCCCTCCTCTCTTTACCCTCACTCATTTCCTTAACTAGATTTTAACCAGACTTTAACCAGATTTTAACCTTACTTCCAATCCCCATAATAAACTTCTTTTATCAATCTAGGTTTTTGGGTCTGTATATTCCTTCACAGAGGACTCTTGTGTGACTACTAGACCTCATTTAACTCCCTACCCTTGCACCAAATCCTAAGGGGTTGCAGGGGAGCTCCATTTAACTCCCTGTACCCCATACTTGTCACTAGACCTCAATTTCATTTGGGTATCCCAAATCTAAACCTCATCATTTTGGTTCCCTCTATACCTCAAATTGCTCTTCAAAATGGTTGGATCATTTTACAACTCCATCAATAATACATGACCAGTTTTCCCAAATGCTATCCAACATTTATTATTATCTTTTTCTGTCATTTTAGCCAACCTGAGAGGTATTAGGTTGTACCTCAGTTATTTTAATTTCCATTTCTCAGATCAATAGTAATTTAGAGAATTTTTCATATGAGTATAAATTACTTTAATTTCATCAGCTGAAAATTGTTCATATCCTTTGACCATTTTTGGCAAATTGTTTAACTTGAAAAAGCTACAAGACAAGACTGAAGTTGAAGGATATGGATGCATGATTTTCCTTGCAGATGATTCTGCACTAAAACAGTCTTTGAAGTTGAGATTCAACAAAATATTGATTGATTCTCTGCTATTGGCGCTAATTTCGTCCTAAAAATTAACAAAAGAAAACACAGGTGCTCTGTCATACAATCCATACTTTGAATCATCAATTAAAGAAAATGGAGAAGTTTTGAATATTGTGGCCAAGTTCACTTTTGTCAGTATACTTTCCAGGAATGTACACAATGATAATGAGTTTGATACACATATTCTCAGAGCTAGCTCAGTATTTGGGAGGATCTGAAAGATAGTATTAGAAAGAAAAGGTATTATACTGACTACCCAATTGGAAGTTTACAGAGCTGTTGTGCTGACCTGACTGCAAAAAAATACCTATGAAATCTGGACAACATACCAACACCATGCCAGGAAACTAAATTGCCTCCATTTGAATTATCTCAGGAAGATTCTAAAGATCACATAGTAGAACAAGACACTGGTGTCCTTTCTTGAATTAAACTGCTAAGCATTCAAACTGTACTTCAGAGAGCCCCACTCTAATTGATTGGTCATATTATTCAAATGTTACACTAGCCAAAAATGCTATTTTGCGAAGAAAAAACATAGGGCAAGTGCTCACATTGTGGTCAGAAAAAGTGACACAAGAACATTCTCAAGATCTTTCTTAAGTACTATAGAATTGATTCTTTATTATGGGAGATACTGGCACAGGACCACTCAACATTGAGTGCCCTCATCAGAAACTGTTCACTAGAAGCAAAGCAGAATTGAATTAGCTTAAAAGAAATGCAAGATGTGCAAATTTGGACTATTTGTGCCCTACCTGTTGTAGACTATTCTAAGCTCATATTGGAATGATCAACCATAGTTGGGCACACTATAAGTTAACTCAAATATAATGATGTCATTTTGGTCCTTTTCAACAATGAAGAACAATAACCAACCAACCAACAATACATAAAAATCACAAATCAGGTTAGCTTTCCGCAATATGTATCCCAGAGTGTTTTGGAGAGTCAACACCTTCCCCTCTGCTTAAGGGCAACATCTCTGGGGAGGAGAGGTTTTGTCTCTTTCCCCTGTCAAGCTTTTATTTGAGCTATTGTGCTACGATGAGACAATGCACACAGCTGCAAGCAGAGGCATATGTGTGAGTATCAGATATGGGTCAACTTCTAAGATTATATTCCCATGAACCAAAGGAAAAAGGCTGATAAAAACTCAAAAAAAAAAAAAAAAAAAAACCTCCAATCTATGAAATATCAGTTACTATAAATTACTGTTTGCCACATACTTATTCTGCACAAGTACCTCAAAAGCAACGTACTTTAATTTTGAGCCCAGTCTTTCTATATATGCTTGTGATTAACAGAATCCCAATAGAAATGTCTTTGCTAAAAGCTATTTAAGCCTGCTGGTTTATACTTAATGGGAAGAACATCAGTGGAGGCTCAGAAAATAAGAGTTCTAGGAATGGATATATCCATAGGGCTTAGAACCTAAGAAAGCAAATATCTGCATAATAAAAACAAACAAACAAACAAACAAACAAATAAATAAATAAATAAATGAACAAACAGGCCAATAGACAAATAAATAAATAAATGGAATGCTATGGGTCTTGATGAATCTCTTTAATGTCATAGTAATTTTAGTTAGCAGAGGCTTATTAAATATTGTTTATCGAAGGAAACTTTTATTCACTGAGGAAATTAAAACATCTCAATCCTGATTTTACTTTCATCTATTTTATGAGACAGAAATGATTATAATCTTCTACAATCCTTTTTCATATAAATTTACAACTTTAAAAAATATTCTAAATTGTTATATCTTTTTAAAGTTTCTTTAGTCTTATTGATGAATTAAAATAAGATCCTTTTATGAATGAGTCTTCCATCAGCATTTGTCTTCAAAAGAAAAAAATATTCCCTTACTAAGTACCCTGATAAACTGTACAGGACACACCTGTGATTCCAAATTACTGATACCATAAAAAGGATAATTAAAACAAACCTGAGGCTTCATCTTACACCTTGTAAATTGGCAAAGATTTTTAATGAGAATTATGTGAGGAAGACTTGGGGGAAAAGGAAGACAGAAACACTATTGTGCTGTTGGCTAAGGTAAGAACTGACCCAGCATGCAGGATAATTGATTTGAACTTAAGTAATCCCTTTGGTTTCCTTCTCCAAATTCTCACCACAACTTGCTAGTTCGTTATCCACAATAAAATTGCCCAGTTTTTCTCTTATGCTTCTAGGCATAATCCTAAGATTCTGGAGTTTCTATTACTATCTCTGATGAACCTTCATTTAATCCATTCCCTAATGAATATAAATTAACCAGCCAGAACTAAATAACTTTAAGAAATTTGTATTTCCTAAAGTGTAATAATAAGAACAGTTGATATAAAGATGATCCCCTCAAGTGTCTAGAACCAATACTATCACAAGTATGTACAGAGTCTGGGGAAAATGGACTCAAACTAAATAAGTGGCTATGTCAAAGTGGTAACTCAGAAATTCATTGTGGGAAGTCCTCTTCTCCATTTTTGGAGTTCTAATGCAGTTCACCTCAGAAGTATTTCTCTTCTTGCTTCTAATAGCCAGTGGCAGAATAGAGTCCTGAATTGCCTTTCCTTGCCTCTTGGATCTCTTTTTAGGCACCTTTGTTACCCAAACTAACGAAAAAACCAGTTTTCTGACCTTTCTAACTTCACAGTTTATCTTCTGTACAATGTCAGAAGGGAATGGGGATAGTGTAAAATTGACTTTGACTTTATTCCCCATCCCCCTGCTGCTCTCTAGTACTTATTTAAGAGATTTACAGCTTCAAAAGTTTCCCCAAAATTCTTTCTTTCATATACATAGACCCAAAGGCATATTTAATTCTTTTAACCCATCCCAAAACATTTCCTTAATGTTGTGCTTCCTTCATCTCCATTAAGTAATTATTCACATCCAATTTGTGAATTTGAATAATTCATTAGAGGCACTTAAGACTTGTTCACAATCAAGTTTATATCTTTGATTGATGGATTCAATGAAGAAGTCTTTTGTACATTAGTTGAGAAAAAAAGGATATTGAATAATTTGCAAAATACACACACAAATACACAAATAGAGGAAAATTGATTAAATCTCCAATTCCCTTTGACTCACCTATCCCACTCAGTACTGGACACATAACCCTGGTAGATCAAATGCAAAAACGATGGTCTAATGCACAAAAAAATTCATAGGATCCTTTGTAATAATGAAGATATAAAAATAAAGCAAGTACTCATCAAAAGGAGGAAGAAAGAAAAAGTGCATGCAAATATGATGGAAACATCTTCTTTGAAAAAATAAAAGTTGTTAGATGGCATAGTGACTATGCCACTGATCCTAGAGTCAGGAACCCCTGAGTGCACATCTATCTTCAAACATTTTTAACTATGTTACCGTGGGCAAGGAATTTAATCTTAATTTGTCTTATTTTCCCCTCTGTAAAATGGAGATAATTTATGATAACCTCTACACTCAGTGTTGTTATTAAGACCAAATGAGATAATAATAATGTTAATGTACTTTGCTAATCTTGAAATGGAGTTTTAATTATTATTTTTAGTATGAGAAATTTAAAAAGAACAAGGAAATTAATCTACTGATAAAGAGAAAAATAATCTTAACCAAAAGAAGACTATGTATCAGTTGAACAAAACACAACAAATGGGGAGATTATTAGAAGGACTTCAATGAAATTCAGTAGCACAAGGTTCGATAAACACAAGAATATAAATTACTACATGAAAGAGTCCTTTTTTGAAAGAACTGCTAGAAAATTGGAAAACAGTTTGCTAGAAATTAGGTTGGAAGCAATTGAGGGAGAAAAGAAGAAAACAATGATGATCCTAGAAGAACAATAATGAAACTTACCTCCCTCTTCTCAGGAAAGAGATGGAGGACTATTAAGGAAGAATGCTGTGTATAGGGTCAGATAAAAGTCTCGGTATTAGCTGTTTTTGCTTAACTGCTTGTCTCTGTTACTAGAGAGAATTCAATCTAATGTGGTTGGAGGGGGGTTTGTTTTCCTAGAAATATCTATCTGTGATAAAAATCAAAGTATTGAGACTTTTTGAAAAGAGAAAAACCAAGATTGTGTGCAAATATAGTTTTTTTTTTCCTTTTCTTTTCTTTACTTTTTCTGATGCACACACCATCTGGCTTTTGCATGGCAGCTGCTGCCAGTCACTGAAAAGCAGTGATTCCAAGAATTTAAGGAGCACAGATTTCACCACAGTTACATATGTGCTTGGAACAACAAATCAAGGCATGTAGAGTTCTCTGCCAGAAAAGTTTCCCAAGAGTAAGAAGGCTCTTGTCACTTAAAAAGCAACAGCCCAGGGGCTAGTTCAGCCTATCAGTGTGTGAGCATCACAAAATTAACTGCATTAGCTCAGCACCAACAGTCAAGGACCCCCCCCCCATGTCTTTGTGGGATTAGCTATTCATTGACTTGCCTCTATGAATGCTCAAGGCACTTAGAATTGAAGGTCTAGTCAATTCATTGGTGAGGGTATAAAAGTTGCGATGACAAGGTTCATTATGGTTGAGGTATAAAACTAGGAATTTGTAGACAGCTCCTGCTATTTAGAACAATTAAATTTCTGTTTATAACTCTCAGCAGGAAAATAAAAGAGCCAATTTCCTGATTACCTTTATTTAACCAGTCTGCACATTATTCAGTATATAGCTAATAAAACATAATACTGGGAATTAATTCGTATAAGGGTTTCTCTGTCTGTGTATTCAGTACTTAGTGCTTATTGTCAACCTGATATTCTTCTATCTAAGGCTCACCGAGTGGGCACAGTCTATTTGGGGGAGATTCCAGTATTAACAGAAAGCAAATAAAATTTGCTAACCCTAAAACATGATATTTTGTCCTGTATCTATGAGAGTTGTTTCCTAGACCCTGGAATTCATTGTCACTTCACTTTCTCCAGGAATTTCTACTTTCCTTCAAATCTCAACTTTAATAACACCTTCTATATGAGACTTTTCTTCAACCCTAGCTACTAAGATCGCCCCAATAACCTCACCCCATAAACTACATTGAATTTACTTTGTATATAATTTGCATCTATTTATATATGTTCAAAGGCAGCTAGATGGTATAATAGATAGAGTACCCAGCCTGGAGTCAGAAGGCTTGAGTTCAAATGTGGCCTCTAAAAAAAACTAGCTATGTGATCCTGGGCTAGCCATCTAGCTCTATTTATCTCAGTCTCTTCGTCTATAAAATAAACTGGAGGAAGAAATGTCAAACCATTTCAGTATCTGTGATGAGAAAATACCAAATTAGGCCATGAAGAGTTGGACACAACTGAAGCACTTGAACCACAATAGCATATGAATATCTATTGTTTCTCCAGATGCATAAGTACTTCTTGAGAGCAAGAACTGTCATGTTTTTGCCATTGTGTCTTCAGTCTTAAGTGCAATAGAAGCATATAACAATTACTTAATAAATTCTTGATAATTGGTTAAATGCTATGCCTGCCCATGACATGCACATATAAGAGAATATAAGCTACATATAAAAGTTTACACATCCAAATTGACCTTAATTGGAAAGGTTTCCTGTCCACATGATGCTTAAGTTGAATCTTAAAAGGGAACTAAGAATTCCAAAAAATAGAAGTGGGTGGATTTGGATGACAATCAGTGTAAAGGAAATGATTTTGTGAAGGGGAGCAATGTATTCAAATATTGGAAAGAAAAATAAAGGAGGCCAAGATGTAAAAATCTATAAATAATTAATAGAATTTATATTTGATACTGAGCATATTAGAAACCATTGTAATATATTAAGCAGGGGAGTCATGTCTTCATAGTAACCTGGCTATATTCTCAGATTGGAGTAGATAGAAATCTGAGGCAGGGAGACGAATTAGGATGCTACTGCAGTAGTTCAGACAAGAACCAATGAAGGTCTAAACCAGGATGAGATCTGTGTGAGGAAAGAGAAAGGGAATATTGAGGATATGTTGTAGAGGGAGAAATGGCAAGATTCGGTAACTGGTTAGATATATGTGATAAAATAGAAGAAAGATCTGTGGTTGAAAATGAGACTTTTGTATTAATGTTATAAGGAGAGTAGTATTCATATCAGAAATAAATACTTTGAAAAAGAAGGTTTTAGGGAATTTTTCATTTAATTTAATTCATTTTAAAATCAAGTCTGTTTTAGACATGTTGAATTTGAGTAATCTATACATATTTGTTTGGAAAAGGTCATGGGAGACTTTTTTACATTTATATTACCAAATACCTTTATAAGCAATCAGATTAAAAATGATTGAAAAATCAAAAGAAATAAAGCAGAATGCTTCTTCATCCAATCTGGGACTAGAGAAAATTAGTCAGAAGATTAGGAGTTTTGAAAAATTCCTGTCAAGAAAGCAAATGCTAGCTCAGGTTAACAGGCCTGATTAGTAGATGATGTTAATTAGTCATCAATGTTTAATTAGCTTTTAAAAGGATACTTACTAAGGTAGCATAGAAAAGTAATTGTTTGTAACAAAAAGTTCCCCTGAAACTGGATATATAGGAAGACTAAAAGGAAATAGGATCTACCTTACAAAACACTGGTAGCAAATTGTGTAGCTTGCATCTCCTGGACTTGCTCTTATTACTAGAGTCCCCAGATGAGTGTCTTTTTTGCTGAACTCCTTTTCACATTGCATCCAACTTGCCTCTGCCTCTTAATGCAGTTATTGATACCAACTGTTCTATACACACACTGCTAGAATATCAGTTGATTGGACAAAATCCCTGACACTTTTTAAAAAAAATTCATGAGGAGGAGAGTCTGAGACCAAGATGGGATTCTTTTTATCCCCAAATCATTCATTCTCAAGACCTTAACTAGGTGACTTTCATCTTAAGTTGCCAGATTTGCAAATCTTGATATAAAATTCACTCAATCTTTTTTTTTTTTTTATACTAGCCCCATAGGACATGACCAAGTCCTTCAACCAATCCAAACAGACTTGTCCTTGTACCTAATTAAATTGGTTTTCTTACTTAATTAAATGATTTAAGGAGATGTCCATTAGTTCGTAACTCTGATTGATTGGTTCAATCAAGATGTATTTTTTAACAGATAAAGATATTTGGACTAAGTAGGGTTGGGTGATTGACTTAATCACTTACACACAAATAAGAATTATTTATAACAGGAGTCATTGATTGCTACACAATAAAATATAACAAAAAATTAATCAATTAATATATATTGAAGAAAGATTCTAACTTAAAGAAACTAAATAATTTATTCCTAAAGAATAAGTGGATCAAAAGATTTTATATATATATATATATATAGTGAGACCTAATTTCCACCTACTTCTGTTTTGTTTGGTTTTTTGGTCTTTAAAATTGATGTCTTCCCACTGATACATTGTTGGTGGAATTGTGAATGCATTCAACCTTTCTGGAGAGCAATTTGGAACTATGCTCAAAAGGTTATCAAACTGTGCATACCCTTTGATCCAGCAGTGCTACTACTGGGCTTATATCCCAAAGAGATCTTAAAGAAGAGAAAGGGACCCACATGTGCAAAAATGTTTGTGGCAGCCCTCTTTGTAGTGGCAAGAAACTGAAAACTGAATGGATGCCCGTCAATTGGAGAATGGCTGAATACGTTATGGTATACGAATGCTATGGAATATTACTGTTCTGTAAGAAATGATCATCAGGAGCATTTCAGAAAAGGCCTGGAAAGACTTACATGAACTGATGCTAAGTGAAATGAGCAGAACCAGGAGATCATTATACACAGTAACAACAATACTATATGAGGATAAATTCTGATGATCGTGGCTCTCTTCAAAAATTAGATGAACCAAATCAGTTCCAATTGTTTAATAATGAAGAGAACCATCTATACCCAGCGAAAGAACTATGGGAAAAGCATGTGGACCACAACATAGCATTTCCACTCCTTCTGTTATTGTCCACTTGCATTTTTGATGTCCTTCTCAGGTTATTTTTATCTTATTCTAAATCCAATTTTTCTTGTGCAGCAAGATAACATATAAATATGTATACATATATTGTTTTTAACATATACTTTAACAAAAAATTGATGTCTTCCTGACTTTTTTTTCTTGTTGCTATTCTAAATGCTTTAAGATAATATAGCTTACAATCTTTTTCTTTATTTTAAAAATAATTTTATTGATATATTTTGTGGTTACATAATTTCTATTTACACATATATCCATCCTCCTGTTTCCACAAAGATCCAAGAAAGTGAAGATTTTTTTTTTTTTTAATTTAGGAAGAGTAGGAAAAAAAAATATGAGCCAAACTGAACAGTATACTGAAAAGTTTGAATTCTCATCCAGGATCTCTAATTGCTACAAAGAAATAGAGAGATGTCTTCTTCTATCTAGAAGCTTATATTTTAATGGCCCTTAAGCAAGGCATTTCACTATCAGAAAATATGAGTGATCCAGGAAAGTTCCTGTTACATGTATTGTTGCTATCAGCTCTGTTACTACTTCTAGCTATGAAAGTCACAAAGAGATGGTAACCCATGGCCAAAAAGTTTATAAATAGGACCAAGAAAAGAAATGTTATTAAAAAAAACTTTTTCATTTTTTATTTTTTGAAGTTTTTGTTTTATTTTCAGAACATATGGAAGGATAATTTTTTTTTAAAACATTAGCAGTTGAAAAACCTTGTTTCAATTTTCCCCTTTTCCCCCCACCTCCTCTCTAGATGGCATGTAATCCCAATTTATGTTAAACATGGTAAAGCATATGTTAAAACCAAAATAGTCATGCATAATTATACAATTGTATTGCTACACAAGAAAAATCATATTAAAAATTTTAAAAAGTGAGAAAGAAAATAAAAGTCAAGCAAAACATGCGCGCGCGCACACACACACACACACACACACACACACACACAAAATGACAAAAAAGTGAAAATGCTATGTTGTGATCCACACTCAGTCCCCAGAGTCCTCTCTCTGAGTGCAAATGGCTCTCTCCATCACAAGATCATTGGAACAGGCCTGAATCATCTCACTATTGAAAAGACAGTGGTCTAAGACATGGGTCCATCAGAATTAATCATAGTATAATATTGATGTTGCCATGTATAATGATCTCCTGGTTCTGCTCACTTTCACTCAGCATCAGTTCATGTAAGTCTCTCCAGGCCTCTCTGAAATTCTCCTGATGATCATTTCTTATAGAACAGTAATATTCCATAACATTCATATACCACAATTTATTCAGCCATTCTCTAACTGATGAGCATTCTTTCAGTTTCCAATAGGAAAGGAAATGTTCAAAAAACTCAAAGGTTCTAACATTCAAAATACTTTCTATATTCTCTCTCTCTCTTTCTCTCTGTCTCTCTGTCTCTCTGTCTCTCTGTCTCTCTCTCTCTCTCTCACACACACACACACACACAGAGAGAGAAAGACCCAAGCAAACATAATGCAGTGTAACTGGATCTGACACTAGCCCATTTGAGTTTTTTTTTGGCAAGGAGATTGTAGTGTTTTGAAGACATTTTACAGATGAACAACTGAGGCAAACAGAATTGATTGACTTTCCCAGGATCTCACAGATAATTTGAGGCCAGATTTGAACTCAGGAAGATAAGTCTCCTTAATTCCAAGCCCAAATGTACTATCTACTATACCATCTCTCTCTCTACTCCCTTCCTCTCTCCTTCTTTCCCTCTCTCCCTTTCTCACTCTCTCAATAATATAGATATAAATATAGATATATACACACAAAACATGAATATAAGATATACATATAGAATACATCTGTATATATATGTATATATATAAATAACATGTGCATGTGTATACACATATGTTTATGTCATCTTTTTTTGATCATATATTGTACAAAGGTCTCTGATTCTGTCCATAAAAATAAAAAATACTTAACATGTGCCCAGTGTGCTTAGATAACCTCCCTTCCTGCAATTACTCCTGTCCTTTTTGCTATAAACACCTCTGGAAAAATGATTATATGGAACATAAGCTCTCCTCATGGGCAGAGATTTTTTTTTTTTTGGTGGGGGGGAGGGAATCTTCATTCCCTCATGCATAGTAAATGCATTTAATATGTGTTAAAATAAATTAAATAAACACAGTAAATGTGACATAAGGGTTGATCTTTTTTTAGGTCATTAATATAGCTAAAGAACTTTTCCCCATAGCTTTTGTTTTACAAATATAAGCCAACATTTGAGAAATCTGATATTCTGAGCAATAGATGCTCAGAAACAGAAGATATTCAAGAGGGCTTTTTTTTTTTTTTTTTTTTTTTTTGTGGCCAAAATCTGCATTAATATTTTTTATGAAACCTTTTTCTAGAGCAGGGAACTTGTAAAATGTCATACTGACTCTGAATTATACATGACAATTCTATACTCTCCCCATTTTTTACATTTGGTCTTTAAGCATATTTCTAGCAGGATTCCCATAAGCTCATTATCCCACAAATACATTAAAAGGAGGATGCAGTGTCCCTTCAGGGAAGGGAGGTAGGAGGGGATAAGGAACAATCAAAGAAGCCTCAAGGAAAACTACATTTAAATGTATAAACATGTGTCTAAAATTCTCCAGCTGAGAATCAGTATCAAAATTTGAAACCACTGAGGGAAAGAGGCTTCAGATTTCCCCAAACCTCCAGCATGCATTGCCCCAAGACATTGTGAATTAAATTTCAGAGACCTGGGGTAAAACTATAAAGGTTAATAATTGGAAACATCAAACAGAAAAGCGGGCCCTAATCCTCAGAGAAAGAACCAAACAACCTCAAAATAAGCTACAGTAAACACAGCTACCTTTGGTCATGATCGTCCACGAAATTGAAAGAGTTTAGTGAATTATTTTCAGGAACTGACTTTCCTCAAATTCATGTTTAGGAATGATCCCAATACCACCAACTATTTTCCACAGTGCTGATAACCCTAAGAGAACATCATGGTATAACTTCCTCTCTGAGGCAGAATTTGTGGGATAGGATATGTTAAAATCTCATATTTATTTGAGTGACATTTCCCCTAAGCATTGATCTTCAGAAAATAAATGTGAAGATAATCTGCTGATGTATAGAGAAATATACGATTTTCTTTACGTTACACAGTTTCTCCTGATTAGCACTGTATCAAGCCTCTATGCATAAAAGGACAAGATCATCCCACTTTTTTTTTTTTTTTTTCTCCCACAGGTGCTCTTTTTTTTTTTTTTTTTTTCTTTCTAGTGTTTTATTAATAACGGTGCTCAGGAATCCAAAAATGCCAACTCTGTCTCTGTCACAGGTAGTGGGATGATGTCTCTTATCCTTTAGTTCTGAACATAAACACAAACACACACATTCTTAACAGATAGTATAAAAGCAGATCAGAATTAGAACCCCAGAAAGTGGTTGTGGGAATGAAGTTGTATCAGTCAGCACTAAATCACAAAATGTCAAACTTAGAACAGACTTCAGAGGTCATCTCATCTACTCTGTACTTAAGTAGAAGTTGCCTCCTCATTGTCTTTGACAAGTGTTGATTCAGCTTTTGCTGAATTTTTTCACTACTTCCAGAGTAAGAGCATTTAATTGTGTGGTAGCTATCACTGTTTTCATTATCAGTTCCCATCTTGAGACTCAGAATGATGGCCCAGTTGAAAAAACTTTAGAGTGAGGAAGACCTAGATGTTACTCTGCTCTAGGATACAAACCATGGACACACCACTTACACTATTAGTATCACCCAAAACTCTATAATTATTTAAATCACAGAGTATATCTCACTTTTATGATTTGAGGGTTGGAAGGTAGAACAATAAACTTTTCCCTATGCCTTCATTTATAGAGGGTTCAGAACATTACAGATAACTCTCTGTAGAGAGCCAGAACTCTGGAGAAATATACTTGAAAAAAGGTGTTAACTCAGTAGAACTGATGAAATGATGGTTCTCTAGTTCACATCTATACTTGGTACTTAGTATGGTGATGTGATGGTTCTCTAGTTCACACATACTCAGTATACTGCAATGATGTAATTGTAATAGGGTATTTAAACTGGGACAAAGTCAGACTCAGAGAGAGAGACTGGTTGAGGCCAGCAGACTGTTAGACTGCTGTAGGAGACTAGGCCAGACTGAGACTGGATCAGACTATGACAGACACAGACTAAGACAGACACAGACTGTGTAAGAAACAATATTCTATTCTTGTCCATTCTCGTGATGTCTATCCTGCTAAGACCAGGACTCTTCTGGAGGACCTCCAGAAAGCTAGCCTGTACATTACAACTCTCCATATTTTAATTGGTAGCTCTGTTTAGTTTCTACTCTACAAAATATATCACCATACCAGATAGCCCCTGATGTTCTCTTGCCCCTCTCCCTCCTACTTTTCAACCCCTTTTCCCCTAAACATTAGATTGTAAATTCCTTGGGGCAAAGATTGTCTCACTCATTCTTGTTTGTACATCCTCTCTTAGAGGTAGTGCCTACCATGGAGTAAGTGCTTAATAAAGGCTTAATGTATTGAATTAGCAAATCACTAACATTTTTCTAACTCAATTTCCTCATCTGTAAAATGGAGATTATGACAATTCCTAACGCTTAGGACTTTTTGTGAGGATAAAAGGGAACAATATCTGCAAAGCATATTGCAAACTTCAAAGTGTTATATAAATGCCAATTTTATAATTATTATCAGTGTTATGATGCTTGGGAGTAGAGGATTCAAACAAAAATGTGAGGAAGTTCTCTTTCACTTCTCTTTCTAAAGAGATTGTCTCCTACAAGGAAGAAATAAAATGTTCATAGATAACTACTTACATGAGGATATATACAAAATAATACAACCTGACAAATGAAAGGATATGGTACTTAAGCAAAGCATTGAAACACTCTAGATTACAAGAAACAAAAGTGAAGAGGATGACCATTATAGAGTTAAAGGGAGGGGAAGCCTGTTGCAAATACACAAATGGAGGATGCAAAATATGCAAAATATCTGCAAGTATAGTGATTTGACTCATACATAATATGTATAAGTGGAGGTAAACCATAATCAGATTAGAAAAATAATCTAGATTCATTGAGAAAGATTTCAAATGCTGTATTTTAGTTACCTCAAATTGACATCTATGCTGAGAACAAACACAGGAGGGGAGAGTTTGTAAACAGGGTGAAAGATTTAGAGATTATCCCAATAGTTCAGATTAAGAGTTAACTCTCTTGATTCTGGTATGAGTGTGGAGAAAGTGGAGCATACACAATAAATGGAGGAAAATGGAATTGATATTACTTAACAATTAATTGGGATATAGGAAATATGAATGAAGAACTGAATATGAACTATAAGATTTAACTCTATGCGAGTTTGTTCCTTGCATTCTTGGTTCAGGAAATGAATTAGATTAAGATTTTAATTTGCAAAATTAGTTTTCAAAATTAATTTGCAAATTGAGATTTTAATTTAAAAGACTCCTAAGTATAGAAATCAATGAATATTTGAATCAATAACTTGTGTTTTGGAAGCTTGACTATGCATGTATATAATGGGATCTTAATGATATCAATAGAGAATTGGGGAGAGAGAGCATGGATGGAGCAAGGATGTGGAATGAGAAAGATGTGAGTTCATACCCTGACTCAGACACTTATTAACTCTTTTACCTTGAACAAACCATTTAATGATCAACAGCATGATGGGGAAGAAAGGGCCCTGGATCCAGTCAGAAAGACAGTTTCAAATACTGCTGCAACAAGCAGATGTGTGACATTGAGCAAAACATTTAACTTTGCTGTGCCTTTTTTCCCTCATAATTAGTGTGATCTAGTTAGATCATCTTTTAAGGTCCTTTCCAGCTTTAGATTATGATCCTATGATTCTCTTCATATAGTTGATAGTCACTAATTTGAATGAATTGTCCTTAATCCTCAAGAATGTAGAGTGGAGATCTCTTTTAGAACATTCATTTAAGGGAGGGTCCTAGGTCACCCAGATATTCATTTTCCATGAATGCACTCTTGCATTTCTCTTGAATACCCCTTCCCTTTATATATCCTCTCCATATTTTTAGTTTTGTTATATGTTAATTGCTGTTATTTCCCCATTATTAAATGAATTACTTGTGGACAGGGAATATCTTGTCTTTCTTTGTATTCCAAGCACTTAGCAGAGTGTCTGACACATAGAAAGTACTTAATAAATGTTTATTAATTAACCAAACTGAGTAAACATGCCCTGAAATTCTGACAGCAAATTACATATGCATTTCATTAATTTGTAGCTTTTGAATATCTACTAGGAGATTATACTACCTTTTTGGAAATGTCTTTAAACAAAGCTCTTTGTACTAGATTAAGAAAAGTTTAGTCTGGGAAAATGGTAAATAGTGTTTGTTTAACTTATATTTTGACCTATTTGTTTCCTATGTAGACATGGTGGAGAGAAATATTTTTGGTCCAGAACAAAAACTTTGACCAAGTCATTTAACCCTGTTTTCCTCTGTTCTGTGTCTGTAAAATTAGCCAAAGAAGAGATGGCAAACCATTTTACTATCCTTGCCAAGAAAATCCCAAATGGATTCCTAGAGAATTGGATGTGACTGAAAAATGACTGAACAACGATGACTGGGTGTTCTATTAGTTTCCATTTTCTTTTGAATGAAAAGAACATTTGTTCCATCAAATTTTACCTTTTTTTGTTTCCTGAAGATAAAGTACAAAAATAAAAGGAAATATATATGCCAGTATTCCAAGTTAGAATGAATCAACTTTAATTTGTTATACAAATATTTCATTGTCAAGTATATATCCCTTGAGGTACAGTTTCCCCTCCCCAACTTGCAC
Source organism: Sminthopsis crassicaudata (assembly GCF_048593235.1). Lineage (NCBI taxonomy): Eukaryota > Metazoa > Chordata > Mammalia > Dasyuromorphia > Dasyuridae > Sminthopsis > Sminthopsis crassicaudata. The sequence goes on from NC_133620.1 coordinate 359,378,529, forward strand.
TAGGCAAAATGTATATCTGGTTAAAGACAACATTTTCTTTCCTATCTTATGCTTTCTTCCTATTGCATAATTTTGATACAATATCTCCATTGACTAGGCTATGCTCCCTGGTCCATTCATTTCTACTTGCAACTCCTAATATGTAGGACTTGCTCTCTTCTTAATTGCTAGAGGTCCTAGTCTTTCAAGCTCTCTCCTCCCTTATTTCAATTGACTTGCTCCCTTTTGGTTGAAGTTTCTCTTGCCTGTGTAAAAAATAAAAAATAATTTATGGGGACTGAATGGGGAGAAAAGAAAAATCTCTTCCCGCAAAGAGGAGTAGAGTAATTCTTTCTAAAGATCTGTTTTCTTTTTCATAGCTCTTTTTTTGTTTTTATTTTCTGTTTGTTTTCTGCTCCCAGGAGGAACACACTTCAGAATGATCTCCTTGATTTATTTGTAAGTAGACTCTTACTTTTTGAGAACCACAAAGGGAATGGCTAAACTATGTCCAGATAGTGGATAATGGCACTTTTATTTCATTATTTAGTCTGAGAAATTTTCCCCTATGCATAATAATAAATTTTTCTTTTATTTTTAAATAATTTAACAACTTGTTTTATTTTTTCAATTGGTTGTCCTTTATTTTCTACATTTTATCAACTGAGCAAATCAATTAATTAAAAATGTACTGATCAACTCTATTAATTGCCCCCCTCCTCAACAAAAACAAAATTAAAATGGATCAATGGTCAGGGAATTCAACCAGCTTTCAGAAAACATAGTCATCTAGATGGTCTCAAAGATTCATGATGCTATGATGCTTATTACAGCAGAACAATTCAAATATTTTTAATTATGCATACATATGGACTTAAGATGCCATCTAATTAAATCATTTTAATTTTATAGGAAAGGAATCCTAAGTTATAGAAGTTAAATGATATACCTGAAGTTATAATATTATTACATAGCAGAGGCAAGATTTGAACTCAGTTTTTCTGACACTGATACAATCTTGCTGACAGATACATACACACATACACATAGAAAGAGACAGAGAGAAAGAGAGAGATGGGGGAAGAGAGAGAGACAGAGAGAGAATATTTAATAAGTGTTTACTGTGGGTTCATTTGTTGAATGTTTGGAATACAAATACAAGCAAAAAAGCAAGCCAGTTCCTGCCTTTAAAGATTTGACAGAAGCTCTTACAAAACATAAAACACCTCTGAAAAGAGACCAGAGAAGGGAAAGAGGTAAGGTGAAGAGTCAATGTGGTAATCATAGGCTGATCTGGTTTAAAGTGAGCATTGTTGGTATGGGTGTTTCCTCAAATAGAGATTTTAAAGAAACACCAGTAGGAAGAGGGATGTAAAAGGCAGATCATTGCCAATGTGAACCGATCTCCACAAAAATAGAAGTAAGAAACCATGATTCTTTTCCTAACTTACTTGGATGCTCTTTGTTAGTAAATGTAAATTATTGTAAATCCTTGAGAAAAATGTTTGGAAAATCTAGGGTTTTGTAAACTATCAAAAAACCCTTGAGTTGAATTATATAGCCAAACATAATATTTATAGAATGTCAACAAGAAAGCAAATGTTTATGTTGTATTATCCAGTCCAAACATCAAAATATGTTTTGTTTTGCTTTTCTAAAATGTCTCCTCCATACCCAAAGGATTCAGAGCCCTTCTTTGTCTCAGTTTAATAAAAAATGTGTTGCTTCAGATGTCTGTCTAGAGCAGTTTGGAAAGCAAGAGTTTCCTATCATTCTCCTAGGACTTGAAGAGAGAACATCATGGTGCAGTCACTTCAAAGTAACAAATTCAGCCCTGATCTGCTTAGGGATAGAGGAAGAATGAACAAAGTTTGATGATATTTCTGAGCCCTGTCAGCCTGAGGATTAAGCACAGCTTGCCATGTGTCAGATGATGAGTATACATTTACAGGCCCACATGCTCTCCTATTACTCTTTATTATTTCCCAAATAAACTGCCTCCATTACTTTTCAAGATCCTCTTTTTTATTTGGCTTCATTGGTCCTTAGGGAAAACAACTCCTAAGAATTTTAAAGATTTGTTTTCAGAGAAAACTAAGTTTTTTCTTTCACCTAAGACCCTAATAAAGATTTGGTTTTTCAGTGTCAGTGGTCTGAAAATATAAATAGATAGGAAATGGAGATTTTGTATTTTTATCCAATAATATGTTGGGAAGGCATATCTGGAATACACTTACTTTCTACCTCTACCTCCAAGAAACCTTACATTATTTTAATAATCAGCTATCTCAGACACCACCTTCTATGAAAATCCTTTCCAGAACTTTGCCAATTGTAACTTTTTCTTCCCCTTCTGTTGATCTCATATTCTATTTATTTACCTAATTAACACAGTTCACGTCCTTGTACAATGTAAGTTCCTTGACGAGAGGGATTGTTTATGACTTTTATTTTTATATTACAAATGCCTCTCATGGTTCTTTGAATATAATAATTATGTTATAAAGTATATTGTCATATTTAATATAATATAGTATATGTGTATTTTAATTTAATTTTAAAAATGAAACATCATATTCCTTTTTATAAGAGTTAGGGAAAGACTGTAAGATCAGGAGTGAAACAAGGTTGCCCACTATCACCATTACTATTCAATATAGTACTAGAAACTCTAGCCTTGGCAATAAGAGCCGAGAAAGAGATCCAAGGAATTAGAGTAGGAAATGAAGAAATCAAATTGTCACTTTTCGCAGATGACATGATGGTATACTTAGAGAACCCCAAAGACTCTGCTAAAAAGCTATTAGAAATAATTCAGAATTTTAGCAAAGTCGCAGGATACAAAATAAATCCACATAAATCCTCAGCATTTTTATACATTAACAACACAATCCAACAGCGAGAGATACAAAGAGAAATTCCATTCAAAATAACAGTCGATAGTATCAAATATTTGGGAATATATCTACCAAAGGAGAGTCAGGAATTATATGAGCAAAATTATAAAACACTTGCCACAAAAATAAAGTCAGATTTAAATAATTGGAAAGACATTCAATGTTCTTGGATAGGCCGAGCGAATATAATAAAGATGACAATACTCCCCAAACTAATCTATTTATTTAGTGCTATACCAATCAGACTCTCAAGAAACTATTTTAATGACCTAGAAAAAATAACAACAAAATTCATATGGAAGAATAAAAGGTCGAGAATTGCAAGGGAACTAATGAAAAAAAAGTCAGAGGAAGGTGGTCTAAGTGTACCTGATTTAAAGCTATATTATAAAGCAACAGTCACCAAAACCATTTGGTATTGGCTAAGAAATAGACTAGTTGATCAGTGGCATAGGTTAGGTTCACAGGACAAGATAGTGAATAAAAATAGCAATCTAATCTTTGACAAACCCAAAGATCCCAAATGTTGGGATAAGAATTCATTATTTGACAAAAACTGCTGGGAAAACTGGAAATTAGTATGGCAGAAACTAGGCATGGACCCACATTTAACACCACATACTAAGATACGATCAAAATGGGTCCAAGATTTAGGCATAAAGAACGAAATCATAAATAAATTGGAGGAACAGGGGATGGTTTACCTCTCAGACTTGTGGAGGAGGAAGGAGTTTGTGTCCAAGGGAGAACTAGAGACCATTATTGATCACAAAATAGAACATTTTGATTACACCAAATTAAAAAGTTTCTGCACAAACAAAACTAATGCAAACAAGATTAGAAGGGAAGTAACAAATTGGGAAAAAATTTTTACAGTTAAAGGTTCTGATAAAGGCCTCATCTCCAAAATATACAGAGAATTGACTTTAATTTATAAGAAATCAAGCCATTCTCCAATTGATAAATGGTCAAAGGATATGAACAGACAATTTTCAGATGATGAAATTAAAACTATTTCCACTCATATGAAAGAGTGTTCCAAATCACTATTGATCAGAGAAATGCAAATTAAGACAACTCTGAGGTATCATTACACACCTGTCAGATTGGCTAAGATGACAGGAACAAATAACGATGAATGTTGGAGGGGCTGTGGGAAAACTGGGACACTGATGCATTGTTGGTGGAGTTGTGAAAGAATCCAACCATTCTGGAGAGCAATCTGGAATTATGCCCAAAAAGTTATCAAAATGTGCATACCCTTTGACCCAGCCATACTACTACTGGGCTTATACCCCAAGGAACTACTAAAGAAGGGAAAGGGACCTGTATGTGCCAAAATGTTTGTGGCAGCCCTTTTCATAGTGGCTAGAAGCTGGAAGATGAATGGATGTCCATCAATTGGAGAATGGTTGGGTAAACTATGGTATATGAATGTTATGGAATATTATTGTTCTATAAGAAATGACCAACAGGAGAAATACAGAGAGGCTTGGAGAGACTTACATCAACTGATGCTGAGTGAAACGAGCAGAACCAGAAGATCATTATACACTTCAACAATGATACTGTACGAGGATGTATGCTGATGGAAGTGGATTTCTTCAACATAGAGAAGAGCTAATCCAATTCCAATTGATTAATGATGGACAGAACCAGCTACATCCAGAAAAGGAACACTGGGAAATGAATGTAAACTGTTATTTTTACCTTCTGAATCCAATTCTTCCTGTGCAACAAAAAATTCGGTTCTACACACATATATTGTATCTAAATTATACTGTAATATATTTAACATATATAAGACTGCTTGCCATCTGGGGGAGGGGGTTGGGGGAGGAAGGGAAAAAATCTGAATAGAAGTAAGTGCAAGGGATAATGTTGTAAAAAATTACCCATGCATATGTACTATCAAAAAATGTTATAATTATAAAATAAAATAAAAAATTAAAAAAAAAAAAAAAAGAGTTAGGGAAAGAGAAAGAGCAGATAGGAAACATGGAGAGAAAAAACAGAGAGAAACAAGAGATAAAAAGAGAAAAAAAGAAAAAAAATAGATGGAGGGGATGGACACATCATAAATAAGTAATGATTTTTGTTTAAGTTATTTTTCAAATTGTCATTATTTAGACAAAGGGTTCATAGCCTGGCATCCATGGGACCCTAGCATGTCTATGGACATTTTTCATGGGGTCTGTGAACTTAGATATGGAAAAATACATTTTTATTTCAATATAACTGTTTCCTTTGTAATCTTATTGACTTTATCTTAGTCACTGAAAAAATGTTATTAAGACACAGATAAAAAGGTTAAGAACCCTTGGTTTAGAGGAAAATTTGAAAATACAATTTAAAAACACTTCAGCAAATGTGGTTTACTATTCTTTCTCATTCAAAAATAAGAGGTTAATGTAAAAAGTGTCCATAAATAGAATGGTGAAAATATCAGCAGATCAGTATTAGGCCTTTCAGTTAGTCAACTATCTATTATCCATTGTTCAGAGAAATGTCCACCAGCGATCTACATTATTATAGGAAGATATGTACAGTTAATAAAGAGTTAAATGACAAAGATATTACTTAAAATCATAATAATAACAAGGAGTTTTTTTTTTAAAGATTCCATAAAGAACTGGAACAGTTCAAGGTCAATGGCAGAAAATGAGAAGACAAAGATTAGTGAGAAATTTTGCTCACTCCTGAAAAGGCAGGAGCCTGCCTACAAGGATCAAGGACCATAAGTCCCACTGGTTTGTCCATATGAATGGAGAGGCTTTAACCTGGCAATAATTTTTGTATTATTGGGAGAAAGAGACAGACTTCAAACAGCCAGCTATTTTCTAACATTTTCAAAATATCCTGACAAGACTAGATTAAAAAATTGCCTCCTTCAGCTAACATGCCACAGTTTTAAATTCAAATTTTAATGAGCCTATAATAAATCAAAACCAAAACCAAAACCAAAACCAAAACCAAAACTGAGGAATGAATCTAAGCACTGAAAAAAAAAAAAGAAATAAAAAGAAAAAGAAGGGGAAAACAAGCAAGGCTTTTGCAATTTGCAAAACATTTAGATTTACTGATAGCATTAATATCTTAAGGCCTAGGCATCTTCATCTGATTCTACTAAAAATGCTAACAAAGTCCAGTACATTTAAAAGTTATTATGATGCAGGAGCAATGGGTGATGAATGCAGAATCAATAACACCACTAAAGATGCTACCTGATTTATCTTACAAGCAACAGGGGAAGGAAAAAAAAAGTGATGTTATGACTCAGCAGGTGTCAAGATGTAAACTTCTCAAAAAAAAAAAAAAAAAAGAAAGAAATAAAAGAAAAGAAAAGAAAAAAAAAAGACTCCAAGGCAGAAATGAAACAGCCTACTCAGCAGAAATAAGTTTGGGCTGGGAGGTAGGAGGTGGGGCTAGGGGATGAATTGTAGAAGCAATCAGAAAACTCTAGTGATGAGTTGTCTAGAGATGATTCTAAAGATGGGCAAAGTACTCTTTCTGCTATCACTACTAACAAGGTGGAGATGCAAAGCTGGCCCTTAGCAATTCGATCAAGCAGGTCATTTTTTTCCCTACAGCCCTGGCACCAATGTGAAACTATTATATTTTCCCTTCCCACTAAGGGAAGTGCTCAGGGAAATACTGTAGCCTGAAATTTATGACTGTTACACTGTCTATATTACAGATCTTTTTCTCAAGGAGTTGGCTTGGAAAGGTGATTTCCCTGGAAAGCAAAGTCCCTACTTTACAACAGAATTTACCGCAGGCTGTCAAAACCTAAGAGAAGAGAAATACTAAGAGAATTTTTATTTAGCTAATCCCCAAGCGCCAAGGGTAGATGGTGATCTGGAAAAAAAATCCATCTATAGCTTGAGTTCATCAGTAGCCCTTGAGAGTTTTTTTTTTCCTTCCTGTAGAGCTTACCCACATTGAATAAAAGACCCTGAATTCCTATTTTCTCTAAATTCTTCAGTATCCACTGATTCTCCTAATAGGGACTTATACTATTACTCTCTTCCCTTTGAAATCACCAGTTCCTTCCAAATAATGTCTATAGCCTGAATCTGATTTTGCTCTTATAGCAGGCTGTTTAACATGATAGAGATAAGTCTTTAAATAGACTACAGATAGGGGACCACCAGGAAATAAATGTATAACAGTGAGCCAAAGTAGAAAAAGAAAGGAAAGAAAAAAGAACAGAAGAGAAAAAGAAAAAAAAAATTAGAGCGGCGATGGAAAGGGGTCAAAATGATTTGCTCTTAATCAGAAAAATACTAGCAATTCTTGTACCCTGCTTCTGCCATTTTAAAAACAGTCTAAATGAATCTGAGATCTACAAAGAGACTGGTTGATTTTGTGTGTAAGAGTTTAAAAAAAATGATGCTTGCTAGCTGTATAGTCATTGGTAATAACAATGAATATCTTCAAATCTATATTATTTAGTGAGTACAGAAAAATCCAATTGTCATTTCTTACAATATACCAACACAACTGAATTACCTATGTGCACTCAGTTCATGTTGGAATTTTAGCAAATGTTTACATTTTTTAATCCACAAAATAAGCACATCTGTTCCTAGTTTTTTGGTTTTGTTTGTTTGTTTGTTTAAACTGCTTAACTTTGTTTAGTATTGTGAATTGGATAAATTCATTATGAGTTAAATTGTATCAAAATTATAGGAAAGTTAGAAAAATATTCTACCTGTCCCTTTTCCACTTTCTAGTCCTTTGTTGCATAAAATATTATATTTTATAATATCTTAATATATTCCAAATATGAATTCCTCATATGTGAAATTAATTTTTATAAATTATATTACTATAATAATCATGTAGAATTATATTTGATTTCCAAAGCAAAGACAATTTTGTAGTAAATAGGAAATGAATAAATATCGGGGAGACTTTTTAATGGTCTGCCTGTGAAGTTCATGTTATTTGTTTTTCTTTGTTAGATTATTTTTTCACCATTATCATCAAAATCATGATAATGATGATTATCATTACCATTAATTTGTATGTTCTAGATAATTAGAAATTCATAAAATTCTGAGTTTATAGTCTTATTTTGACATGCAGGGAACAGTGTTTCTTCAACACCATATTCAATTTCTTTCCAGGAAAGTGAAAACTTACAAAGCTTTTGAGCACTCACAATTTTTCTGTTTAAAGAAGAAAAAAAAAGTTTTGTAAGAGTTTGGTTCATTGTGCAATCAAAAGCAACAAGAAGACTGATTTCAAAGAAAATTCAATCAACTTGTATTTTAAAGCTCATTATAAGCACGTGTAAAAAAGACAAAAAATTAAATAATCATTCCTTATGCATGTTTTAGAGAAAAAGGTCTATTGGATCTGTGTCCCAAAAAAATTGTAAAAGAAGGAAAAGGACCCATATGTGCAAAATTGTTTGTTGCAGCTTTTTGTGGTGGCAAAGAATTGAAGAATGAGTGGATGCTCATAAATTGGGGAATGAATGAGTAAGTTAAGGGATATGTATGTAATGTTCTGAAAGAAATAATGATCAGCTGTTATTGTTTATTTGCATTCTTGTTTTATCTTTTCAGGTTTTTTTTTTCCCTTCTTGATCCAATTTTTCTTGTGCAACAAGATAACAGTATAAATATGTATACATATATTGTATTTAACATATACTTTAACATATTTAACATGTATGGGACTACTTGCCATCTAGGGGAGTGGGTCAAAGGAAGGAGGGGAAAAGTTGAAACAGAAGTTTTTGCAAGGGTCAATGATGAAAAATTACCCATGCCTATGTTTTGTATATAAAAAGCTATAATAAAAATGTAAAATAATCAAATAATCAAAAATTTAAAAGAAATAATGATCAAGCTGATTTCAGAAAAGCCTGTAAAGATTTACATAAATTAATGATATATAGAGTGATGCAAAAAGAAAGAGGAGAACATTCTACACAGCAACAGCAAGATTGTATGATTATCAACTATAATAGATTAAACTCTTTTCAGCAATTCTGTGATTCAAAGCAATTCCAATAATAGACAGTAAAGGTTACTCCTATTCACAAAGAGACTATGGAGGCTGAGAACCTAAGCATAATATTTTCACCTTATTTTTCCCATTTTGTTTTGTTTTGTTTTGTTTTTATCTTTTTTTTTTAATTTTTTGTTTTTATTTTTCTTTTCCAATATGACTCTTATGGAAATAGTTTAAAAATGAATGCTCATTTGCAACCTATATTAGTTTGCTTCCTAGCATGGGGAGGAAGAATATAAGAAAATAAAAATCTGTTTTTAACAACACTTTTTTTGGTCATTGACACACTATGAGTGATATTAATTATCAATCTAAAATTGGATGTCAAATATAGGTTAATGGATTGTACATGTGGATCAGAAATAATCTTCATCATATTATCAGTTCCAAGAAAAATTTCAGGAGTATCATCAACTGACTCTATACTCAGAATGAAAAATTGTCTAGTCATATAACATGACTCCTAATATGTCAAAGAATCTACAGAAAAACTTCTACCTGTTGGGTGAACCTGATATAAATCTATATCCATATATACTCAAGAGTTTTTGGAAAATAATTGACTAGATTATCAATGTCATCATTGCAGCAACACATATTGATAAAATCATAGATTTATCAAATAATCAAATTTCTTTTTAAATTCATATGCTTGTATCTATAATGACTTAATATGTGTTCATTTCACTTACAAATTCATATGCTTGTATCTATAATGACTGAATATGTTTTCATTTCACTTACAAATGAGAAAATTCTTCTGAAAATTTCAGAGTGGTAAAGATAATTATTTATGATAACAAAATAATGATATTATTATTTTAATTTTTAAGTAATACACATTTTAAAATAAACTTTATTATCTGAAAAATTCATGACCAAAGAGTTACTTCCAAATAGGAAAAATCTGCCTAATAAATGACAGAAGAATAATCCCAAGGTTCACATACTTAGATTTCCTCATACATGGATATTATTATCTGTATTTCATAGTTCTAAATTGGTATATTTCTAACTTTTTGACCAGAGCATTCAATAAAAAGGATCATTTTTTCTCTGAAGATCTCTTACACATAATACCTACTGTGAAAATATTAAAAGTAGAAACAACTATCCCTTATATATAACTTAAATCCTATTGAAAGTCATCATTTAAAATTTGAAGTCCTTGTTGTCATAGTTACTTCATTGGCAGCTTTACTACCCCTGGGTAAAAGTGCTGCTATATAGTGGATATTAAATTCAGTACAAATGTTTTCAGAGAAGGAGAAGGGTTAGGGGAAAATATTGTAGGTCAAAACTGAATTCAAAAAGCTATTCTCTTACCATTATTTTTAAACCTCATTTAAATATTGTAATAAAATTTTAATTAAACATAATAGGCAATATATGGGCAAAGTACAAACTTAAAAGAGTAAAATTAATTGTGCAAGAAGTTTTAGATTCTTTCATTTTTTAACTAATGGGTTCTAAACAGCACCTTGGATTCAATCACAGTCTCATTTTGGTGACTGAAAGATAGTAAATTTTTTATCAGCATTTAATTGTATTTAATTTGAAGCAGAGTTATATAATAACATTTGTCATAGATTACTCAAATTGGGTTAATTATGTGTTTCAATTTTAACCATAAATCATTTTTAATGCAAAGCAGGGACAGAAGGTAGCTAATACAGTTCACTAAGAGATTCATTCTCCTCTATACACTAGGGGACATTACATACATGTTCTTTATACTCAAACTGGGCAAATCAATGGGAGCTAAGAATACACCAGGGGGAATTCGAGAGAAATGTGGTCTCTAGCTATTACTGCTATTGGCTCCTGATTGCTTCTGACTTCTACATATCTAGCTAACTCCAAGGAAAGGATTCTGATCAAATATTCTGATTTTATTTTTCTAATACTATTCCCTTTCAAATATAGTACACACTCCAATTCTAACTTAGTATCCAAGAGTCTAATCCATGATGATATATTCTCAAGCACATACATGCAAAACATTGGGTAGAAAACACATAGATATGTAGATGATAGATAGATGGATAGAAGTATAAGAATTAGAAGGGGTATTTTCACTCCTTTGCCTTAAAATATTGTTGCTACATTAGCAAGTTATGTTTATGATCCCTTTATCCTTCCCATCAGGTCAGGGGGAGAATCAAGCTATCATCATTTCACATTACATTTTTCTCTTCTTCACACACCAAAGAATCTCATGTGGACATAAATCATACATTTGTGACAATCCTAAAAAAGGTCACAGACAGAAAGAGAATAAAGTTTTAAGAAAAGGTTCCCCTGGATCATAGCACTTATAATCCCACATGGAAAGCCATAGTGCTGGAATGGACATTTCAAGGTCAAAACAAAAGAATGAAGTGCACTTGTGAAAATTAAAGTCTCATCTATTTCTATCTATATTGCAGAGTAATTAGAAGTAGAATGTTTTTTGAGTGGTGAGATTGGTGATGGCCAAATATAATTTTTTTTCTCTGTCTTAGCATAAGCCTTTCACATAGATTTGTAATCCATTAATATTAAAAAAAAATCCTTTGAGATGCATGTATGTTTTTATTGACATGCTACACTAACTAGAATCCAAGACTTTCAGGCAGAAAATTTATTCTCCTGTAATGCTTTTTTCTATAGCTTTGTTTCATTTCATTATCATCATTATAACTTACAGCATTCCATCTGTAAAAGTAAACATGAAGTCGGCTACTTTTTTCCTTAATAAGAGCTATACCATAATGATAAGCAAAACATATTTGAGTAGAGACAAAATGACAGTGAGAAATAGAATAGAATGAACAAGAGGGAGGGAGTAGAATGAAGGGGAATATAATTAAGCAATAGTGTGGAGGAAAAACTTGAAAAAAATTTCTTTAATAAAGATTTCATTCCTCAAAGACATAGAGAACTGAATGAAATTTATAAAAACAAGAGCTATTCCTCAATTAATAAATTATCAAATGATGTGAAAATTTTTCAGATGAAATAATTGTTGCTATTTTTAAGCATATGGAAACATGATCTAGTTTAATATTGATCGAAGGAAATACAAATTAAAACAATTCTGAGATAATACCACATATATTTACAGTGGCTAATAGCAGAAAAAAAGGAAAATAATAAGTGGTGAAGGGAATGTGGGGAAAATAAGGCATTAATGCATTGCTGGTGGAATTATGATCAAATTCAACAATTCTTTGGATCAATTTGAAACTATTCCCAAAGAACCACATATACACTTTGAACTATAATTATCACTACTAGATCTATTTCCAAAAATGGATTAAAAACAAAAAGGAAAAGGACCTATATTTTTAAAATATTTATAGTGTCTCTTTTCTGGTGACAAAAAAATGGAAATTGAGGGCACACCCATCAATTGGCAAATGGGTTAAACAAATTGTGGTATGTGACTGTGATGGACTATTATTGTGCAACTGTGAATGACTTAACAGTTCTCAGCAATAAAATACTTTAAGACAACTCTGAAGGATTTATGCTGAAAAATTCTATCTATCCTCAAAATTACAATGAATGAATGCAGATTGAAGCATATTTTTTACGTTATTTTTCTTGAGGTGTTTTTGCTTATAGTTTCTTTCAAAACATGACTAAGATGGTAATAGATTTTGTATGATATATTATATATGCAAAATCTATATTGAATTACTTGTTTTTTCAATGAGGGATATGGGAAAGAAGGAAGAAAGAAACTGGAGTTTTTAAAACAAGTGATAGAAATTATTTTACATGTAATTGGGGGAAATAAAATACTCAACAAAAATAATAAAAAATACTCTAAATATCATAAATTTATTTCCTTTCTTTTTCAACTCTACTAAATATATGAGATGATTTTTTTTGCAATTAAAGCATAGGAAGCTTTTTTTTTAATTATGCTTTAATTTTATTTTTAAAAGTATTTTGTTTTTCCAAACACATGCAAAGATATTTTCAGCCTTCACCTTTGAAAAAACTTTGTTTTTCAAATTTTTATGTCTCTCTAACTCTTTCCTAATTCCCCAAGAGAGCAAACTGTCTAATGTAAGTTAAACATGTGCAATTCTTCCAAAGAAATTTCTATATTTGTCATGCTGCATAGGAAAAATCAGATCAAAATGGAAAAAACAAACAAACAAACAAACAAGTAAACATGAGAAGGAAAAAAAAAAACAAACAAACAAGCAAAGGACAACAAAAGATGAGCATACCATGCTCATATTTAGTCTCTATAGTTCTCTGGATGTGGATGACTCACTTTCTATCACAAGTCTTTTGGAATGATTTTGAATCACCTCATTGCTGTAAAGAGCTCAGTCCATAACAGTTGATCATCATAAAATCTTGTGTTATGAGCACAATGTTCTCCTGTTTCTACTCAGTTCACTTAGCATCAATTCATGTAAGTCTTTCTAGGCTTTTCTCAAATCAGCCTGCTCATCCTTTGTTATAGAATAATAATAATCCAGTATATTCATATGCCTTAACTTATTCAGTCAGTCTTCAAATGATGGGCATCCATTCAATTTTTAATTCCTGGCTAATATAAAAAGGGTTGCTACAAACATTTTTGTGCATGTGAATTCTTTTCCTTCTTTTATGATTTTTTTGGAATATAGATCCAGTAATGATTCAAAGATATACACAATTTGATAAGACTTTGGCTATGGTATAGGAAGATTTTTTTGGTGATTATGTATATAAAGTATAAATAATGATAACTAAAAGTTTTAGCTACAGATATGTGCAATCAAAAATTAGGAGAAAGGGAGACAAAACACTTCAGGCATTACCTGAATTAGTGCAAACTGCCAGACAAAAACTATTCCAATATCAAGGAGCAACACTCAGGATTGCCCAGAACCTGGCAGCTTCTACAATAAAGGACTTGGAATACTATATTCTGGAAGGCAAAGGACCTGGATTACAAGAAAGAATTAACTATCCAGCTAGACTCAGCATCATCTTTGAGGGAAAGTGATTGAGCTTCAATGAAATAAGAGACTTTCAAGCGTTTCTATTGAAAAAAAAAACTAAACAGAAAATTGAATCTACAAACACAGGACTCAAGAGAAGCATAGAAAGGTAAACAGAGAAAAAATATATTTAAAGGTTAAAGTGTTTACATTCCTAGATGGGAAAATTATATCTGTAACTCTTGAGATTTGGATCTGTCACTGTGACAGACACAGAGAGGCACCACATGGACTGAAAATGTGATTGTGATCCAAAGAAAAAGACATGAAAGGGTGGGCAAAGGTCTGTACTTGAAAAAATAGGAAAGGAGAGGTATAATGGGGCAATTAGTTCACATGAAGAGGACCCATTACAATTGAGTGAAAAAAGGGAAGAAGATGAGCATTACCTGAAGTTTGATCTCATCAATTTTGGTTTTAAGAGAGATAACTTAATCATTCATTTGGGTATAAAAATTTATCTAACTTTATAAAGAAGTAGGAAGAAAAAAATGAGGAAAGAAAAAGGAGGTGTAGGATAGAAGTGAGGAAACAAAAGGTCAAGAATTTCAAGGGAATCAATGAAAAAAAAATCAAATAAAGGTGGCCTAGCTGTACCAGGTCTAAAATTATATTATAAAGCAACAGTTACCAAAACCATTTGGGTTTGGCTAAGAAATAGACTAGTTGATCAGTGAAATAGGTTAGGTCCAAAGGACAAAATAACCAATAACTTTAATAATCTAGTGTTTGACAAACCCAAGGACCCCAGCTTTTGCGATAAGAACTCAATGTTTCACAAAAATTGCTGGGAAATTTGGAAATTAATATGGCAGAAACTAATCATTGGTCCACACTTAACACCATACACCAAGGTCAGTTCAAAATAGGTTCATGACCTAGGAATAAAGAATAAAATTATAGATAAATTAGAGGAACATAGGATAGTTTACCTCTCAGACCTGTGGAAGAGGAATGAATTTATGTCCAAAGAAGAACTAGAGATTATTATTGATTACAAAGTAGAAAACTTTGATTGTATCAAATTGAAAAGTTTTTGTACAAACAAAACTGATGCAGATAAGATTAGAAGGGAAACAATAACTGGAAAAACATTTTTACAGTTAAAGGTTCTGATAAAGGCCTCATTTCCAAACTATATAGAGAATTGACGCTAATTTATAAGAAATCAAACCATTTTCCAATCAAAGGATATGAATAGATAATTCTCAGATGAAGAAATTGAAATTATTTCTAGCCATATGAAAAGATTCTCCAAGCCATTATTAATCAGAGAAATGCAAATTAAGATAACTCTGAGCTACCACTACACACCTGTCAGATTGGCTAGAATGACAGGGAAAGATAATATAGAACGTTGGAGAGGAGTGGGAAAACTAGAACACTGATACATTGTTGGTAGAATTGTGAATACATCCAACTATTCTGGAGAGCAATTTGGAACTATGCTCAAAAAGGTATCAAACTGTGCATACCCTTTGACCCAGAAGTGTTACTACTGGACTTATATCCCAAAAAGATCTTAAAGAAGGGAAAGGGACCTGTATGTGCAAGAATGTTTGTGGCAGCCCTCTTTGTGGTGGCCAGCAACTGGAAACTGAGTGGATGCCCATCAATTGGAGAATGACTGAATAAATTGTGGTATATGAATGTTATGGAATATTATTTTTCTGTAAGAAATAACCAACAGGATGATTTCAGAAAGGCCTGGAGAGACTTACATTAACTGATGCTGAGTGAAATAAGTAGGACCAGGAGATCGTTGTATACTTCAACAACAATACTATATGATGATCAATTCTGATGGATGTGGCGATTTTCAACAATGAGACAAATCAAATCAGTTCCTATAGAGCAGTAATGAACTGAACCAGCTACACCCAGCAAAAGAACTCTGGGAGATGACTATGAACCACTACATAGAATTCCCAATCTCTCTATTTTTGTCCACCTGCATTTTGGATTTCCTTCACAGGCCATTTGTACACTATTTCAAAGTCTGATTCTTTTTGCATAGCAAAACAATTGTTTGCACATGTATACATATATTGTATTTAATTATACTTTAACATATTTAACATATATTGGTCAACCTGCCATCTGTGGGGGGGAAGGAGGGGAAAAATTAAAACAAAAGTTTTGACAATTGTCAGTATTGTAAAATTACCCATGCATATATCTGGCGAATAAAAACTATTAAAAAAAAAAAAAAGAAGGATAGAAAGGAAGGAAGAAATACTAAAGAAAAAGGTAAGACAACAGAGAGGGGTGTTAGGAGATAAAGTAGTAAGTGGGGGGGCATAAAAATAGTACTAAGGACAGGGTGCAAAGAGAAAGCAAAAGTACATTCAGGGGAGAAAATAGAATGGGAAGAAATACAGAACTGGTAAACATAACTATGACTGTAAATGAGATGAGCTCCCCCATAAAAGAGAAATGAAAGCAGAGAGAATTTAAAAATAGAATCCTAAAAAAGTTGTTTATAAGAAACACATCTGACATGGAGAGACACATGCAGATTAAAGGTAAAAGGCTGGAACAGAATCTATTATGTTTCAGCTGAAGTAAAAAAAAAAAAAAATTCAAGGATAGTAATTCCGATCTCAGACAAAGTAAAAAGTAAAAATAGATCTTATTTAAGAGAAATATGGAAGGAAAGTTCATCTTGATAAAGGCCTTGATAAAATACCAAATATGTATGTATCAAGTGGTAAAGTAGCCAAATTCCTTGAGAAGCTTTTAATGCCAGTTACAGAAAGAAATAGAGAGCAAAACTATATTAATAGGGATTCTCAACCTTCCCCTCTCAGAATCAGACAAATCTAACCACAAAATAAACAAGAAAGAAACTAGAGAGATTAATAGCATCACAGAAAAGCTAGATATGATAGGCCTCTGAAGAAAATTGAATAAGGACAGAAAAGTTTATAGCATTTTCTTGGCAGTTCATGGCATCTTCACAAAATGTGACCATATATAAAGGCATAACAATCTTACAATCAAATTCAGAAAGACAGAAATAGTAAATGCTTCCTTTTCAGACCACAAGACAATAAAAATTATATTCAATAATGGAGCAAGGAAAGACAGACTAAAACCAATTGGAAATTAAATAATGTAAATCTGAAAAATGATTGGGTCAAACAATAAATCACAGAAAACAATTCTAAAGTCATCCAAGAGAATGACAAAAATGAAACAACAGACCTCAATTTATGGGATTCAGTCAAAGCAGTTCTTAGGGAAAATTTTATATCTCTACATATCTACTTGAATAAAACAGAGAAAGAGGAGATCAATGAATTAGGCATATAATTAAAAAATGCTAGACAAAGAAAAAATTAAAAGCTCTTAATTAAATAACAAATTAGAAATTCTAAAACCCAAAAGAGATATTAATAAAATTAAAACTAAGAAAATTATTGAGGTGATAAACAAAATTAAGTATTGGTTTTATGGGAAAAGAAAAACAAAATACAAAAACGTTTGGTTAATTTGGTCAGAAAAAGAAAGGAAAAATAATCACCAGCAACAAAAATAAAAAGGGTAAACCTCCCATCAACAAGAAGAACAAAAAATTAAAATAACAATTAGGTTCTATTTTGTCCAACTATATAGCACCAGCTCTGCTAATCTAATTGAAATGGATGAATATTTACAAAGATATAAATTGCCTAAGTTAACAGAAGAGAAAATAAATTACTTAAATAGTCCCATTTTAAGAAAAGAAATTTAACAAGTCACTAATGAACTCCTTAAAGCAAACTCTTTGGGGCCAGATGGATTCACAAGTGAATTCTCAAAAACATTTGGAGAACAATTAATTACAGCATTGTGTAAAATATTTGGGAAAAGAGCTAAAGAAGGAATTCTGCCAAATTTCTTCAATGACAAATATGGTACTGATACTTAAAAAAAGAAAAATGAAAAAAGAAAAGAAAATATGAAATACCTTTTAGGAAAAAAACTGACTTGGAAAATAGATCTTGGAGAGACAATCTAAGGATTATTGGACTTCCTGAAAGCCATGATGAAAAAAAAGAATTGACATTTTCTTTCAGGAAATCAAAAAGGAAAACTACCCTAATGTTCTAGAATCAGACGGTAAAATAGCCATTGAAAGAATTCATTGATCACTTCCTGAAAGACACCCCCAAAATCAAAACTGCAAGGAATATTGTGCCTAAATTTTAGAACTATCAGACCAAGGAAAAAAATATTGCAAGCAGTCAGACAGAAACAATTCAAATACCAAGGTGCCACAATCAGGATTACCTGACCTAGCAGCTTCCAGTTTAAAGGATCAAAGAGTCTGGGATCTGATATTCTGAAAGACAAAGGAACTTGTATTACAGCTAAGAATAAGGTATCTAGCTAAAGTAAGCATTATCTTTCGGGAAGAAGATGGTGATCCAATGATATAGGTGAATTTCATTTATTTCTGATGAAAAGACCAAAGCTGAACAAAAAAATTGATCTCTAAATACAGAACTCAAGAGAAGCAGAGAAAGGTAAAAAGGAAAGAATTCTTGAGACCTACATTTCTGTTATGGGTACACTTAGAGAGTGTGGGTACAATTAGATTTTATTATGATAATATGGAAAAAAACAGAAGTAGATAGTGGATTTTACTGAAAAAAGAGTAAAAATGGAGGTAAAATGAGAGAATTTACAATTTACTTCAAGGCAAAAAAGACTTATTATAATTGAGGGAATGAAGGAGAGGGATGAACATTTTGTGAATCTTACTTGCATCAGATTTGACTAAAAGAGAGAATATCAGATATATTTGATTTCACAGAAAAACTTCTCTCACCATTTAGGGAAGTGGGAGGGAAAAAAGAAAAGGAAAGGGGGAGGCTAATAAAAGGGAAAAGAGAAGTATTAGGGGAAAGTGTAAGAAAGGGGGAGGGACTCTAAAGCAGGAGGATTCTGCCACTTTCATCAGCATTTCTTTTTTCATTAATTCCCTTGATATTCTTGACCTCTTCTTTTTCCAGATGAACTTTGTTATTATTTTTCTTAGATTTGTAAAATATTGTCTTGGGAATTTGGTATAGACCAAATAAGTAGATTAATTTAGGTAGTATTGTCATTTTGTGATATTTGCTTGGCCTACCCATACATATTTTTCCAATTGTTTAGATCTGATTTTATTTGTGTAGAAAGTGTTTTGTAGCTGGATTTATATAGTTCCTGTCTTTCCCTTGGCAGGTAGACTCACAAATATTTTATATTATCAATGAATCAAACAACTCAATTGCTGTGATAATCTCAACCTCTCCCAACATCATGTACCAAGCCACTTCTATTAACAAAGTAAGCAACAACATACTAAAAGCCACCAAATTCCCCACTCAACTCGCTGGATATTCCTCAGTAGCTAGAGCCATAATATAACCAAATACCACTAGAATATAATTTTAAATGAAATTTATCTTTATATCTCTTGCTGCTGGACATTGTTACTAATATTTTAAAATGCTGATAATTTTTTATAAATGTATTTTGTATCCTTCAACTTTACTAAAGTTGTAGCTTATTTCTAGTAGTTTTTTAGTTGATTCTCTAGGATTCCCAAAGTATACCATCATATCATCTGTAAAGAGTGATAATTTGGTTTTCTCACTACCTATTCTAATTCCTTTAATCTCTCTTTTTTTTTCTTATAGCCAAAGATAACATTTCTAATACAATATTGAATAGTAATAGGTATAAAGGGCCTGATCTTATTGAGAATGGTTCTAGTTTGTACCCATTATACATGATCCACCAGAATTTCTACTGGGTTTAAATACCAAGAGATCTTAAAGGAGGAAAAGGGACCCACATGTTCAAAAATGTTTGTGGAACTCTTTTTGTAGTGGCAAGAAACTGGAAAATGAATGGATGCCTATCAGTTAGAGAATGGCTAAATAAATTATGGTATATGAATGTTATGGAATATTATTGTTTTGTAATAAATGATCAGCAGGATGGTTTTAAATAAGTTCAAAATATTTACATGAATTATTACTAAGAAAAATGAGCAGAACCAGGAGATCATTATACATGATAAAAACAAGACTATACAATGATCTGTTCTGTTACATGTTGCTCTCTTTAACAATGAGATGATTCAAACCTATTCCAATTGTTTACTGATGAAGAGAGCCATCTGCAACCAGAGAGAGAACTGTAGGAACTGAGTGTGGATTATTCCATAGCATTTTCACTCTTTTTCTTGTTTTTTGCTTGTACTTTATTTTCTTTCTCATTTTTCTCCTTTCTAATCTTATTTTTCTTGTGTAGCAATATAATTATATAAATATGTATGCATATGTTGGATTATAATGTATATTTTTATCATGCTTAACATACATTGGATTACTTGCCCTCTAGGGAAGGGGATGGGGAAAGGGAGAGGAAGTTGGAACATGATATTTTAATATGTTGAAAAATTATCCATGCCTATGTTTTGAAAATAAAAAATTTTAATAAAAAAACTTTTAAAAATAAAGTCATATGGAAATGTTTAAAATGAATTTACATGTGCAACCTAAGCTAACTAAATAAAGTTTATTAAAAAAAAAAAAAAAAAAAACTTTCCACACAAGTAAAAATCAGATATAATAAATTGGAAGAATATTAAGTACTCATGAGTAGGAAGAGCTAATATAAAAATGACAATTCTACCTAAATTAATCTACTCATTCAGTGCCATACCAATGAAACTCCTAAGAAATTATTTTACAGAACTAGGAAAAAATAATAACAAAGATCCTTTGGGAGAACAAAAGGTCAAGAAATTCAAATGAATTAATGAAAAAATGGAAATAAATGTGGTTTAGTTTTACCAGACCAAAAATTATATTATAAAGTAGTGGTAATTTTTTGTACTGGCTAAGCAACTGAGTGGTCTATCAGTGAAATACATTATATTCACAAGACATAATAGCCAATTACTATAGTAATTTATTGTTTGATAAATGGAAAGACCCCAATTTCTGGATTAAGAACTCACTATTTGACAAAAATTTCTGGGAAAATTGGAAATTAATATGGCAGAAACTAGGAATGGACTTACACTTAACAACCTATTTAAGAAAAGGTCAAAATGGGTTCATGATTTAGACATTATAAGATATTATAAGCAAATTAGAGAACAATGGATAGTGTAGCTCTCAGATCTGTGAAGAAGGAAGGGATTTGTGGCCAAAGAAGAAGTAGAGGTTATTATGGAATGTAAAATAAATATTTTTTTTTATTATTTTAGGTTAAAAAGTTTTAATACAAAGAAAAACAAAGCAGAGAAGATTATAAAGGCATCAGTAAATTGGGAAAAAATTTTTACATCCAAGTCTTCTGATAAAGGCTTCATTTCTAAAATAGAGAATTAACTCAAATTTATTAGAATAAAATCCATTCTCCAACTGATAAATGGTTAAAGGATAAGAACAGATAATTTTCAGATGAAGCAATTAAAGTTGTTTCTATTCATATGAAAAGGTGCTCAATATTAATCAGAGAAATGCAAATTGGCTAATATGACAGAAAGAGATAATGATGAATATTGGTGATATGGTAAAACTGGGACACTAATACATTGTTGTTGAAGTTGTGACCTGATCTAAACATTCTGGAAATCAGTATACAACTATGCCCAAATGCCTATCAATGCATACCCATTGATGCAGCAAATATCTCCTGTGTCCCAAAGAGATATTAAAAAAGGGGAAAAGACTCATATGTGTAAAAATGTTTGTAGAGATCCTTTTATAATGGCAAGAATTGAAAACTGTGTAGATGTCCATCAGTTGGGGAATGGCTGTTTTAAGTTATGTTATATAAATATTATAGAATATTATTCTCTATAAGAAATGATCAGCAGAATGATTTTATAAAGATCTGGAGAGACTTAACATGAACTGATACTAAGTGAAATGAGAAGAATCAGGAGAAAATTGTACACAGCAATAAGAAGATTATAGGATGATCAACTCTGACGGACATGGCTCTTTTCAATAGCGAGGTGATTCAGGCCACTTCCAATGATATTGTGATGGAGAGAGTCATCTGCACCCAGAGAGGACTATGGAAAATGAGTGTGGATCAAATAATAGTATTTTCATTTTTATTGTTGTTGTTTTTACATTATGTTTTCTTTCTCATTTTTTTCTTTTTTTGATGTGCAGCATGATAATTGTGGAAATACATATAGAAGGATTGCACATGTTTAACATATATTAGATTACTTGCTGACTAGGGGATGGGAGAGGGGAAGAGGAGGGAGAAAAAAAATTTGGAGCACAAAGTTTTGCAAGGATGAATATTGAAAACTATATATGTTTTAAAAATAAAATGCTTTTTAAAAAGAAATTAGTCTATAGTTATATGAAAAAATGCCTTAAATACTTATTGATTAAAGCGATGAAAATTAAAATAACTCTGAAAAAGTACTTCACACATATCAAATTGGTCAATATAGTAAAAAAAAAAAAAAAAAGGAAAATTACAAATATTGGAGAATATGTGGGAAAATTGGCATATTAATGTACTGCTTGGAGTTGCAAATTGATCCAACTATCTGGTAGAGCAATTTGAAACTATACCCAAAAGGCAAACTCTGCATATCCTTTCATCCAGCAATAAAATAGGGAGGGCCATTTTCATTCATCCGGATCCTTATTGTGTCTTTTATCTACAAGATCTATCTACAAGATCTAAGATAGTGTTTAACATGTGAATTAGTTGATAAATTGATTTACTAAACAGTATTCCCAGAACAATAATGTTGTTATTGACTAGGTCATTCATGTCAACTGTTTGTGACACCATGGATCATAGCACACCAATAATGGCCATTGTGTTTTCTTGGCAAAAAAACTGGAGTGGTTTATCATTTCTCACTCCCAGTGGATTATGGCAAATAGAAGCTAAAATTAATTGTTCAAAATAGACAGAATCACATACACATATTTAACTTTTGCAATTAAAAAATTGTTTTTGATGATTTAGATTTTAGAGTTCTATTCTTAATCATATGACACTATTAACAAAGAATCCTCTAACAAAGGAATTTTTTTTTTTTTTTTATTTTGGCCTGAAACTCTGAATGTCTTCCCCTTCCAGACTGTTATTACTATTTTTTGACTAGGTAAAGAGGTCATTTGTTTTTTGTTTTGATTTTTACATATTCTTAATCATTGAATGGGTGTTGCCTCAATAAAACTATGACTTGTTAAAGACCTTAGTTTAAAAGAAAGGAACTCCCACTGAATCCAACTCTATCTCTTGATCCATAACTTGCCATTGGATTCAGATGGCCTTAAAAAATATTATGAGGCTGGTAACTTTGTACTTCACTTATATCCAACTCATTTGTAAGTCATGGCATCACATCCTTGATGTCAAAGTTTTCTTAGAGAATAAAAGACAAACTATCACTACTAATTCTGGCTCTTTTTGTGGTGACAAAGATATAAAAATTGACTTTAATATTTTTGTTATTTTATGTTTAAATAGTTTCATAACATAATATTGGTGACACTGTGTATAATGTTTTCCTAGTACATATCAATTCATTTTGCATTATGTCATACAAATATTTCCCAATTTTTCTGAAATATGCATGTTCATTTCTTATTTCACACTACTAATCCTTTATATTTGTTTGCCACAGCTTATCTAGCCTTTCACTATTTGATGAGCATTCCCTCAATTTCTAATATTTTTCTGCCACAAAAAGGGCTGCTATAAATATTTTTGTACATGCAGGCCTTAGAATACTACTTAAAAGAATAAGATAAAACAAAATAAAATGTGATCTTGCAGTCCATCCTGATTTAATAGGTCTTCTAGGCTCATCTTTGTTTTATTTCTTTTCATCTCCTTTCCTCCCATCCTAAATTTAGAACAAGTGCAGCACCTTTCCCTGGCTCCTGCAAGCTTAACTAATATTCTCCACTTTATAGCAAAACTCCTAGATAGATGAATTAAAAATCCATGGTGTTGCTTTATCTCTCCTCAGACAAAAGTCTAAATAAGAAATAATAGAAATTAACACTGGAATTGTATTTTGAAGTCAAGGGCTCAAATTTCTCCCTTATTGGCTCCCTTTTTGTGACCTTGAATATAAGCAAGTCATTTAACTGTTATGGGTCTCTTTTTTTTCTATCAATTTTTAACATTTTAATGCTGGAGACATACATTTAGAATTCCTCATTTTTCCAGCAAAGAAAATGAACTTTAGACATTTGTCTGAGATTATGAAGACAATACTATTTTCAGAGTAAAGATTTGAATCCAGATCCACTTTTTTTTTTGTGTGTGTGTGTGTGTGTGTGTGTGTGTGTGTGTGTGTGTGTGAATATCATTTTCTTGTTGCACAATAAACATTAGATTCCGAAGGTACATGCAACCTGGGCAGACAGATATTAGTGCTAACAATTTACATTCACTTCCCAGTGTTTCTTCTCTGGGTGTAGCTACCTCTGTCCATCATTGATCAACTGGAAGTGAGTTGGCTTTTCTTTATGTTGAAGATTTCCACTTCCATCAGAATACATCCTCATACAGTATTGTTGTTGAAGTGTACAGTGATCTTCTGGTTCTGCTCATTTCACTCAGCATCATTTGATTTAAGTCTCTCCAGGCCTCTCTGTATTCCTCCTGCTGGTCATTTCTTACAGAGCAATAATATTCCATAACCTTCACATACCATAATTTACCCAACCATTCTCCAACTGATGGACATCCATTCATCTTCCAGTTTCTAGCTACAACAAAAAGAGCTGCCACAAACATTTTGGCACATATATGTCTCTTTCTGCTCTTTAGTATTTCTTTGGGATATAAGCCCAGTAGTAGCGCTGCTGGGTCAAAGGGTATGCACAGTTTGATAACTTTTTGGGCATAGTCCCAGATCACTCTCCAGAATGGCTGGATTCTTTCGCAACTCCACCAGCAATGTATCAGTGTCCCAGTTTTCCCACAGCCCCTCCAACATTCATCATTATTTGTTCCTGTCATCTTAGCCAATCTGACAGATCCACTTTCTACAGAATTTTTGGTCATTCCATTACAACACAGGGACCCACTCCTAAAATTACTGTCTGAAAGCTTACATCTGTACACAACGAGCAAATCATAATGGATCCCTCCCCAGTACAGATGATAACTCACCTATAACATACTCTTACAAAGTTACCTGCTGATTTAGAACTATTTCCAAAGGGATAAAGAGTATGCATACCTTTTATCCAGCAACCTCAACACTGAGTCTGTATGATAAAAAGATAATAAAAAAAGTAAAAAGGATGCATATGTGCTAAAATGTTTGTAGCAGCTCTTTTTGTAGTAGCAAATAACTGGAAATTGAGCGTATGCTCATGAGGTGGGGAATAGCTGAATAAGTTATGGCATATGAAGTTAATTGAATTAATTAAATAATTAATAAGACCACTTTTTAGATGAAGAACAACATGCCCTTCATCTAAAAAGTGCTTTTATTGACTTTTAAATAGTCAATCAATAATTAGGTGTCAATGTTTAAAGCAGATCCTCCATTATCTTTGATAGATTGGTTTTGAGAGGATATAGAAATTTAGAAAGCAGAAATCTCTGGGCACCTAAATCACAGAATGTTTAAACCCTGGGGGAAATGAAAAAGGAGCCTAGTGATGTTAAAGACAAACTTCATCAACTTTACTATTCTTTTATTTGTGTAGGCACACAAATTGGTCTTAACACAAGCAGAAAAACTTAATGAGTTGTTTGTATTATAAGAAGATTTATTTGCTCAGCTCTGAGCAAGGAGCTGGATTCTATACTCTCAAGGAGACCTTGCAGTCTAATTAAACAGCTGGGTTTGGCCCCAAAGAGATTTATTACTCGATATTTTCTACTAATAACAAAAATGTCTCATGAGAAGAGCCAAGTTGAGGGCAAGTAAGTCTTTGATTTTCCTATTGCTGTTAAGAAGATGGTGATGATGGCAACAAAAAGAATATACAATGATCAATTCTGATGGACATAGCTCTCTTCAACAATGACATTATTCAAACCAGTTCCACGTGTTCAGTGATGAAGAGAGCCATCAACACCCAGGGAGAGAACTGTGGGAAATGAATGTAGACTACAACATAGCTTTTTCACACTCTCTGTTGTTGTTTGCTTGCATTTTGTTTTCTTTCTCAGGTTTTCTTTTTCTTCCTTCTTGACTTTTCTTCTTCAGAAAGATAACTGTATAAATATGTATGCATATATTGGATTTAACATGTATTTTAAAATATTTAATATGTATTGGACTGCCTGCCAGGTAGGGAAGGAGGTGGGGAGGAGGGGAAAATTTGGAACAAAAGGTTTTGCAAGGGTCAATGTTGAAAAAATTACCCATGCATATGCTTTGTAAATAAAAAAGTTTTAATAAAAAAAAATAAGATGGTGATGAGAAAGTTGCTATCCAAAGAATATGATAAAAAATAGTTTTAAAATGAAATATGGAAGATTTAGCAGAGGTATGTTTGCTGAACTGAACTGAAATCCTTTTGACTTTGAGGATTATGAGAAGTAGATTTTGTCAGAATTAGTTGTAAAAGTTTTCTAAATATATATATATATATATATATATATATATATATATACATATATATATATATATATATATATATATATATATATATATATATATATCCAAATAGTATAGAATGATTTTAATGGAATTCTTTGGACACAGTCCTAAACAGAGGAAGAAGAATGACATAAATATTTGATGATTACTGAAAGTCCAATCATCCCACAATATTAATATTCCTCAGTGACAAACATACATCAGCATCATTGTTACTGCTTAATTGTAGAAAAATATTTTGGCACATAGTAAGTATCCAATAAATACAGAATGAATTAATAAATGAATAGGCAGAAATAATGTCGTCACCAAGAAATTTTGCTCAGTCATACAGGTTGTTCAGTATGGATTTAATAAGCAGTTGACATATGCCAGCCCTAACTTGCCATAATTTAAGCAGTGTATTTCACTTGGGAGAAAAAAAATCACCATAAAAAGAGCTTGCTAGGCAATATAGACAATACTTTTGCTATTCATTTGGTTAGGAGAAATTGGATCATTTCCATGGTAATGATTGGTAGTTGATATATTCTCACCCTAGGTATTGTTTTTTCTATGGAATTGAATTGGCCATCAATGAAAATAATGCTTTTCTTTCAGTGACAATACAAACTGAATTCTATTGCTATTACTCTTGTTTCTAATTTCCAGAGGGGAAAGTCTCTCTGTATCCTTCCCCTTTCCTTCCTCCCTCCCTTTCTCTCTTCCTTCCTTTCTCCCTTTTTCCTTTTTCCCTTTCTCTCTCTCTCTCTCTCTCTCTCTCTCTCTCTCTCTCTCTCTCTCTCTCTCACTGTTTCTCTGTGTCTCTCTCTCTCTCTGTTTCTCTGTCTCTCTCTCTGTATCTCTCTCTGTGTCTTTGTCTCTCTTTGTCTCTCTCTGTCTGTCTCTCTCTCTTTCTCTTTCTGTCTCTCTCTTTTATCTCTCTCTGTCCTTTCTGTCTCTGTCTTACTGTTTCTCTCTGTGTGTGTCTCTCTGTGTGTCTGTTTCTCTCTGTGTCTCTCTCTGTCTCTCTCTCTGATTTTTTTTTTCAGAACGAGTCTATAATGTGAGTTCCCAAAACACCTGACCTGTTGACAGAAGATTTTGACAAAATGCAGATGTACATGTGGAAATGAATAAAAGAGATTGAGGGGAAGGATCACCCAGGAAAGCTTTTATTTGAATTGAACCTTTTTTTTTAAAGTTGGGAAAATAATGAGATAGGAAAAAAGCATGGCCTTTAATTGACTTTCCAACTACTTTGTGGCACCTCTTTAGTAGGCTCTCACCTCATTCTTGTTCTCGCAGCCAAGTAATTTATTGCAGGCATTTTCTACAACCTTTTTACATAAGTTCATGATTTGCTTGACATACTAGCATTCCAAATTCCATTATTCTGTCCTTGTACCTCAAGTATAAACCTAAACAAAATGGATTTGTCTTCTCTTGCTGTCTATCAAGCATTCTCATATTACCAAATTATGAAGAGAGCATAGTGTTATCAGAAAGCACCACTTTGAATTCACCTCTTTTTTGTCTGTCTTCCTGCTCCTATGAATAAGTTGTTTTCCCATGGTCAAAACTACACAGTGCTCATATAAATAAAATTCACAATAATATCAGATATCAGATTTAAGAATATAGAGCAGGATGAGAGTAATTGGGATAGGGATCTCATTAATATCATAAAGATTTAATAAATATTACTGATCTGAACAGAAGGGATCTTCAGGTGACCAAATGCTATCAGATACAGAGACAAACCTGATTCTAGGTGAAAATGTAAAGGATGCGGTCCAAAGGGATGTCCTGTCTTTGAGGACAGGAGTTTGATCCCAAAGGATGAGAACACAACATAAGGAAGTTAAGAGTCAGGGGATGTTTTATGGTTTGGAGATTCATTAAAGCCAGAGAAAAAATTTTTTTTGTCTTTGTAATCCTAGAATAACTCCTGGTACATATTCAGGCTAGCATTTATGTAGGACCTTAAGGTTTCCAAGTCACTTTATATTTGGTCATTACCACAAAATTGTGAAGTAGTTGCTATTAAAATTCCCATTTTTAAGATGAAGAAACTGAAGCTGAGAGAGCTTAAGTAACTTATTCAATGTCCCCAAACAGAGTAAGTAGCTAAAAGGATATTAAACTGAGTTTTCTCTCTCTAAATATGATGTTCTATCCATTCTTCCTCTTTGCTGACTTTATATATAGTCATTGATTTATTGATGGTCCTTATTGGTTCAGGGCTAATTGACTAATGATAAGTAAAAGAAGGAAAAAGTGAAAAGGCTTAACTGTACCAAAGTGGTTCTCAGTGAGTCAGTGAAAACAGAGTATTCTAGGATCATAAGTAAAGGTCATTTCCATATAACATAGTAAAACTGTAAGCCCCAAATAGAAAACATAGGATCTAATTGTCAATGGCAAATATCCCTCATATAACATCATAAAAATCACTGAATATTAAAGCAGAAATATGTACTGTGGGTGAAGAAAGAATCAGAGGCAATATTCTGTTAGATCAGAAACAAGGTAATTTAAAGAGTAGTAGAAGAAGAGGGAAAAGAGTAGAAGGGAAGGAAAAGAGGAAGAAGGTTAGAAAGGAAGGGTCAGAAACTGTATCATAAATTGTTTTCTCAATGGGGTGGGGAATGGAGCTAGTGGTTGGGAAAATATGAAAAAATTTGGAACTCAAAAGATTTAAAAACAAATATTAAAAATTGGTTTTGCATGTAACTGGGGGAAATAAAATATTTAATAATAATAATAATAAAGATCACCACCCAACCAAAAAAAGATAAGCTAGCTCACTAGCATGTACCTCAACAAGAATTTCCCCTGTGAAGAAGTGGAACCATGATCATGGAGTAAAGGCAAAGACTCACATATGTTCTATCCCCAAATCCTCCAAATACCTTTAACTAATAACCCTTAAAAATTCTAGAGCAATACAATCCACAAAAAGATGGAGTGCAACAATTTTTCAACCCAAAATAATTTAGAAGATCAGCAGGAAAGATCCTTGGCACTATATTGGGAGAAGAGCACAGTCCAGTGCAGAATTTGCCAGTGTAAACATTGAGATCACTGAATCAGTGGCAGAAGTGACAGTTCCACAGCTCTCACTCCACAGATGCCAAAGACAACTTAGAAGGTCAATACAAAAGGTGTGTTGCACTAGGGTAAAACTTGGGCACAGTCTGATACAGACTGTGCTAGCACAACCTGCATCCCAATAAACCAGGAGCAGGTTTTTGGAGTCACTGAATAGACAGCAACAATGGCTATTTCTGGAGCTTTCAATCAACCAACAATAAGGGGATCAAACAACTGATCAGAAGGAGATTTCAAAAGTCCATTTGCTAGAAGGGAAACTATTACTTTGCTCATACATAGATTCAAGTCATAATCCAGGGGCAGCTAGGCGGCACAGTGGATAGAGCACCAGCCCTTAAGTCAAGAGGACCTGAGTTCAAATCTGGCTCAGACACTTAACATTCCTAGCTGTGTGACCCTGGCCAAGTCACTTAACCCCAAATGCTTCAGCAAAAAAGCAAAAAAAAAAGTCCTAGATTGAGGAGGAGAACTAGCACACTGGGGCTTGTGGCTGCATGGGGCAAGGATACCCTGATCACAGTTCCAGAGCAGAAAATAGTACTTATTTTCGCTCAAAGGATAGAACAAAGGCCAAAAGAGGGATAAACACTTCTCCTTAGATCATATCACCTTAGTAAAAATAAAAACTTACTGGACCCTAGAAATATCTCTGAAAACAACAGCACAAAAATCCCTGAAGTTTAAAGCAATGCACCTACCACCAGTAAGCAGAGCCCTACTTTACAAAGACTTAAAGTTAAGTAATACGAAATCAGCAAACAATAGGAAAAAAATCTGACTATGAAAATTCACTATGGTAACAATAAAGCTCAAAATAGACATTCAGAAGATAACAAAGCCAAAGCTTCTACATTCATAGTTTCTGGGGAAAATATGAATTAATTTCATTTCATGTAAGAATTCAAAAAGAATTTGAAAATCAAGTAAAAGATATAGAGGAAAATTGTGAAAAGTGAACCAAAAGTGATACAGGAAAATCACACACACACACACACACACACACACACACACACACACACACAGAGTCCTCAAGCTTGGTTATGTATTCACAAAACACTACTGAAGAAAATAGAATCTTATTTCCAAGAATGGAGCAAAACTGGCAGAGTAAAGCTAGAAAGCTGCTCAAGCTCTCCCAGTTTCCACTGAAAATCACAGGAAACCAAGTCTCTGAACAAGGTTTGATGGAATGAAATCACTCTCCAGCTCAAGATAGACTGGTGAAACTTCAAGAAAGGTTGCCCATTATCATCATTACAATTCAGTATTGTATTAGAAATGTTACTCTTAGCAATAAGAGAAGAAAAAGAAATTAGAGTAGGTAATAAGAAAACCAAATTATTATTTTTTTGCAAGTGATATGATTGTATATGTGGAGAATTTTAGAGAATCAACAAAATACTACTACAAACAATTCACAAATTTGTTAAAATTGCAGGATACAAAATAATCTATATAAATCATCAACATTGCTATATGTTATCAACAAAGTCCAGCAGCAAAGAAATTACAAAAAGAAATTCCATTTAAAATAACAGTAGATAACATAAAATATTTGGGAATCTACCTACCAAAACAAACTAAGTATATGAACACAATTATAAAACACTTTCCATGCAAATAAACTCAAATCTAAACAACTGGAAGAATACCAGGCTCATGGCTAGGGTGAGTTAATATAATAAAAATAACAATTCCAACTAAACTAATCTACTTATTCAGTGCCATGCCAATCAAACTGCCAAAAAACTAGAAAAAAAATGTAACAAAGTTCTTCTGGAAGAACAAAAATGTCAAGAATTTCAAGGGAATTAATGAAAAGAATTCAAATGAAGATGGCCTAGTTGTAACAGATTTAAAACTATTATAGAGTAACGGTCATCAAAGTCAGTTTTTACTAGCTAAGAAATAGAGTAATTGATCAGTGAAATAGGTTAAGAGGATACTATAGTCAATTACTATAGTGATGTAGTGTTTGATAAACACAAAGATTCTAGCTTCTGGGATAAGAACTCAGTTTGACAAAAATGCTTGGAAAGTTAGAAAGTAGCTTTTAATTATTGTTTTTATTTCTTCTTCATTTATGTTAAGTTCACCTTTTTTTAGTTTTGATATTGACAATTTGATTTTTTTTTTTTTACTTTTTTAAAAATCAAGTTAACCAAAAGTTTAATTTTTGAGATTAATCTTTAATCATGGTTTTGTTTATTCAATAGTTTTCTTACTTTCAGTTTTATTAACATCTCATTTTATTTTCAGAATTTCACATTTGATTTAACTGGGGATTTTTAATTTGTTCTGATTCTAGCATTTTTAGTTGCATGCCAAATTCCTTGATATTCACTTTCTCTCTTTTATTCAAGTAAATATCTAGAGATATAAATTTTCTTCTAAGAACTTCTTTAACAGTATCCTCTATATTTTTGTATGTTCCTTCAATTTTCTCTAAAGGTTTATCATATCTAATTTTTCTAAAATTCTATTTATCTCCTTAACTTTTTTTCTCCAAGAAAGATCAGTCTCACTATTCAGCCCAGATCATATAGATTGAGGGAAAGCTGTTGGGAGGGTCTTAATAATAGTAAGTCATCAACTAAGACCCTCAGTCCTGGCTCAGTGGAAGAGCAAATGAGTGGAGCAGCTTCCAATCCCAATTCATAAGGCAAACCTTGGGAAACCAGGCTGTTTCCTGAAAAGAACAGGCAAAATTATCAATTTCATATAATGAAAATTTTCTATTTTGTGATCAGTAATGATCTTTAGTTCTTCTTTGGTCACAAATAACTCCCTCCTCCACAAGTCTGAGAAGTAACCTATCCTATATTCTTCTAATTTATTTATAATCTCATTCTTTATGCCTAAATTATGGACCCATTTTGATCTTATCTTGGTGTAAGGTGTTAAGTGTGGGTCCATGCCTAGTTTCTGCCATACTAATTTCCAGTTTTCCCAGCAGTTTTTGTCAAATAGTGAATGCTTATCCCCAAAGTTGGGACCTTTGGGTTTGTCAAAATACTAGATTGCTTATTGACTCTTTTGTCCTGTGAACCTAACCTATTCCACTGATCAACTAATCTATTTCTTAGCCAATACCAAATGGTTTTGGTGACAGCTGCTTTATAATATAGTTAGTTTAGGTACAGGTAGGCCACCTTCATTTTTTTCATTAATTCCCTTGAAACTCTTGACCTTTTATTCTTCCATATGAATTTTGCTGTTATTTTTTCTAGGTGATTAAAATAGTTTTTTGGGAGTCTGATTGGTATATCACTAAATACATTAGTTTAGATAGTACTGCCATTTTATTATATTCACTCGGCCTATTCAAGAGCACTTAATATTTTTCCAATTATTTAAATCTGACTTTATTTTTTGGAAAGTGCTTTGTAATTTTGCTCCTATAATTCCTGACTGTCCTTTGGTAGATAGATTCCCAAATATTTTATGCTATTGACAGTTATTTTGAATGGAATTTCTCTTTGTAACTCTTTCCATTGGATTTTGTCGGTGATGTATAAAAATGCTGAGGATTTGTGTGAATTTATTTTGTATTCTGCAACTTTGCTAAAGTTGTGAATTATTTCTAATAGCTTTTTAGTAGAATCTCTGGGGTTCTCTAGGTATACCATCATCTGAAAAGAGTGATAATTTGGTTTCCTCATTACCTACTCTAATTCCTTTAATCTCTTTCTCAACTCTTATTGCCGAAGCTAGCATTTCTAATACAATATTGAATAATAATGGTGATAGTAGGCAACCTTGTTTTGCTCCTGATCTTATTGGGAATGGTTCTAGTTTATCCCCATTACATGTGATGCTTGCTGATGATTTTAAATAGATGCTCCTAACTATTTTAAAGAAAAGTCCATTTATTCCTATACTCTCAAGTGTTTTAATGGGAATGGATGTTAAATTTTATCAAATGCTTTTTCTGCATCTATTGAGATGATCATATGGTTTTTGTTAATTTGGTTATTGATACAGTCAATTATGCTAATAGTTTTTCTAATATTGAACCAGCCCTGCAATCTTGATATAAATCCTATTTGGTCATGGTGTATTATCCTGGGGATGATTTTCTGTAATCTTTTTGCTAATATTTTATCTAAGATTTTTGCATCAATATTCATTAGGGACATTGGTCTACAGTTTTCTTTCTCAGTTTTCACCCTACCTGGTTTAGGTATCAGTACCATGTCTGTGTCATAAAAGGAATTTGGTAGGACTCTTTCAATCTCTATTTTTTCAAATAGCTTATATAGTATTGGAGTTAATTGTTCTTTGAATGTTTGGTGGAATTCACATGTACATCCATCTGGTTCTAGGGATTTTTTCTTAAGAAGCTGATTAATAGCTTGGTCTATTTTTTTTTCCTAAGGTTTCTTTCCTAAGTTTTAACCAATTTCTTCTTCTGTTAATCTGGGCAAGCTATATTTTTGAAGGTATTCTTCCATTTCATTTAAGTTATCAAATTTATTGGCATAAAGCTGGGCAATTATTGCTCTAATTTCCTCTTCATTAGTGGCGAGTTATCCCTTTTCATTTTTAAAACTAACAATTTGATTTTCCTCTTTCCTTTTTTTTAAATCAGATTTACTAAGGGTTTATAAATGTTGTTGGTTTTTTCATAAAACTCTTAGTTTTATTAATTAATTCAATAGTTTTTTTTTTAACTTTCAATTATATTAATCTCTCCCTTTATTTTTAGAATTTCAAGTTTAATGTTTGGAGGGGTTTTAATTTGTTCCTTTTCTACATTTTTCAGTTGCAAGCCCAATTCATTGAACTTCTCTTTCTCTATTTTATGCAAGTAGGCCTCTAGAGATATGAAATTCCCCCTTATTACCACTTTGGCTGCATCCCACACATTTTGGTATGATGTTTTATTATTGCCATTTCTTGGATGAAGTTATTAATTATGTCTATGATTTGCTGTTTCATACAATCATTCTTTAGTATGAGATTATTTCGTTACCAAATTTTTTTTGGTCTATTTTCCCCTGGCTTTTTATTGAATGTAATTTTCATTGTATTGTGTTCTGAAAAAGATGCATTTACTATTTCTGCCTTTCTACATTTGAAGTTGAGGTTTTTGTGTCCTAATATATAGTCAATTTTTGTCCAGGCTCCATGAACTGCTGAAAAGAAAGTGTACTCTTTTCTGTCTCCATTTAGTTTTCTCCAAAGACCTATCATACCTAACTTTTCTAGTCTTCTATTTACCTCTTTGACTTCTTTCTTATTTATTTTGTGGTTTGATTTATCTAATACTGAGAGTGCAATATTGAGATCTCCCACTATTATAGTTTTGTTGTCTATTTCTTCTTACAACTCTCTTAATATCTCTTTTAAGAATTTAGATACCATATCACTTGGTACATTTATGTTTAATATTGATACTGCTTCATCATCTATGTTACCCTTTGGCAAGATATAGTGCCCTTCCTTACCTCTTTTACTTAGATCAATTTTTGCTTTTCTTCATCTGAGATCACAATGGCTACTCCTGCTTTTTTGACTTCCCCTGAAGCATAGTAGATTCTGCTCCAACCTTTTACCTTTACTCTGTAAGTATCACCTGGCTTCAAGTGTGTTTCCTGTAAATAACATATTGTAGGATTGTGGCTTTTAATCCAGTCTGCTATCTGCTTCTGCTTTATGGAGGAGTTTACCCCATTCATATTTATGGTTAAAATTACCAATTCTGTATTACTTGCTATCTTGTTAACCCCTGACTATGTTTTTCTCCTTTCCTTGCCTCTTGTCCCCCTCCCCAGTATTAAACTTGTGAGCACCATTTGCTTCTCACAGCCATCCCTTTTTAGTATCCCTCCCCTCACCTTAAGAGTTCCTCCTCTTTTCTTACCCCTTTTCCTCAAAATTTCTGTATGCCCTTCCACTTAGCTTACTGCTTCCCTTTTCACTTTTCCCCTCCCACTTTTGAATGAGGTGGGAGAATTTTCCCATAATTCATATATGTCTAATATTTCTTTCACTTTAAGCCAATTCTGATGAGAGTAAGATACACACTATGTTCATCCCCCTCTCTTCTTTCCCTCAGATATAATAGGTTTCCTTTGCCTCTTTGTGAGATGTAGTACCCCCACTTTACCCTTTTTTCTGGTACAATTTCCTTTCCACCTCTAGTTTCTAGAACAAATTATACATGTGTTCTTTATGTATATTTATAACAGAGATATACTTCCCCAGATTTATTTTTACCTTTTTATGTTTTTCTTGAGTCCTATATTTGGAGATCAAACTTTCTGTGTAGTTCTGATTTTTTTTTCATCAGAAATAGATAAAATTCACCTATTTCATTGAATGTCCACCTTCTTCCCTCGAAAACATGCTCATTTTGGCTGGGTAAGTTATTCTTGGCTGAGTACAAAGTTCCTTAGCCTTTTGGATTATCAGATTCCAGGCCCTTTGATCCTTTAATGTGGATACTACTAGATCCTGAGTAATCCTTATTGTAGCTCCTCTAAATTTGAATTGTTTTTCTAGCTGTTTGTAATATTTTTTCCCTTGGTCTGATAGTTCTGGAATTTAGCCACAATATTTCTTGGAATTTTGATTTTATGGTCCCTTTCAGTAAGTCATTGATGATTTCATTCAATGTATATTTTGCCCTCTGTTTCTGTAACATCTGAGCACTTCTCTTTGATAATTTCTTGGAAAATAGTATCTAAGCTTTTTTTCATCATATTTTTCAGGAAGTCCAATAATTCTCAGATTATTTCTCCTAGAACAAAGGAATGCATTGCAATGTTGAAGGTGGAGCTTTTTCATTGTCCTTATACAATGATGTCGCAAAAGTTGGTTTTTCCCTTGCTGTGGCTCTCTTAATTTGTTGTCTATATATGACATCTACAGGACCCATACATGGGAAATCAAGCTGTGTAAAGGCCCTCCAAGTATATCTCCTTTCATAGCACTCACAAGTTCCCGACCTGTTTCTTGTGTAGTTTTAGAATGTATGGTTGTATTTTATGGTTTTTTTTCTCCCTTTTTAAATGGTCTTTGCTTATAAAATCAACCTTTTAACACTTTCCTGGAGAATTTCTTAGAGGATCTGGATTCACCTTTAAATTATCATATTACCAAGTTTATAAAAAACTTTTTTTCCCTCATTTTCTCTATGTAACTTTAAGAAGTTTAGATTTTTATTGGACATGCAGGATCCATAACTTGTCAATGCTCAACAAGTATCCCCCAAAGTGAAAAAGGAAGAAAGGAATGAAGTTGCCTTTGCTATGTTTGAGAATGCATTTTGGCTGAACTTCTACACTACATGGCCTGAGTTCAGAGCTGAAGAAATCTGTGCTTTATAACTCTTTCCATGCAGAACAACTAATATGGAATAAGGTTAAGGTGCTTGAAAATCAGGGTACCCCAGAACAGTTGAATGCCTCTGGTAAACACTTCATTTAGATTTAATAAGACAGTTTCTATGCTAATGAAGAGGAAGCAGGGTGTCAGTAAGGTAAGAGATCAATCTGACTGAACTGTAATTAATGCAAGATTACATCAGGAAAGAATAAATTAAGGTCATGCAACTAACCTTTTTTTTTTTTTTTTTTTTTTTTAGAAGATGATGAAATAAACAAGAACATTAAATAATGTTTTACTCTTTTTAACCGAGTTGTTTGCAGAATAATTTAGACACTCTGACTTTCTTAGTCTAGTTTTTACCATATGAAATTAAACCTAGCTGAGATGTAAGAAATAATGTATGTCAGATTTAATTTTTAAAATAAGTTATGGAGGAGGGAACTTATACTATTCCTTTCTAATTCTTCCCCTTTAACTAAACAGGAAATGAGAATTTAAAACTTCTCACCAATAAATTGTTATATGTGAAAATGATATTTTATTCTTATACTTCCTATAAACTCACATAATATTTTGACCAAGCCTTTCTTATGAATTTATAGTATAATTTCCTATATTATACTTGTTTATCATAGATCTTTGAAAAAACTATGTTTGAGGCAGTAACAAAATGGAAGAGTAAAGGCAGGGATTTGCTTAAACTATCCCCCAAAGCCTTTTAAATGTTTCTTTTAATACTTATTATGTTTCTAAACAAATTCTAGAGAAGTTCAACCCACAAAAAGTTGGAGTGAAAGTTTTCCAGCCAAAGACAATTTAGAAGGTCAGCAGCATAGGCCTGTTGCAGAATGAGTGAATAGAATAATCTGAAATAAATTACCCACACTGGGCTCAACAAATCAGGAGATAGCTTCAGAGGAACTGAATTAGTAGCAACAATGCAGTTTCCAGTACTCTCAGTTCAAGGATCATAAGGGGATCAGACAATGGATCAGAAAAAGATTTAGGGTCACCAAGGGTAGGACTCTGTTGCATTGCTTCTATTTGAATTTCTATCATAGACCTGGGTCTTAGTCCCATTTCAAGCAGGAGCAGCTTGTGACCTTGTGACCCCAGGAAGCAGAAATTTTGGTCACAGTTTCAGAGCTGAAAAGGGTGCTTATGGTCACTCACAAACCAGTGCACAGTAGAGGAATGTGGAAGTAAACCTCTCCATAGATAATACCACTTGGGGATAGAGCCAAAAACTTGCAGGTCCTCAGAATTACCTCTAAAAACAGCTGCACAAAAAACCTCCAAATAGGAAGCAGAGCCCGACTGCAGTATTGAGGTAAAACACAAGAAATAGATTGGAAATGAACAAACAACAGAAGAAATTCTGAAAAGTTACTTTGCTAACAAGGTAACTCAAAACATACACTCAGAAAAAGACAATAACATCAAAATTCCTGCAGCCTAAATCTCAAAGCAAAATCTTGGGCTATGGAAGAGCTCATTTTTTGTTTGTTTATTTGTTTTTTTATTAAAGCTCTTTTTTTCCCCCCAAACATATGCATGGCCAATTCTTCAACATTAGCCCTTGCAAAATCCTGTGTTTCAATTCCTCCTCTTCCCTCATGCCCTTCCCTAAATGGCAAATAGTCTAATATATATTAAACATGGTAGAGATATATATTAAATCCAATATGTGCACACATATTTATAAATTATCATGCAGTACAAGAAAAAAAAAGTGAAGCAAAATAAAATGCAAGCAAACAACAAAAAAGTTAAAATGCTATATGATGAACTATACTCAGTTCCCACAATCCTCTCTTTGGGTGTAGATAGATCTATTCATCACTGAACAACTGGAACTGTTTTGAATTATCTCATTGTTGAGGAGAGCCACATCCATCAGAATTGATCATCGTACACTCTTGTTGCTGTGTATAATGATTTCCTGGTTCTGCTCATTTCACTTAGCCTCAGTTCATGTAACTCTCTCCAGGCCTTTTTGAAATCATCCTGCTGGTCATTTCTTACAGAACAATAATATTCCATATCATTCATATACCATAACTTATTCAGCCATTCTCCAATTGATGGGCATCCATTCAGTTTCCAGTTTCTTGCTACTACAAAAAAGGGCTGCCACAAACATTTTTGCACATGTGGGTCACTTTCCCTTTTTTAAGGGAAGATCTTTAAGATCTCTTTGGGATATAAGCCCAGTAGAGACACACCTGGATCAAAGAGTATGCACAGTTTGATAACTTTTGAACATAGTTCCAAATTGTTTTCCTGAATGGTTGGATCCATCCACAACTCCACCAACAATGCATTAGTGTCCCACTTTTCCCACATCCCCTCCAACATTCATCATTATCTTTTCCTTTCATCCTAGCAAATCTGACAGGTGTATAGTGGTATCTCAAAGTTGTCTTAATTTGCATTTCTCTGATCAATAGTGATTTAGGGCATCTTTTCATATGATGAGAAACAGTTTCAATTTCTTTATCTGAAAATCGTCTGTTCATATCCTTTGATCATTTATCAATTGGAGAATGAGTTGAATTCTTATAAATTTGAGTGAGTTTTCTATATATTTAAAAATGAGGACTTTATTAGAACCTTTGAATGTAAAAATGTCTTCCAGATTTATTACTTCCCTTCTAAACTTGTCTGCATTAATTTTGTTTGCATAAAACCTTTTTAACTTAATATAATCAAATTTATCTATTTTGCGATCAACAATAATCTCCAGTTCTTTGGTCACAAATTTCTTCCTCTTCCACAGATCTGAGAGGTAAAGTATCCTATTGTTCTTCTAATTTGCTTATAATAATTCTTTTTGTCTAGATCATGAACCCATTTTGATCTTATCTTGCTATATGGTGTTAGGTGTGGGCAAATAGCTAGTTTCTGCCATACTAGTTTCCAATGTTCACAGTAGTTTTTGTCAGATAGTGAGTTCTTATCCCAAAAGCTGGGGTCTTTAGGTTTGTCAAACACAAGCTTGCTATAGTATTTGAATATTTTGTCCTGTGAACTTAACCTATTCCACTGATCAAGTACTCTATTTCTCAGGCAGTACCAAATAGTTTTGATGATCACAGCTTTATAATATAGTTTTAGATCTGGTACAGCTGGATCACCTTCACTTGTAGTTTTTTCAATAATTCTCTTGAAATTCTTGACTTTTGTTCTTCCAGATGAATGTTATTTTTTCTAAGTCAGTAAAATAGTTTCTTGGGAGTTTGATTGGTATAGCACTAAATAAATAGATTAGTTTTGGTAGTATTATCGTCTTTATTATATTCCCTCAACTTATCCACAAGCATTTGGTATTTTTCCAATTATTTAGATCTGACTTTGTGTGGAAAGTGTTTTGTAGTTTTGCTCATAAAGTTCCTGACTTTCCTTTGACAGATAGATTCTCAATTATTTGATATTATTGACAGTTATTTTAAATGGAATTTCTTTCTTTTTTTTTTTAATTTTTTATTTTATTTTATAATTATAACATTTTTTGACAGTGGAATTTCTTTTTGTATCTCTTGCTGCTAGACTTTTTAGTGATGTATAAAAAAGCTGATGATTTATGTGAATTTATTTTGCATCTTACAGCTTTGCTAAAGTTGTGGATTATTTCTAATAGTTTTTAATTGATTCTCTAGGATTCTCTAAGTATGCAATCATATTGCCTGTCATCTAGGGGAGGGAGTAGAGGGAGGGGTAAATGTAGAAAAATATATACAAGGGATAATGTTATTTAAAAAATTACTCATGTATATGTACTGTCAAAAATTTTTATAATTATAAAATTAATTTTTAAAAAGTCTACAATCATATCACCTACAAAGAGTAATAATTTGGTTTCCTCATTACCTACTCAAATTCCTTTAATCTCCTTTTCTTCTTATTGTCAAAGCTAACATTTCTAATACAATATTGAAAAGCAATGGTGATAGTGGGCAACCTTGTTTCACTCCTGATCTTAGTGAAAATGGTTCTAGTTTATCCCTGTTATATGTGATGCTTGCTGATGATTTTAGATAGATGCTACTAATTACTTTAAGGAAAAGTCCATTTTCCTACACAGTCCAGTTTTCTTTTTAATAGGAGAGGATGTTGGATTTTATCAAATTTTTTTTCTGCAACTCTTGAGATAATCATATGGTTATGTTAGTTTGGTTATTGATATAGTCAATTATGCAAATCTGTGCAATTTGTATTTTTGTAGGTATTCTTCCATTTCACTTAGTTTATCAAATTATTGGCATAAAGTTGGGCAACATAATTTCTAATTATTGATCTAATTTTCTCTTTATTGGTGGTAAGTTCTACCATTTCATTTTTGAGAGTAACAATTTGATTTTCCTCTTTCCTTTTTCTAAGTAAATTAACTAAAGGCTTACCAGTTTTGTTGGTTTTTCATAAAACCAAATCTTTGTTTTATTTATTAATTCAAAAGTTTGTTTTTTACTTTCAATTTTATTTATCTCCCCTTTTATTTTTAGAACTTCAAGTTTAGTATTTGATTAGGGGTTTTTAATTCTTTTTCTTTTTTCTAGCTTTTTTAGTTGCAAATCCAATTCATTGATCTTTTCTTTCTCTATTATATGCATGTAAGCACCTAGAGATATAAAATTTCCCTTTATTACCACTTTGACTGCATCCAACAAATGTGTGTATGTTGTTTCACTGGTGTCATTCTCTTGGATAAAATTATCATGTCTATTTATGCTGTTTCACCCATTCATTCTTTAGGATGTTTAGTTTCAAATTACTTTTTAGTCTATTTTCCCCTGAACTTTTATTGAATGCAATTTTTATTGTATTGTGATCTGAAAAAATAATTTATTTTTTTTGCCTTTTTGCATTTCATTTTGAGGTCTTTATGTCCTCAAATATGGTAAGTTTTTGTATAGGTTCCATGAACTGGCAAAAAGAAAGTGTACTCTTTTCTGTCTTCATTCAGTTTTCTCCAAAGATCTATCATACCAAGTCTTTCCAGTATTCTATTTACCTCCTTAACTTCTTTCTTATTTATTTTGTGGTGCAGTTTATTTAGTTCTGAGAAAGCAAGATCCCCCACTAGTATAATTTTGCGGTCTATTTCTTCTTGAAGCTCTCTTAAATTCTCCTTTAGGAATTTCCATGCTATACCATTTGGTACATATATATTTATCATTGATATAGCTTCATTGTCTATGGTACTCTTTAGCAAGATAGCTTGCTTCCTTATCTTTTTTAATTAGATCAATTTTTATTTTTGCTTGATCTGAGATCAGGATGGCTAAACTGCTTTTTTACTCCAACTGAAGCATAATAGGTTCTGCTCCAGCCGTTTACCTTTATCCTATGTGTATGTATATATATATTTTATATATGATATAAATATCACCCCATTCACATTTACAGTTAAAACTACTAATTCTGTATTTCCCACCATCTTATTCACTTCATATTATACTTTTCTCTTTCCTTTTCCTCCTTTCCTTCTCCCCATTATTTTACTTATGAGAATCACTTACCTCAAGCAGCCCTCCCCCTTTAAGGCCGCTCTTCTTTTCTTAAACCTTTACCCTACTATTCTTGTTTTCCCTTCTATGAGCCTACACCTTCCCTTTTTCTTTTTCCTTCTCTTTTCCTATAAGGTGAAAGAAGTTTCTATGTGAATCCAAATATGTCTGATATGTTCTCTTTGAGCCAAATCTGATAAGAGTAAGATTCACAATGTTCATCCCCTCTCTTCTTTCCTTCAATTATAATAGGTCTTCTTTGCCTTTTTGTGAGATATAATTTCCCTCTT
Source organism: Sminthopsis crassicaudata (assembly GCF_048593235.1). Taxonomy (NCBI): domain Eukaryota; kingdom Metazoa; phylum Chordata; class Mammalia; order Dasyuromorphia; family Dasyuridae; genus Sminthopsis; species Sminthopsis crassicaudata. The sequence goes on from NC_133620.1 coordinate 359,421,261, forward strand.
TTTACATCCACTTTCCTCCTGTTCCAGGGCAATCCCTTTTCCAATTCTAGTTTCTTTTTCATATAATCATAATAATAATATCATATTATACATGCACTCTCTATGCATACCCATAACAAAAATACAGTTCTCAAGAGTTCTTTTCTTTTTCTTTTTTTATGCTTCTCTTAAAATCTATATTTGGAGGTCAAATTTTTTTGTTCAACTATTGTATTTTTATCAGAATTCACCTGTTTTACTTAGTTTCCATCTTCTCTGGAAAAAATATTCAGTTTGGTGGAGTAGTTTATTCTTGGCTACATGCTAAGTTTTTTTGTCTTTGGGAATATCAGATTCCGAGACTCTTCAATCCGTTAAGGTAGAAGCTGCTAGATCCTGAGTAATCCTTACTGTGGATCCTTGGTATTTGAATTGTTTTTTCCTTTATGCTTGCAATATTTTCCCTTGATCTGATAGTTCTGAAATTTAGCTATGATATTCTTTGGAGTTTCAATTTTGGGTCTTTTGCAGTAGGAGTTTGGTGAATTCTTCAATGGCTATTTTACCTTCTGATTCTAGATTCTACATGAAGAGGCACGTTAATTCTCTGAGAGCCTCCACAACCGTGAATCATAACACTTGAAGGAGTTGCAAAGTAGACTTCACAGATGTTCCTTGTGGATTGGGAATAAAATATATTGGAGGAAGAGGGAAGAAGATAAAGGTCAGACAACACAACTGTCTCTCACTCTCCTTGCATCATCATTATTCTTTCAAATGAAGAGATCCATTTTACAGGTCTGAGTTAGACATCCAGTAGCCACTGGCAGGTGGCTCCTGTGTTACAACATATGGCGCCTGTGTTACAATATATGGTGCCCACTGTGGGGCATAAGATCCATTTTCCAGGTCTGAGTTATACCTTCAACAGCCACTGGGAGTGGCTCCCGTATCACAACAGACTTCCTGGAAAATAGTGTCTAGGCTCTTTTTTTTCATCATGGTTTTCAGAAAGTTCTATAATACTTAAATTGTCTCTGCTAGATCTATTTTCCAGATTGGTTGCTTTCTCAAGTAGGTATTTTACATTATCTTCTATTTTTCTTTTTTCTTTTTTTTTTTTCTTTTTTTTTTCTTTCTTTTTTTTTTTTTTTTGGTTTTGCTTGACTGATTCTTGATGTCTCATTGAGTCATTCATTTTCATTTGTTCAGTTCTAATTTTGAATTAACAATTTTCTTCATTTATTTTTAAAATTATTTTTGTGTTTGCCCAAATGCATTTTTTAAATGAGTTGTTTTGTTCTATAGATTTTTTTTTTTCCATTTCACAAATCCTCTTTTTTCAGGAGTTTTTTTCCCATTTTACAAATTTTATTTTAGAGAGTTACTTTATTTTTCCATTTCACAATTCTGTTTTCAAGGAGTTGTTTTCTTTCTCCATTTTGTCAAATCTATTTTTAAGGAGGTATGTGATTTTTTTTACATTTCATTACGTCTGTTTTGTAATGGATTTTCTTCAGATAATTTCTGTGTTTGCTTTTCCAAATTCTCTTGAAAAATTCTCATTTTCTTTCCCCATTTTTCTTCTAGCTTTCTTTTAGGATACTTTTTAATTCAATATTAGAAGGGAAGCAACAAACTGGGAAATCATTTTTATAGCTAAAGGTTCTGATAAAGACCTCATTTCCAAAATATAGAGAGAATTGACACTAATTTATAAGAAATCAAGCCATTCTCCAACTGATAAATGGTCAAAGAATGTGAAAAGAAAATTTTCAGATGATGAAATTGAAACTATTTCTACTCATATGAAAGTGTTCCAAATCACTATTGATCAGAGAAATCCAAATTAAGACAACTTTGAGATACCACTACACACCTGTCAGAGTAGCTAAGATGACAGGAAAAAGATAGTCATAAATGTTGGAGGGGACGTGGGAAAACTGGGACACTGATGCATTGTTGCTGGAGTTGTGAAAGAATCCAACCATTCTGGAGAGCAATCTGAAATTATATCCCAAAAGTTATCAAACTGTGCCCACCCTTTGATCCAGCAGTGTTACTACTGGGCTTATATCCCAAAGAAATATTAAAGAAAGGAAAAGGGACCGGACCGGTATGTGCCAAAATGTTTGTGGCAGCTCTTTTTGTAGTGGCTAAAAACTGGAAAATGAATGGATGCCCATCAATTGGAGAATGGTTGGATAAATTGTGGTAAATGTTATTTTGTAAAAAATGATCAGCAGGATGAATATAAAGAGGCTTGGGAAGATTTACATAAACTGATGCTGAATGAAATGAGCAGAACCAGGAGATCATTATACACTTCAACAACAGTACTTATGAGGATATATTCTGATAGAAGTGGATATCTTTGACAAAGAGAAGATCTAATTCAGTTCCAATTGATCAATGATGGACAGAATCAGGTACACCCAGAGAAGGAACACTGGGAAATGAGTGTGAACTCTTTGCATTTTTATTTTTCTTCCCAAATTATTTTTACCTTCTGAATCCAATTTTGCTTGTGCAACAAGAGAACTGTACAATTCTGCACACATATATTGTATCTGGGTTATACTATAACATATTTAACATGTATAAGACTTCCTGCCATCTAAGGAAGGGGGTGGAGGGAGAGAAGGGAAAAGTCTGAACAGAAGTGATTGCAAGGGATAATGTAAAAATTTACCCATGAATATTTTCTGTCAATAAAAACTTATAATAAAAATAGTAAAAAAAAATATATATAAAAAAAGAAACATTTTATTATACCTAATAAAATGAAATCTTATGTTATTTGGTTAGTATCCCATTCATGGAGATTGACTTTTCTGATTTGAAGATTCTAAATTGTTTTTAGTGTGCAAATCAAGTAAACAAGTATTTCTCCATTAGTTGTTAGTTTTTCACCTTAGGATGTCACTAATTTGGGCTAACAGGTTCCAAAAAAATCTCCATAATATCATTATCTAATACTGTTATCTATAAAAATCAAACTTTTAAAAAATAAACCAAAGATAAATGTTTGCTCATTGTATCTTCCCAACAAACCTTGGTCATCTGGACATATGACTCACAATGTATAGAAAGTGATTTGAAGACTTCCAGCCAAGATGGTGGCGTGGAGGCAGACAGCTGCTTGAGCTCCTCGTTTTCACTCAGAACTTACTTCATGACAAGCCTCTGACTTAATGCTTGACCCAGAAAGAAATCCACAAATTATCACCAAAAGAAGACATCCTTGAAAGTCGCCAGAAAAGGTCTGTGTTTGCTCGGGGGAGGGTCAATCAGACTGGGTGCAGACTGAGGGCAGGCAGCCAGAGCAAGACAGGCAGCTCACACAGGTCAGACCAGAGGGGGAGGGGTGTGATCTCTGCCTTTTCTGTGAAAGGGCTTTTGCCCCCACACAGGGGGCTCCGTCTTGCAGCAAGGAGCAGCAGAGAGGGTGTAAACACCGGAGGTGAAGATTAAAACCCCAGAAAGCCAGCATCTCTCAGAGCCCGGCCACCCCCAACCCCCACCTGGACTGACTCGGTGCATTCTTGGAGCCTCAGAGCACAGACTCAGTACAGTCCTTGCTGTTCTGTTAGTGGCTCTCTGCTGCCCTACCCCCAGTCTGTAGAGGAAGCCCATTAATACCATCCAGCCCCATCCCCCGCAAACCAGACCAATTGTTTCTCTTGTCAGTTTGTTTTCTTTGATTCCTACTCTGACAAAATGAACAAAAAATTCAAAAGGGCTCTAACCATTGACAGCTTCTGTGTGGAGAGGGAGCAGACTTCAAATGCTGAGGAGACTAGGAACAGACTGTCCCCAGATGTATCCCCTGGGAGGGATATAAGCTGCTCCTCAATACAAAAGAACCTCATAGAGGAAATCAAAAAGGCTCTCACAAGAGATCTGGAAGAGAAATGGGAAAAGGAAAGGGAAGCTTGGCAAGAGAGCCTGGAGAAGTCATCCCATGCATTCAAAGACAGAGTGGATAAAGAAATCAAATCATTGAGAAACAAGATTAGTGAGCTGGAAAAGGTAAACAACTCCAAGGAAAACAGGATAAGTGAGCTGGAAAAAGAAATCAGCTCTCTAAAAAATAAAATGGATAAAATGGAAAAAAATTCCATAGAAGATAAAAATTCAATTGGACAATTACAAAGAGATATAAAAAAAGTGAGTGAAGAAAATATATCATTGAAAATTAGACTGGAACAAGTAGAAATGAATGACTCAAGGAGAAACCAAGAGGGAGTCAAGCAAAACCAGAGAAATGAAACAATTGAAAAGACTGTCAAGTACCTTACCAGAAAGACAACAGACCTGGCAAACAGATCCAGGAGAGACAATTTGAGAATAATCGGACTCCCTGAAAAATGGGAGGAAAAAAAGAGCTTGGACACCATTTTCGAGGAAATTATCAAAGAGAACTGCCCAGACGTTTTGGAAACAGAGGGTAAAATAGACATTGAAAAAATTCATCGATCACCTACTGAAAGGGACCCTAAAATCAAAACGCCAAGAAATATAGTGGCCAAGTTCAAGAACCATCAGACAAAGGAAAAGATATTGGAAGCTGCTAGAAAAAAACAATTCAGATATGGAGGATCCACAATAAGGATAACCCAGGATCTAGCAGCGTCCACATTAAAAGAAAAAAGGGCCTGGAACATGATATTCCGAAAGGCTAAGGAACTTGGTATGCAGCCAAGAATAACTTACCCAGCAAGAATGAGAATCATTTTCCAGGGAAGAAGATGGACATTTAACGAAATAAATGAATTCCATCTATTTTTGATGAAAAAAACAGACCTACATAAAAGGTTTGATCTTCAAATACAGAACTCAAGAGATTTCTAAAAAGGTAAAAAGAAATCTTGAGAACTATACTTCTGTCAAAAAAATATGTAAAGAACATATGTACAATTTGTCTTAGAAACTAGAGGTGGAAATGAGATTATATCATAAAAAAGTGTAAAGTGGTGGTACTACATCTCATGAAGAGTCAAAGGTAACCTATTATATCTGAGAGAAAGAAAGGAGGGAGATGAACATAGCATGTATCAATAGACATATTCGATTTATGGTGAAACTTCTTCCACTTCATTGAAAAGTGAAAGGGAAGGAGTAAGCTAAGGGGAAGGGAATACAGTAATTTCGAGGAAAAGGGGTAAAATAAGGGGAGGATCTGTAAGGTGGGGGAGGGATCCTAAAAAGGGAGGGCTGTGAAAAGCAAGTGGTGTTCACCAGTTTAATACTGGATAGGAGGGTAAAAGGGAAGGAAAGGGGAAAAGCATAAGCAGGGGTTAATAGGATGGCAAGCAATATAGAATTAGTCCTTCTAACCATAAATGTGAATGGGGCAAACTGCCTCATAAAGAGGAAGCAGTTAGCAGACTGGATTAAAAGTCAGAATCCTACTATATGTTGTTTATAGGAAACACACCTGAAACAGGGTGAGACATTCAAACTAAAAGTAAAAGGGTGGAGCAGAATCTATTATGCTTCAGGCAAAACCAAAAAAGCAGGAGTAGCCATCCTCATCTCAGATCAAGCAAAAACAAAAATTGATCTAATTAAAAGAGATAAGGAAGGGCATTATATCCTGTTAAAGGGAAGCATCAATAGTGAAGCAGTATCAATATTAAACATGTATGCACCAAGTGGTGCAGCATCTAAATTCTTAAAAGAGAAATTAAGAGAGCTGCAAGAGGAAAGATAGCAAAACTATAATAGCGGGAGATCTCAACCTTGCACTCTCAGAATTAGATAAATCAAACCACAAAATAAATAAGAAAGAAGTCAAAGAGGTAAATAGAATACTAGAAAAGTTTGATATGATAGATCTGTGGTAAAAGCTAAATGGAGACAGAAAGGAATATACTTTCTTCTCAGCAGTTCATGGAACCTATACAAAAATTGATCATATACTAGGGCATAAAAACCTCAAAATCAAATGCAGTAAGGCAGAAATAGTAAATGCATCCTTTTCAGACCATAATGCAATCAAAATAACATTTAATAAAAAGCCAGGGGAAAATAGACCAAAAAATAATTGGAAACTAAATAATCTTATACTAAAGAATGATTGGGTAAAACAGCAAATCATAGACATAATTAATAACTTCACCCAAGAAAATGACAATAATGAGACATCATACCAAAATGTGTGGGATACAGCCAAAGCAGTAATTAGGGGAAGTTTTATATCTCTACAGGCCTACTTGCATAAAATAGAGAAAGAGAGGGCCAACGAATTGGGTTTACAACTAAAATTGCTAGAAAAGGAACAAATTAAAAACCCCCAGACAAACACAAAACTTGAAATTCAAAAAATAAAAGGTGAGATTAATAAAATTGAAAGTAAAAAAATTATTGAATTAATTAATAAAACTAAGAGTTAGTTTTATGAAAAAACCAACAAAATAGACAAACCCTTAGTAAACCTGATTAAAAAAAGGAAAGAGAAAAAGCAAATTGATAGTCTTGAAAATGAAAAGGGTGAACTCACCACTAATGAAGAGGAAATTAGAACAATAGTTAGGAGCTACTTTGCTCAACTTTATGCTGATAAATTCGATAACTTAAATGAAATGGAAGAATACCTTCAAAAATATAGCTTGCCCAGATTAACAGAGGAAGAAGTAAGTAGTCTAAATAGTCCCATCTCAGAAAAAGAAATAGAGCAATCTATTAACCAATTTCCTAAGAAAAAGTCCCCAGGACCAGATGGATTTACAGGTGAATTCTACCAAACATTTAAAGAACAACTAACTCCAATGCTATGTAAACTATTTGAAAAAATAGGGATTGAAGGAGTCCTACCAAATTCCTTCTATGACACAGACATGGTACTGATACCTAAACCAGGTAGATCAAAAACTGAGAAAGAAAACTATAGACCAATTTCCTTAATGAATATTGATGCTAAAATCTTAAATAAGATATTAGCAAATAGACTTCAGAAAATCATCCCCAGGATAATACACTATGACCAAGTGGGATTTATACCAGGAATGCAGGGCTGGTTTAATATTAGGAAAACTATTAGTATAATTGACCATATTAATAATCAAATTAATAAAAACCATATGATCATCTCAATAGATGCAGAAAAAGCATTTGATAAAATCCAACATCCATTCCTACTAAAAACGCTTGAGAGTATAGGAATAAATGGGCTATTCCTTAAAATAATAAGGAGCATATATTTAAAACCTTCAGTAAACATCATATGTAATGGTGATAAACTAGAACCTTTCACTGTAAGATCAGGAGTGAAACAAGGTTGCCCACTATCACCATTACTATTCAATATAGTACTAGAAACTCTAGCCTTGGCAAGAAGAGCCGAGAAAGAGATCCAAGGAATTAGAGTAGGAAATGAAGAAATCAAATTGTCACTTTTTGCAGATGACATGATGGTATACTTAGAGAACCCCAAAGACTCTGCTAAAAAGCTATTAGAAATAATTCAGAATTTTAGCAAAGTCGCAGGATACAAAATAAATCCACATAAATCCTCAGGATTTTTATACATTACCAACACAATCCAACAGCAAGAGATACAAAGAGAAATTCCATTCAAAATAACAGTCGATAGTATCAAATATTTGGGAATATATCTACCAAAGGAGAGTCAGGAATTATATGAGCAAAATTACAAAACACTTGCCACAAAAATAAAGTCAATTGGAAAGACATTCAGTGTTCTTGGATAGGCCGAGCGAATATAATAAAGATGACAATACTCCCCAAACTAATCTATTTATTTAGTGCTATACCAATCAGACTCCCAAGAAACTATTTTAATGACCTAGAAAAAATAACAACAAAATTCATATGGAAGAATAAAAGGTCGAGAATTGCAAGGGAACTAATGAAAAAAAAAGTCAGAGGAAGGTGGTCTAAGTGTACCTGATTTAAAGCTATAGTATAAAGCAACAGTCACCAAAACCATTTGGTATTGGCTAAGAAATAGACTAGTTGATCAGTGGCATAGGTTAGGTTCACAGGGTAAGATAGTGAATAAAAATAGCAGTCTAATCTTTGACAAACCCAAAGATCCCAAATTTTGGGATAAGAATTCATTATTTGACAAAAACTGCTGGGAAAACTGGAAATTAGTATGGCAGAAACTAGGCATGGACCCACATTTAACACCACATACTAAGATACGATCAAAATGGGTCCAAGATTTAGGCATAAAGAATGAAATCATAAATAAATTTGAGGAACATGGGATGGTTTACCTCTCAGACTTGTGGAGCAGGAAGGAGTTTGTGTCCAAGGGAGAACTAGAGACCATTATTGATCACAAAATAGAACATTTTGATTACACCAAATTAAAAAAGTTTCTGCACAAACAAAACTAATGCAAACAAGATTAGAAGGGAAGTAACAAATTGGGAAAACATTTTTACAGTTAAAGGTTCTGATAAAGGCCTCATATCCAAAATATACAGAGAATTTACTTTAATTTATAAGAAATCAAGCCATTCTCCAATTGATAAATGATCAAAGGATATGAACAGACAATTTTCAGATGATGAAATTAAAACTATTTCCACTCATATGAAAGAGTGTTCCAAATCACTACTGATCAGAGAAATGCAAATTAAGAAAACTCTGAGGTATCATTACATACCTGTCAGATTGGCTAAGATGACAGGAACAAATAACGATGAATGTTGGAGGGGCTGTGGGAAAACTGGGACACTGATACATTGTTGGTGGAGTTGTGAAAGAATCCAACCATTCTGGAGAGCAATCTGGAATTATGCCCAAAAAGTTTTCAAAATGTGCATACCCTTTGACCCAGCATTGCTGTTATTGGGATTATATCCCAAAGAAATAATAAAGAGCGGAAAGGGACCTGTATGTGCCAAAATGTTTGTGGCAGCCCTTTTCATAGTGGCTAGAAGCTGGAAGATGAATTGATTTCCATCAATTGGAGAATGGTTGGGTAAACTATGGTATATGAATGTTATGGAATATTATTGTTCTATAAGAAATGACCAACAGGAGAAATACAGAGAGGCTTGGAGAGACTTACATCAACTGATGCTGAGTGAAACGAGCAGAACCAGAAGATAATTATACACTTCAACAATGATACTGTACGAGGATGTATGCTGATGGAAGTGGATTTCTTCAACATAGAGAAGAGCTAATCTAATTCCAATTGATTAATGATGGACAGAATCAGCTACATCCAGCAAAGGAACACTGGGAAATGAATGTAAACTGTTATTTTTACCTTCTGAATCCAATTCTTCCTGTGCAACAAGAAATTCGGTTCTACACACATATATTGTATCTAGAATATACTGTAATATATTTAACATATATAAGACTGCTTGCCATCTGGGGGAGGGGGTTGGGGGAGTAAGGGAAAAAATCTGAATAGAAGTAAGTGCAAGGGATAATGTTGTAAAAAATTACCCATGCATATGTACTGTCAAAAAAAGTTATAATTATAAAATTAAAAAAAAAGTGAAAAAAAAAAAGAAAGTGATTTGAGAACATAAATAAATGTTCAGAAAGGTTGAAAAAAAAGAGATGCTTTTTAATTTCTTCTAGGAGAGCCTTATGTTATAGGTGCCAATTTATATCACCCTTTGGTGCTTCATTTGGAGATGGCCTCCTTTTAGTCTCCTCAGGGTTTGAAATCTGTTCTTCTCTTCCACCATTAAAACTATCTATGGCCAAGATTTGTTTTATTTTTTTACTCATTTTTTAAAAACAAGATGAGATCTTCTTTTAGGGGAAGGGAGGTTATTCAAGCTTCCTCTACAAACAGCCTTGGCTGAGCTGAATCTGTGGTGACTCATTCCTAATGCTGGATGGTTGTGGCCAGGTCCTGTGAGACTCCAGTCTTTCAAGTTCACTATTTACCTTTTGTGTTTGTATTGGATGTTTTATAACTTCTCTGATAATCTACTTGCTTGCAGCCAGGCCATTGTAATAAACACTTCTATATATCCTTTCCCATAGATTCTCCTGCATGTGGAGCCCCCACCATCCCAGTTACCATGCTTTGCCTGCACTCAGCATCTGTGCTCAATCTGTTTGTGATTGGCTGTCCTCCCTCCAGGCCAGATTGAAACAGACCTTTTCTGGAGACCTTTGAAATTATCTTCTGCTGGTAATTTGTTACACTCTCAAGATTTGTGGATTCTGCCAGTACAGGTCTAATTCAGAGTCTGGATTTGTTAGTCTGAAGATCATGGGAAGAGATCTCAGCCTTGTTGGGTTCACCCCCAACAATACTATATTTTTAAAGACATGATGAGCAGGTATATTTCAAAAAAAGCTTATAACTATATATGAACTGATACTTAACGAAATGTATACAGTAACGGCAACATATTATAATGATGAACTATGATAGACTTAGCTTTTCTCAAAAATAGAGTAATCCAAGACAATTTCAAGAAAATCAGAGGAGGAAGAAAATAGAAAATGTGAAATATCTTATTGGAAAAACAACTGATCTGTAAAATAGATTCAAGAGTCACAAATTAGGAATTTTTAACAACCTGAAATCCATGACAAAAAAAAAAAAGAACCCTAGATATCATCTTTCAAGAAATTGTCAAGGAAAACTGCCCTGATATTCAGAGCTTAAAATAGAAATGGAAAGCATTTTCCTCTGATTATTTCCTGGAAGAGATCACAAATTAGCATTCCCAGGAACATTATTACTGAGTTCCAGGCCTTCCAGATCCAGGATAAAATATTGCAAGTTGCCAAAAAAGAGACTATTCAAATATCATAGAGCCAAACTCAGGATAACACAATATTTAGCAGCCTTCTAACTTAAAGGACTGAAGAGCTTAGAATGTGATATTCTGGAGAACAAAAGAGCCAGGATTGTAACCAAAAATCATCTGTCCAACAAAACTTACTATGATCCTTCAATTAAAAAAAATGGAAATTCAATAAAATATAGGAATTTTAAGAATTCCTAGTGAAAAGACCAGAACTGAAAATTTGACTTTCAAGTATTTGAAAGACTTAAGATAAGTATTAAAAATGTAAACAAGAAAGGAAAATCACAAAGAATTTAATAAGGCTAAATTGTTTATATTTCTGTATGGGAAAATTATCTTTGCATCTCTTTTATAAAAACTTTCTCAATATCAGGACATTTAGAAGGACTATACATAAAAATCACAAATGTTGATTGAATGCAATGATGTTATATTGAAAAAATTAAATTAATGTATGAAAAACAAGAATAATCTGGAAGAAGGGGAAAGAGAGAAGTAGAATGAAATAAATTGTCTGACATAAAAGAGAACTGAAAGATTTTACAGTAGAGACAAAAATGGAAGGAATAAGAATAAGAGTACATGACCCTTGCTCATATCAGAATTGGGTCAAAGAAGAAATAATATATGGTTAGTTGGATGTAGAAATCCCTTTTAGTATACAGGAAAGAAGGAAGAAAGGATAAGAGAAATGGCAAGTGATTATAGAAAGGTGGCAAAGAGATCATTAAAAAGGGAAAATACCTATGTGTGCAAAAATGTGGCAGTACTTTTTGTAGTGGCAAGAAACTGGAACCTGAGCAAATGTCTATCATTTGGAGAATGTATGAATAAATTATGTTATATGAATATGATGTAATATTATTATTCTACAAGAAATGATCACCAGGATGATTTCAGAAAGTCCTGGAGAGACTCAAATGAACTGATGCTAAAAGAAGTGAGGAGAACCAGAAGAACATTGCGCACAGCAACAGCAAGATTATATGATGATTGATTTTGATGGACAAAGCTCTTTCAGCAATGGGGTGATTCAGGCCAGTTCCAATGGTCTTGTGATAAAGAGACCTATTTGCACCCAGAGAACGGATTGTAGAGACTGAATGTAAATCTCAATATAGTTTTTCACCTTTTTTATTGTTGTGTGCTTGAATTTTGTTTTCTTTCTCTTTTTTGATCTGTTTTTTCTTGTGCAGCATGATAATTGGGGGAAAATGTATAGAAGAATTCACATGTTTAATATATTAGATTATTTCCTGTCTAAAGAAGGGGGTGAGGGAAAATAAGGAAAACATTTGGAATATAAGGTTTTGTAAAGGTGAATGTTCAAAATTATCTATGCATATATTTTGAAAATAAAAGAGAAACTTTAGTCAGAAAACAAGGTAAAAAACAAGGGAGAGGTAAAAGTCAGAAGAAAAACATTTTAAGAATGGATATGGTAAAAGGAAATCAAGAGATAAATGGGGGAAATAAGATAGAAAGAAATGTACAGTTGGTAATCATTACTATGAAACAAAATGATATAGGTTTTTCTGATAGATTTCATGTCTCAAGTAGATGGAAAATTGAGTCAAGTTTGCGGAAATAAGAACCATTCTTCAATTGATAAATGTTCATACTATAGGAACAGGTAGTTTTCAGACCAAGTAATCCGAGCTATTTATAATTGTTTAAAAATGCTGTAAATCACTAGTGATATGAGGAATATGAATTAAAACAACTCTAACCTACTACCTTACACCTGCCAAATTGGCTAATATGACAGAAAAAAGAAAGTTGAAAGGAACGTGGGTACCTAGCAACTTCCCCTTTCAATGATTAAAGGACCAGGAATTTGATATTCTGAAAGGCAAGGAAACTTAGATTGCAGCCAAGAATCAACTATCTAGCAAAATTTTAATCATTATCTTTTAAATGAAAAGATTGGCATTCAATAAAAAAGGTAAATTTCATTTATTTCTGATGAAAAAATGAGAGCTGAACAAAAAATTTGATGTTCAAATGCAGAACTCAAGAGAAGCATAAAAAGGTGAAAATAAAAGAAAGAAATAACTGTTTTCTTTTAAAATTTAAAAAGCTTATTTCCTTATATGGAAAGATAATATGTTTACCTCTTAAGAATTGTACTTCTGGTATGGGTATAGTTAGGATGCAGGAGTAATTTGATTTTGTTATGATAATATTAAAAAAAAAACTAGAGGTAGGTACAAATGGTATTGAACTGGAAGAAGAGGAAAATGGAATCAAAATGGGGTAAAATATATCTCATGAAGAGGCAAAAAAGACAAATTACAATTGAGGAAAATAAGGGAGGGGGATGAGCATTGTGTGAATCTTATTCCTAGTAGATTTGAGTAGAAGAGAGAATATCAGACTTATTTAGCTTCACATAGAAACTTATCTCATCCTATAAGGAAGTAGGAGGGGAAAGACGAAAGAAAAGGGCAAGGCTTATATAAGGAAGAACAGAAGTAGAAAGGAAAAGGCATAAGAAAGGGGGAGGAGCTTGAAAAGGAGACAGATGTTTGAAATAGATGATGGTCAAAAGCAAAATACTGGGGAGGAGGGAAAAGAGGAAAAAAAAGAGAAAAGTATAATAAAAAGAAAGAGAAAATAAGATGACCAGAAATACAGAATAATTAATTTTAACTGTGAATGTTAAAGGGATGAAATCTTCTGTGCAATGGAAATTAATAGCCATAGATTAAAATCCATAATTATTCAATATGTTGTTTACGAGAAACACATTTAAAGCAGACTGATACATACAGAGTAAAGCTAAAAGGCTGGAGCAGAGTCTATTATGCTTCAGCTGATATTTTTAAAAAAGCAAGGGTAAAAATCTTATCACAATATCAAGCAAAAGCAAAAATAGATCTAATCAAAAGATAAAAGGAAGGAAAATACAATCTACTTAAAAGTACCACAGATAATGAAGTAATAGCAATAATAAAGAACTATGCACCAAGTTCTATATAGCATCCATATTCTTGAGGAGAAGGTCAGAGAGCTGCAAGAAGAAATAAGACAGTAAAACTATCCCAGTATACTAGATCATAAAGGAGATCTCAACTTTGCTCTCTCTTGTACATGAAACCCACAAAAAAAAAAAAAAACTGACCATGTAATATAGCATGAAACCTCAAAATCAAATGCAGAAAGGTACAAATAGTAAATGCATTTTTTTTTCAGATCATTATGCAATAACAATTACTTGCAATTAAGGGCCAGGGGAAAATAGACCAAAAAATAATTGGAAATCAAATAATCAGATCTTACAGAAGGAATGCTAAAACAACAAAACATAAATGCAATTGATAATTTCATCTAAAACAATGATAATGAGACAATACAGCAAAATTTATGGGATGCAGCCAAAGCAGTTTTTAGGGAAAGTTTTATATGTCTAGATGCTTACTTGCATAAAATAGAAAAAGATAAGATCAATAAATTGGGCATGCAATTAAAAAAAAAAACTAGAAAAAATAACAAATTAAAAAAAATAAATAAATACCAAATTTGAAATTCTTAAAATAAAAAGAGAGATTAATAAAATTGAAAGTAAAAAACTATTGAACTAATAAACAGAACTAAGAAATGGTTTTATGACAAAAAAACAACATATTCTAAGCCTTGCACTTGGCATTGCTGAGAGAATATTATTGTTAATACACGTTTGTTTCTTTGAGTCTGGGTGTGTATTCTTGAGCAGATTAATATCATTGAAAGAAATCAACCACCCTTTATCTCTGCAATACTACTATTAAAATTCAAAGAGATCAAAGAAAGATTTAGGGCCATTTTAGTAACTCTTTTTAAGATGACAAAAAACTGAAAGCTGAGGGAGTAGGTAATCACAATTGGGAAATAGATGAAATATAATATATGAATGAAATAAATTATTATTCTGCTTCAAAAAGTGATAAAAGATAGGGTTACAGAAAAACCTAAGAAGGCTTTTATGGAAGCATACATAGTAAATTGAAAAGAAAGAAGAAAGCATTTCATCTAATAGCAACATAAATATACCAACATTCAAAGACATAATTGGGCAATGCAATAATCAACTATAATTCCAAAATATCTTTCATGACACATGCTACTATCCATCTTCTGAAAGATAGGAGATGGGAGATGAACTCAAGTTTTAAATGATATGTTTATTTCTTAGACATCATTCTTGAGTGATTGTATATTATTTCTTGAATTTGTAATATTCTAGGGATTGATGCAAAGAGCCACTTAAGTATAAATATTTTTCTCTATATATTTATTATTTCCTAATACAGTTACTTGCATAACTAGAATTTATAAATGTCTCTTGTTGACTTTTACTGACTTGAATTAAATTCTATTGAATTTTGACAAGCTGTGAACACAGATATTAAGATGAATCTTTGTTTTGTTTTAAAAATCCTTTGAAATTATTCCAATACACTGTTTTCAAGCAGATTGCTTCCAATAACTTGATAACTGTCAATTGTTTTCCACTCCACATCCTTAAGTGCTATTCACTCTCTGTTAATTCATCTTCCTTTTTTCTTTTCTTTTTTTAATCTTCCTTTTTCAATCCTTTCACTTTATGAAGATTAAAAAGAAAATGAGCAATATTTAATGGAAAAAGAATACATGTGCTTTTAATTTATAAATTTCCATTCTGACATTTGTGCACTTTATACTTGTTCTCAATTAAGGAAATACATGATAGAAAGATTGAAAGAAATAAGCAATTAAGATACTGCAGGTTATCACATAGCAGATAGGTTTACTTTCTTTCAGGTGATGCTCTGCTTTGTATATTCAAAACTCATTTTTTATCAGATAATCTTGGTGAACAGGTTCTGGGGGACAGTCAGGTGATTTGTACTCTCTTACTTTTTTCAAGAAATCAGCCAATAAACAAAATGACACTTCATGAAATTATACCAGGAAATGTAAATGGAAAATATTCCAAAATAAAATCAACATTGAATGAGATGAAGCTAGAGTGGTAAAGACAAGTACTCACCTGAGCTCTCACAAATTCCCCTCTTTAAAAACTTTAAAATAATACTTTCAAACAAATCCTAGTGGCAAAATCAATAAAAGCATGGGGTGAAATTATTTTGTAGCTTAAAATAACTTAGAAGCTTAACAAGAAGGGTCTGTCACACAGGAGTGAGAACTTAATATGGTCTAGAACAGATGACACTCCTTTAAGCAGTAGCAGATCTTGGGGTTAATTGAATCATCAGCAGCAATTTGGAAGCTCTTAACTCACAGAAGACAAGGAAATTAGACTACTGGTTAGAAGATTGAGTAGGAATCTTTGCTGGCTTTCAGCAAAGGACTCTGCTGCATTTATCATACATGGTTCTGGATCCCAGTGCCAGTACATGTAATCAAAAGGGACTATGGATCATGGTCACATGATCACAGTGCCAGGTCTGTAAAAAAAGAATGTTTGTGGTTACTCACAGACCAGAGAATAAGCCTCAAGAGCAATGATCACCATTCTCCTTAGAACTTAACACCTTAAAAAAAAAAAAAAAAAAAAAAAAAAAACCTGGAAATTAAAGATCATCTCCCACCACAATTCTGTACTAGCTCTGAAAACAGCAGTATGAGAAAATTTGAATCTTGGAACAGTGCTCTTCCACTCCAGGAGTAGAGTCCAATTTTAATATGAATTTAAAAGTCAATAAATAAACCAGGGAGAAAATGAGCATAACCTTTACAACAACAAAGAATCTTACTATGGGAAGTTACTAGGATGATAGGTAAAGGGAAAACAGAAATTCAAAAGAAGAAAACAAAATCAAAGGAGCCACATGCAGAGCTTCAAAGAAAAGTGTGAATTACTTTCAGCTACAGAAGAAGAACTTTTGAAAGAAGTCAAGGATTTTTTAAAAAAAATCAATAGGAAAGGTAAAGGAAAAAAATGGGAAACAAAACGAGAGGAACACAAGAAAATAATGAGTAAAAAAAACAGCTTAGTAAAGAAGGTTCAAAAAATTCTGAAAAAAATAAGGATTCCAGGAGTGGAGCCAAGATGGCAGAGTAAAGTCATGGAGTTCTCCCAGTTTCCAACCAAAAGCCACATGAAAAAAAAAAACCTCTGCACAGAGTCTGATGGAATAAACCTCTCTCCAGCTCAAGATGGGCTGGAAAAACTTCAAGAAAGGTCAGAATCACTGGGGTGAAAAGAGAGGTTAGTCCAGCTTAGATAGAGTCTGGGAAAGTGGGCCAGAGTCCTGGCTCAGTAGGGGAAGCACAGCAGCTGGGCAGCTTCCAGTGCCAGCTCACAAGGCAAACTCTGAGAAACCAGTGAGCTACCCATGCAAACACAAGGGGCACTGTGCTCAAAGCTAAGGTTTAGAGCTACATAGGAAGCTTGGGACAATGTCTTCTATATCATACCAGGAGCATAAAAAAAAAAAGAGGAATTATCAAAAACCAAAAGAAAAGGAAAAAAAATAACAAGAAACAGAAAAGAACCTTGACCCTAGAAAGCTACTATGGTGACAAGGCAGACTAAACACAAACTCAGAGGAGGACAGAACATTCACAGAAGAAATTTCAAAAAGTGATCTAAAATGATCTAAAGCCCAAAAAAGCTTTCTGAAAATGCTCAGAAAAGACTTCAAAAGACAAATAAGAGAGGCAGAAGAAAAAAATTGAGAAAATAAATGAGAAGTATGCATGAGAGAGTCAGCAGCTTGGAAAAAAAAGGAAAAAATTGTCTGAAGAAAACAATTCCATAAAAGTAGAATTAACCAAATGGAAAAAGAAATACAAAAGATAACTGAAGAAAAATCACACATTAAAAACTACAACATGATACATATATTGTATTTAACATATACTTTATTATATATAACATGTATTGGTCAACCTGCCATCTGGGGAAGGGGGGTGAGGGGAAGGAGAAGAAAAATTGTAACAAAAGGTTTTGCAACTATCAATGCTGAAAAATTACCCATGCATATGTCTTGTAAATGATAAGTTATAATAATAATAATAAACTACAACAGGGCAAATGGAAGCTAATTATTCTTTCAGACAGCAAGAATCACTCAAAGAAACTAAAAGGAATGAAAAAAATTGGAAGAAAATATGAAATAACTCATTGGAAGAAAAGCAGACCAGGAAAATAGATCCAGAAGAGACAATGTAAAACTGATTGGCCTACCTGAAGGCCATCACCAAAAAAAATGAACTTGGATAGAATTCTACAAGATATAATTAAGGAAAACTGCCCCAATATATTAGAAGTAGAGGGGGGAAATACTCACAGATAGAAAACATCATCTTCAGAAAGAGATTCCACAAGAAAAATTCCAAGGAACATTGCTGCAAAATTCCAGAACTACAATCTCAAGAGAAAAAAAAATCTGTTACCTGCTAAGAAATAAAATGGTCAAGGCAGCAAGATATAGTATATAGAGTACAAGGTATAGTAGATAGAGTACTGTCCCTAGATTCAGGAGGATCTGAATTCTAATTCTGCCTCAGAATATGCTCAAATAACTATGTGACCCTGAGCGAATCACTTAAACTCAATTGCCTCATTTAAAAAAATAGAGTGGTGTATCAGTGGAATAGACATGGTTAACAAGACACAATAGTCAATAGCTATAGTAAATTAGAGTTTGATAAACCAAAGAATCACAGCTTTTGTGATAAGAACTCATTGTTTGACAAAAATTGCTGGGAAATCTGGAAAATAATGGGACACAAACTAGATTTAAATCACTAATTCACATGGCCCAAAAAGATAAGGTCAAAAAGATGGATATGATTTAAACATAAAGGGTAACAACATAATATCGAAACAAGAATAATCTATCTGTCAGACCTATGAAAAGGGGGAGAATCATGACCAAATAAGAGATAAAGTGCATTAAAATGCAAAACAGATCATTTTGATTATATTAATTTAAAAAGCTTCTACACAGACAAAACCATTGCAACCTAAGTTAGAAGAAAAGCAGAAAGTTTGGGAGAAGTCTACAGTAAATATCTCTCTAAAGGGCTCATTTTTAAAATATATCAAGAATTGTGTCCATTTTATAAGAATGTAAGCCATTCTTCAATTGATAAATGTCAATGACTTATGAACAAGCAGTTTTTACATGAAGAAACCAAAGCTACCTAAAGGTATATGAAGAAATATTCTAACTTTTTGGACAAGATTAATGTAAACAAACAAACAAAAAAAAACTATGAAATGCCACATCACACCCATAAGTTTGGCTAAATAGGACAAAAAACTAGAAGTGATGGAGAATATGGATAAATTGGGACAGTAATACAGGAATGGAGTAGTGATCTGATCTAATCATTCTGTAGAGCAATTTGAAACTTTGCAAGTGGGCAACTAAACTGTGTATACCTTTTGCCCCAGCAATACCACTGTCAGGTCTGCATCTCAAAGAGATCATAACAAAGGGAAAAGGACCCACACGTGCAAAAATATTTGTATAATCCTTTTCATGGGGCAAAGACAGCAGCATAGCATATACAAATACATTGTTTTTTCAAATATTGTTTTATTTTGTGTGTGTGTGTATTTCTCCTTTTGATCTGTTTCTTCTTTCACAGCAATGAGCAATATAGCACCTACCATCTTTAGAACAGGGGAGGAAAGAGAAGGAAAGACAAACATTTAGAATTCAAAATATTATATAAATGAATACTAAAATTTTTCTTGACATGTAATTGGAAGAAAACACTATTTAGAAACAAAGATTATAAATACTAAATGACAAGAACCTGACTTTTAAAGATTGCATTTTATTATTAGTATGTCATTTTCATCAGTCATATCTTATTTGAGTGACAACATCCTAATTTGCTACAAAAGCATATGCAGCATATTCTTACTCTCCTAACTCACAACAATTAAAATGCCATTTAAATTAGTGAAAGTTATCTTGAAACATATTTCTTTTCCTTTTGTTAGCTGAACTTAACAAATTTCAGAGCTGTAAATCAACACCTGACTAGTATTTTTATCAGCCTTGCAATTAATTAAAGTTCACACTAGATATATTTATGCAAACTCTCAAAGGTTAAAATTCAAATTTAAACCCAACAATTAATTGATGTATGAGTCATGTTGATATATAAATCCTCCTAAGTTGTCACTTCAAATGGGGCCATAAGTATGCATGACATTGACACATTGGAATCACTTCACCTCTGATTCACCTTGAATTCCACTGAGTATAAAGAAACTCTCAAATGAAAGATTTACAAAAATGATTGAATGTAAATTAGTCCAACTGAAGATTTATTTCATAGTAGGAAAGAACTAGAGTTGGTATTTTTTCATTAAAATTATTTCAGGAAAAGATTAGTTGACCACTTATCAGATGTTGTTGCATATTATTTATTTATATTAAGAAAGGGTTGGACTATTCCAATTCTTAAAGTATATGGTAATATAATTTAATAAATTCCAACTATCTGGGTTGTTATGATTTAATGGGAAGATAGTTTAAAAGATAATTCCTGATTTCAGGGTTTGGAACTAACAAGGTGGTAGAATAAAAATATTATCTAGACGTCATTCTTTCTTCAAAGTTTTATATAGATGGAATCATATGTAAGTTTCAGAGCTGCAGGACAAAAAATAAAATGTGGACAAGGGAATGTCTTTATGAATTAACATTAGCAAGCTTTCATCCTTAGGAACCTTACCCATCCTAGCTCTTCAAGGCATCCTTATCCAGCCTGGGTTGCATAAACTGAATGATGGGTTTGTACCTGGGTTTCATCAATGTCCTGCTGTAGAAATTCTGCCACTATACATCCTATCCATCTAGCCCTACAACAAATGACAAATAGTAAGTATCTCTTTTTAACTACGTGAGAAATAAGGAAATATGAAAAGACATGTTTTTTGGTAGGGATTTGGAAACAGATTTTATAATATCTATATATCCTCTTACCTCTTCTTCAACCTCTTTACATTCTAGTAAGCTGTAGATATGCTTTCTTCAGTCCTAGTAAATTTAAGGTTTGCTGTCATAGGTTTCCATTAAACATAGATGGAAACTGAGATAGCATGTCAATCCATCTTCAGTAAAGAGAGAGTAGTCAGAAAGAAAGAAGGGTGAATACTAAACTATCAAAGATATTACAAAATTCTCAACATATATTACAAGACAGGAAATTTAGTCAGCACTTAAGTCTAAAATACTTTTAAATCATAAGAAAATAGAGAAAAAATTCTAGATTATTATATTCCATGATTCATAGAATTATGTTAAATTATAGCAAAGCTGATAGAATGTGAATATTAAAGAGAGAACCATAATTTCATGGAAAGTAATTAGAACTTTTAAAAAAATTACTAAAATATTCCAGGACTTGATGTGATTAGCATAATGTTATTCACAAACAGGGATGTGTGGAGAATCTCACCATCTATAGAAATTCCCTTTCATCTTGAAATCTATGTTGTATTTCCTTATTTGCATTGTTAGACAATGTCAGATTTGCATTATCTCCCCATTTTTTTTTCTTTCTGGCCATTTATGACATGGAAAAATGCAGTTCAGTGTTGAATACTTGCTAAATCCTGGGTGTAGCCTAACAATAGTCTCTTCAAAGATGTTCTCAATTCATGTATTTTGAAAGTCTTTGTAAAAATGGGGAAATAAGTGTAGAGGTCAATAACAATTGATTTGTATTTCATAAGATCCAAAGTTTTTCCCATATTTTTATTATAGTTCCTTTCTTCAGATATGTTGCATAATGGTAATGAAATGACTTCACAGTTATGTTGTGTTTGGAATTAATTCTTTTTATATGTTATAAATTTCATTTAAAATAACTACAAAATGAATGAATAAAATATCTTAAAATTAATCTACCCAAATGCATTCCAAACTTAAATGAAAAATATGCTTCAGAGAAATAAAAGTAGAACTTAAATAATTGGAATAATATTTAATCATATCTGGGTTCTAATTTTTTTTTAATTACCAAATTGTTAAAAATAATTGTCAATGTTTTTGCCATGCCAATCAAGGCATAAAATAATTTTTTAGTTACAGGTCATTTGAAAACATAATTCTTTTTAAAGAATCAGAGGTGTAGAATCTAATAGAAAATAGTATGAGAGGGAAATGAAAGTAGAAATGAAGGAGGAATAGAATTTTCATTCATTAAAGCATATTATGTAATAGTAATTAACAATGCTATTTAATCTTGTTTAAAAATAGGATGTAGGTGAATGAAACTTACTGGTAAACAATAACCAAAAGGAATTGTAGCCAATAATTCCATTTTAGAATGAATTGTAAAACATAAAAACTTGAGGAAAAACTCCCCATGCTATAAGAACTATTAGACAACTAGTTGATAAATTGACAAAAATAAATTTAGTTAAATATTCTATATATTATATAAAATGTGATTTAAATGGATACTAAGCTTCAACATGAAAAATAATATATTTTAAATAGAAGAAAAATGAGTGATAAATGGAATCATATTTCAAAATTCTGGACTGGAAAAGGGCACATTCTTAATCAAATGTAATAGGGAATATCACAAAGCATAAGAGTGATTTTATTACATGAAATAGATTTTTAAAATATTAAAATGTTTGTTTTTTATTTTCTCTAATTCCACATATATCCCTCTCCATTTTCAACTCTATTATTCAACGCTATTATCAAAGATGTAAAATAAAACTAATATGGTTCAGAAAAATTTACCAGCATCTCAATTGCATATGACAGTATTTGTCTTGTTCTACATCTATAGTCCCCTATTTTGTTGTTCAGTTATATCAATGCATCATGACCCCATTTAGGGTTTATTGGCAAAAATACTGGAGTATATTCTTCTTCAGTCCATTTTAAAGATAACAAAACTGATCCAAATAGAATTAAGTAAATTTTCCTGGAGGTCATATTTGAACTGATTCCAGGCTCTGTGCTCTATCCACTGTAATACCTACCTGCTTCCACAACCATAAGATCCAACCACTATTAATTTATTTAAAGGAATTATATTTTTCTCAACACTTCTCTGTAGTAATTAAAATCAAAGTATTGTTTTTATATATTGTTCTGGTCCTTTCAATTTACAAGAAACAACCAGAGAGGTGTGCATTTATGAATTTATTCACATATGTGTGTATATGTATATACAGACTGTCCCAAATGACTTTGTATAGTGTTAATTTATTAAATATGGGATATCTTATTTACATCTACATCTACATATAGTTCAGTGGATGTATGTATATAATAATAACTCAGTTAATGTATATATATAGTTGAAATACTTACTGCATAATAGCCAAGCATGTAGCACAATGATAGGGATGTAGAACAGGCAAAAAAACAAAGATTACATGTGTTACAATATAACCCAGATACAATATATGTGTGTAAATCCCATTATCTTGTTGCACATTAAGTATTAGATTCCGAAGGTGTAAGTAACCTGGGTAGATAGATAGTAGTGCTAACAATTTACATTCACTTCCCAGTATTCCTTCTCTGGGTGTAGTTATTTCTGTCCATCATTGATCAACTGGAAGTGAGTTGGATCTTCTTTATGTTGAAGATGTCCACTTCCATCAGAATACATCTTCATACAACATTGAAGTATACAGCGCTCTTCTGGTTCTATTCATATCACTCAGCATCACTTGATGTAAGTCTCTCCAAGCCTCTCTGTATTCCTCCTCCTGGTCATTTCTTACAGAGCAATAATATTCCATAACCTTCATATACCATAATTTACCCAACCATTCTCCAATTGATGGACATCCATTCATCTTCCAGTTTCTAGCTACTACAAAAAGAGCTGCCACAAACATTTTGTCACATACAGGTCCCTTTCCGCTCTTTAGTATTTCTTTGGGATATAAGCCCAATAGCAGCAATGCTGGATCAAAAGGTATGCACAGTTTGATAACTTTTGATAACATTTTGCTCTCCAGAATGGTTGGATTCTTTCACAGCTCCACCAACAATGTATTAGTGTCCCAGTTTTCCTACATCGCCTCCAACATTCATCATTATTTATTCCTGTCATCTTAGCCAATCTAACAGGTGTGTAGTGGTATCTCAGAGTTGTCTTAATTTTCATTTCTCTGATCAGTAGGATCACTATTTTTTTAACCATATATCAAAATGCATTTTATTTTATTTTTTAAATTATTTTTTGTTTATTTTTTAGAAGGCCACAGATAGTGAAGAACCCTGAGCAAGCCATAAGACCTTTTATTCCAGTAAAAAGAACCCTTCAGAGTTGTCTGGTTTGACTCCTCCTAGGTGCATCTTGGCCTTCCTAAGAAATCAAGGGGTTTGACAATCTGTGTTGTAAGTAAAGAAGAATTATACTAAAGTGGCAAAGAGTCATCTACTCACAAAAGCAAATTGCTTATGTGATCTCACATGCACAGTATCTTATAGTTAGAGCACGAACAGTGTGCTACATTTACATAAGTGCATTAGGGTATATAAGGCTGAAAAAAAATTTGAATAGATTCCTATTTGACTATCTTTGTGAGTTCCACCCCTTCACTCCTCACTTATGATCAGGATTCTGGCAAGTACTAAATCCTGTAGTGAGTAGATAGGGACATTTTAATTTCATTTCCTTTTTTAAAATCTCTTTTGATATTCATCCCTAATAGTGGTGTTATTAGGTCAAAGGATATGCATACATTTGTAGATCTTGGGGCACACATCATATCTTTTGATCATTTATCAAATGGGACATGGTTCTTTTTTAAGTTTTTTATAAAATTGACTCAGTTCTATGTTTGAGAAATGAGGCCTTAATAGAGAAAATTATTTTGAAATTCTTTTTTATAATTACTATTGCTAACTGTATCTCTCCTCATGTATTTTCTTTCTCCTTTCACTCTGTCCCCCCCAAAAGGGTTTTGGTACTAGCTACTCCCTCCCCCCAAATGGCCTCTGTTATCACCCTTCTCCCTCTCTCCTTCTAGTATCCCATTTGCTTCCTACTTTCCTGCTGGGTGAGGTATATTTTTATACATATATTGAGGGTGTGTGTGTGTGTGTGTGTGTGTGTGTGTTATTTCCTCTTTGAGCCAATTCTGATAAAAGTAAGGTTCACTCACTTAGCCTCTACTCCCTCTTTTCCCCTCCAATGTGAAAGCTTTTTCTTGACTTTTTTATGGCAGATAATTTACACCATTTCACTTCTCCCTTTCCCTTTCTTCCAGTAGATTCCTCTCTCACCCCTTCATTTCCAAATTTTAAAAAAAGATACCATCCCTTCACATTCGACTCACACCTGAGCCCTCTGTCTATATATACTCCTAACTGCTGTAATAATGAAAAAGCTCTAATGAGTTACAATTATTATCCACCCATGGAGGAATGTAAAGAGATAAACCCCATTTAATACCTTATGATATCACTTTCCTGATTACCTCCTTATACTTCTCCAGAGTCCTGTATTTGAAAATCAAATTTTCCACTCAGCTATGGCTTTTTCATCACAAATGCTTGAAAGTCCCACATTTCACTGAATAATCATCTTTTGCTTTGAAGGATTAAACTCAGTTTTGCTGGGTAGGTTATTCTTCATTGTAATCCTAGTTCTGTTGCTCTTCCTAATATTATATCTCAAGCCTTCTGATCCTTTGATGTAGAAGTTGCTAAATCTTGTGTTATATGGACGGTGGCTCCACTATATTTGAATTGTTTCTTTCTGCATGACTGTGATATTTTCTCCATGGCCTGGGAGTTCCAGAACATGGCTATAATATTCCTGCGACTTTTCACTTGTAGATCTCTTGTAGGAGGTAATTGTTGGATGCTTTAAATTTCTATTTACTCTTTGGTTTTAGAATATCAGGACAATTTTACTTGATAATTTGTTGAAAGATGATGTACAGGCTCTTTTTTTGATCTTGACTTTTAAGTAGACCAATAATTTAAAAATTATCTCTTCTGGATCTATTTTCCAGATCTATTTTCCAGATCAGTTTTTGTTTTTTTGTTTGTTTGTTTTTCAATGAGATATTTCACATTTTTCTATTTTTGCTTTTTTTTGGGGGGGTTATTTATTGTATTTTGATTTCTCATAAAATTATTAGCTTCCCTTTGATCAATTCTATTTTTCAAGAAAATATTTTCTCTAGTGAGAAATGTTGCACCTCCTTTCTCAAACTGACTAATATTGCTTTTTAAGACATTTTTCTCCTTGATAACTTTTTGTAATTTTTTTTTGCATCACTCTTAATTCTTTTCCTAATTTTCCTCTATCTCTCTTACTTGATTTTCAAAATCATGGCCTGATTGTAGAGGGCCACAGATAGTGGGGGAACTCTGGGTAAGGTATAAGATCCTTCAGCCCAGAGGAAATTTGCTGATAATGTCTGGTTTGGCTCCTCACCCTTCCTGAGAAGTCAAGGAGGGCATGACCACTGTGCTCTACTTGAAGCAAGGGGCACTTACAGTTAAGAAAGGAATTTATATATCAATGGCAGGGTGCTTATAGGTAGCACATGAGCACTGTGCTATGATGATGTAATGGTTCTTCAGTTGGCACAAGCTCAGTGTGCTATAATGATGTAATTGTAGTAAGATATATAGGGGCTGAGAGAACTTGAAATAAATGGACTCCATCTTTGGCCAGCCTCGTGGGTCTCATGCCTTCATCACTCCTCCATTAAGACCAAGGACTCAGGCTGGTCTTGAGATCCTCCATAGAGCTAGTCCACACAGTACATTTTGTCCCCCCAACTTGGGGGCTCTAGAAAGCATACTACATCTTGGCATCTAAACGTGGGGCACTAAATGCAAGGCTCTAGATGTGAGGCCTTACACTCAGCAGCTCAATTGACATAATCAGCAAGTTCAGTAAAGAAGTCATTGTGACTAGAAATAGGTTCAGTATAAAAATAGGCAAATAAGAAGAATCAGTAAGGGCTAAATTAGTCACTTGTTTTTTCAGCCAAAATGAGGCAGATAAGAAGAAATAAGCCTCCCTGCCAAGGAAAGTATGAAGCATGCTTAGTTAGGTTAATAGAGAAGTAAGGTTTGTTAGTAACTCAGAAGCAGATGAATGAATTCTCAGGTGCTCAGAAGGGCATGTTTACTTGGCTCTCTAAGGGAGAGATGTGGAAGTAAGTGGGAGAACAACTAATTGAATACAATGGGTTGAATTTTGTTTTAAGGAATTCCACAAGTTTTAAAACTAGGAAAGATTTTTACTTGGATGACCAAACAAGGAAGTCTCAGGAGAGAAACATGCAAAGAGTTGGTGGCTGTGGTCTCAGAGGGTACAGCATGTGGAACATAGTTAAGAAAGTCTTTATTAGAATTTTACTGATTTATTTTGCTTGTCACTGCTCTAAGAGATTTACAGGGCATAGCCAGTTGGGCAGGAAAAGAGTTAAGTATCTTTAGTACCATGGCGACTAGGGCAGAAAATGAATTTTCCATCTTTCTCCTTACCCTTGGCATCTTTATCAATATTTTGCTTTTATCTAACCTCCAACCCCTGATCTGTCTTTTCTTCAGACACTCCTCCAAAAACAAAAGAAAGGTGGACACACAGGTAACCCTAGAGAATTTCTAAACTTAGCCCTTTATACGATTAATTGTTTGGGTTTTGATGAAGATGCACTGACTCTGGCAGACAGGTTTTATAACCCACTGGAAAGGCAGTGCCCAGTTCGAGCAGCTCCACTATCTTTAGATAATCACCAGGTGATGTGGAGAGAGCCAGATAGGTTAACTGCTTAGGGGAGAGAGTTTGTTTGTATTTCTACAGATGGAGAAGGAATCATATGGGCGCCAATGAGCCATATTCTCCTTGTCCATTGAAGAGAGATGGAGAAGACCCTTGAAACAAAGAAAAAGACTCAAGAAACATCAGATAGTTCCATCTCTGACTACATATATCACTGAAAAGGCATGGCAGTTAACCCTATGTGTATGGCAACTGACTCATGAACATCAAAATTTGTTAATGAGACTGTCGCAAGATTTAAAACCTACAGGAATCATTGGATTCACTTACACATGATAAGACTTTTGCAGGACTTCTATACTTGCAGAAATCATTCGATTCCCTGACATGTGAAATGATTGAAAATAGATGAGTTTTGGACTTCCTCTTGGGTGCTGAAGGACATATATGTGTGATTGTTATTTATATAATCTCCTTCTAGGACTCATGGAAATCTTTTATAACCCTTGTTGATTCATATTGTTTGTTACATCACTACTTGCCTGTGTGATTCCTCTCATGCTGATTCATATTGTTTGTTACATCACTATTTGCATATATGATTCCTCATGTTGTTTCATGTTATTTGTTATATCACTACTAGCCTGTGTTATATTACTACTTGCTTGTGTAATGCTTCCCATGCTGATGGATTTATGTATACTTGTTTTAACTAAAATAAAAGCAAGCAGGAGATGTAGAGGGCCACGCGGGTAGAAAGTAAGGTATAAGACCCGTCATCTCAGAGGGAACCTGCTGACAATATCTGGTTTGGCTTCCCATCTCCCTTTGGTGCATTTCACCCTTCTTGAGAAGTCAAGGAGGGAGTAAACACCTATGTTCTACTTGAAGCAAGGGATACTCACAGTAAGAAGAATTTACATATCAATAGAAGGGTACTTATAGTTAACACTTGCCAATGTGCTGTGGTGATATAATGGTTCTACAGTTGGCACTTTAGTGTGCTGAAGTGATGTAATACTACTAAGGTATTTAGGGGCTGAGAGGACTGGAAATAAACAGATCCCATCTTTGACCAGCCTTGTGGATCTCCTTCCTTCATCACTTCTCCACAAAGACCAAGGACTTGGTCTGGTCCTGAGATCCTCCAGAGAGCTAGTCCAGACAGTATATTTTGTCACCCCAGTGTGGGGGTTTTAGAAAGTATACTACATCAGAGCCCAACTGTTTATTTATCGTGGAGGCTTTGGAGGTAGGACTATTGACTTTGTTAACAATTCAGTGTGTGTCTTGATCTTCCTTGTCATCTAATAACTTTCAATTTTCACAATTTTTTTCCTTTGCTCATTTTCTAGCCTACTACTCAGCTTTTAACTCTTTGTTAAAGTAGGGCTTTGTTTCCAGGGTGTGGGGTTCACTGTCTCAAACTTCAGGATTTTTATGCAACTGTTTTTGAAGATCCTTCTAGAGACCTGATCTCAAGCCCTCTTTTCTGTCCCACAGTAGTTAAGAGTGGCTCTGCCTCATTATAGCTATAAGATATAGTGTGCTAAAGCAGCAGAGTCCTATTTTAGAGCTGCTGGGCAACTAGGGATGGGGCTGAGGCTGAGCAATGTGGCCAGACTTCTACCATTTACATCAATGTAAAAAATTAAAATAAAATATTATCAAAAAAATTACAACAACTTATCAGCAGGATAATACAATATAAACAAGTGAGATTGATACCAGGAATGCAGGGCTAGTTCAATCTCAAGGAAACTATAGACATAATTGGCCACATCAATAAAAAAACAACAACAAAAATCATATGATAATCTCAATAAATGCAGAAAAAGTTTTAAGAAGTTTTTCTTAAATAATAAGCAGCATCTATCTAAAACCTACAGCAAGCATTATTTTAATGGAGAAAAGATGTAAGCATTCTCAACAAGATCAGGGGTGAAACAAGGATGCTTATTATCATTGTTATTATTCAACATTGTGCTAGAAATATTGGCTTTAGCAGTAAGAAAAGAAAAAGAAATTAAAGAATTAGAATAGCTAATGAGGAGATAAAATTGTTATTCTTTACAGATGATATGATGATATACTTAGAATATCCTAGAAAATCATCCAAAAACATACTGGAAACAATTCAAAGCTTTAGCAAAGTTGCAGGACATAAAATCAACCAATAAAATTATCAACATTTCTATATATTACTGACAAAACCCAGCAGCAAAAAGATAATTTCCATTTAAAATAACTGGAGACAAAATAAAGTATTTGGGCATCTACCTGCCAAGAGAAACCAAGGAACTATATGAATACAATTACAAAACACATCTTTCACAAATAGTGTCAGATCTAAACAATTTGAAAGTATCAATTCCTCATAGCTGAGCTGAATTAATATAATAAAAATGAAAATTCTACCTATATTTGTCTATCTGTTCATTGCCACACCGATCAAACTTCCAAAAATTATTTTATAAAACTTGAAAAAATAATAACAAAATTTGTCTGGAAGAAAAAAAGGACAAGACTATGAAGAAAACTAATGGAAAAAAATTACAAAATATGGTGGCTTAGCAGTACCAGCCTGAAAACTTCATTATAAAGCAGCAGTCATCAAAACCATTTGGTATTGAGTAAGAAAGAGTGGTGGATCACTGGAATAGGTTAGCTACACATGACACAATAATTGATGACTGAGTAATCTATAATTTGATAAACCCCCCCCAAGAAAAAACAGCTTGGTTGTTGCTATTTGAAGAGATTGGAATGGAAGGTTTCTGTTATAAAGGATTACATCATAAGTTGGGGAGAATTGAGAAATAGGTGCTCTCTCCCTTTAATTGGATGTTAGACATGGGTGGCATCAGACCTTCAAAATTTAGATTACTAAGCTAACAGCATTCACCTAATAGTCTAAATACTGATAACATTGAATAGTGATAAATGCCATCATTTCAGGTCAAGTAAATATATCTAAATTTTAAGTAGATATTGGCTAACACACAACAAACTTATGCAGGTCACAGAGACACAGAAATAATGAATAATAAAATATAGAAAAAGAATTTAAACATTCCTGAAAGTTCTTCACCTTATCTCTGCATTCCCCATACTCTTATTCTAGGTCTTCTGTTTTCTCTCTATCCTATTTAACTTTATGATCTCCTGAGCTCTCATGAACTTAACGACCATCTCTGTAGAGATAATTTTAGAATGGACTTATCTAATCCAAACTATCCCCCCCACCAATCTCCCATCTCCAATTTACCGGTAGACATCCTAAATCCCCATGACCAAAACTTCCTTTTAACTGTGGAGAAGACACCATTTTAAAAGTTACACAAAATTATCACTTGAGTGTAGAGGACCACAGACAGTGGGGGAAGTCTGGGGGAAGTAGAAGACCCTGCAGCCCACAGAGAAGCTGCTAACAATGTCTGGTTGGGCTCTCATCTCCACTTGGGGGCATCTGAATTTTTTGAAAAGTTGAGGGGGGGGGAGTGACAATCTGTGTTCTGTTCAGAGATACTT
Organism: Sminthopsis crassicaudata; assembly: GCF_048593235.1. NCBI lineage: Eukaryota > Metazoa > Chordata > Mammalia > Dasyuromorphia > Dasyuridae > Sminthopsis > Sminthopsis crassicaudata. The sequence continues at coordinate 359,452,229 of NC_133620.1, forward strand.
GCAGCAAAGAGGCAACTCCATAATAATAGCAAAGTGCTCAGAGCCAGCACATGAGAAGTGTGCTCTAGTGAAGTAATTAAGGCTGAGGGAATGTGAAATAAACGAACTCTGTGTTTAACCTCCCCATGGGTTCCTGCCTCTTTACTCCTCAACAAAGATCCAGGACTCAGGCTGGGACAGACGGATCCTCCAGAGAGCAAGTCTGGATCCTACACTGAAGTGTCATGTTGGACTCCTCACTCCCTCACACAGAAATCCCATCTCTTCTCCAGCTTTGCCAGTTCTACCCTTAGAGAGCTGCAGAATGTGGCTCTTTCCCTAGTGGGACCAGACCCAGAGTGTTTAATTTCTTGTCTCTTCTTTCCAACTGTTTTCTGCTCTCTCCTCATCATTTGCCCAGCCTTTCCCTCCAATCACTTACATTCCATCTTCTCAGAGCTTTGATAGAGAGAAGGGGAAAATGACATCTGGCTCCTTCCCCCCTCTAGTTCTTATTCCCTCTTCCTGCAGTTCAAGACCAGTTGCCATCAACAGCAAGAAAAGTGGGCCTATATTGTGCTCAATCCATCTCACCCACTGATACTCCAGGAGGTTGCCAATCATTGGCCTCCCCCATTGTGGACAAGTGCCTAGTGGAAGCAAGGTTGCTGCCTCCCAACCTGGCTCCAGCTGGTAGACCTAAACTCTGCCAGCTCCTGGTCAAGAACATTCAGTAACTCCCAACTACTGCCAGCATCCAGGACCAAACCCAACCTTTGTCATATCTTCCTTGACATCACCAAGCCTGGTAAAGCCTCCCTCTCTGCATGATAATATGTGGCCCCGTTGCCCCCTCCCCATGCATTCCACCCTCAAACCAAAAGCAGCCCCCAGCCTGAGCTTCCTTGCCCCAAGACTGCCTCCCCATGTGCTTTTTGCACACAGCTTCCCTTCCCCCTCTGCTGGAACCCTCTCCCTCTGGATTCCATCTTGCCTCTGGGGACCCCAAGTTCCCACCTTGGCTGAGGCCAAAGGCAGCATCTCTCAGAGGCCTTTCCCCATTTTCCAATCGGGAGGGATCCTCTCTTCTCTCCATTGGTCACTGATGCTCAGCCCTTTTCCTATGCAGAACGGAAGGCTGTCAGTGACAGAGGCCTGTGAATAGATGGGGGCTGGGGAGAGGAGGTCCCTTTGTGCTATGCTCTTCCATCTAAACTCTAGAAAGTTCCTGACACAGGAGGGACCCCTCACCCAATGCTGCCCCATTGACTGATGTTCCCCCACCCAGGTGCTCACAAAGGCCATGTGCAGAGTGAAGGCTTCCCAGGTGCTTTCCATTAATCTCATCAACTCCTCCAGGTCTAGGAACTATGCTAATGAGGAAGAGTCTGGCTTTAAGGGCTCAGACAGAGGTCTCCCAGTGGGGGGAACTTGGTGGCCATTGACCCAGGCCAGGCTTGCAAGAGACCCCTGGTGGGGATTGATGAGGGGCTGGGGGGCTTGAGGGGGAAGGCAGGGAGGTGTGGAAAGGTCACCATAAGCAGAAGGGCTGTGGGCCAGGCAGGGGTGGGGGCGGTGTGGGGCTATGAGCTAAGACTATACTTTCAGGGATCATTTCTATAGTATGTGACTAGAGAATTGTGGCTGAAAGTGTAGCACGGAGGTAACCACGAGGAGGAGCTGGAGCGTTCTCTTCTGAGCGTGAAGCTGGCTTGTGGTGCTGCTTTTCAGCAGCTGTCACTTGCCATTGATGATCGTTCTTCCCTTCCTTTGGGTTGGGTGAGAGGAAGAGAATGCAGGCTGAGTGGGTCCTCCCTCATTCACTTTTGTGTGAAAGTCAGATGGGAACTAAGTTCCCCTTGAACTTGGAAGCTTTCTTCTCCAGAAACCCATTTCCTGCTTGATTTGGAGCATGGTGAAAGGGGTAACCTCAGGAAAAGGAGTAGCTTCTCTTCATTGAATAGTGAGTAAGATCAAGGAAGAAAGCTGAAGAAACTCATATACCTGAAGAGAACCAAAGTGTTTGTTAACCTTTACCAGGTTCATAATAAAGGAAATTAGGGCTTGGTTTCTCCTTTCTAGCCTGCTCTCATCTTGTACACCATGGAGTCCCAAACTAGTGCATAGGTTCTCAGGAGATTGGTCAGGTAATACACAAACCTTTCTTCCTTCAGGAGCCTTCAGCTCATTAGTTTTCTTGCTTTTTTCTTTCATTTACAAGTATTGTCATTCCTTATATATAATGCTTCTCTTGGATGGGTAACGTGAAAGAAATTCAAGGAGAAATTTAGCTTCTTTAAAAAAAAAACACCCTCAAAACAGTAGCAAACTTTGTTTCTAATAAACTAATAAAGATCAAAATGATAATTTTTATTTTGGATGTGACTGGTTTTTACACTATCCCCAATCTCTGCCATCAACCTCCAGCCCCATTATTCTTTCAGAATAACATGTCTCCTTCCATTGCCTTCTCACTTCCTTGGTAGGAGTTTTATCTCCTCATTTGGGTTCCAAAGTATCTGTTTCCCTAGAATCTCTCTCACCTCTGAGACTGCCCACTTCTCAGCCTTTTTGAATGATTCTTTCAACCAAAGTTGTGTCAAGGATCCTTTCATTGATCTTAATGGAGTCATAGTATATACTGTTGTCTTTTTTTCACTATCACCACTCATACAAACCCTGTCCTGTTTCTCTGAATTTTCATGTCCTTTTCTCATTCCTCCTTTGTGGGGGAAATGTCTGTAATATCCAGCATTGCTAACCCCTGTTTCCTTCCTGCTTCTCTGACTCCCTCCTTCTTTTCTATCTTCCCTGTCTGCTAGCTGCTTCTTTGTTGCCTACAAGTATGTCTCAGTGTCCCATCTCCACAGCAAACCCTCACTTAATCCTTCTGTCCCCAGCGATTGTCATTGTATTTGTCCCTTGCCTTTTTCTGGCTAAAATCCTGAAGAAGCCCCTGCTTCTTCTGCTTTCATGTTTATTAACTCTCCAGTAGCTGATTCCACCCCCATCATTCAATGATGCTGCTCTTTCCAAAGTTACAATGAAGTGTCTTTCCTTAAGCCTCATCTTTTCTGACCTCTCTGCAGCTATTCCCACTCTATCACTTATTCTCTTCTCCTTACTCCAGTTTTTAGGGACTCTACTCTCTCCTGGTTCTCTTCCAACACAGGTTTTAACAGTATTTTGGGTCTTCTTCCATTTTCCCTCTGTTTTATTTGATTGCATGATTTCATCAGTTCCCATGAATTTAATTGTTTCCACACAGATAATCTTAAAATATATTTATTCTTTCTTATCTCCCATCTCCAATTTATCAGTAGACATTGTAAATCAACATGACCAAAATTTTCTTTTTACTGTTGAGAAGACCACCATTTACTCCACCTCAGCCCAAAATAAGCCCCCAGCCTGAGCTTCCTTACCCCAAACTGCCTACCCACGTGCCTTTGCACACGGCTCCCCCTCCCCCTCTCCTGGAACCCTCTCTCTCTGGATTCCATCTTGCCTCTGGGGACCCTACATTCCCACCCTAGCTGAGCCCAAGGGCAGCATCTCCAAGAGACCTTTCCCCATTTTCTCCATTAGGAGGGATCCTGTCTTCTCTCTATTGCTCCCTGATGCTCATCACTTTTCCTTTGCAGAAGGAAAGTCAGTGACAGAGGTCTGTGTATAGATGGGGGCTGGGGGAGGAGGCCCCTCTGTGTTGTGCTCTTCCATCTAAGTTCTAGAAAGTGCCTGATACAGGAGGGACCCCTCACCCAATGCTGCCCCATTGACTGATGTTCCCCCACCCAGGTGCTCACAAAGCACATGCAGAGTGGAGGCTTGCCAAGTGCTTTGCTTGTAATCTCTTCAACTCCTCCAGGTCTAGGGACTATGCTAATGAGGAAGGGTCTGGCTGGAAGGGCTCAGACAGAGGTGTTCCAGTGGGGAAAACCTGGTGGCCACTGACCTTTGTATCCCCAGGCCAGGCTTGCAAGAGACCCCTGGTGGGGACTGATGAGGGGCTGGGGGGCTTGAGGGGGAAGGCAGGGAGGTGTGGAAAGGTCACCATAAGCAGAAGGGCTATGGGCCAGGCAGGGGTGGGCGGTGTGTGGCTATGAGCTAAGACTATACTTTCAGGGATCATTTCTATAGTATGTGACTAGAGAATTGTGGCTGAAAGTGTAGCATGGAGGTAACCACGAGGAGGAGCTGGAGTGTTCTCTTCTGAGCGTGAAGCTGGCTTGTGATGCTGCTTCTCAACAGCTGTCACTTGCCATTGATGATCGTTCTTCCCTTCCTTTGGGTTGGGTGAGAGGAAGAGAATGCATGCTGAGTGGATCCTCCCTTCTTCACTTAGGTCTTAAGTCAGAAGGCAACCATTTGCTTTACCACGGAACTTTACTTTCTCCTCCAGGAAATGTATTTTCCTTATTGATTCAGAGCCCTGGGGAAAGGGCCCCAGGGTAGCTTCCTTTCATTGAATGGTGGGTAAGATCAAAGAGGAAAGCTGAAGAAACTCATATACCTGAAGAGTACTAACGTGTTTGTTTCCCTTTAGCAGGTTCATGATAAAGGAAATTAGGGTTTGGTTTCTCCTTTCTAGCCTGCTCTCATCTTGTACACCATGGAGTCCCAAACTAGTGCATAGATTCTCAGGAGATTGGTCAGGAAATACACAAACCTTTTTCCTTCAGGAGCCTTCAGCTCATTAGTTTTCTTTCTTCCTTTTTTCTTTCATTTACAAGCATTATCATTCCTTATATATAATGTTTCCCTTAGATAAGTAAAATGAAAGGAATTCTAGGACAAATTTAGCTTCTTTGGTAATTAGGTTTTTAAAAAAAACCCTCAAAACAGTAGCAAACTTTGTTTCTAATAAACTAATAAAGATCAAAATTATTTTAATTTTATTTTGGATGTGACTGGTTTTTACACTATTCCCAATCTCTGCCATCAACCCCCAGTCCCATTATTCTTTCAGAATAACATGTCTCCTTCCATTGCCTTCTCATGTCCTTTGTAAGAGTTTTATCTCCTCATTTGGGTTCCAAAACATTAGTTCTAAGGGAACTCTCACCTCTGAGACTACCCACTTCTCAGCCTTCTTGGTTGATTCTTTGTATCAAGGTTGTTTCAAGGTTTCTTTCATTTTTCTTAATGGAGTCAGAGTGTATACTGTTTCCCTTCCTCTATTGTCTTTACTCGCTATCAGCACTCATACAAATCTTGCCCTGTTTCTCATGTCCTTGTCTCATCCCTCCTTTGGGGGGGAGATGTCTGTAATATCCAGCATTGCTAACCCCTGTTTCCTTCCTGCTTCTCTGACTCCCTCCTTCTTTTCTATCTTCCCTGTCTGCTCGCTGCTTCTTTGTTGCCTACAAACAAGTATGTCTAAATGTCCCATCTCCACAGCAAACCCTCACTTAATCCTTCTCTCCCCAGTGATTGTCAATGCATTTGTCTCTTGCCTTTTTCTGGTTAAAATCCTGAAGAAGCCCCTGCTTCTTCTGCTTTCAAGTTTATTAACTCTCCAGTGGCTGATTCCACCCTCATCATTCAATGATGCTGCTCTTTCCAAAGTTACAATGAAGGGTCTTTCCTTAAGCCTCATCTTTCCTGTCCTCTCTGCAGCTCTTCACATTTTCCCTCTGTTTTATTTGACTGCATGATTTCATCGGTTCCCATAATTTAATTGTTTCCACACAGATAATTCTAAAATATGTCTATTCAAGTCAAACCTTTCTTCTTATCTCCCATCTCCAATTTACCAGTAGACATCGTAAATGAACATAACCAAAACTTTTTTTTTACTGTTGAGAAGACACCATTTTTAAAGTGGCAAAAAATTACCACTGAAGTGTCATCTTTGACTCCTCACTTCTTCAGACACCAGTCCAGTCTGTTCTGAAGTTTTAGGGGCCAGAACTCTGAACTTGGAACAAAGGATTCTTACAAAGTGCTGAGACAGTGGAATTGATAGAGACAATAATTATCTAATTTAACATGGTTCAGTGTGATTGATTTAATCCTACAAGGAGATGTTATGGGCCAGAACTTGAAACAAGGTACTGAGTGGAATTGAGGAGACAATGGTTAAATCTAATTTAGCGTTGATTTAATCCTACAACAAATAATAGTTTCCTAGTGATATAATGATTGGTGTATACTCAGTGTGGGGCATATAAAGAGGAGCTGTCAGGGCCAGAGAGGACAAGTGCACTAGAAACTCTTGGAGGTTGAGACAGATTCATTCCATTGTCCACCTTTGTTGTGGCTGCAGGTTGAAGCACAAACCCTTGGAAGTCGGGGAGATTCAGAAGCCAAAGCTCAAGCTCTTGGAATGAAGGTTAGGGAAGGACTCTAAGAAAGCTAACCAGCTGCAGGAAATGAGACAAGACTTGGAAAGAGTCAATAAAGGATTTGGACTTTAATACTGGCTGAATTTGGGGTGATTACTGAACTGAAAGGAAGGCTGCTCCCAGAGAACATTATATTTTAGAGAAGAACATTACATCAAGTTTTGCCAATTCTACCCCCAGATATCTTCAGAATATGGTCCCTTACCTAGAGGGACTGGAACAAGAGTATTTCATTTCCTTGTTATCTTTTCACCTGTTTTCTCTTCTACTATCTCCTCATCTTCTATCTAGCCTCTCCCTCCCTTCCCTGCAACTACTTACATTCCATCCTCTCAGAGCTTTGATAGAGAGAAGGGGGAAATGGCATCCAGATCCTTCCCCCCTCTATTTCTTATTCCCTCTTCCTGCAGTTCAGGACCAGTTGCCACCAACAGCAGGAAAAGTGGGCCTACATTGTGCACAATCCATCTCACCCACTGATACTCCAAGGAGTTGCCCATCATTGCCCTCCCCCATTGTGGGCACATGCCCAGTGGAAGCAAGGTTGCTGCCTCCCAACCTGGCTCCAGCTGGCAGACCCAACCCCTGCTTGCTCCTGGTCAAGAACATTCAGTAACTCCCAACTACTGCCAGTATCCAGGACAAACCCAACCTTTGCCATGTCTGCCATGACATCACCAAGCCTGGTTCAGCCTCCTTCTAAAAGTTAGATGGGACCCATTTGCCTTGTCCTGGAACTTTGCTTTCTCCTCAGAAATGCATTTTCCTAATTGATTCAGAGCCGTGGGGAAAAGAGGTAACCTCAGGCCCCCAGAGTAGCTTCCCTTCATTGAATGGCAGATGAGGTAAAGGAGGAAAGCTGAAAAAGCAGAAACAGTTGTGTGAGCTTCTCTGGATAAATAAAACTGCTGGGGTTGTGGTCTCTTATTAGACTCCCAGCCTACACTGCTTCTCTGCCTCTGTTGTCTGTACTCAGACACTCATATAAACCTGCCCCTTTTCCTATACTTACCCTGTCTTTGTCACAGCCCACTCCTCCTTGGGGGGAGATGTCTGTCCTATCCAGGAAGGCTCAGCCCTCTTTCCTTCCTGCTTCTCTAACTCCTCTCCCTCTTGCCATCTTCCTTGTCTTCTAACTGCTTTTTGTTGCCCACAAATATGTCTCAGTGTCTCTCCTCTTGAAAAGTCCCTCCCTCAGTCCTTCTGTCCCCAGGGACCGTCATCCCAGTTCTCTCTTGTCTTTGCTGGCTAAAGTCCTGAAGAAGTCCTCGGCTTCCTTCATTTTGCTCAGCTCTCTCCTGGCTGCCTTCCAAACTCAGCGTTCCATGAAACTGCTCTTTCCAAAGTTACATTGAAGGGTCTTTTCGGAAACTTCATGCTTCTCAACCTCTCTCTCTGCAGCCCTTCACACTATGCCAGTTATCCTCTTCCACTTGACACTTCTACCTCCAATTTGAAGGGACTCTGCTTTCTCCGGATTCTCTTACAAGCTCTTATTCTGGGACTTCTGTTTTCTCTCTATCCTATTTAACTTCATGATCTCCTAAGCTCCCATGAAGTTAACGACCATCTCTGTAGAGATAAGTTTAGAATGGACTTATTGAATCCAAACTATTCCCCTCCCCCACCCCCAATCTCCCATCTCCAATTTACCAGTAGACATCCTAAAGCCCTATGACCAAAACTTTCTTTTGACTGTGGAGAAGACACCATTTTAAAAGTCACATAAAATCACCACTTTAGTGTAGAGGGTCACCTGGCAACAAGAGTGCTGGGGAACAGAACAAGAGTCTGCATTAATCTTGTGACCCTCCATTGGGGGAATGGAGCCTTTAGCAAGAAATGTATCAGGTCCTATCTGTGGGCTGCCTGTAAGAATGCAGATGACCTATTTAATTATCAAAGAAAAGTAGGAGAAAATACTAGGAGTAAAAGATTGTTTTTTCTATAGTAAAAAGTGTGAAGTAACCTAGCATTTAATCCCTTCACTCTAATTTCCAGGAAAGCTAATTTCTCCTGGGGTTGGTTTAGGGTGGCAGTGGATTTCAGAGAGTCAGGGTAGGCAGGAGGCCTTGATATCTAGTAGATCTAATAAGCTACTGATCTTTTGTGAGTCAGGGTCTAGGGATGGGCATATCTCTGCTTGTCAGGGCTGCAGATCAAGATAAGAATGAAGTTTAAACTCTTAGAAATCTCTTAACTGTCTGTGCTGCTTTGTAAAATAATAGAGAGTTGGTTCTTCAATCTTATCAGAAAAATGAGCAAAGATCCTGAACCTTTCCTCCTACTATCCCCACTTTTTATGGGAAGGGGTGGAAGGGGTCAGAGAGAGTGCCAAGTATCAGAACTGCATATCCAGCTTACCAGCCTCTGAGGTGTTCAGACTGTCCTGGGATAAAAGGGGAAACAGGGCCAGACCCCAAATCCTACCAGGGAGTAGGATAGTGAGGGAGCTAGGTTAACCCCTGTGGTATTTGCTATCATGGTGAGAAGGCAGTTCCTCCTGCTGGAACTCAAGACAGAGACTGGGGTCTTCTAAGGCCTAATTCTGGAAGAGATTTGCATTAACAAGGCATCTCTTCTCTGAGTGTCAGGAGGCAAAAGTTGCCCTGAGAAGAAAAGAGCTGAGAGTCCCAAGTTAGAATTAAAGAAAAACAGCTGTTTTGAGGGCTGAGGGGATAGGTGGGTCCCATTAGGCTGGAATTTTTCAGCTTTGAGAGAGAGTAGTCTGCTGCTTGTGTTTCACTAGCCTCTTTTTGCCTGAGGGCAGAAGTGTTAAAGTACAAAGGAAGCTCCTCTCAAGGTGGGTGGAGGGAGATGGGATCCCTTTCAGCTAATCTAATCAGTGTCCATATTGTGAAGTCAAGGCATTTTTCAAGCCAAGTAAGAGCCCCCCAAGTACCCCAATGCTATAGCTTTTTGTTCTCTTTGGGCATCCCCAAGGGAGAGAAAGATATGACAAAAATTAAATTTTTATCAAGTTCTCAGGAGTTTTCATCACAAATGTCTCTTATGGGAAATACTCTGCTGAGAGCTGCAGCTCCAAACAACATCAGCCAAGTCCTGGGAGGCTGAGCATCTCACCTTGCTATAGAAAAAGTGGGGTGGCTTAAAAAAAAAAAAAACAACCTCTTGAACAGTAAATCAGAAAGACTGAAATCTTTGGACTGAGGCAGGAGTGGAGTCAGAGTACTGAGAGGGGAATGGGACTCTGATAGGGTGGAGTGAGCCTCCAGAGAGGGATAACATAATCAGGGGAGGTGCCCTGGACAGGGGAGGGGAGAGGCATCTTGATAGTACAGTATCTGACATTCTGATAGCTTTGGATGGGGAGAAGCATTCTGATATTCTAAAACATAAGATCTTTTACATTTGTCAAGTATTCTGATAAAGAGAGAGGAGAGGTTTTGCAAAACTGAGAAGTAGGGAAACCGAGGCAGGACTGAATCAGGATAATTAGGGAAATTGAGTCAGCACAATAAGCGAAACAAACCAGAGTAAAACTAGAAAATGCAAGGACCTTGTGGCAAGGATCAGTTTCTCCCTGATAACTCCAGAATTATCAGCATCAAACAGCATTCCTCATTTAGGGAGACACAGAGGCCTCCCTGCTTAATTCCTCTGCAGTTGGGGAGCATCTCAGCCAAGAGATGGAAAGGTTGAGGTCTGTGGTCATTTGTGCATTAAGCTCAGCCTCTACTGAGTAGCAGCTCAAGGTAATCCTGCTGCCCTAAGAGGGGCACCCCAAGTCTGTCAGGGGCTCCAAAAGAGGGGAAAAAGTGGGGCCTGGAGGAGCTCCACCTTTCTCCTATCTCTGGAACAGGAGCTGCAAGTGGGAGACAGATTTCTGAGCAAATTATGCAGTAAAACCAAGACAGGCAACCCCAAGCTATTAGAGTTTTGATATCAAAATGCTGAAATAGTAATTAAGGACCTGGGGTTAACAAGAGGGGAGAAACAGATCAGAGAGAATGCCAGTCCCAGGACAGGTGTCTGATTTCTGGTTGTTTCTAAAGAATAATCCCAAAAACTGAATAAGGGATTTCAAAGTTAAAATATAACAAAGCAAATCATAATCCAGTAAATTTTAAGGAAGGAATATAATAACTTCCAATTTAATCTGAACTAATGAAATAGGGAGCAGGACAGAAGTGCCTAAGAAAAATACATCATTTTACCAATTCCCTGACCAGGTTCAATCAGTTACCTTCCTCCCTTTTTTTACACAGAAAAGAAATTATCAGATTACCACTCCACATATAAATCCCAAGAGTGAATCAAAATTCATATACATAACAGACTAGTAAATTTCCTAAAATCCCTCAAACATATGGCAATAGTTAAAGTTTCCCTCATACAGCAATAAAGTTTTCCTCAAACATACAGCAATAGTTAAACAGTTCTAACAAATCCAAGTTTCAACAAATCTTAAAAATAGATCAATTAACTTAAAGGCAGACCTGTGTCTTGAAAACTTTTGCTAAAGCCAAGCCTCTGCAGAAAGGAGGCTGGAACCCATTTAGTGCTTATGGGGGAATTCTATGTGGCCCCCTTCTTTTTTCCCAAGAAACAGGGAGGAAGGGAAGACAGCTAACCTTCACCTCAGGCTAACTAGGTGCTGGCAGAGACCAGTTGTAAGTTTAAGACAAAAGATGTCACCCCACCCAACCTTTAGTGGGGGTGTTGAAGCTTTTAGAAAAATCAGACCCTAAATGGAGATGGGTGACCCCTTTCAAGTAAGTTAACAGAAATTCACTCCAACAAGTTCTTAAGATCTTACATTCAAAGACAACCAAATCTAGCCTGCAAAGGCAATAGTAAAATTATTTAGACACAGTGATGCAGTTAGAATGTTAACAATAATTCAACCGCTTTCCCATTCCCAATGTCAGTCCAAAGAGCAGTGATCTTCTAAAGTGGTTAAGGAGTTTTCAAATAGGCTCAGTCTTTCATTCTAATTTCTCATTTCCTGCTGCAGTCAGGAATTGAGAAAAGAAAGAAAGATGCTATCTTTACTCTCTTAACAATGTAATCTGTCCTGATTTGGAATTTTATTCCTCAGCCATCATTCCAAAGGTCTTTCTTGAAGCTGCAACCTGGCCAGTGTTGGAGCTTAGAAAAGAAATCTGTAATTGTTGGCAGGGGCATAGAATGTCAATCCAGAAAAATAGAGAATGTGCTAAAAGCAAAAGGTCTTCGGACTGAGAAAATCAGGAATGAAAAAGTTCCCACTTGTAAGGTTAGGTAGGAAAGTGAGAGAGCGAGAGTGTGTGAGAGAGAGAGAGGAAGAGAGAGAGAGAGAGAGAGAAAGAGAGAGAGAGAGAGAGAGAGAGAGAGAGAGAGAGAGAGAGAGAGAGAGAGAGAGAGAGAGAAAACCTAGCTTGGGGTTTCAGGAGATAAGCAAGACTATCTCTCCATGAGCAGGTGAGGAAAGGTTTAAGTAAGTGCCCTGAGACCAGGGAAAAAAAAAGAGCAATTTGAAATCCCCTGTCTTTGTAGTCAGCCCTGTGAGTTTCTAAAAGCATAATTTTTAGGCTTGTATACTTAAAAGGCTGTGACGGGAGGCATTGCTCTAAGGCAGGATGACCAAATCAGGGAAACTGAGACTCTTTTTAAAATGTATGGGACAAGCTTGCTTTCTGAAAGGAATGGAAGGTACAGCTCTTAAGAGCCGGGAAAAAGGTCTGGGAAGGGCATGGTCAGCTTGTCCAGATTGCCAGCAAAGTTCTGTTTTAAAATGTAATGAAAACTTTCCAAGAGATTTGATGCAGTGTTCTTCCAGGAAGAATATCTGTGATACTTCTTTTTTTTCACCCTATCTCTGAAATCCTTCCTTAGCAGAAACTCCCTTGGTCCAAATCTCTCCCAAGACAAAGGATCTTCTTTTGCATCTCAAGGCATTTCTAATCCTTTTTTTCTCTCACCAGAAAACCCTGCTCTCAGTTAGGAATTCTGAGACAGGAGAGGAAGTGTCTCTTTGATACCTCACCCCAGACCAAGGAGACACATGGCTGCACCAACAACTCAAAAAGTTGGGGTTCTATTTGGTCACCAAATTATGTCTAATTTTCAGGATTCCTGGTCAGGGAAGCAAGATGATGAGGTTTCAAATTGGGGTACCTAAATGCAATTAGGTTTAATTGAGGTCTAGTGGCAGGTTCAGGGTATAGGAAGTCAAATGGAGCTCCCCTGCAACCTCTTTGGATCGCGCGCAAGGATACAGAGTTAAATGAGGTTTATTAGCAGTGCAAGAGTCCTCTGTAAAGGAATTTACAGACCTGAAAATCTAGATTGATAAGAGAGGTTTATTATGGGCATTGGAAGTAAAGTTAAAGTCTAGTGAGTAAAAAGTAAAGGTAGAGATAAAAGGGCACTGGAACCAGGGTGTGCCGTGCTCTTCCATCTGAGCTCTAGAAAGTGCCCAATACAGGAGGGACTCTCACCAAATGCTGCCCCATTGACTGATGTTCCCCCACCCAGGTGCTAACAAAGGTAATGTGCAGACCCAAGTGCTTTCCATGTAATCTCATCAACTCCTCAAGGTGCAGGGACTATGCTAATGAGGAAGAGCCTGGCTGGAAGGGCTCAGACAGAAGTCTCCCAGTGTGGGGAACTTGGTGGCCATTGACCTTTGTATCCCCAGGCCAGGCTTGCAAGAGACCCCTGGTGGGGACTGACGAGGGGCTGGGGGGGCTTGAGGGGGAAGGCAGGGAGGTGTGGAAAGGTCACCATAAGCAGAAGGGCTATGGGCCAGGCAGGGGTGGGCGGTGTGTGGCTATGAGCTAAGACTATACTTTCAGGGATCATTTCTATAGTATGTGACTAGAGAATTGTGGCTGAAAGTGTAGCACGGAGGTAACCACGAGGAGGAACTGCAGCGTTCTCTTCTGAGCGTGAAGCTGGCTTGTGATGCTGTTTCTCAGCAGCTGTCACTTGCCATTGATGATCGTTCTTCCCTTCCTTCAGGTTGGGTGAGAGGAAGAGAATGCATGCTGAGTGGTCCTCCCTCATTCACTTTTGTGTGAAAGTTAGTTGATAATTGTTTACCTTATCCTGAAACTTTGCTTTCTCCTCCAGAAACCCTTTTTCCTGATTGATTCAGAGCCTGGTGAAAGCCTCAGGTAAAGGGAGTAGCTTCCCTTCATTGAATGGTGGTTGAGAGAAAAGAGGAAAGCTGAAGAAACAGAAACAGTTGTGTGGGCATCCCCTTCAAGGCCTACACAATTTCCCTTACTCTCTTATCTTTACTCTGACACTCTTACAAATCTTGCCCTTTTCTAACTTCCCCTGTCCTTGTCACAACCCGCCCTCCCTTGAGGGGAGAAGTCTGCCCTATCCAGCAAGGCTCAGCCCTGTTTCCTTTCTGCTTCTCTGACTCCCTCTCTTTTCCATCTTCTCTCTCTTCTAGCTGCTTCTTTGTTGCCCACAAATATGTCTCAGTGTCTCTCTTCCTGAAAAGTCGCTCCCTCAGTCCTTCTGTCCCCAGTGACCTTCATCCCAGTTCTCTCTTGCCTTTGCTGGCTAAAGTCCTGAAGAAGTCCTCAGCTTCCTTCATTTTGCTCAGCTCTCTCCTGGCTGCCTTCCAAACTCATCTTTCAACGAAACTGCTCTTTCCAAAGTTACATTGAAGGGCCTTTTCTGAAACCTCATGCTTCTCGACCTCTCTCTCTGCAGCTCTTCACACTGTATCAGTTATTCTCTTCAGTTTGATAACTCTAGCTCCAGTTTGAAGGGACTCTGCTCTCTCCTGATTCTCTTGCAGTCTCTTGTGAGGGATGTAGAAGACTCTTACCCAAAATGACTACTCAGAGATCACTCAGTAGAAGACAGAAAAGTTGTTTATTGAAAAACCTCTGGCGGATTAGCAGTCCCAACTGGAGATAAAAAAGAGAAAGCTCCTGGTAGGAGAGCTAAAGAAGTAGTAAAGATACACAGCTTTTATACAAGAGATTACATCACAAGGAAGAAAACTTTGGGAAGAGGAGGGGGAGGCATCTAATTGGTTGGTGCTATTTGGAGAGATTGGAATGGAAGCTTTCTGGTACAAAGGATTACATCATAAGTTGAGGAGCATTGAGAAATAGGTGCCCTCTCCCCTTAATTGGATATTAGACATGGGTGCCAACAGATCTTCGAAATATAGATTACTAAGCTAACAGCATTCAACTAATAGTCTAAATATGGATAACATTGAATATTGATAAATGTCATCATTTCAGGTCAAGTAAATATCATTATAGCTGGCTAAGGCTCAAGTAAATATGGGCCTGCACATATTATACAGATCATAGGGGAAACACAGAAATAATGAAAATAAAATAGATAAAGAATTCACATATTCCTGTAAGTTCTTCACCTAATCTCTCTCTATTCCCCACAGGTAATAGATGTTTTTAAAAATATGTGTGGTTTTACATATATCTACATATAATCAAAACAAATTCTTCCAGAATGTAGTGATGCCCACATTTTTAATATATACAGGTGTCTCTTAACTGGATACTCATACTGTAGCTTAATTTGTAGATACATGTTCATTCTATCTTACAGAATTATAGCTTACAATGGAATATCAGTTCAATTCCACTTCATTCAGCAAATATTTATTACTGACCTTCTATATGTAAATCACCACACTAGATTCTATGGATATAGGGGAGAGAGAGATATTATCTATTCTCTTCCTCAAGGAGCTTACATTCTATTAAATGTGAGGGGGGGTCTCTAATATGTTTATAAATAAATAGATCAAAATAATTTAAGAGTGAGAGAATTCTTGTTCTTGGAGATGGGAAATCATGAAAGACTTTTTATACAAAGCAAAATGTATTCTATGCTTTGAAGTAAATTTGAAGTTGTAAGAAGAAGATGAATTCCAGAATTTGGGGAAAGACTTGGCAAAATCATCTTACATCTATCAGTTGTTAATCATATGTAATAAGGGTTGCACTAGATTCCACTTCACATGTGCATGTGTGTGTTTGTATGTGTTGTGTACATCAAAAAGAACTGATCAAGAAGACATACTTATACAGAAGACATTAGAATGAAAAACACTTCCTGGAATGTATCTCTTTTTTTTTTTTCACTTTCACAGAGACATGTTTCTGTCTATCTTTCTGTATATCACTCTGTCTCTGTCTCTTTCTGTCTCTGAATCTCTGTCTCTTTTTTTTCTTACACACACAAACACACAAACACAAACAAAACCAGGATCCTTTAAGTCCTGTTAGGCTCTTACCTCTCCCTAGCAGATATGGTAGCCGACTGGACATTGCAATGAAAATGTGTACTATTAAAATAAGTTATAACTTTAACTCAGCTCTCTGGCTGCCTATTCCTGCTTATTGTTTCTTCTCCTGGACATAGGTGACCAAACAGGAACAGCAATTCTGAGACAGATTTTCCCTCCTTCACTGCAAGTATGTGAGTTTGATACTTCATGAACTCTGAATACTTGTGGTTTAGGAGGAGGTCATCTCATAAACAATTTATTTGAGGAGAATATGACCACTGCCAGCAGAAAGTACCTAGGATATAGGTCCTTTTGAATTAATTGTTTGGACAATATAGAGCTAAAGAGAAACTGAAATTCCAGTTCATTAATCCCACAATATGATTCATATTTTTATGTTTTAACTATGAACTTGCCTGGTGGAATATAATAGGACTAACACATTACTCATATGTATAAATATTGTTTTATGCATTTTAATGCATTTTATAAGTCTTTTCTGCTTTAATTTGTCTTTTTTAGTAGAATAAATAGACATCTTTTAACTGATGTACTTCATATATTGAGTTTCTTCCAGAATAGAATTTATTTAAACTTTTTCCACTTGTGATCCCTTTTCACTCAGATATTCTGATGACACCCTAGATATAGATATATATGTATATAAAATAGCTATGCGATCAAACATTTCTTGATAATAAGTTATTATGCTAAGACAAAGTCAGGAACTAAATGAACACAATTATAGAACACTTTCCATACAAATAAATCTAAACAATTGGAAGAATATCCATTGCATAAAAATGACAGTTCTATCTAATTTATCTACTTATTCAGTGCCATACCAATCAAACTGCCAAGAAATTACAGTTAGAAAAATAATAACAAAGTTCATTTGGAAGAACAAAAGATCAAAAATTTCAAGGAAATTAATGAATAAATACAAATTAAGATGACTTAGCTATACAAGATCTAAAACTATCTTATAAAGCAGCAGTCTTCAAAACCATTTAGAAATGGCTAAGAAGTAGAGTAGTTGATCATTGGAACTGATTAAGTTCACAAGACACAACAGTCAATAACTATAGTAATTTAGTGTTTAATAAATCCAAAGGCTCAAGCTTTTGCATTAAAAACTCACTATTTGAAAAAATAATTGCAGGTAAAATTGAAGATTAGTATGGCAGAAACTGGGTATTAAATAGCACCTAACTCCATATACCAAGATAAGGTAGAAATGGGTTCAATGATATTATAATTAAATTAGAAGAATAAAAAATAGCATGACACTCAGATCTGTGGAGAAGGAAGAAATTTGTGACCAAAGAACTAAAATACATTATGAAATGCAAAATGGAAAAAAGGTTTTGTACAAACAAAACTAATACACACAAGAATGAAAAGAAGCAGTAAACTAAGGGGGCAGAATTTATATCCAAGGATTCTGATAAAGGCCGCATTTTTAAAATATATAGACTCAAATTTATAAGAATTCAAGCCATTTTCCAATTTATAAATGATCAAAGGATGCGAATGGGCAATTTTTAGATGAAAAAAATTAAAACCATTTTTAGTCATAAAAAAAATTCTCTAAATCACATTGATCAGAAAAATACGAATTAAGACAGCTATCCCAATATACCTCTCAGATTGGCTAAGATTAGAGGAAAAGATAATGACAAATGGTGAAGGGGATGTGGGAAACTGGGACACTGATACATTATTGGTAGAATTGTGAACATATCCAACCATTCTGGAGAGCAATATGGAACAATGACCAAAGGACTACAAACTGTGCATACTCTTTGATCCAGCAATGTTTCTACTGGGCCTGTATGTCAAAGACATCATAAAAGAGGAAAAGGGGCCCATATAGGCAAAAATGTTTGTGGCAGCCCTTTTTTTAATGGCAGGGAACTGAAAACTGAATGGATGCCCATCAGTTGGAGAATGGCTGAGTAAGTTATGGTATATGAATGTTATGGAATATTATTTTTCTACAATAAGCAATCAACAGGATAACTTCAGAATAAGCCTGAAGAGATTTACATGAACTGATGCTAAGTGAAGGGAACAGAACCAGATCATTATACATAGCAACAATATTATATGATGATCAAGTCTGATGGATGTGGTTCTTTTTCCCAGCAAGGTAATTCAGATCAGTTCCAATGGTCTTGTGATAGAGTGAACCACCCAGAGAGAGGACTGTGGGGCTTGAGTGTGGATCCCAACATAGCATTTTTACCTTTTTTTGTTTGCTTGCATTTTTTTTCTCATTTTTCCCCTTTCTGATCTGATTTTTCTTGAACAGCATGATAATTGTGGAAATATGTACAGAAGAATTGCACATGTTAAACTTATATTGGATTAGTTCCTATCTAAATGAGGGGGTAGAGAGAAGGGAGGGACAACATATTTGAAACACAAGGTTTTGCAAGGGTGAATTTTGAAAATTATGCATTTATTTTTAAATTAAATATCCAAAAGCAAGATAGTGAATCATTATTTTATTACCCTCACATTAAGCTACACTGTTCCATATAAGGCCATGACCCCCAATTCAATAAACTGTTCCAGAAAGCATGCAGACAGTGCTTTAAGGGGAAACACTAGATATGAGGCAAAGTTCTTTCATGTGTCTCAGTAGTGTGGATGCAATTAGGAGAGAATTTAAGAAGATCCTGCCTATTCTTTTTATCAGCAGACTTCCTCAGGACTGAACCCAGTTACCATTAATCCAAAGAACAGCCTTACCAGTAAGAGAAAGCATTCCTAATTTCTTGCTGGTCTTATTGGAGAAGATGCCATGTATTAAATCATTATCAATCAAGCTATGAAGAAAACATCTGTTTCCTCAACATGGCATAGGAGTAACATTCTTTGGGCTCCCCAGCTATTTGGCTCAAACATACATTGGCATTAAGATGAGAATGGCAAGTGAGAAGAACTAAAATAAAACTTGAGATGCAAACAATTAAATTCAAGACACAAATCAAAAAGGAAATGATCCTGGGAACTTGGAAGGAAAGGACTTTCTTAAGTGACATTGCTCTCTTTCTTTTTACTAAATCAAAATTGTTAGTAGTTTAAAGTTATTCAAGCAGTGTCCCTATTAAAAAAAATACATTGCTTGCCACTAGAAATATATGGGCAGAAAGAGTTTCTGGCATGCCGGATCAGTAGTTTTCACGAAGGATTTGCAAGAGACACTCTTCCATTATTCAGGTAGTGATCTCAGGGATTTAGTTTCAAGGTTTCAGTCATCAACAAGGAAGGCATTTAGGCACAAAACAAATATAGCTTGTAGATCTAGTCCTGGACAGGGGAACTCAGAAAGTCATCAGAAATCTGAGAAAAGCTGTCAAAAGAGGTGATTTAAATCATACTACTTGTGTATTGAGAAAAATGGACAGGGGATGCACTAGGGCAGTTTTGATGGATTTTAAGTTGCTGATTCAATTTGTTGGCATAATGCCCTGTTTTTAAGAAGTATCAATCTATCGGTTCCACAGGGCTTCTGACACTCCCTCTTCTCATCCCTGGCACTGGGGGCAGGTGTGATGGACACTGTATGACAGCAGCTGTATGACATGTCCTGCAGGATTTTCAAGCTTGTAAGAAGTAGGGCAGCATTGGGTATGATGGAAGAAACTATCAGAGAAATACATTACATTATGAATGAATCCAGAATATTGTTACAGAAAAACAAAAAATCTTACAAATCAAACCCAATTAAACATTGTATAGAATAATTTATAGCAAAAATTGAGATAGGATTATATTATCAGATCCCATATCCAAATACAATTCACCTGCCTCAAATGGCTCTTGCTCTGCTACAAAATCATGGACTACAAATCCAGAAGAATCTAAGGAAGCTTTATAAACCATTGTATCGCAATTAAGTTTTTGATCCAATAAATAGATTCTCTGTATGAACTGTGAGCCAGGCAGGACCTGAGCACAAACTAGATAATGAATCTTTTCTTCTTGACTTAAGTCTAATCAAAGAAAGGAAGTACAAATAATATATTCAGTCTTTGATATAATTTCTCTTTTAACACTCATATTGGGGTATTTAATTTCATAACTAATTTATGTATTCTCGAATTTATTATTATCTCTGTGTTGTCACTAAATAGGAATAGGCTAATTTCCAAAGATAGTTCTAAGTCATGATCTTAATAACATCTTATATGAAAGTCTAAACACAGAAATAATAAAATTAAAATTTAATTTTAAAAATTAAAATAATGTGGAAATAATGTAGCTGTATACATTTCTGTATACAAAGGAAGCTGCAAAGACATGGCAGCTCCTCTTGAAAGTTCTTAAAATTACTATAACAATCAAATCAAATACTAGCCTCAGACTTGTAAATCTGTATGTGCTTTATTTTTGTGTGTTTAAATTATGGATAAATTTAAAATAAAATCTTGTATGTTTTAGTTGTTCTATTGATATTGTTTTTAGCTCTCTTGATTCAAAGATATATTTTTCTTTAATATTCAAGTAGGCTAGTTTCTTTCTT
This sequence comes from Sminthopsis crassicaudata, assembly GCF_048593235.1. NCBI lineage: Eukaryota > Metazoa > Chordata > Mammalia > Dasyuromorphia > Dasyuridae > Sminthopsis > Sminthopsis crassicaudata. The sequence continues at coordinate 359,472,324 of NC_133620.1, forward strand.
GTCATTCTAGCAAAGGTCATCATATATACTCTAGTTTCATCAATCCTTCAACTGCTAGTGGAAGATATCATAGTATCTCAGGAAAATTTTTGGGAAGAGAGAAATATCCCCAGTTTTCAGGAGCTGATGAAGAGTATGTAATTCTGTCTGTTAAATACATAAATATACAAATAAATTCTAAAACATGTGACTTATATGTCTGGCCTCAAAGACTCACTGTAAACTCATAGTACAATAGGTAAAAGCAATAGCTATTTCTAATTGACAACACAATTGGAATCTCATAGTCAGAAGAATATGCTGCATAAAATACAAGGCTAGGCTGATTTTAAAATTATATACAAATAGGAAGAGGAAAATCTAGATCAAAAGGAGAAAGGACTGTGCCTTTGTAATAAGCCAAGGGGAAATCCCACTGAGAATCACTGTACCTCAGCATTTTCTTCTATATTCAGAGATGATTAAAATTGTCAATAAAATTGTTCATAAAATTCACGTACTCGTCTTGAATATCACATCTCTAATGAAAGAAAAAAGTAAAGAAGATAGAGAGGGAGGATAAGGAAAGGAAAAAAGGAAGAAAGGAAGGAAAGAAAAAATGAAGGAAAAGAAAGAAAGAAAGAAAGAAAGAAAGAAAGAAAGAAAGAAAGAAAGAAAGAAAGAAAGAAAGAAAGAAAGAAAGAAAGAAAGAAAGAAAGAAAGAAAGAAGGAAAGAAAGAAGGAAGGAAGAAAAACAAGTTTTATAAAATAGAAAGTATAGTGATTACTCACCAGTTAAGTTAGTAGACAATCCATTTGAGTACTTCTTGTTATAACTAAGGTGATTGGATAATACATTTCTCCAATCATCAAAAGTCATTTTTAGAGATGACCAAACCCTTTCAACAAAAATCTTTTGGTGCCACTTTTATCAGTGTAATAATATTATACTAGTTAATTATTGTAATACTATGAAATATTTATAGTGTTAACACTAAAATATCCTTTTTCGACAACCTGTTAGATCAGAAACACCAAATAATTCATAAGCCAGAGACATGTATGCTTGATAGAGGACTTTTGACATTGGGTTAAGAAGATATGTTATAGAGTCCAAGGTAAAAATTTATTCTCTATAGCATCTCCAGGTGCTCTTGTTTGAAGATATAATTATGCTGTTTTTATCAAACCCAGGAACATAACAGAGCCTCTTGAAAAAGAATAACTATAGCATATTATGGATATTTTCATTATATTAAGTTAAAAAGTTTTGTATAAACAAAGCCAATGAAGACAAGAGTAGAAAGGAAGCCATAAATTGTAAAAAAAAAAACTTTGCTTTGAAGGGTTTTGATAAAGGCCTCATTTCTAAAATTATAGAGAATGAATTCAAATTTATAAGAATTCAAGCCATTCTCCCATTGAAAAATGATCAAAGAATATGAACAAATAAGATTATTTAAATCACTATTAATAGAGAAAAGTAAATTAAAACAACTCTGAGGTACCAGTACATACCTCTCTGATTGGCTAAGATGACAGGAAAAGATAATGATGAATGTTGGAGGGGATGTGGGAAAAATGGGACACTAATACATTGTTGGTGGAGTTGTGGATTGCTTCAACCATTCTGAGGAGCAAGTTGGAACTATGCCGAAAGGACTATCAAAATATGCATACCCTTTGATACTGACCTTGTATCCCAAAGATATCATAAAGGAAGACAAGGTTCCCACATGTGCAAAAATGTTTGTGGTAGCCCTTTTTGTAATAGCAAGAAACTGGAAACTGAGTGGATTCCCATCAGATAAAGAATGGCTGAATAAATTATGGTATATGAATGTTATGGAATATTATTGTTCTATAAGAAAAGACCAGAAGGATGATTTTAGAGAGTCTTGTAGAGACCTACATGAACTCATGTTAAGTGAAATTAGCAGAATCAGGAGATCATTGAACATGGCAACAGCGAGATTATACAATGATCAATTCTGATGAACAATCAACAATGAAGTAATTCAGGCTAATTCTAATGCTTGTGATGAAGAATACCATCTACATGCAGAGACAGGAATGTGAAACCTGAATGTGGATCACAACATAGAATTTTCACTCTTTTTGTTGTTTGCTTGCATTTTGTTTTCTTGCTCACTTTTTTCCTTTTTGATCTGATTTTTCTTGTGCAGAAAGATATTTGTGGAAATGTGTATAGAATAATTGCACATGTTTAAGATATATTAGATTACTTGCCATCTAGGGGAGAGGTGGAGGGAAGGGAGAGAAAAAAAATTGGGATGCAAGTTTTGCAAGAGTAAATGTTGAAAATTATCCATATATATATATTTTGAAAATAAAAAGCTTTAATTAAAAAAGACTTGAAAGTACTCAAAGGAGTTTTGCTTGTCTATCTACACAAATGATGTCAAATGGATGAAGAATGTCTATTACTCTAATTTCAATACATATTTGGATAGCCCAAGAAACTTTTTTCATGCAGTTATACATCTGGAACAAAAAGTAACAATAGATAGGAAGTTGACTTTGGGAAATTTCAAAAAGCACAAACTTCACATGAAGACGGAATTTTCTGTTTAGATTTTTTTTGCTTTGTTTTTTTATATCAACAGTTTATTAATGTTGATCTATGGGCATCAATCAAGAAACACAGTATTTTCCAAATAATTAAACAAAAATATCTCAAAGAAGGCAATAGAAAGGTACCTGGTAAACTAAGTGGATGCCCATCAATTGGAGAATGGCTGAATAAATTGTGGTATATAAATATTATGGAATATTATTGTTCTGTAAGAAATGATCAACAGGATGATTTCAGAGAATTCTGGAGAGACTTACATGAACTGATGCTGAGTGAAATGAGCAGGACGAGGACATCATTATATACTTCAATAACAATATTATATGATGATCAATTCTGATGGATGTGGCCATTTTCAACAATGAGATGAACCAAATCAGTTCCAATAGAGCAGTAATGAACTAAACCAGCTACACTCAGCGAAAGAACTCTGGGAGATGACTGTGGACACTACATAGAATTCCCAATCTTTCTAATTTTGTCCGCCTGCATTTTTTATTTCCTTCACAGGCTAATTGTACATTATTTTAAAGTCCGAGTCTTTTTGTACAGCAAAACAACTGTTTGAACATGTATACATATATTGTATTTAACTTATACTTTAACATATTTAACATGTATTGGTCTACCTGCCATGGGGGGGAGGGGAAAATTAGAATAAAAGGTTTGGCAATTGTCAGTGCTGTAAAATTACCCATGCATATATCTTGTAAATAAAAACTATAAAAAAAATAATACAAAATAAAAAGGTACTCGGTTAGAAGGCAGCTGGTGCTAGACCTGGAGTCAGGAAAGCCTAAATTCAAGGTTATCCTCAGACATGTACTAACTGTTCAACCTGAATAAGTCATTTAATAATTATCTTCCTCCATTTCCTTTTGTGCAAAGTGGGGATAGCAATACTACCTACCTCTTAAGGTGGCTAAGAGAATAAAATGAAATAATATTTATAAGGAACTTAGCAAACCATAAAACATTTAAAAACCTAGCTATTAGCTTTTGCTAGATATCTACTAACTGAACAGAACAAGATATTTAATCTTTCTCTTTCTGTTTCATTATCTGGAGAGAAGGAGTTTATAATTCTATCTAGAGAATAGAGCTGTTATGAGGATAAAATTAGTCAGTACAAAGATACTTTGAAAACCTTAAAAAGATATAGAAATGTTTGTGGTTATTGTTGCTATTGAGACTGTAATACAAAACTTTTGAGGGACTTTGCAGATGAATAGGAATAAAAGATGACATTAAAAGATAATATCTCAGAATTGTACTGCAGGAAGACACTGCCCACATAGAGTGAGCACTCTACACTGAATGAATGAGAGGAGATGAATAAGATTTGCATAGGATAGCAAAGCATGTTTTGTAACTTGCACCAATGGAAGGAAATGTCACACATGAGAGCACAGAGCCATTTGAGTCCTTGTTGATTTTCTAAGGTACCTGGGCAGTCTGAACATATAGTGTACATCTCTAAACTTCAAAACCCTATGTCATGTGTAGAGAGCCATAGTCTTCTCCTTAAGCATCCCTTGATACCAGTGTTAATGATGGAATCATAGGTTGCCTGGACGATTTTTTCTAACACAAGGTTCTGTTCACAAGTTAAACAACTTATATAATCCCCTCAGGAAACTGTCAAAATAAGGACACTAATGTCAGACCTTCCAGTATTTCCCTGTCATGATGAAGGAAAAGGAGCAATGTGTTTTCTATTTGCAGCTGCTTGGGATAAATGACATAAGCCAAGATGGGAGAAAATAAAACAATAAAATCCAATGGGCATCAATAAGTAAGAACAACATGGAAAACTGTCATATTTGTAATTATCTCAAACAAATAAAGCTGCCCACTGTTATTCTTTGGCTTCATTCAAACCATTTAGAGAAATTAACAAAGAAAAAGGAAGAGGCAATACAGGAGAATTTATTACCTTGCAGAGCAATTTGTGGTTTGAAATCTGCAGCCAATTCTGTTTTAATAAAGTATCTGACATAAATTGTCTCTTATAGCATATTGGAGGGTGAAAGCACATGCTAATACCAATAAATTGGATTTGAATTTAGGAAATTTATGTGTGCATATTTAAAATAATTTGCATATGTATCCAGATGGAGAAGTCAACAGAGCATGAACTTTAGTTAGGAGTATAACAATATGTACATTATATCCAGAGATACAATTTATGCATAAAACAATTTAACTACCTATTATGAGAGTGACATGTTTTAGGATGATGCATTTTTTAAAATCAACAGTAAATAGGATTATAGGGCTTCTGCTATTTCTTTACAGGCTTTCTCAACAAATCTAGTTTGTTCCCATTTCTGTTTTTTCAGTATCAATCATACATTTATTTTTCTAATTGTTTACCTATTTCAAAAAAGCATTAGGCATTTAATAAGCACCAGTTGTATATGTCATTGTTGTAAATAATTCAAAGTGGAATAAAAAATCCACACCCTCATGGTTTATAATCTATATAATTCCAACATATGCAAGTTCTTCTTTAAGCACTGTACAGAATATAATAACTGTGTTGGATCTACCTGTAGGAGTTTACATTTACCTATTAAGGTATGTGTTCTCCAAGAATGTCTTGTGTCCTCTTCCCTTCTTTCTCTATTGTATCTTGCTTAACATTTGATCAGGTAACATGGGGTCTTCTGAACTCTGGTCTTGTATCTACAATTTCTTGCTATATATCTCAAAAATGGATGCCCTACAAACATGTCCAAAACACAAACTATTACCTTTCCTCAAAAAACTTCTCATCTTCTGAATTTCTCTATTTTTCAAGGATATCATCATTCTCCCACCTATCCAGGCTTACAAAACCCTTTCACCTTCACCTCCTTACTTAAACTCACACTGCAGTCAATCAAATGTCAAATCTTGTCATTTCTATCTTCACAGTATTTCTATAATACCTATCCTCCCATCCACTCACATAGTTACAACCTGTGCTGACCCTAATCACTTCACATCTGAACTATAGAAATATATTTTCAGCTATTTTCACTGCCTCAAGTCTCTCCTTAATTTGATCCATCTTTCTCTCAGCTGGGCAAGCAATCTTCCAAAAGCAGTCTGAACATAGAGTGACATGCTCACTATTATAAGCTCCAGTGGTTCCTTTTGCCTTCAGAGACAAATAGAAAATATTCCATTCAATATTTTTTAAAATTTGATTTAATTTTTTATTTTCTCAGTAAAATGTAAAATGTTTTACATTTATTTTTAAAATTGTAAACTTCAGATTTTCTTCCTTCTTGCCTCTTTATACCCCACATCGATTGAGAAAGCACATGTAAAGTTAAGTAAAACATTTCCATAAAAGTCATGTTGAGGAAGAAAATATAAATCTGTTCCCCCCAAAAAAAACTTAAAGAAAAAGTTTTTTTTTAATTTTATTTTAAGTAAGCTTCTAGTTTCTCTAATAAGACTTCATTTCTCAGACATTGGGAAACAGTCAAATTTATAAAATAAGTAAATACACACAGACATATATACATAAGAGCCATATCCCCACTTGATAAATGACCAAAAGATAGGATCTGTGCACTTTATTCTAATAACACCACTACTAAGCATAAATATCAAAAGGGATTTGGGGGAAAATGAAAAATGACATATATATACAAAAATATTCATAGCAGCTCTCTTCATAGAGCAAAAAACAATTAGAAATTGAGGGGATGACCATCAATTATGGAATGCCTCAACAAACTGTGGTATGTGTTTGTGATGGAATATTATTTTTCTATGGGAAATGATGAGCAAGATGCTCTCAGAAAACAACAACCTGGAAAGCCCTCCATGAACTCAAGTAAAATGAAATGTTCTATATAAAAAGTAATGGCAATATAATTCTTAATGATAAGGATTTATGATGAAAAATCCTATCCATACCCATAGAAGTAACTGTCTGAATACAGATTAAAACATTATCTCTTTATCTCTCTTTCTTTCTTTCTAACAATTTTTCTTGAGGGTTTTTATTTTTATTAGGTTGGAAGATCTATTTTTTTTCTTTCACAATTTGATGTTCATATAAATGTTTTTCATAACTTCACATGAGATTTTAAATTATGTGTGGAGATAAGGGAGATAATTTAAAACTCAAAGATTTAAAAAAATGTAAAAAATAATTTTGAATGTAACTGGGAAAATAATAAATAAATAAAAGAAAAATATTCAAAAAGTATGCTTTGATCTGTATTCAGATATACTCAGTTATTTCTCTGATTATAGATAGCATTTTTCATCTTAAGTCCTTCAGATTAGTCTTGGTTCTATTGCCAAGAATAACAAAATCATTCATAGGTGGTCATCTCATAACATTTCATTATTTGGTACATTATATTCTTTGTACACAATGCATTTCACTTTGCATCAAGCCGTGGAGGGTTTTCCAAAATTTTCAAGAGCATCTTGCTCCTCATTTCTTATAGAGTAATAATATTCCATCATAATCACATACAACAATTTATTCAGCTACTTCCCAAATGATGAGCATCCCCTCAATTTTCAATGCTTTTGACTTGAGAAAATATCTGATTTAAATGTTTTTAAGCATATGTCTTTTTTCCTTTCATTTTAAAAACAATGTATTTTGGGGATACATGTCTAGTATTGTTTAATCAAAGGATTTGAATGATTTCATAACCCTGTAGTCATAGTTCATTATGGAACATATTATATATATATATTCCAAATTGCTCCATAGTATGGTTGAATCAGTTCACAATTCCACCAACAATTCATCAGTATCTCATTTTTCACCCATTTCATCCAACATTTGTTATTTTCCTTTTTGGGTTCATTAGCAAATCTCTTAGAAATAAGGTAATACCTCAAAATTGTTTCAATTTTCATTTCCTCAATCCATAATGAGAGTATTTTTATGTGGCTATACATAGCTTGATTGCTTCACCCAAAAACTGTTCATATCTTTTGATCATTTATAAATTGAAAAATAACTTTTTAAAAATTTTTCATAAATATTTTAATAAATAAATAATATAAATATTCATATGAATGTAAATCATAAATAATTTATAAATTAAATGTAAATAAAATGTTCACTATGTATTTGAAAAATGAGGTATTCATCAAAGAAACTTGTCTCAAAATTCTTTTCACAATTACTATTGCTAAATGTAAACTCCCACTTTATTTTAATTTCTCTTTCCTTTCACCCCCATCACTCCTCAAAAGGGTTTTTCTTGGGATGGGGGTAGAGCCAAGATGGAGAGAGAAGATACAACTTTCTGTGACCTCCTCTGACCTTTTCTCTAACCAATAGCAGATTAAGATTCCAAATTGGTTTTGGCAAATTGTAAACCACTGAGCCCTTGGAAAAACACAAGATGTAGCCACCATTACCCAGCACTGGAAATCAACCAGTAGAACTGCCCCAGGGCAACTTAAAGCAGCTGTTGCTCCTTTGCATGGAATAGATTTCAAACTTTAAAAAAAATGAATTAAAAAAAAAAAAGCGCACCATAGACCAAACTATTAAAAAAAAAAGTAACTGAAGAAAATAATGCACTAAAAATTTGAATTGAACAAATAGAAATGAATGACTCAATAAGAGTTCAAGAACCAGTCAAAGAAAAACAAAAGAAAAATGAAAAAAAAATAGAAGAAAATATGAAATATTTCCTAGGTAAAACAAGTGACCTGGAAAATAGATCTAGAAGAGACAATATAAGAATTATTGGACTTACTGAAAGCCGTGATGAAAAAACAAGCTAAACATTATCTTGCAGAAAATTTTAAAATAAAACTGCCCTGATATTTTAGAATCAGAAGATAAAAAATAGCCTTTGAAAGAATCCACCAATCACCTCCTAAAAGAGATCCCAAGGAATATCATGGGTAAATTTCACAACTATCACACCAAGGAAAAGATACTGCAATCAGCCAGAAAGACACAATTTAAATAGCAAGGAGCTACAATTAAGATTTCAAAGGAATTAATGAAAAAGAAAAATCAAATGAAGGTGGCTTAGCTGTGCCAGACCTAAAATGATACTATAAAGCAGTGGTCATCAAGAAGAGTAGTCCATCAGTGGAATACATTAGGATCAAAGGAAAAAATAAGCAGCAACGATAGCAATCTATTGTTTGAGAAACCAAAAGACCCCAGATTTTGGTATAAATACTCACTATTTGACAAAACTTGCTAGGAAAATTGGAAACTAATATGGAAGAAATTAGGGCTTGACCCACACCTAACACCACATACCAAGGTAAATGGGTTCAGAGTGGTATTATAAGTAAATTAGAGGAATATAGGATTGTTTACCACTGAGATCTGTGGAGAAGGAAGGAATTTGTGTCCAAAGATGAATGGGAATTCATAATTGAAGATTAATCGAAGACTAAATAGATAATTTTGATTATATTAAGTTAAGAAGTTTTTATACAAACAAAACTAATGCAAACAAGAAGACAACAGAAGCAATAAATTGGGAAATAATTTTCACAATTAAAACATTATTTCTAAAATAGAGAATTGACTCAAATCATAAGAATCCAAGCCATTCTCCAATTGATAAATGGTCAAAGGATATGAACAGACAGTTTTCAGATAAAGAAATCAAAACTATTTCTAATCATTTGAGAAGGTACTCTAAATCACTATTGATCACAGAATTGTAAATTGAGACAATTCTGAGATACCACTACACACCTTTCAGATTGGCTAAGATGACAGGAAAAGATGATGATGAATGTTGGAGGGGATGTGGGAAAACTGGGACATTGATGCATTGCTGGTGGAACTGTGAAAGGATCCAAACACTCTGGAAAGCAGTTTGGAACTATGCTCAAAAGTTATCAAATTGTATATACCCTTTGATCCAGTATTGTTTCTATTGGGTCTATATCCCAAAGAAATCTTTAAGGAAGAAAAAGGATCCACATATGCCAAAATGTTTCTGGCAGCCCTTTTTGCAGTGGCTAGAAACTGGAAACTTGAGCAGATGCCCATCAGATGGAGAATGGCTGAACATATGGTATGTGAGTGGCATGGATTATTATGGTTCTATAAGAAATGATCAGGAGAATGATTTTAGAAAGGCCTGGAGAGACTTATATGAACTGATGCTAAGTGAAATGAGGAGAACCAGGAGATCATCATACACAGCAACAAGAAGATTATAAAACAATCAATTCTGATAAACGTGATTCTTCAGCAATGAGATGATGTCAGTTCCAATGATCTTATGATGAAGAGAGCCATTTATCTGCAGAGAGGACTATGGAGACTCAGTGTGGATCACAACATAACATTCTCATTCTTTATGTTGCTGTTCCCTTGGAATATTTTTCTTTCTCATATACTTTTTTTTATCTAATTTCTCTTGTGCATCAAGAGAATTGTATAAATATGCTTATACATAGTGGATTTAACATATATTTTAACATGTTTAAATATATATTTAAATGCTTGTCATCTAGGGGAGGATTTGGGGGGAAGGAGAAAATCTGAAACAAAAGGCTATGCAAGGCTCAATATCAAATTATCTGTGCATATATTTTGAAAAAAAAGTTTTAAAAATTATTTTTTTCTTTGAATTACCCTCTTCCCCAACAAATCCTCCCTTCTATCACTCTCCCTCTTTCTAATATTACCTTGGCCTTTTATTTTCCTGCAGGGTTAGAGATATTTTTGTACCTGTACTGAGTTTGTATGTTATTTCCTCTTTGAGCCAATTCTGATGAGAGTAAGGTTCATGCACTGTCATTTATCCCCTCTCTCTTCTCTTCCTTTGTAAAATCTTTTTCTTATCTCTTTTATGGCAGATAATTTATATCATTTTCTTTCTCACTTTCCTTTTCTCCCAATACATTCCTCTCTAACCCCTTAATTTTATTTTTAAATATAATCCCTTTATATTCAACTCATACCTGTACCCTCTGTGTGTGTATATGTATATATATATATATATATATATATATATATATATATATATATATATATATATATGTAGTTTGTATTCTTCCTAATTTCCCAAATGATGAGAAATTTCTTTTGAGTTACAAGTATCATTTTCCCATGTAGGAATATAGACAGAATAACTTTATTAATTCCCTTAATAGTTCATTTTCCTAATTATCCCTTTATGCTTTTCCTGAGTCCTATATTTGAAAGTCAAACTTTCTATTCATCTCTGGTCTTTTTATTATGAATGTTTGTCTATTTAATTGAATGTCTATCTTTTACCTGGATGATTATACTCTGTTTTGGTAAGAAGGTGATTCTTGATTATAATCCTAGCTCATTTGCTCTATAGAATTTCATATTACAAGATCTTCAATCATTTAATATACACGCTGCTAAATATTGTGTTATCCTGACAGTGGTTTCATTATATTTGAATTGTTTGTTTCTGAGTGCTTGTAATATTTTCTCCTTGGCCTGAGAGCTCTGAAATTTGACTACTAGGAGTTTCCATCTTGGGATATCTTTCAGGAAGTGATTGGAATATTCCTTTAATTTCTAATTTACTCTTTGGTTTTACAATATCAGGACACTTTTCCTTGATCATTTTGTGAAATAGTATGTCTAAGTTCCTTTTGTGATCATGGCATTGAGGTACCAATACTTTTTAAATTCTCCCTCCTAGATGTATTTTTCAGGTCAATAGTTTTTCAAATGAGATATTTCACATTGTTTTCTATTGTTTCATTCTTTTGGTTTTGTTTTTTCTTGATTTTTAATAAAGTCATTAGCTTCCATTTTCTCAAAGCTAATTTTTATAGAATTATTTTTTTCAATTAGCTTTTTTACCTCTTTTTCCATTTTGGCCAATTTTGCTTTTTTAACACATTCTTCTCACTAGCTTTTACATCACTCTCATTTCTCTTCCCAAATTTTCCTTTAGCTCTCTTACTTGATTTTCAAAATCCCTTTTGAATTCTTCCATGGCCTGTGACTAATTCTTAATTTTCTTGTAGGCTTTTGACATAGGAACTTTGACTTTGTTGTTGTTCTCCTAATGTGTTTTGAACTTCCTTGTCACCCTAGCTCATTTCCCCAGCCTATTGGTTTTTAACTTTTTGTTAAAGTAGGGCTCTATTTACAGGGTAGAGGGTGAAATATCCCAAGTTTCAGAGTTTTTTGTAGCTTTTTTGAGAGATCTTTCTTGGGACCTGTAAGTTTTCAATTCTTCCAAAGTGATAAGATCCAAGGAGAAGTGTGTTTACTATTCTTGACTATGCTCTGGTCAGTATATGCGTGACCAAAAAGCACTTTTCTGTTCTGAAACTGTGAGTCAGACCCACAACCCAGATGTAGGTATAAACAAAGCAACAGAGTTCTGCCTCAGTGGCAGCAAAGAGACCCTCTTATCTCCTAGCTATTTGACCAGCTATTTGACCCCTTTTTATCTCTGGCCTGAGACCTCCAGTAGCCACTTCTGCTGCTTCTGTGACTGTCACCAGTCCTGATTTAGTGACTCCCAAAGCCTATTCTAGGGTGATAAACCTTTCCTGAACTTTTCAAATTATTCTTGGCATCTGTGCGGTTGAAGGATCTGGAAACCACATATGCCACTGATTCAAAAGCCCTATGAACAGATTTTGTTCCAGGCCTGGGCAATGTTGGTATAGTCTGAGCTGGGCCTGAGCTGGACTGCATTGCTCTCCCACCCTGGTGCAATAGACCTTTCTAATTAAGTTGTCTTTGACTGGAAAATTGTTTCCCTCAACTTTTTTGGGTTCTGATGCTTTAAAATTTGTTCAGTCATTATTTAAAAGTATTTGGAGGGGTTTGGGGAAGAGCTAGGGTAAATGTCAGTCTTTATTATCTTGGCTTTTTACCAGCTGGGCCTTTCCTATCTAACTAGTGTATTTATATTTTACTCTTTACACTTTCACTTTCATTTATACTTTACTCTCTAATTTGGCCTTTATGATCTTAAGACATAGGTTTTCTTGCTTTCCCTTATTTGTTGTCACACCACTCTTTCTAGAAAGGGAGCACTTTGGGAATAGGGATTTTTTTTTTTTGCCTTTTTTTTGTATCCAGAGTGTTTTTCACAATTAGTGAGTATCACAGGCATTTTATTTTTGTCAAAGTATCATTCTTTGTGCATATTTTATATTGAAGCACCAATTTTTAAAATGTTTGAGGTTCATCTGTTTTGCTTCTAGAAAGAAAAAATATTCTACATGCTCCAATTAAAGTTTGATAATAAATACATTGGAAAGTAATAAAGAAGTGATGACTGTTAATGGGAAAATAACATGTTTTGATAACAAACATTGCAGAGATAAGCCAAAATTAAAGACATCATCATCATCATCATCATCAGTTCCAACTTGAAAACATTTAAAATCACCACATGAAAAACAGATTACAGTGTTCAGAAGCTGTTGATAAATATGAATGTGAATGACAAATGTCATGTTTTTATTTTTTGTTTTTGTTTTAGTAAATTTAATATTATAAGCAAGAAAAATCTGGGTTTAAATCTGATTTCTGATATTCACTAACTGTGTGACCATGGAAAAATTTGAAGCATCAAATTAATTTTCTTTTCTGCAAAACAGGAACATCAAAATTGGTAGCATATGTATAGCATCCTTGCTCCAATCATCCTTCTGATGTAACTAGAGTATTGTTTGACTTCCAGAGGAGCAAAGGAGGAAAAATGGGTAGTGAAAAAAAATGATAGTATACAAAGCAGGAGGATGAGTCTCTATTGTATCTTGCTCTCTTAATTTGCTTTAAGGAAAATAAAATTGATCTGTGGAGGAGTTTTCCTCAGCCAAGGTTCAGATTACATAAATTTACATTCAACCACTCACTGGACCACTGAGTCAAGTTGTCATTACTCCTAAAAGGATACAAAGGAGTAGAAAAAATTGTATCTTCCGGAGAATCATTGAATAATTTGAATTCTTTCCAAGTTCTAGCTAACATTTTCTGTAGTGGTATATAACTGTGAAAGAGGATGCTTACACCTAGATTCTTGGAACTGAAAGGGTGACCTAACTAATCGAATCAAATACATACGTTATTTTTTTTGCAAACTTTAACATAAATGCCAGCCCTTCAGCTATAACTATACTGTCACCCCCAAAGTATTCCCCACTGGTTCCTGGATAATGACAGGTAATTTGAAGTTTAAAAAAAAAAAAGAAAACAGAAGACTGAAATTTTATTAACAATATAATGCACTTTTTAACAGTGCCCATGAGGCACCTTCTTAGTTAAAGTGTCTTTCTTTGTGCATATTTACATTGAAGCACCAACCCCAATAACTTTTGAGGGTGACCTGTTACCAAGAACTTTGCTTCTTGAAAGAACAAATATTCTCCATGCTCCACTTAAAGTTTGATAACTGAATATATTAGAAAGTAATCCAAAATTGTTGTCTGTCAAGGGGAAAATATTTTGATAAAAACATAGAAGAAGCAAGTCAGAATTAAAGACATCATCATCATCATCATCATCATCAGTCCCAAATTTTAAACACTTAAAAGTCACTGCATGAAAAGCAGATCACAGTGTTCAGAAGAAGGTGATAAACATGAATGTGAATAATAAATGTCATGGTTCTTTTTTTTCCTGCTATGAATTCTATTCCACCACAAAAATGTACTTTTATACAGTGGCACCAGGGAGAAAATAAGAACATTTATGTAAAAAATAAGGCCATAAGTTTAGCAACTGGTATAACTGATTTCTCTAACTAGTTTAACCCTAAGTGCTTTCTATGCAGAAATATTTCTTTAAAGTGAAAAATAAATTTGTAATCTCATATGATTACAAAGCTACTGAACAAAAAATATCTATTTGAGATCTTCAGAGATTTCTCAGGATGAATTAATTGCCTATCCAACTGCATAGCAGAACCTAAACAATTGGTATTTTCCTCAAGAAAAAATAATTTTGACATAATTTTTGAGTTCACATGTCTCCTACTTTGCCTATTGAGAAAGAGAGAGAGAGAGAGAGAGAGAGAGAGAGAGAGAGAGAGAGAGAGAGAGAGAGACAGAGACAGAGACAGAGACAGAGAAAGAGAGAGAGAGAGAGAGAGAGAGAGAGAGAGAGAGAGAGAGAGAGAGAGAGAGAGAGAGAGAGAGGTTTTAGAGAGAACTGGCCTGAATAAATGCAATGTCCCCTTCCATGTTTTTTTCCCTTGCTTCAAGTATACTGATTTCAATTTATCCTCCATACAACTGACAATGTTATTTTCCTTGATTGCAGATCTTACTATATCAGTTCCTAATTCAGCAAATTTCAAGGGCTGCTTATCTGTCCCAACATAAAATATAACTTCTACTTAGCTTTTAAAACATCATAGCCTATTCCAACCTAACTAGAAAAGATAGTTCCAGCCCATGTTTTATTCTGCTTATACTCTAAGACCCAATCAAATTGGCCTTCTCTTATTCTTTACACATGGCACAACAATTTCCTACCTCTGGATCTTGGTCATGTCCTATCACTGAAATAAACTAGCTTCTGAACTCCACCTCAAAGTATCCCTCTGTCCCTTAAAAAAACAATCCTACTAAAAAAAAATTCTACTTTTAGCCTTTTATGATCCCTCTATTGCTAGTGTTCTTCCTCCCAGAGGATGGTCTATATAATGTGTATTTATTATCCTCTTATATATCCTGCATGTATTTAGATCTATACATGCTATCTCTCAAATTAGAACATTAGCTTCTTGAAACAAGGACTATTTTATCCTTTGTATTTATTTATCTGTTCCTTGGTACTTTGCCTTTCAAAGAGTAGACTGAATAAACCTTTTCTCCCTTTGTTTTCTTTTGTTGTTGTTGCTATTGTTGTTTTTGCTGTGTCAATTGGGGTTAAGTGACTTGCCCAGGGTCACACAGCTAGGAAGTGTTAAGTGTCTGAGACCAGATTTGAATTGGAGTCCTCCTGCATTCAGGGCTGGTGCTCTATCCATTGCAGAACCTTTGTTTTCTTGTTCTTTTTCTTTTTGGGATAAGAATACCATTAGTAATTTTCCACCATTAATAAGAAGTCTTTTCCCCATTGAAGTATCTTGATAATTTGTCTGTTTTTTCAAATTGCATTGTCTCCAGTACAGATTTCTTCTGTGATAACTTGGTCTCATTCAGCTGCTCTTGACAACTTCATCTTCTCAAGTACAATTTCTCCTTCATAAGGAAAATATCTCATTGGGAGACTAGTGCAGCTCTTTCAATTATTCTAAGATGCTCTGAGTCTCAAAATCCAATCATTTTTTATGTTAATGTTCTGTTACTGTATGATTGTGAATAATGGAATACTGACATCTCTGAAGAATTACAATCATGACTGACCTTTAGGGCATTGGAGAAATGCACGATGACCATTAAATAAGCTGCAGCATATTGCTGATAATAATTACCATTCAAAAAGTGGTAAAAAGTGACTTCATACATGAAATCAGTGCTTAGACTACAGGAATGGCTGTTGTTGTTATTCACCTTTTTTTTTTCAAAGAGGACCAATGACATCACAGTGAGTGATGACTTGTGTATAAATTTTAGCGATGCAGATTGTGAAAAATAATCATCCTTACTCCCTCTTCCCAAGTCTTTAAAGTCCAGTGGCAAGACAAAAGTCAGGATGATTGGTGATGGCCCAGGCTGCAGGGGATGACCTTGGCATCCAGGCTAGTCATGCAAAAAAATAAAAATTAAGGAAAAAACAGATTGAAACCTGAGGTAGTGAAGTGGTATTGACAAAATATTAAAGGCCATAGAAGAAGACTTTTACCACAGAGAGATTTTTAATGGCAGGACCAACCCAATATGAAAATACATGGATAATCTGCATCCAAAGAGAGAATTATGGAGACTGAATGCAGATTGAAGCATACTATTTTCATATGCATGTATATGTCTATACACATGCACACACATTGTATATATTATACATGCATATGTGTGTATTATGTATATATAACTTATATATATGTATATATGTACACATTTGTATCTCCAAAACTATTGTTATGCCCAAATGGTGATAGAATAGGGCTGGCCCATGATTAGAAGCCTATGTATTCAGAACAGTGTGTAGAATTAAGCTGGCCACTTAAAATAGAGCAATCAAAGAGTCAGGAACCCAGGGAATGTCAATGCAGAAAGCATAAAATTTCAATCATTAGATAGAAAGATAGAAATATATGTGTGTATAAATATAATAATTGCTTGCATACACACATACATATATACATACACATATCCAACATAATTATATAAAACAACATTCTTCAATCGATGGAAATTGCTTTAACTTCTAATTCTTTGTCATCACTAAAAGAACAGCTAGAAATGTTTTTTGTACATATAGGTTCTTTTCCTTTTTGTTTTTTATCCTTGTAGAATACAGACCTAGTAGCAGTATTAGTTGAATGAAGAGTAAACATGTTATTTTTAATTAAAGGTTTTTTTTTTAATTTTTAAAGGAATTGGGTTAATTCTTCAGAAAATATTCAGGTATATGATATCTGTCTCGCTATATATTTTGCATCTGAACCTTAGAATTTCATATTCCTGAGAAAGAAATTCACTAACTTAACATATATCATATATGGAACACCTCAAAAATGGAGGACTGTGCCAAGTTCACAGGTGCCTTTAATGCAGGTCCAAAGGTTAAAATACATAAGTTCCTGACTTCAATAATTCTTCCTTCTTCAGAGTTATCTTTCTGGCAATTAGTTACTTTTTCAGAAAGCAACCAGAAATAAGATTAGATCTATTACAGAACAAATCAGGGTACTTTTAGTAGAGTGTTTATCCATATTATACTTGACTAAGAAGATTTATAACTTTCATTCTTTAGATTATAACCTGTTTTCCAACTTTATCTTGTATTGGGATTCATGACCTTTCCATAAAGCATGAAACTGAATCAACTCTAACCTTTTTTGTAAGAACTGAACTTAACTCCTGCTCTATATTCTTATATTCTATATTCTTACTCTATATTCTTACCCACAATCTAAAGTTAAGTGAATATACCTTTGGGGTTTTTGATCCTTTTATTATCATCCCTCCTTTCACTGAATTATATACTTAAGTTAAATACTATATTTTTTTAAACTGATAACATCCCTTTGTTCTGTCTCTTTTGTGCCAAAATACTAATGGCTTCATGACATATAAATTATTGAATGGTAAGAGTGTTTTGGTCTTTAGGGGAAAAGAAGCAGAGAAGGAAGGAAGGAAGGAAGGAAGGAAGAAAGGAAGGAAAGAAGGAAGGAAGGAAGGAAGGAAGGAAGGAAGGAAGGAAGGAAGGAAGGAAGGAAGGAAGGAAGGAAGGAAGGGAAGGAAGAAAGGAAAGAAAGAAGGAAGGAAAGGAAGGGAGAGAGGGAGGGAAAAAGGAAGAAGAAAAAATATAAGCACCTATTATTTCCTAGTGCCTGTGGCCTTCACTTTACAAGCATTTTATCTGAGTCTCAATAAAAAGCCTGGGAGATAGGTGCTATTTTCATCATCTCTATTTTATATATGATTTTCCAGAATCTCTGATGAATTCATTGATGATGTGATGATCATTTGATCATCACAAAAACAATTTAAAGTAGGTTTTTCTTATAACTTGCTCAAATTGGAACATTTTATCTACTGCGAACTTATTCAATTTTCTTTTTGCTGTCCTCTCTCTGCCTGCCTCTCTGTCTCTCTCACTATTGTGTCCCTGTCTGTCTCTGTCTCTTTTTATCCTTCTCTCCATCAGTCTCTCTGCCTTTGGCTATCTGTCTGTCTGTTTCTGTTTATCTATCTATGTGTGTGTCTCTGTATTCCCCCTTGGCTTTAAATGCCAAACAATACAAGAATCCATAGGAAAACAACTGTAGCTTCTTAAATAAGAGAGCAATCAGTTTTACCTTATTTGCTTTATGGAGATGATATAGAGAAGAAGCTAGATATTAGAGAAAGGGACCTGATGAGGAAATTTTTGCAAAAGAGTTGTTAAGTGGCAGCTTAAGTTAGGCAGAAAAACAGGAAAGAACAATCACAAAAACTAAAGAAAGAGAAAGTCATCCAGAAGAAGGAGACAGTTGCAGGTTTCTCAAACTATGGCCGGTGGGCCAGATGCAGCCTACTGAGGACATTTATGCGACCCGCCAGGTTATGGCAAATGGGCTGAGGGGCAGAGACGGAGTGTGAGTTTTTGTTTTTACTATAGTCCAGCACTCCAACAGTCTGAGGGACAGTGAACTGGCCCCCTATTTTAAAAGTTTGAGGACCACTGATTTAGAATATGAAAGCATTTGGAGAAATCACAAAGCATGAAGACTGAGGGAAAAGCCATTGGATTTAGATCTTCCAGTGCTAGTTGTTTTTTTGTTGTTGTTGGTTTTTGTTTTTTGTTTTTGTTTTTTTTTTTTGTTGTTGTTGTTGTTGTTGTTTTTTTTTTTTTTTTTTTTTTTTTTTTTTTTTTACTTATCAGATTTTATTGACTGTATGCTTCTATTTTTGTTTGTCCTTGGGGGCAATGATTTTCTCTTTACTAGGTTTTATGGACTGTGTGCCTGTTTTTGCTTGTTCCTGGGGCAGCTATGGGACAAAGTGGGTAGAATACTGAGCCTGGAGTCAGAAACTCATCTTCTTTAGTTAAAATCTGGCTTCAGACATTTAGTAGTTGTGGGATCTTTGGCAAAATATTTGATCCTATTTGACTCTGTTTCCTTATCTGTTAAAATGAGCTAGAGAAGGCAATGACAAACTACTCTAACATCTTTGCCAAGAAAACTAAATGGGTGTCACAAAGAGTCAGTCAGACTTGACCAAAAATAATTGAATAATAAGGAAAACCAAATTTTTGGTAAAATTTGCACTGATGATATTTATTTTATATAACCTTCATTTCTGAATATATCTTTTTTTCCTTCACCTATCCAGGAAGTTCTCTCTTTAACTACTACTGTAACAATAAAAAATTTAGCAAATATAGCAATTTCATCAGCCAAGTCTATAAGAATATGTTATGTTCCATATTCAATATTCCCAACTTTTGTAAATAAAGAGTGAGATTCTTTTTCTCTTCTCCTTCAGGAGACAAACTTCCCTCCCTACTAACTCACAGCCTAGCAATGTATACATAGAATTCAATAACTATTTTCACAGCTATAGCAAAAACTTTTGCCCAATGTATAACAGAGATATGGCAAAAAGAGGTTCTATAAATGAAAGTAAAAAAACTAGATTTGTTAAACTCTTTCTTTCATTTCTGCAACAGTAGAGTCATGGATGTAAGTTTGCATGATCATGAGGTAAAATAAGAGCTGAATATCAGTGCTTTGGAGAGGGTAATGTTTCTTTCCCTTTTTGTTTTTCTTTTTCCTTTATTTTCCTAGCACTAATCACAATGCTTTGCACACAGCAGATGCCTTATAAATATTTGCTAAGTTGAATTAAAAACCAGGGAAGTCGATTCTCTTATAATATCTGAAAGTTTCTGGGAATATACAGAATTCCTCATGATCATTGGTATACATCCTGTTCCTAAGAGTCCGGGGTTACTGGATCAGTCATCCCTCTTATGTGTGGATTTCACAAGATACTATTAGTTGTGTACAAAAACAGTATAAAAATGGGCATGACAGGAATCCAGGATTCTGGTTTTCAATAAGGGAAATTCATTTGCTAATAAAACTTTATTGAATCCAGCTATGTTATTTTGTTGGTTTTTTAGTCATTTTACAGTCATGTATAATTTTTCACTAGTCCATTTGGGGTTTTCTTGGTAAAAATACTGAAGAGATTTTTTATTTCCTTTCCAGCTCATTTTACAAAGGAAGAAACTGAAGTAAACAGGGATTCTCACAGCTAATAAGTTTCTGAAGCCAACTTTGAATTCTTAAAGATGTGTTCTAGGCACCTTCTGTATTTTGTGCCATTTTAACTTCCCTTATTTTATAGGCTAAGCAAAATAGGGAAAGTTGGGGAAAAAAAAAAAAAAAAAAAAAAAAAACTTTCCTAAAGATTCTATAACCACTAAGTGTTTGAGGCAAGATTTGAACTCAGATCTTTCTTCAAAGTCTGTCCTCTATCCTCATTCCACATATTGTTTGTTATTTTGCACATGTTTTTTAATGCTTTCTGTTCGTCGATTGTCTTTTTTTGTAAAATAGGAGAGTGGACTAACGTAAACCACTAAAATTTGTTTTACCTCTTATTTTATTATTACATGATGATATTGTAAAACTCTTTTTTAATGTGTAATGATGGCATATTAATTGATTTACGTTTACATATTAAAATCTTTGTTATACTATACACATAATTATATGTGCTTTCTTATAGGACATATCACAATAATAGGGAAGAGTTTTTTAATCAGAAATTACTCTTACTGATAACTTCTATTTATGTATTGTTTTAATTTTACAAAGATTTTTTTTAATTCTGAGAATAGATAGCATTATTTTTTTCCCATTTTTCCCCTATATCATTCTTATTTCTTTAACTTCAGAAATTCTTGTTAGGCTATGATCCATTTAGCATTTTTCTTTGAGGCAGAAGTTGTTTGTATCTATTTTCATTTGGTTGTCTTTTGAGTTTATGGTTTACTCTTTCCTGTTATTGTAGTAGTTTTCTTAAGATCTATTTTTTATATTGTTGTGTTGCTGTTTGCTCATTTATCCAATCTATTTTTTGACTTGAGACTTTATGTTAAGGATGGATTCTGTACATTTGGGAGTCAGAGGATTATGGCACTGTCCCAAGCTTCAGGCATTTTTGTGTCACACACAACTACTTCTGTGGGTCTGCAAGTTTTTAGTGCTTCCAAAGTGGTAAGATCTGAGAAGTGTGGTTATTGTCCTCCTGGTCTGTATCCCATTCTTTATCTAGAATAGGTGCTGTTCTCCAGCAGCCACAAGCTCTAGCATTCCTTTTGGTCCTGTAACTTCAGTCAGGGTCTCTACTCTTTTGCAACAATAAGTGCTAGTGCTCTTTTCTGCCTTAGAATTGTGACCAGGGCTCCTGCTCCCTTCTGAACAATCATAAATGCTTCTCTTCATCCTAGAACTGTGATCCAGAAAATGTGTGTGTGCAATAGAGTTCCCAGTTAGTGTCAACAGTACCCAAAGCATCCCCTAAGGTCTTTTTTGAACAATTGTCTGATCTTCTAACCATCTCTGGATTGAAAGCTACTGAAAATCCTGTTCTTGCTGATTCCAAAGTCCAGCACTAATCTCCTGTTTTGCAGAACAACTCCCACTTTGGGCATCATAGACTCATAGACTTCTCCTGCCAATATCCTAAACTCTCTCAAACTGAAAAAAAATCTCTCTCTCTCTCTCTCTCTCTCTCTCTCTCTCTCTCTCTCTCTCTCTCTCTCTCTCTCTTTCTCTCTCAACTTAAAAATTTGCTTTGAGGGATTATTTTAAAGGGCTTTTTTTAAGACTATAACACAGGGAAATTTCAGTAGGCTTTGCCTGTATTCTGCTATTTTGGCCCCGATGTATTTCATTTTATCTTAATTTATTTATGTTTTTATTTTTATATGTGTGTGTGTGCACACAGGAGGGTGTGCATGCACAAGATAAATAGGATTCCCCAAAGCACAGGGAATATTGAGAAACACTACCAGAATAGAGTCTCTGATTTCCACAGTCTAAAGGTTATACTATTGTCGAGCAATGATCACTATTAGTAAGAAACATACTTTCTTGAAAATCTCTGTCCCTTAAATATTGACACACTAAGCCAAAGTTCCATTCTGCTTAGGTTATTGATAGATCTGATGCAACATCAACCCTGATTCAGAATTATAATATGTTTGAGTTATGCAGCATGCATAGGACACTAGAGATGTTAGTTTTAGATTTCAGATATCATTATTGCAATCCTTTCTTAGTCATTCATTTAAGCCCAAGGAAGTAAAGTAAACATTCTAAATTTCAGTTTCCTTATATGTAAAATGATACACCTGAAAAAACGGAAGGTAAGGTCTTTTTTTCATGTCTATGTGCTTATGAACATGTGGCCCAGGCATCTTATTTTAAAGAAATTCAGACTCTGAGATACAGAATGACATTATCCAGGACATATAACTATTAAGTATCAGAAGCGAAATGGCAATCTAGGTCTCCTGACTAGAATAAAAACAATGAAGAGGAAAAGGAGGATTAATAATAACAAAACTAATAAATGAGGTAATAATTATAATTGAAAAGCATTTAGTGTCTTAAAATTGTATTACACCTTGTATTATCCAGAGTCATAAAATATCTGTCTTCATAACACAACTAATACCTTATTTGGAAGCTTTTCAAGATCATTTTTGACCTTCCAGATTGCACTACTAACACTGTAATATATCACAAATATTTGAAGTTTGTCAAAAGGAGAGACTGTAAATAATAGCCTCAAGGTCATAACCTATTGACTGTATTGTATTGACATTTTAATTATCACATACAAAGGACAGCATGCTTTATTGCTTCAAACATATTTAAGATAAAATTTGATTTTCTGGGGAACTAAATATCTATATGAAATAATAAGTCAAAGCTTTCCTTGGTATAAATTATTCCCTGAGGAATTTGGTTGATAAGCAACAAACATACAGAATTGGTTATTAGTTCTTCATTAGGCATACCAGCAGCAAGAAATCTCATTCAGTTTGTTGTAGTCAAATACATGACATTTGTTATCTTTATTCTTCTTTTCCAACATGGTTATTTAATCTTTCCCTGGGGAAAATGGTTTTCATTTTATAAGAAATATCATTAAGTCCATTTGTAACTAAAGTAACTATATTTAAATATTAAGCTTCCTGTTGCTCCTATTTAAAATCTGATTTCTTTTTTGTACTCATCTACCAAAATATAAGGTTTGACTTCTTGCCCCAATTGTATTGCTATGGAATTCTACAAGGTGGTAGTTCTAGAAATAACATTAAACTTTCCATAATTCAGCATTCTTGGCATTATTACTTCTTCCCCGATGTGTCATTATCCAGAGGACATTTTCTTGGGAAGAGTATCAGTACACTACTTATGCACCCCCATAAGCAGTAAAGGTTGTTCCGCAGGTGTTTATGGGAATGTTTTTCCACTAATAAGCAAGGACAGATTTTATTTTAACTCAAAATTATGCCCATTCAACACTATATGACCTAGCAACCGTGAATATAGGACAATAATATGATTCTATATACAAGGTAGATTGATTTCCCAATCACCCAAGTCATACAATGCCTTACTTTCCTTTGTTTATAGCAAACATTGCAGGAGAGAAGATTAAAAGAGTAAGAATAGAAATACTTAAGATTGGGGTTAAAACCCTGTGTAGAAAAGGGTAAAGAGTGAATAATTTAGACAGGGAAGGGAAAAGAAGGAAGGACAGAAACTAGCATTTATTAAGCATTTAATATCTATTAAGCACTGTGTTAATATATAAATATTATCTCTTTCAATACTCAGAACAAACTTGGGAAATAGGTGCTATTATTATTTCCACATTATAGTTTATGAAACTGAGGCAAAAAGAGATTATATAACTTTCCCAAAATGATAAAATAGTATCTCAGGTGCGTTTGGAACACAGGTTTTCTGACACCAAGCCCAGGATTCTATCCAATCTGCCACCTTTCTGCCTCACTAGAGAGAAAGGCTTATTTCAGTACTGCCTGTCCAGTTTACTACATCACAGGATCATATTTCTAAATGAAAGGAAAATGTGTACATTAATATTTTAAAGTCATGTTCTCTCTGCTTATGTACCTTCTTTTGTCTTTATTCTATGTAAGATATATACAATATTTGAAATTTGAAGTATAAGCTATGGCAACGCTGGAACAATTTGTTCAGAGATGGACAGAGACTTTTTGAGTAATCCTCTATAACGCAGCAGAGTGCCAAGAGGTATTTCACAGTTATTTCTATTACTTTATTTTTTTTTTAATATTTATTTATTTTTATTTTATTTTATAATTATAACATTTTTTGACAGTACATATGCATGGGTAATTTTTTACAACATTATCCCTTGCACTTACTTCTATTCAGATTTTTTCCCTTCCTCCCCCAAACCCCTCCCCCAGATGGCAAGCAGTCTTATATATGTTAAATATATTACAGTATAATTTAGATACAATATATGTGTGTAGAACCGAATTTTTTGTTGCACAGGAAGATTGGATTCAGAAGGTAAAAATAACAGTTTACATTCATTTCCCATTGTTCCTTTTCTGGATGTAGCTGGTTCTTTCCATCATTAATCAATTGGAATTGGATTAGCTCTTCTCTATGTTGAAGAAATCCACTTCCATCAGCATACATCCTCGTACAGTATCATTGTTGAAGTGTATAATGATCTTCTGGTTCTGCTCGTTTCACTCAGCATTAGTTGATGTAAGTCTCTCCAAGCCTCTCTATATTTCTCCTGTTGGTCATTTCTTATAGAACAATAATATTCCATAACATTCATATATCATAGTTTACCCAACCATTCTCCAATTGATGGACATCCATTCATCTTCCAGCTTCTAGCCACTATGAAAAGGGCTGCCACAAACATTTTGGCACATACAGGACCCTTTCCCTTCTCTAGTAGTTCCTTGGGGTATAAGCCCAGTAGTAGTATGGCTGGGTCAAAGGGTATGCACATTTTGATAACTTTTTGGGCATAATTCCAGATTGCTCTCCAGAATGGTTGGATTCTTTCACAACTCCACCAACAATGCATCAGTGTCCCAGTTTTCCCACAGCCCCTCCAACATTCATCGTTATTTGTTCCTGTCATCTTAGCCAATCTGACAGGTGTGTAATGATACCTCAGAGTTGTCTTAATTTGCATTTCTCTGATCAATAGTGATTTGGAACACTCTTTCATATGAGTGGAAATAGTTTTAATTTCATCATCTGAAAATTGTCTGTTCATATCCTTTGACCATTTATCAATTGGAGAATGGCTTGATTTCTTATAGATTAAAGTCAATTCTCTGTATATTTTGGAGATGAGGCCTTTATCAGAACCTTTAACTGTAAAAATTTTTTCCCAATTTGTTACTTCCCTTCTAATCTTGTTTGCATTAGTTTTGTTTGTGCAGAAACTTTTTAATTTGGTGTAATCAAAATGTTCTATTTTGTGTTCAATAATGGTCTCTAGTTCTCCCTTGGACACAAACTCCTTCCTCCTCCACAAGTCTGAGAGGTAAACCATCCCATGTTCCTCCAATTTATTTATGATTTCGTTCTTTATGCCTAAATCTTGGACCCATTTTGATCTAATCTTAGTATGTGGTGTTAAATGTGGGTCCATGCCTAGTTTCTGCCATACTAATTTCCAGTTTTCCCAGCAGTTTTTGTCAAATAATGAATTCTTATCCCAAAATTTGGGATCTTTGGGTTTGTCAAAGATTAGATTGCTATTTTTATTCACTATCTTGTCCTGTGAACCTAACCTATGCCACTGATCAACTAGTCTATTTCTTAGCCAATACCAAATGGTTTTGGTGACTGTTGCTTTATAATATAGCTTTAAATCAGGTACACTTAGACCACCTTCCTCTGACTTTTTTTTCATTAGTTCCCTTGCAATTCTCGACCTTTTATTCTTCCATATGAATTTTGTTGTTATTTTTTCTAGGTCATTAAAATAGTTTCTTGGGAGTCTGATTGGTATAGCACTAAATAAATAGATTAGTTTGGGGAGTATTGTCATCTTTATTATATTCGCTCGGCCTATCCAAGAACATTGAATGTCTTTCCAATTATTTAAATCTGACTTTATTTTTGTGGCAAGTGTTTTGTAATTTTGCTCATATAATTCCTGACTCTCCTTTGGTAGATATATTCCCAAATATTTGATACTATCGACTGTTATTTTGAATGGAATTTCTCTTTGTATCTCTTGCTGTTGGATTGTGTTGGTAATGTATAAAAATCCTGAGGATTTATGTGGATTTATTTTGTATCCTGCGACTTTGCTAAAATTCTGAATTATTTCTAATAGCTTTTTAGCAGAGTCTTTGGGGTTCTCTAAGTATACCATCATGTCATCTGCGAAAAGTGACAATTTGATTTCTTCATTTCCTACTCTAATTCCTTGGATCTCTTTCTCGGCTCTTATTGCCAAGGCTAGAGTTTCTAGTACTATATTGAATAGTAATGGTGATAGTGGGCAACCTTGTTTCACTCCTGATCTAACAGGGAAAGGTTCTAGTTTATCACCATTACATATGATGTTTACTGAAGGTATTAAATATATGCTCCTTATTATTTTAAGGAATAGTCCATTTATTCCTATACTCTCAAGCGTTTTTAGTAGGAATGGATGTTGGATTTTATCAAATGCCTTTTCTGCATCTATTGAGATGATCATATGGTTTTTATTAATTTGATTATTAATATGGTCAATTATACTAATAGTTTTCCTAACATTAAACCAGCCCTGCATTCCTGGTATAAATCCCACTTGGTCATAGTGTATTATCCTGGGGATGATTTTCTGAAGTCTATTTGCTAATATCTTATTTAAGATTTTAGCATCAATATTCATTAAGGAAATTGGTCTATAGTTTTCTTTCTCAGTTTTCGATCTACCTGGTTTAAGTATCAGTACCATGTCTGTGTCATAAAAGGAATTTGGTAGGACTCCTTCAATCCCTATTTTTTCAAATAGTTTACATAGCATTGGAGTTAGTTGTTCTTTAAATGTTTGGTAGAATTCACCTGTAAATCCATCTGGTCCTGGGGACTTTTTCTTAGGAAGTTGGTTAATAGCTTGGTCTATTTCTTTTTCTGAGATGGGACTATTTAGACTACTTACTTCTTCCTCTGTTAATCTGGGCAAGCTATATTTTTGAAGGTATTCTTCCATTTCATTTAAGTTATCAAATTTATCGGCATAAAGTTGAGCAAAGTAGCTCCTAACTATTGTTCTAATTTCCTCTTCATTAGTGGTGAGTTCACCCTTTTCATTTTCAAGACTATCAATTTGCTTTTTCTCTTTCCTTTTTTTAATCAGGTTTACTAAGGGTTTGTCTATTTTGTTGGTTTTTTCATAAAACCAACTCTTAGTTTTATTAATTAATTCAATAGTTTTTTTACTTTCAATTTTTTTAATCTCACCTTTTATTTTTTGAATTTCAAGTTTTGTGTTTGTCTGGGGGTTTTTAATTTGTTCCTTTTCTAGCAATTTTAGTTGTAAACCCAATTCGTTGGCCCTCTCTTTCTCTATTTTATGCAGGTAGGCCTGTAGAGATATAAAACTTCCCCTAATTACTGCTTTGGCTGTATCCCACACATTTTGGTATGATGTCTCATTATTGTCATTTTCTTGGGTGAAGTTATTAATTATGTCTATGATTTGCTGTTTTACCCAATCATTCTTTAGTATAAGATTATTTAGTTTCCAATTATTTTTTGGTCTATTTTCTCCTGGCTTTTTATTAAATGTTATTTTGATTGCATTATGGTCTGAAAAGGATGCATTTACTATTTCTGCCTTACTGCATTTGATTTTGAGGTTTTTATGCCCTAGTATATGATCAATTTTTGTATAGGTTCCATGAACTGCTGAGAAGAAAGTATATTCCTTTCTGTCTCCATTTAGCTTTCGCCAAAGATCTATCATATCAAACTTTTCTAGTATTCTATTTACCTCTTTGACTTCTTTCTTATTTATTTTGTGGTTTGATTTATCTAATTCTGAGAGTGCAAGGTTGAGATCTCCCGCTATTATAGTTTTGCTATCTATTTCCTCTTGCAGCTCTCTTAATTTCTCTTTTAAGAATTTAGATGCTGCACCACTTGGTGCATACATGTTTAATATTGATACTGCTTCACTATTGATGCTTCCCTTTAGCAGGATATAATGCCCTTCCTTATCTCTTTTAATTAGATCAATTTTTGTTTTTGCTTGATCTGAGATGAGGATGGCTACTCCTGCTTTTTTGGTTTTGCCTGAAGCATAATAGATTCTGCTCCACCCTTTTACTTTTAGTTTGAATGTCTCATCCTGTTTCAGGTGTGTTTCCTGTAAACAACATATAGTAGGATTCTGACTTTTAATCCAGTCTGCTAACTGCTTCCTCTTTATGAGGCAGTTTGCCCCATTCACATTTATGGTTAGAAGGACTAATTCTATATTGCTTGCCATCCTATTAACCCCTGGTATGCTTTTCCCCTTTCCTTCCCTTTTACCCTCCTATCCAGTATTAAACTGGTAAACACCACTTGCTTTTCACAGCCCTCCCTTTTTAGGATCCCTCCCCCACCTTAAAGATCCTCCCCTTATTTTATCCCTTTTCCTCGAAATTACTGTATTCCCTTCCCCTTAGCTTACTCCTTCCCTTTCACTTTTCAATGAAGTGGAAGAAGTTTCACCATAAATCGAATATGTCTATTGATACACGCTATGTTCATCTCCCTCCTTTCTTTCTCTCAGATATAATAGGTTACCTTTGCCTCTTCATGAGATGTAGTACCACCACTTTATACTTTTTTATGATATAATCTTCTTTCCACCTCTAGTTTCTAAGACAAATTGTACATATGTTCTTTACATATTTTTTTGACAGAAGTATAGTTCTCAAGATTTCTTTTTACCTTTTTTAGAAGTCTCTTGAGTTCTGTATTTGAAGATCAAACCTTTTATGTAGGTCTGGTTTTTTCATCAAAAATAGATGGAATTCATTTATTTCGTTAAATGTCCATCTTCTTCCCTGGAAAATGATGCTCATTCTTGCTGGGTAAGTTATTCTTGGCTGCATACCAAGTTCCTTAGCCTTTCGGAATATCATGTTCCAGGCCCTGCGTTCTTTTAATGTGGACGCTGCTAGATCCTGTGTTATCCTTATTGTGGATCCTCCATATCTGAATTGTTTTTTTCTAGCAGCTTCCAATATCTTTTCCTTTGTCTGATGGTTCTTGAACTTGGCCACTATATTTCTTGGCGTTTTGATTTTAGGGTCCCTTTCAGTAGGTGATCGATGAATTTTCTCAATGTCTATTTTACCCTCTGTTTCCAAAACGTCTGGGCAGTTCTCTTTGATAATTTCCTCGAAAATGGTGTCCAAGCTCTTTTTTTCCTCCCATTTTTCAGGGAGTCCGATTATTCTCAAATTGTCTCTCCTGGATCTGTTTTCCAGGTCTGTTGTCTTTCTGGTAAGGTACTTGACAGTCTTTTCAATTGTCTCATTTCTCTGGTTTTGCTTGACTCCCTCTTGGTTTCTCCTTGAGTCATTCATTTCTACTTGTTCCAGTCTAATTTTCAATGATGTATTTTCTTCACTCACTTTTTTTATATCTCTTTGTAATTGTCCAATTGAGTTTTTATCTTCTATGGAATTTATTTCCATTGTATTTTTTAGAGAGCTGATTTCTTTTTCCAGCTCTCTAATCCTGTTTTCCTTGGAGTTGTTTACCTTTTCCAGCACACTAATCCTGTTTCTCAATGATTTGATTTCTTTATCCATTCTGTCTTTGAATGCATGGGATGACTTCTCCAGGCTCTCTTGCCAAGCTTCCCTTTCCTTTTCCCATTTCTCTTCCAGCTCTCTTGTGAGAGCCTTTTTGATTTCCTCTATGAGGTTCTTTTGTATTGAGGAGCAGCTTATATCCCTCCCAGGGGATACATCTGGGGACATTCTGTTCCTAGTCTCTTCAGCATTTGAAGTCTGCTCCCTCTCCACACAGAAGCTGTCAATGGTTAGAGCCCTTTTGAATTTTTTATTCATTTTGTCAGAATCAAAGAAAACAAACTGACAAGAGAAACAATTGGTCTGTTTTGCGGGGGATGGGGCTGGATGGTATTAATGGGCTTCCTCTACAGACTGGGGGTAGGGCAGCAGAGAGCCACTAACAGAACAGCAATGACTGTACTGAGTCTGTGCTCTGAGGCTCCGAGAACGCACCAAGTCAGTCCAGGTGGGGGTTGGGGGTGGCCGGGCTCTGAGAGACGCTGGCTTTCTGGGGTTTTAATCTTCACCTCCAGTGTTTACACCCTCTCCACCGCTCCTGGCTTGCTGCCAAGACGGAGCATCCACACTGGGGCAAAAGCCCTTTCACAGAAACGGCAGAGATCACACCCCTCCCCCTCCGGTCTGAGCTGTGTGAGCTGCCTGTCTTGCTCTGGCTGTCTGCCCTCAGTCTGCGCCCAGTCTGATTGACCCTCCCCCGAACAAACACAGACCTTTTCTGGCGACTTTCAAGGATGTCTTCTCTTGGTGATAATTTGTGGATTTCTTTCTGGGTCAAGCATTAAGTCAGAGGCTTGTCATGAAGTAAGTTCTGAGAGAAAACGAGGAGCTCAAGCAGCTGTCTGCCTCCACGCCGCCATCTTGGCCGGAAGTCTATTTCTATTACTTTAATCCAACTTTTTGGCCCCAGTGGCATTTTTGTGGCCTCACATGCAGACACTGGCCAAAGCAAGGCTTTCAACTTTTAATAAAGTGTTTTAAAAAGTTTTTATTGAGGGGCGGAGCCAAGATGGCGGAGAAGAAACACACGACTCAGTGAACGTCCTCACTCCCTCACAACCAATTAGATAAATTAAGTCTCAAAATTAGCTCAGGACTGATAGATACCACAAGGACTGGAAGCACGACTTACCAGCTGAAGAGAATCTGGAGTTTCAACAGGAAAGGTCAGTTCTCAGGGGAGGAATTAGAGAGACCAGCACAGACGGTGGGGTAGGGGCACACTGCGCCCATTGCGCTGGGAAGGGCTCTGGGATCAGAGAAGCCACTGAGGTAAAGGAATCTGGCACAGGCTGTTAGCTCTTCTCTGCTAATTATTTAGCAGTTCAGAAGAGAAAGCCAAAATATTTTAAAACTCAAATTAGATTTTCCCCGACCCGGGGGGTGACTCAGCAGAGAATCGGCACCAGGGGGTGTGGCCTCAGCTACCACCTGAGAATAGTTAAGAGATTGACAAGTGGGTGGATACGGCCCAAGGCAACACACACTGCCTAGCTTAGCTGGAGGGAGTGGAACTCAGCTCCAGGAAGTCCCAGAGAAGCAGAACCTTTGAACTAGGGACTGCGGTTTCTGGCAGACACTTCCAGTTTGAGCACAGGGGCTTTTCACTTCACCTGCTGCAGACATCCACTCCCCACCCGGACACATAGGCTGGGCTTCATGCTGTCTTCACTATTCTACGCCCTCGAAGCACAGTAGTGCTAATCACCTCTGAGGCACTTCCAGGGAGGGGGTGGGGAACTCTCTCCCAGAGCTCTCTCTTAGCTCAGGCTCAGGAGCCGCTGCAGCCATCCGGTCTGGGAGGAAGCTGGTAAAGAAGTAAATAATTTCCTACCCCAGGGACAGACCCCAAAAGATTTTTTTAAGTATGAGCAAAAAAGCTAGAAAAACCATAGATTCCTTCTATACAGAGAAAGACCGGGTATCCAACCCCGAGGAAGTTGACAGCAGAGAATCAACAGACAACAACCTAAAGGGGAACGATTCCTGCCCCCCATCACATAACTCTCTCCTAGAAGAAGCTCTTAAAAAATTGAGGGAGATCGAAGAAAAATGGGGAAAGGAAAGGGAAGTTATGATAGAGAATAACAACGTCCTGAAATTGGAGTTGGAAAAAATAAAAAATTCACAGGAGATGCAGGGAAACAAAATTAGTGAATTAGAAAAGGTTAAAAAAACACAGGAAAGTAGGATTTCTGAATAGGAAAAGATAAAAAAGTCTCAAGAAAATAGAATTTCTGAATTGGAAAAAGAAAATAATTCTCAAAAAAAAATTAGGGAAATGGAAAAAAATTCAATAGAGCAAAATAATTCATT
This sequence comes from Sminthopsis crassicaudata, assembly GCF_048593235.1. Taxonomy (NCBI): domain Eukaryota; kingdom Metazoa; phylum Chordata; class Mammalia; order Dasyuromorphia; family Dasyuridae; genus Sminthopsis; species Sminthopsis crassicaudata. Next base: position 359,504,651 of record NC_133620.1, read on the forward strand.
TAAAAATGAAATTGGGCATTTACAAAAAGAACTAAAAACTGTGAAAGAAGAAAATAACTCCTTAAAAGTCAGGATGGAACAAATAGAAATGAATGATTCACAGAGAACCCAAGAATCAGTCAAACAAAACAAAAAAAAAAATGAGAAGCTGGAGAACAACGTCAAATACTTACTGGGAAAATCTATAGACCTGGAAAATAGATCTAGGAGAGATAATCTGCGGATTATTGGACTTCCAGAAAACTATGATCAAAAAAAGAGCCTAGATTCTATTTTACAGGAAATTATCAAAGAGAACTGTCCAGAGATAATAGAAACAGAAGGGAAAGTAGATGTGGAAAGAATTCATCGAACTCCTTCTGAAATAGACCCTAAAAAAAGAACACCACGGAATATTGTGGCTAAGCTGCAGAATTACCACACAAAGGAGAAAATCCTGCAAGCAGCTAGAAAAAAACAATTTAAATACCAAGGTGCCACAATAAGGGTCACCCAAGATCTAGCTGCCTCCACATTAAAAGATAGAAGGGCCTGGAACCTGATATTCCGTAAGGCAAAAGATCAAGGACTGCAACCAAGAATGAACTACCCAGCTAAGTTTAGCATCTTTTTCCATGGAAGAAGATGGTCATTCAATGAAACAGAGGAATTCTATATGTTTCTAAGAAAAAAACCAGACTTAAACAAAAAATTTGATCTACATCCACAAGACTGAAGAGAAACAGAAAAAGGTACACAGAACCCTTGAGAACTGTAACTCTGTTGTGGGTATATAAAAAATACTCAAGGATAATTTGATTTTACTGATATAAAAGAAAAAAAAGGGGGGTGTAGTAAAGGGAAGGAGGTCGGTTCAGAAAAAGGGGAAGGAGTGATAAAAAGAGGGAAACTACATCCCAGGAAGAGACATAGAAAATACACCATATCTGAGGGAACTTAGTGAGGGGGAGAATCATTGTGTGAATCTTACTCTCATCAGAAGAGGCTCAAAGAGTAAATAATTAACATATTTGTTTTTCAGAGAATTTTCTCTCACCTCATTAAAAGGGGGGAGAGGAAAAGGGGAAAGGAAAAGGAGAATAAGTGAAGCAACTTGGAGGGAGGGGGGAGGGATCCTAAAAAAAAAAAAAAAGAGGGAGGGTTGCGCGTCACAAGGGGGGTCTGTAAATTAAATATCGGGGAGGGGGATCAGGGGGGTCAAGGGAAAAAAGTATAATCTGGGGATAATACGATGGCAGGAAACACAGAATTAGAAATTTTAACTGTAAATGTAAATGGGATGAACGATCCCATCAAACGGAGACGGATAGCAGATTGGATCAAAAAGCAGAACCCTACAATATGTTGCCTACAGGAAACACACTTAAAGCAGGGAGATACATACAGAGTAAAGGTAAAAGGTTGGAACAGAGCCTATTATGCTTCAGGTAAAGCCAAAAAAGCAGGGGTAGCTATCCTTATCTCAGATCAAGCAAAAGCAGAAGTAGATCTCGTTAAAAAAGATAAGGAAGGAAACTATATCCTGCTGAAAGGTAGCATAAATAATGAAGCCATATCAATACTAAACATATATGCACCAAGTGGTATAGCATCTAACTTTCTAAAGGAAAAGTTAAGAGAACTGCAAGAAGAAATAGACAGTAAAACTATAATAGTGGGAGATCTCAACCTTGCACTCTCAGATTTAGACAAATCAAACCACAAAACAAACAAGAAAGAAATCAAAAAAGTAAATAGAACATTAGAAAAACTAGGTATGATAGACCTTTGGAGAAAACTGAATGGCAATAGGAAGGAATATACTTTCTTCTCAGCAGTTCATGGATCCTATACAAAAATTGATCATATATTAGGACATAAAGATCTCAAAATTAAATGTAGGAAGGCAGAAATAATAAATGCCTTCTTCTCAGATCACAATGCAATAAAAGCTACATTCAGTAAAAAGTTAGGGGTAAATAGACCAAAAAGTAATTGGAAACTGAATAATCTCATCTTAAAGAATGACTGGGTGAAAGAGCAAATTATAGAAACAATTAACAATTTCACCCAAGATAATGATAATGATGAGACATCATATCAAAATCTTTGGGATGCAGCTAAAGCAGTAATAAGGGGAAATTTTATATCTTTAGAGGCTTATTTGAAGAAAATTGAGAAAGAGAAGATTAACGAATTGGGCTTACAACTTAAAAGGCTAGAAAAAGACCAAATTATAAACCCCCAACCAAAAATTAAACTCGAAATACAAAAATTAAAAGGAGAAATCAATAAAATTGAAAGTAAAAAAACTATTGAAATAATAAATAAAACCAAGAGTTGGTTTTATGAAAAAGCCAATAAAATAGATAAACCTTTGGTAAATTTGATCAAAAAAAAGAAAGAGGAAAATCAAATTGATAGTCTTACAAATGAAAAGGGGGATCTTTCCACCAATGAAGAGGAAATTAGAGAAATAATAAGGAGTTACTTTGCCCAACTTTATGCCAATAAATTTGATAACTTAAGTGAAATGGATGACTTCCTCCAAAAATATAGGCTCCCTAGATTAACAGAGGAGGAGATAAATTGCTTAAATAGTCCCATTTCAGAAAAAGAAATAGAACAAGCTATTAATCAACTCCCCAGGAAAAAATCCCCAGGGCCAGATGGATTCACATGTGAATTCTACCAAACATTTAAAGAACAATTAGCCCCAATGTTATATAAATTATTTGAAAAAATAGGGGATGAAGGAGTCCTACCAAACTCCTTTTATGACACAGACATGGTACTGATACCTAAACCTGGTAGATCGAAAACTGAGAAAGAAAATTATAGACCAATCTCCTTAATGAATATTGATGCTAAAATCTTAAATAAGATATTAGCAAAAAGACTTCAGAAAATCATCTCCAAGATAATACACTATGATCAAGTAGGACTTATTCCAGGAATGCAGGGCTGGTTTAATATTAGGAAAACTATTAATATAATTGACCATATTAATAATCAAATTAATAAGAACCATATGATCATCTCAATAGATGCAGAAAAAGCATTTGACAAAATCCAACATCCATTCCTACTAAAAACTCTTGAGAGTATAGGAATAAATGGATTATTCCTTAGAATAATCAGGAGTATATATTTAAGACTGTCAGTAAGCATAATATGCAATAGAAATAAACTGCAACCTTTCCCAGTAAGATCAGGAGTGAAACAAGGTTGCCCACTATCACCATTACTATTCAATATAGTACTAGAAACGCTAGCCTCGGCAATAAGAGCCGAGAAAGAGATTCAAGGAATTAGAGTAGGAAATGAGGAAATTAAACTATCACTTTTTGCAGATGACATGATGGTATACTTAGAGAACCCCAAAGACTCTGCTAAAAAGCTACTAGAAATAATTCAAAATTTCAGCAAAGTGGCAGGATACAAAATAAATCCACATAAATCCTCGGCATTTTTATATATCACTAACAAAATGCAACAGCAAGAGATACAAAGAGAAATTCCATTCCAAACAAATGTTGAGAGTATAAAATATTTGGGAATCCATCTACCAAAGAAAAGTCAGGAATTATATGAGAAAAATTACAAAACACTTGCCACAAAAATAAAATCAGATTTAAATAATTGGAAAGACATTCAGTGCTCTTGGATAGGCCGAGCGAATATAATAAAGATGACAATACTCCCCAAACTAATCTATTTATTTAGTGCTATACCAATCAGACTCCCAAGAAACTATTTTAATGACCTAGAAAAAATAACAACAAAATTCATATGGAAGAATAAAAGGTCAAGAATTGCAAGGGAACTAATGAAAAAAAACTCAGAGGAAGGTGGTCTAAGTGTACCTGATCTAAAGCTATATTATATAGCAGCAGTCACCAAAACCATTTGGTATTGGCTACGAAATAGACTGGTAGATCAGTGGAACAGATTAGATACAAAGAACAAAAAAGGGTACATCTATAGCAATCTAATCTTTGACAAACCCAAAGATTCCAACATTAGGGATAAAAATTCATTATTCGGAAAAAACTGTTGGGAAAACTGGAAATTGGTATGGCAGAAATTAGATATGGATCCACACTTAACACCATATACCAAGATAAGATCAAAATGGGTCCGTGATTTAGGCATAAAGAGGGAGATAATAAATAGATTAGAGGAACAGAGGATAATCTACCTCTCAGACTTGTGGAGGAGGAAGGAATTTATGACCAGAGGAGAACTAGAGATCATTATTGATCACAAAATAGAAGATTTTGATTACATCAAACTAAAAAGTTTCTGTACAAATAATACTAATGCAAACAAGATTAGAAGGGAAGTAACAAATTGGGAAAATATTTTAGAAACAAAGGTTCTGACAAAGGTCTCATTTCCAAAATATATAGAGAACTGACCCTAATTTATAAGAAACCGAACCATTCTCCAATTGATAAATGGTCAAAGGATATGAACAGACAATTCTCAGAGAAGAAATTGAAACTATATCCACTCACATGAAAGAGTGTTCCAAATCACTACTGATCAGAGAAATGCAAATTAAGACCACTCTGAGATACCACTACACACCTGTCAGATTGGCTAAGATGACAGGAACAAATAATGACAAATGTTGGAGGGGATGTGGGGAAATTGGGACACTAATACATTGCTGGTGGAGTTGTGAAAGAATCCAGCCATTCTGGAGAGCAATCTGGAATTATGCCCAAAAAGTTATCAAACTGTGCATACCCTTTGACCCAGCAGCGCTACTACTGGGATTATATCCCAAAGAAATACTAAAGAGCGGAAAGAGACATATATGTGCCAAAATGTTTGTGGCAGCTCCTTTTGTTGTAGCTAGAAACTGGAAGATGAATGGATGTCCATCAGTTGGAGAATGGTTGGGTAAATTGTGGTATATGAAGGTTATGGAATATTATTGCTCGGTAAGAAATGACCAGCAGGAGGAATATAGAGAGGCCTGAGAGACTTAAATCAACTGATGCGTGAGTGAAATGAGCAGAACCAGAAGATCACTGTACACTTCAACAACAATACTGTATGAGGATGTATTCTGATGGAAGTGGAAATCTTCAACATAAA